>NC_060122.1:826048153-826673153 GCF_021461395.2 Schistocerca americana | reverse complement strand
AATTGTGAATGTTTTCAAACGAAATTGACCTAGAAAAAAAAGTGTTGGATTATTTATTGAACGCCCCTCTTATACACTCGCGACAGTCACTGCTGCGAAAACTGTTACCGTCTGACATTTAGAACGACACTAGCGCTCCTAGCGGTTACAAACCTAACTGTAACTTTAAAGTTTGTTTTTATTTTTTTCTACAAAATTAACGAGATACTTATCATATTGTTGGAGTACCAAGCATTATTAAGTTATCAAGAGACATGAACGTTCGTGAAATACACTACTAGCCATTGAAACTGCTACACCACGAAGGTGACGTACTACAGACGCGAAATTTAATCGAAGGCAAGAAGATTCTGTGATTTGCAAATGATTAGCTTTTCAGAGCATTCACACAAGGCTGGCGCCGGTGGCGACACCTACAACGTGCTGACATGAGGAAAGCGTCGAATATCGAAACGAATATCTTAATACATGAAGTTGAAGAATGCGTGAAGTTATTCCTATGTCATTATTGTACAACAAAACGTTCACAACTGCAGCACATCACGACGTGGAGAACACAGCCTGGTGGAACGATGTCATTTTTCAAATATATTGTGGTCGTGGGACCTACCGAGAAGAAAGTAATCAACATATTTAATGAGATTTTCACTCTGCATTAAATATGTTGAAACTTCCTGGCAGATTAAAACTGTGTGTCGGACCGAGACTCGAACTCGGGACCTCTGCCTTTCGCGGGCAAGTGCTCTACAAACTGAGCTCCCCAAGCACGACTCACGCCCCGTCCTCACAGTTTTACTTCTGCCAGTTCGCAGGAGAGCTTCTGTAAAGTTTGGAAGGTAGGAGACTAGGTACTGGCAGAAGTACAGCTGTGAGGACGGGGCGTGAGTCGTGCTTCGGTAGCTCAGATGGTAGAGCACTTGCCTGCGAAAGGCAAAGGTCCCGAGATCGAGTCTCGGTCCGGCACACAGTTTTAATCTGCCAGGAAGTTTCAACATATTTAATGCATAAGAAATATATATTTCTGTTTTCTGTTCTTATTATGACATGCAGTTTCCTTGACTGGTAACAATTCTGTATGGAGTCTAATGATTCGCACATTCCTATACTTCACTCAACTTTCCGATACCCGTTTTTTTTGTGAATTTAATTACTTTTGGTTCAAAATTGATTGTGTTGAGGATTCTTGCAATTTTTTGATCATGTGTAATTGTGGACGTGGTTTCTTTTGTGTTGGGAAATAGTTTTACTGCTTTCGATGTATTATTATCACGACTGTGTGGTTCTTCCTTCAGCTATAGTTGTGATGGCTTATTAGCTGCTTTAAATAAAGTAGATATTGCATTCCACACAAGCTTCTTAGGTTCCAAATTTAGAGAAAGTGATACAAATATGGAGTACCATTTTGTTTTTCGTTCACAAATTGCTCAGTGCTTGACATTAAGCAAACAGAATATCTGTAGCGCAACTTTGGGATGTGTTATAATACTGCCTATATTTTGGAATACATACTACATTTGTAACATTTCTAAATTACGTTTAACACAAATTTTGACATTTCTACTCTGCAGATTATGGAGCACAAATGTGGAAGAGTCCAGTCGTTTCAAGTTTGTTAAAGTTAAAACAAATAATGGAAAATCGAGTAATTCAGTGTCACAGACACTGTAAAACATAATAACGCAATAGAAAAACACAAGAAATATTCTATTTTCAGTTATTAAATTCCGTAGTCTAAGTATTTTCAATTGCAGAAGGCACACACACATTGCCGTTAATCGTAACTTTCACATTCAGTGTGTTCCCACATTTCGCACATTACCCATTCTTCCCTTGCCTTGTCATGCGAAAATTTATCTGGACAAAAGAGACAGTCGATATCTCCATTAGTGGCTACAGTGTTGTCCCTAATGCTACCGAGAGTGGACGAACGATCTCTCACACTAAAACCATCATCCTCAGACTCAGATGACCCTCGGTTCCAGGACTTTGTTGGCCCCTGCCTTGCCAGTGCATCCTCGGCCCTGCTCAGCAGCAGAGGACGCCAGCCGTCGCAAGACGGTTTCAAATCGCAGTGTGGCTCAATGGAGGCTTCTTGTAAGCTCACCCCTCCTACAGTTCATCTCATTTGATAGCAACCGGATCTTCTGAAGGGAGAAAACAACTGCGAAGCAAAATTAGTAACTAGTTACGACAAGCATACTCTGCAGTGAAACAGGATCTACACTGACTTAGCTAGTCTACGAGAGTCTCTCCGAAAGAAATGCACACTACTTTTTTTAATCCATCTTTTATTCTACATGTTTGAACGTTTTACAGCTTTTAGATATATCCTTTAGGAACAATATTTTCATTTCTCCACATAATTTCCATCCCTCTCAACTGCCTTATGCCATCTTGGAACCAGCGCCTGTATACCCGCACGGTAAAATTCTGGACCAACCTGTTGGAGCCACTGTTTGGCAGCGTGCACAAGGGAGTCATCATCTTCAAACCTTGTTCCACGAAGAGAGTCTTTCAGTTTCCCAAAGAGATGATAGTCACATGGAGCCAGGTCAGGACTGTAAGGTGGGTGTTTCAGTGTTGTCCATCCGAGTTTTGCGATCGCTTCCATGGTTTTTTGACTGACATGTGGCCGTGCATTGTCGTGCAACAGCAAAACATCCTGCTTTTGCCGATGTGGTCGAACACGACTCAGTCGACCTTGAAGTTTCTTCACTGTCGTCATATATGCATCAGAATTTATGGTGGTTCCACTTGGCATGATGTCCACAAGCAAGAGTCCTTCGGAATCGAAAACTTTTCCAGCAGAAGGTGTGGTTTTGAATTCTTTTTTTCTTGGGTGAATCTGCATGATGCCACTCCATTGATTGCCTCTTCGTCTCTGGTGAAAAATGATGGAGCCATGTTTCATCACTTCTCACAATTCTTCCAAGAAATTCATCTCCACAATTCTCGTACTGTTCCAAAAGTTCGCTGCATACCGTTTTTCTTGTTTTTTTGTGAGCGACTGTCAACATCCTGGGAACCCACCTGGCACAAACCATTTTTAACGCCAACGCTCCGGCCGTAGTGGCCGTGCGGTTCTAGGCGCTACAGTCTGGAGCCGAGCGGCCGCTACGGTCGCAGGTTCGAATCCTGCCTCGGGCATGGATGTGTGTGATGTCCTTAGGTTAGTTAGGTTTAATTAGTTCTAAGTTCTAGGCGACTGATGACCTCAGAAGTTAAGTCGCATAGTGCTCAGAGCCATTTGAACCATTTGAACGCCAAACACTTCCAGTATTCTGCAAACACTTCCTTCCCCTATCCCAACGTAGTGTGACGATTCGTTGACTGTGATGCGTCTGCCAGCAGTCACCACTTCGTTAACTCTCTGCACATTGTCTGGAGTGTGTGCAGTACGAGGCCTGCCGCTGCGAGGACAGTCCTCAATATTGCCGTGCCCGCTTTCATCACGTAACCTGCTTGCCCACCGACTAACTGTACTGCGATCGACAGCAGCATCTCCACACACCTTTTTCAACTTCTTGCGGATGTTTCCCACTGTCTTATTTTCAGAGCACAGGAATTCTATGACAGCACGTTGCTTCTGACGAACGTCAAGTGTAGCAGCCATCTTGAAGACATGCTGTGACGGCGCCACTCACGGGAACAGGTTGAACTAAGTTTGAAAACAAGCGGGAAGGATCTATCTACACACTGTAAAACTTTCACACTTGCAGAATGAAAACTGTATTTTTACAAAAATGGTGTGCATTTCTTTTGGAGTGACGCTCGTATTAAACCTAGCAATGCTAACGGGGGCGGAAGGGAGGGGGGGGGGGGGGACGGCTACTTTACACCTACCTTTTGTTCCTGTAGTCTAACTGTGGACTTTAAATTCTTCATTGTCTAGCCATATAGTCCGTAGTTGCTTTACAATTCCTGGGTATTTTTGTTCCGTCGTTACAACTACGAGGAAATGCGTGTTTATCTCACCAGACGCGTTTGTTTTATAGCTCACAGAGCAGTTCGTTAACAAATTGTTCGCTTTTACCTTCGGTGATTTCCGGTTGGTGTTTCGCCTACACCAGGAATGCCGTCCGCTAGCTGTGCACCCACTCACTGATGTGGCCCTATTCCGCTGACGACGTGCGACGTATGGGGTTGTGGAAGACGACCGTGCCAGCGAGTGGATTCACTTCTGCACACACATCGCGGCTTAAGGCCGGGGCTCGGCGAGGGCGCTGCGGCCGCAGGCGGTGGGCGGCGCCTAATCCCCGGAGCGCTGGGAACCGCCGAGAGGGCCTATTTGCAGGGCGAAGGGCGCAGGGCGCAGGGCGCAGGGCGCAGGGCGTGCCGGCCGCGACAGCAGAACCACCGCCCGCTCCCTGACAGCCCTTCAGCCGCTGCAATCATTTCCGCCCACTCGGGCTTCCGGTGCGTGCGTGTCCCCGCCGGGGCGTGACCTGTCCTCTCCTATGGGAACAGCGCGCCGTCGCTAGCCACGTCCGCGGACCGGGCCCTAGTTAGTTCTACAGCCCTTCCTATTGGAGACGTCAACCACTTCCAAATACCAAAAAATAACGAAATCCCCGAAACAGTGTAGTTGGATAAGATAGGAGCACGGAAATGTTTGCAGAAGCCCACCTCGAGGAAGATCAGTTTGGCCTTCGGAGGAATGTAATAACACGCGAGGCAGTGCTACAACAATGACTTGTCTTTCACTACTGACCATTAAAATTGCTACACCAAGAAGAAATGCAGATGTTAACGGGTATTCATTGGAAAAATATATTATACTAGAACTGACACGTGATTACATTTTCACGCAATTTGGGTGCATAGATCCTGAGAAATCAGTACCCAGAACAACCACCTCTGGCAGTAATAACGGTCTTGATACGCCTGGGCATTGAGTCAAACAGAGCTTGGATGCCGTGTACAGGTAGAACTGCCCATGCAGCTTCAACACGATACCACAGTTCATCGAGAATAGTGACTGGCGTATTCTGACCAGCCAGTTCTTGGGCCACCATTGACCAGACGTTTTCAATTGGTGAGAGATCTGGAGAATGTGCTGGCGAGGGCAGCAGTCGAACATTTTCTGTATCCAGAAAGGCCCGTACGGGACCTGCAACATGCGGTCGTGCAATATCTTGCTGAAATGTAGGGCTCCGCAGGGATCGAATGAAGGGTAGAGCCACGGGTCGTAACACATCTGAAATGTAACGCCCACTGTTCAAAGTGCCGTCACTGCGAATAAGAGGTGACCGAGACGTGTAACCAATGGCGCTCCATACCATCAGGCCTGTGATACGCCAGTATGGCGATGACGAATACATGCTTCCAATGTGCGTGCACCGCGATGTCGCCAAACACGGATGCTGTAAACAAAACCTGGATTCATCCGAAAAAATGACGTTTTGCCATTCGTGAATCCAGGTTCGTCGTTGGGTACATCATCGGAGGCGCCCCTGTCTGAGATGCAGCGTCAAGGGCAACCATAGCCATGGTCTCCGAGCTGACAGTCCATGCTGCTGCAAACGTCGTCGAACTGTTCGTGCAGATGGTTGTTGTCTTGCAAACGTCCCCAACTGTTGACTCAAGGATCGAGACGTGGCTGCACGATCCGTTACAGCCATGCGGATAAGATGCCTGTCATCTCGACTGCTACTGATACGAGGCCGTTGCGATCCAGCACGGCGTTCCGTATTACCTTCCTGAACCCACCGACTCCATAGTCTGCTAACAGTCATTGGATCTCGACCAACGCGAGGAGCAATGTTGCGATACGATAAACCGCAATCGCGATAGGCTACAATCCGACCTTTGTTACTTTAAATCCGTCTTGATTGCAAATTTTTTTATTATTCATATGACCGGTTTCGGTTCATTCAGAACCATCTTCAGATCTGTAAAAATAATTATACTAATTTACTATTTCACGAAAGCAAATCTTTTTCATTCTGTCTAATCAACCTCAAATGTACCAGAACGTACCTGATATTTAAGTTACAGGAGTAACCCGTCCAATTCAGCAACTTTCACATGCTACGTCACATAAAATTGGTTGGCAGAGTGCACGTCATTTATATTAATTATAACACTATTACCGACAGGTGGCGCCTGGTACATTTGTTACATTCCATTTGCACATACTGTATTCAGTAGATCTTTTTTATATTAAAAACATTTAATTAAAATATGTAGATGTCAAAGCTAAAACCTGTACTTGTCAGGATTAAAAAACAGTAAAATTATCATTTTTATACGATCTAAAAGGCATAGGGCGATTTATATATCTATGGTGCTGGTGTGAACTTGTTTTCTTCTACGGTCTGCTTCCGTGGTTCCCGACACTTTGGTGTTGTGCCGCGGTCCGCTCAGTCGTCTGCTGTCCATCGCCGCGGGCAAGAGGGCCGCACAGGAGGGCCGCGTCAACGACGCCAGGCGTTGCACGCGTCTTCCGGCTTCTCCACCGCGCACCATCTCTCATCCCTCGGCCTGGATCTCCATACGCAACAGTTGTCATCTTAGTAGGTCGTCAGAAATGCTAAAATAGGCGTTATGATTGAATTCGCTTTGTTCGTTGAGTATTAAATCTGGATCTTTATTTTTGTGGGTGTATATTTCGATCTCTTCTAAAATGTTAAGAAACCGTCCCTTGTGAGCTCTATGCAGGATGTCTAAGTTGTTTTCAATATTCGTGACTGAGTGCTTTGTCGCAGCCATATGCGCCCCAAAAGCTGTTTTGTTTTGAGAGTAGGTGTGCTCCCTGAATCTGGTTTCAAAGTTCCTACCAGTCTGCCCTATATATTGTTTACAGCAGTCATTACATTTGATTTTATATACACCTGAATCCTGAAATTTATTCCTACTATTACATATTCTATGCCGGAGCTTCAATTTTAACGTGTTATTTGTTCGGAACCCTATTGTAACGTCGGATTTACGAAAGCATTTTTCAATTTTGTCTGCAATTCTTCCATTGTAAGTGAGAGCTACATATTTTTTCTTGTTGTTCCTCTTAACTGCTACTTGCCTTCCTTCTGTTTGTTCCATTAGCCTCTTCTTTATCTTCCTATAAATATTCATCACCTGCTTACACGTATATGCGTTCGCTACGGCCACTTGTTTTAAAATACTTAACTCCTTTTCTACTTCGTGTTGGCTTAGTGGCAATCTTAGTAGCCTGTATACCATCGAAGTAAAATATGCCCATTTGTATCGCGGTGGGTGACAAGAGCGCTCATTGATAACTAGATCTGTACACGTAGGTTTTCTGAATATGCTAAATTCATGCTTCCCATTTTTCTTTATTAGTGTTAAATCTAAGTAATCTATACGGTTGTTTTCTTCAAATTCCATGGTGAATCTAATTTTCGGGTGTTGAGAGCTCATTTTTTGTGCTAAGTTTTCGATATCATTTTTATCTCCTTTGTATAATAAAATGGAGTCGTCCACATATCTCCTGTAATATACAATTTTCTCAGCGATATTAGGATTTTCATCAAAGAATTTGTTTTCTAAGTGATTTACAAAAATGTCAGCCAGCGTCCCAGCTAAACTGTTCCCCATTGCCAGCCCGTCTTTCTGTTGATAAATTTTACCATTGAAAGTAAAGTAATTGAACGACAATACTTGTTCCAACATTTCCACTAGTTCAATCACTTCCCCCAGTGCCAATTTACCATGAGTGGTGAGATTGTTCTTAATGATATCAATCGTTTCTTTTACGGGAATGTTTGTGTACAGATTGGTGACATCCAATGAAGCTAGTGACGCATTCTGAGGTATAAGTACGTCTTTAATTTGCTCGGCCAATTCGTAGCTGTTGCTAATGTTCAAAGTCCGACGATAAGCAGATGCCGCCTTAAATCTGTTATTTAGCTCTTTATTTAATTTGTAACTTGGGCTGCTGGTGTTATTAACGATTGGGCGAATCGATTTTTCAACTTTATGGAGCTTTATTTGTGATCGTAATTCGGGGATTCGCGGATTCATTTCTTTCAGTTTAAACTTTTCCTCCTCTGTGAATAGAAACACACTGTTATCTATTTGTTTCCTTATTTCTGTTTGAAATTTCTTGGTTGGATCTTTCTTGACTTCTACTATTCCGTTTTCCATAAAGAACTTTTCAGTTTTCTCTATATAGTCTGTATCGTGTATTAAAACCATAGTGCCGCCCTTATCTGCCTTTGTGACGATAGCATTACGTGATTCTAACTTCTTATTCAAGCCCTTAAGAGTTAGTAGTTCGTTTCTGTTCTTGTGAGCAGAGTGCATTTCATCTATAATCGACTTCTTTACTTTAATTGCCGTGTTTGTCTGTTCGTATCTATTCATATTTGCGATATCACGTGCAATTTTCACTTCTGCGACAGTCTTTTTTATTGTATTTGAGTTAATTGCGGGATTTAGGTTATATTGCAGCCCTTTATTTAAAAGATTCTGCTCATCTTTTGTTAAGTCTATCTCAGTTAAGTTCACGACCCTCTCACAAAAAGTATGCAACTTTTTATACGCCGTTTCGTTATCAGTATTAAAATCTACACCTAGGTTAAAAAGCTTCTTCTGATGTCTGTTTAGAGTTAATTCTCGCTCCCTGCCAATTCTACCAGCAGCCCAAGTTATAAATTAAATAAAGAGCTAAATAACAGATTGAAGGCGGCACATACATATCGTCGGACTTTCAACATTAGCAACAGCTACGAATTGGCCGAGCAAATTAAAGACGTACTTATACCTCAGAATGCGTCACTAGCTTCATTGGATGTCACCAATCTGTACACAAACATTCCCGTAAAAGAAACGATTGATATCATTAAGAACAATCTCCTCACTCATGGTAAATTGGCACTGGGGGAAGTGATTGAACTAGTGGAAATGTTGGAACAAGTCTTGTCGTTCAATTACTTTACTTTCAATGGTAAAATTTATCAACAGAAAGACGGGCTGGCAATGGGGAACAGTTTAGCTGGGACGCTGGCTGATATTTTTGTAAATCACTTAGAAAACAAATTCTTTGATGAAAATCCTAATATCGCTGAGAAAATTGTATATTACAGGAGATATGTGGACGACTCCATTTTATTATACAAAGGAGATAAAAATGATATCGAAAACTTAGCACAAAAAATGAGCTCTCAACACCCGAAAATTAGATTCACCATGGAATTTGAAGAAAACAACCGTATAGATTACTTAGATTTAACACTTATAAAGAAAAATGGGAAGCATGAATTTAGCATATTCAGAAAACCTACGTATACAGATCTAGTTATCAACGAGCGCTCTTGTCACCCACCGCGATACAAATGGGCATATTTTACTTCGATGGTATACAGGCTACTAAGATTGCCACTAAGCCAACACGAAGTAGAAAAGGAGTTAAGTATTTTAAAACAAGTGGCCGTAGCGGACGGATATACGTGTAAGCAGGTGATGAATATTTATAGGAAGATAAAGTTGAGGCAAATGGAACAAACAGAAGGAAGGCAAGTAGCAGTTAAGAGGAACAACAAGAAAAAATATGTAGCTCTCACCTACAATGGAAGAATTGCAGACAAAATTGAAAGATGCTTTCGTAAATCCGACGTTAAAATAGGGTTCCGAACAAATAACACGTTAAAATTGAAGCTCCGGCATAGAATATGTAATAGTAGGAATAAATTTCAGGATTCAGGTGTATATAAAATTAAATGTAATGACTGCTGTAAACAATATATAGGGCAGACTGGTAGGAACTTTGAAACCAGATTCAGGGAGCACACCTACTCACAAAACAAAACAGCTTTTGGGGCGCATATGGCTGCGACAAAGCACTCAGTCACGAATATTGAAAACAACTTAGACATCCTGCATAGAGCTCACAAGGGACGGTTTCTTAACATTTTAGAAGAGATCGAAATATACACCCACAAAAATAAAGATCCAGATTTAATACTCAACGAACAAAGCGAATTCAATCATAACGCCTATTTTAGCATTTCTGACGACCTACTAAGATGACAACTGTTGCGTATGGAGATCCAGGCCGAGGGATGAGAGATGGTGCGCGGTGGAGAAGCCGGAAGACGCGTGCAACGCCTGGCGTCGTTGACGCGGCCCTCCTGTGCGGCCCTCTTGCCCGCGGCGATGGACAGCAGACGACTGAGCGGACCGCGGCACAACACCAAAGTGTCGGGAACCACGGAAGCAGACCGTAGAAGAAAACAAGTTCACACCAGCACCATAGATATATAAATCGCCCTATGCCTTTTAGATCGTATAAAAATGATAATTTTACTGTTTTTTAATCCTGACAAGTACAGGTTTTAGCTTTGACATCTACATATTTTAATTAAATGTTTTTAATATAAAAAAGATCTACTGAATACAGTATGTGCAAATGGAATGTAACAAATGTACCAGACGCCACCTGTCGGTAATAGTGTTATAATTAATATAAATGACGTGCACTCTGCCAACCAATTTTATGTGACGTAGCATGTGAAAGTTGCTGAATTGGACGGGTTACTCCTGTAACTTAAATATCAGGTACGTTCTGGTACATTTGAGGTTGATTAGACAGAATGAAAAAGATTTGCTTTCGTGAAATAGTAAATTAGTATAATTATTTTTACAGATCTGAAGATGGTTCTGAATGAACCGAAACCGGTCATATGAATAATAAAAAAATTTGCAATCAAGACGGATTTAAAGTAACATTATAAAATCACTGATTGCTGTTATCCCATAAGACATTATGTCTGTTTTTGCAAAATCCGACCTTTATCAAAGTCGGAAACGTGATGGTACGCATTTCTCCTCCTTACACGAGGCATCACAACAACGTTTCACCTGGCAACGCCAGTCAACTGCTGTTTGTGTATGATAAATCGGTTGGAAACTTTCCTCTTGTCAGCACGTTGTAGGTGCCGCCACCGTCGCCAACCTTGTGTGAATGCTCTGAAAAGCTAATCATTTGCATATCACGGCATCTTCTCCCTGTCGGTTAAATTTCGCGTCTGTAGCACGTCGTCTTCGTGGTGAAGCAATTTTAATGGCCAGTAGTGTAGAGAGACTAAAGGAAAGCAAACGCAATGTTCGAACACGCAAAGTTGCCCCCTCTACAACTGGCGGGAAGAAGACGGTTGTAACTGACACGAGCGTGGTGGGACGAGCTTGGACGTCTATATATACTTAAGGCTAACCGGCCATTGACCTTCTTCTTCTCTGCTGGATGGACACGCATTGCCAGAACTCTTACAGGACTCGGTAAGAGTGTCTGCGGCGAGTAAAGAGTGTAGTGGGCAGGGTCACTACGAATGTAGTGTGAGGACATTAAGTTGGGAATGTGAGTCTCACGGGAAGCGTGGAAGGGATAAATCCCTGCAGTAGATCTATCCTCTGTGCCCTCGGCGGCTTAGATGGATGGAGCGTCTGCCATGCAAGCAGGAGATCCCGGTCGGGGCACACATTTTCATCTGTCCCCGTTGATGTATATCAACGTCTGTCGACAGTTTAGGGTCTCGCTTTAATTATCATTTCATGGAGATCTGTGGGGGCCAAGAACGGCAGCTGTAGCAGACGAACAAGAAGAAGAGTGAGCCTCGTTCTAGCTCCCGGCGGCCGCCAACTACTAGGTGACACGAGCTCAAGCCACCGGGAATCGTACTTGAAGTCCAAGACGATTACCGTGGATATCCGGGAGGCCTGGCAGCCCCTGATCTACGATATTTCCGAACCGGTGCAGAAACTTGATAGTGCCGCCTTGCCCCCCCCCTCCCCACCACGACCACCACTACCACCACAACATACACACTCGAGCGTTTGAAATAGGATGTTAAAAATTTTAAAAAAATCCATATCTCAAAATCGTTCTGAAATGTTTAGTATACGAGACGTATATGTTCGAGAAAATGTAAAACATGTTATTCCGTCTTAAGTGTGCCACAGTGCACACAGCGTTCTTCCATTAAATGGTTCAGGTCATGAGTCCCCTAGAACTTAGAACTACTTAAACCTAACTAACCTAAGGACATCTCACACATCCATGCCCGAGGCAGGATTAGAACCTGCGACCGTAGCGGTCACGCAGTTCCGGACTGAAGCGCCTAAAACTGCTCGGTCACCGCGGCTGGCTTCGACATAGTCTCCTTGCGTTTCAACGCAGTTGGTGCGTCGTTGTACGAGCTTCCTGATGCCCTCACAAAAGAAGGTTCTCGGTTGAGCTGCGAGTCAGGAATGCACCGCTTCTTTCACTGCTTCGTCCGAGGCAAATCGGCGGCCCCTTAATGCCAGTTTGAGTGGACCAAACAAGTGATAGTCAGAAGGCGCAAGATCAGGACTATATGGAGGATGATCCAGTAGTTGAAATTTGAGTTTATGAAGCGTTTCAGCAGTGTGGGCAGCAGTATGCGGACGGGCATTGTCGTGCAACAACACAACACCTTTTGACAGCAATCCTCGGCGTTTGCTTCGAATTGCAGGCTTTAGCCTGGCAGTAACCATCTCACTGTAACGTACACTGTTAATTATTGTGCCCGTTTTGCCCATAATGTTCCAGTACTGGACCTTGTGCGTCCCAAAAAACCATAAGCATCAGTTTTCCTGCGGGCGATTGGGTCTTGAATTTTTTGTTGCACGGCGAATTTGGATGTTTGCATTCCATACTTTGCCGTTTACTCTCCGACTCGTAATGATGTATCCACGTTTCGTCATCAGTTATGATCTTGTCTAAGAAGTTGTCCCCTTCGTTACCATAGCGATCGAAATGTTCTTTTTCAGATGTCCAAGCGCGTTTGTTTATGCAACTGTGTGAGCTGTTTTGGGAGTCATCTTGCACATACTTTATGAAACCCAAGTCTGTTGTGGATGATTTCGTAGGCAGAACCGTGACTAATTTGCAGACAGTGTGCCACTTCGTCAATAGTTAATCGTCTGTGTAAGAAAATGGAAATTTGTGGTAAGTTCTATGGGACCAAACTGCTGAGGTCATCGGTCCCTAGGCTTACACACTACTTAATCTAACTTAAACTAACTTGCGCTAACGACAACACACACACTCATGCCCAAGGGAGGACTCGAACCTCCGACGGGGACTCTGTCTAAGAGTATCATTTTTGACGTGAACGCTCAGTGGTTCCTTCATTTGTGGCGGTAAACGGTCGTCCGGCTGCTTCATCGTGCGTAACACTTGTGCGACCATTTCGGAATTTTTTAATCCATTCGTAGACACTCCGTTATGCCAGAACACTGTTCCCGTACTGTACCGAAAGTCTTCGATGAATTTCGGCATCCGATACCCCAACAGACCACAAAAAACAGATCACTGAACGTTGCTCTTCTTTGGTGCAAATAGACAGCGGAGAATCCATGATAAACAGCACGGCAGCAATAACGAAACTAACCTAGCAGCTTGAAAACTGCAAAGATAAATAAACAAAGCATGCGTCTTCAACGTAAAACGACAGTGCTATCAAAATAAACAAAAATATAACTAAATTGCGGATAATAATTGTCTTACCCTCGTAAATACCAAGTTAGCGGTCATTTCCGTATAGCCACTTAATGCAAATTATTGAAAGAAGCGTACTGATCGCAACCTCTTCACTGTAACTTACTGAATATAACTAAAAGTAAGTAGTTGTAGTAGCGGTTGTAAGTTACCACAAGACACAATTCTACCTCTGAAAATTGATTGGTTCCTACCACTAACTACACTACTGGCCATTAAAATTGCTACACCAAGAAGAAATGCAGATGATAAACGGGTATTCACTGGACAAATATATTATACTAGAACTGACATATGATTACATTTTCACCCAATTTGGGTGCATAGATCCTGAGAAATCAGTACCCAGAACAACCACGTCTGGCCGTAATAACGGCCTTGATACGCCTGGGCATTGAGTCAAACAGAGCTTGGATGCCGTGTACAGCTAGAGCTGCCCATGCAGCTTGAACACGATACCACAGTTCATCAAGAGTAGTGACTGGCCTATTGTGACGTGCCAGTTGCTCGCCCACCATTGACCAGACGTTTTCAATTGGTGAGAGATCTGGAGAATGTGATGGCCAGGGCAGCAGCCGAACATTTTCTGTATCCAGAAAGGCCCGTACAGGACCTGCAACATGCGGTCGTGCATTATCCTGCTGAAACGTAGGGTTTCGCAGGGATGGAATGAAGGGTAGAGCCACGGGCCGTAACACTTCTGAAATGTAACGTCCACTGTTCAAAGTGCCGTCAATGCGAACAAGAGGTGACCGAGACGTGTAACCAATGGCACCCCATACCATAACGTCGGGTGATACGCCAGTATGGCGATGACGAATACACGCTTCCAATGTGCGTTCACCGCGATGTCGCCAAACACGGATACGACCATCATGATGCTGTAAACAGAACCTGGATTCATCCGAAAAAATAACTTTTTGCCATTCGTGCACCCAGGTTCGTCTTTGAGTACACCATCGCAGGCGCTCCTGTGTGTGATGCAGCGTCATGGCGAACCGCAGCCACGGTCTCCGAGCTGATAGTCCATGCTGCTGCAAACGTCGTCGAACTGTTCGTGCAGATGGTTGTTGTCTTGCAAACGTCCCCATCTGTTGACTCAGGGATCGAGACGTGGCTGCACGATCCGTTACAGCCATACAGATAAGATGCCTGTCATCTCGACTGCTAGTGATACGAGGCCGTTGGGATCCAGCACGGCGTTCCGTATTACCCTCCTGTACCCACCGATTCCATATTCTGCTAACAGTCATTGGATCTCGACCAACGCGAGCAGCAATGTCGCGATACGATAAACCGCAATCGCGATAGGCTACAATCCGACCTTTATCAAAGTCGGAAACGTGATGGTACGCATTTCTCCTCCTTACACGAGGCATCACAACAACGTTTCACCAGACAACGCCGGTCAACTGCTGTTTGTGTATGAGAAATCGGTTGGAAACTTTCCTCATGTCAGCACGTTGTATGTGTCGCCACCGGCGCCACCCTTGTGTGAATGCTCTGAAAAGCTAATCATTTGCATATCACAGCATCTTCTCCCTGTCGGTTAAATTTCGCGTCTGTAGCACGTCATCTTCGTGGTGTAGCAATTTTAATGGCCAGTAGTGTATCTACACCTAGCAAATTCATTCATATACCAGAGGAACAGCAGAAACTGCTAAACCTCCGCAACAAGGAGGCATGATGGGTAACCCTAATGGACATCGGTCTTCGCTCAGTGGCAGTCGGGGACGGCAGGAGGTGTGCCTTTAACCCACATAATGATTGCCGAGGAGGGGGGAGTGGTAAGTGCAAGGCAGCGCCGACTTCTTCCCGCAGTGCTGCCACCGTTACCCGTGTCTTGTGCTTGTGCGAAACCAGGAGTGACACACTGCGAGATATTGGCTCTGCTCAGACTCAAATACCTTGCGACTTTCAAAGTTGCTGGGAGCACCAGTAAAAAGAGTACACTTAACGTGGCGAAACAGTATGTTTACAGCTTTTGTAGGTTTAGAGAATGCTTTTGACAATGTTGCTTAGAATGCACCCTTTGAAATTCTGAAGTTAGCAGCGATAAAATACATTGAGCGAAAGTTTATCCACAACATGTAGAGACACTAGAGTGCAGCTATAAGAGTCGGACATCAAAGAGAAGCTGTAGTTTAGAAAGAAGTGAGAGAGGATTGTAGCATAGCCCCCATGTTATCTGATCTCTAAGGGAAATCTAGGAGAAATTTAGAAAGTGAATTGAAGTTCAGGGTGGAGAAATACAAGTTTGAGTTTTGGCGATGACACAGTAATCCTGTCAGAGGCGGGAAAGGACTTGGAAGATCAGTTGAACGGAATGAATAGGGTCTTGAAAAGAGGTTACAAGATGGACGTCAGCAAAAGTAAAGCACGTGTAATGGAATGTAGTCGTATTAAATCGGGTGACGCTGAGGAAATTAGATTAGGAAATAACTGTACAATCCCAGTCGTCAGTCGCAACTTGGATCCCAAGAAATTAATAATTTATTGTCTCTCTCGTTAAGTTTTTGCATTTATGTCCAGTCTTTCCAGCCAGCTACAGGCACCGCCATAAGTGTGCTGAATCAACGGACTGAGTCCAATGGCAAGACATATAGCCCGCACTGAGACGCAGCACAGCCCAGCATTCTTATAATAATCAATCAGGAGGCGTCAGCCCCAGGCCGTCTGCCATGCCGTTCTTCTATTTTTCGTCTGCGTCTGCCTCTTTTGTGTCATGCGTCTGCCACTCTCTCTATTGTTCAGTATCTTCACAAAATGTGGGAAACCGCAACAATTATGGGGTCAACGATATTTTATTCCTTACGGCCAGTTTCTGAATAATATAATTCTATCTCCTGGCATGCACTGTAAAGACGCAACAATATGTTACAATTACGGATACGCAGTCGTTCGAAAATGAAGATGTGATTAAAGTGTTTGTTTGCAGAACGAGGTCTCATGCAGTTGTTCGAACCTTGTAACCTCCCCCTCACTTATCGACCTTAATGACAGTGAAAAATTAAACCGCGTGTACCTAATGGGAATTTTGGAGAAGCAATCGTCACCGAAGTTAACTTGTCGGTAAAGAGGGAGGAAAGGGTTACATCTAAATGAAAGGAAAAATGCAAGTGAAACTGGCGGAAATTAATTTTGAAATAGGGATAAAGTTAATAAAGAAAGTAAATGTGCGGCCGTTACGTTAACAATCAACTAGCGGTAATTAGATATTTGAGATTTGGGGGAAATTACGGTCGCCAGTCCTATGGACAATTACTATAATAACTGAAAAAGAAAGGTTATTACACATATAATTAGCACTAGAAGCGTGGCAAGTGAAGGTTGACACGTGTAGTGTGAAAACTGAAAGTTTGTCAGAAGTAATAAATTTCGCTACACTCTGACCTAATTTAGCAAAAGAATTAATAAAACCGGAAAATTGAAAGTTAATTTAGTGACTGAAGTTAATAGTGAGCTTTCTTTCTGAAGCACATCGAAATTCAGTAAAATACCGTTAGTCTTGGACTACCTCAACAATAATTTCAAAAGCTACTTGAATCTACACAATTTAGAAATAAGAGATTTAACTTTGAACTTGAATTAAACGATTCTGAACAATTAACAATAGTAAAATTTAGTACGTACCAAGCTGAGCTGCAGTCACAGGTAAGCTAAAATACGGTAACAAAACTCGCACTCTTAATTTGTGCTTGTGTAATCTAACTATTGTAGCCAGCTATGAACACTAAAATTGAACTTTGAAATTAAAGCAGTGAAATGGAATTATGCTGGCGTTTGAATTTCAACGACATTCGGGTTCATTTCGGAAAAGGAAGGGACCCTGCTTGGCAATGCAATTGGGACAATGAGCAACAAAGGTTCATGCTAAGTTGCTGTAATTTTGCGAGGCAAATGGAACAATTTGAAAAGCTGAGGTCTGCCATACAGTTCTGAAACTTTACGTGCTTTTAGTCTTCCTTGTTGGTTGATTGAAGGTTTGAAGCCGTCGATCGAGGAGGTGGCGACAGTCACTCATTGTCGGCCGTCGCTGTTGCAGAAGCTGGATGTTGGCGCGCCTTCTTCTCGACACGGTCACCAGGCGAAACGGGCTCTTGATGTGCGCCAGCTAATGCTTCCCGTCCGCGACACCATGTCAGAAACTATCATCGCGAGTCGAGCGCAATTACATGCTGCCAAACCCCGAAAGCGCGGCAACTCGCGGGAGCGTCACACAACACACCTGCTCCACTCGCTACTCCCGCGCTCCACGCGGCAGAGTTAACACTACCAAAGATCCTACACACTTTGATTCTTCACACGACCCATCGATGTAATCGTTCGATAGCAGTTTTCCCTAGGCAAGACCCAGCGTAAAAATACAAATAATATTTACGAAACAAACCAATTATACATCGACATAAGTGCACAAATATATATATACAAACAGTAAAACAATTACAATATATAAAGACACAGAGATGTCATATATTCAGGTAACAAAAATAAGGAAAACAAATTATAGTACAATAGATGGAAATAGGAGGATATGCATTTCCGGCGTTACAACCTCACGACAGCACCACAGGTGAAGACAGTCGCTGCCAGACTCAGCGACGAATCGGAGACATCGGCGTAGACGCGCCCTCGTTTGTCTCCTTACGCCGCCGCAACCGGAAAGTTCTATATCTACATCTAGGTCTATAATCTGCAAACCACCGTGAGGCGCATGGCTGAGGGTACGTCCCACTGTAACAGTTATTAGGGTGTGAACCTGTGCCACTTATGTACGGAGCGCAAGAAGAATGCTTGTTTGAATGCCCCTCGCCGCGCAGTAGTTCAAAAATGTTCAAATGTGAGTGAAATCTTATGGGACTTAACTGCTAAGCTCATCAGTCCCTAAGCTTACACACTACTTAACCTAAATTATCCTAACGACAAACACACACACCCATGCCCGAGGGAGGACTCGAACCTCCGCCGGGACCAGCCGCACAGCCCATGACTGCAACGCCTAAGGCCGTTCGGCTAATCCCGCGCGGCTGCAGTAGTTATTTTAATCTTATCCTCATGATCCCTATGTGAGCGACATTTAGGGGGTTGTAGTACATTCTTATAGTAATCGTTTAAAGTCGGTTCTTGAAATTTTGTTAATAGACTTTCTCGGAATAGTTTACGTCTATCTTCAAGAATCTTACAGTTCAGTTCCTCCCACGGAACTCTCCCACGGGTTAAACAACGTGTGACCATTCGTCCTGCCCTTACCCGTACGACTATGCGTTCAATATGCCCTGCCAGTCCTATTTGGTACCGGTCCCACACACTTGAGCAATATTCTAGAATGGGTCGCACGAGTGATTTGTAAGCAATCTCCTTTGTAGGCTGATTGCACTTCCCCAGTACTCTAAAAATAAACCGAAGTCCACCACCAACTTTACCTAAGACTAAACCTATGTGATCATTCCATTTCATATGCATGTGATGCCCGCATCTCGTGGTCGTGCGGTAGCGCTCTCGCTTCCCACGCCCGGGTTCCCGGGTTCGATTCCCGGCGGGGTCAGAGATTTTCTCTGCCTCGTGATGGCTGGGTGTTGTGTGCTGTCCTTAGGTTAGTTAGGTTTAAGTCGTTTTAAGTTCTAGGGGACTTATGACCACAGCAGTTGAGTCCCATAGTGCTCAGAGCCATTTGAACCATTTTCATATGCATGCAAAGTGTTACCTCCAGGTATTTGTATGAGTTGGCCGATTCCGACAGCGACTCATTCATATTAGATTTTTTCGTTTCGTGAAATGCACAATTTTACATTTCTGAACATTCAGAGCAATTTCTCACTCTCTGCACCACTTTGAGATCTTATCAAGATCTGACTGAATGTTCATGCAGCTTCTCTCAGATAGTACTTCATTATAGATATCTGCTTCATCTGCAAAAAGTCCGATTTTACTATTAATATCGGCAAGGTCATTAAAATACAATATCAACAGCAAGGGTCCCAACACACTTCCCTGGGCACACCCGAAGCTACTCCTACATCCGACGATGACTTTCCATCCAAGATAACATGCTGTGACCTCCCGACCAAAAAGTCGTCTATCCAGTCACAAATTTATCTTGATACCCAATATGATTGTATTTTTAGGTTCGCTACTGAGTCAAATGTTTTAGGGAAATCAAGAAATATTGCATGTAGCAGGTTGCCTTGATCCATAGCTTTCAGTAAGTCATGTGAGAGAAGTGCGAGATGGGTTTCACATGATCGATGTTTTCGGAATCCATGCTGGTTGGCATTAAGGAGGTCATTCTCTTAAAGATACCTCGTTATGTTTGAGCTCAGAATATGTTCTAAGCTTCTGCAACAAATCGATGTCACGGACGTTGGACCGTAGTTATGTGGATGATCACTTCTACTACTGTTCTTGTAGACGGGTGTGACCTGTGCCTGTTTTCAAGAACTGGGCGCGGTTTTTTGTTCGAGGGATCTCCGATAGTTTATAGTTAAAAGAGGGGCTAACTCAGCCGCAAATTTAGTGTAGAATCTTACAGGGATTCCATCGAGCCCTGGAGCTTTGTTCAATTTTAACAGTTTTTCCTTTTCTCAACACCGCCGACACTAACACGTAATTCATTCCTCTCTGCAGTAGTTATTTACGTCCGAGCGCAGTGGCGCCCTGTCCAGACTCTTACGTTGTCAGCCCACTCCGTACGTAGTCAGCGACCACTTGTAATCATTGGTGAGGACGACGCTATCGTCTCAGCACAAACTCGGCTGCTTGCTTTAGTAGAAGAGTTATTCTGAATTTTATACCCAGTTGAAGACAATTGTACTCTGATGTGAAAGTATCATTTCGCAATCAAAAAACGTTGTGAAGATTTTGTTCGTATGTGGGCTTGTGAAACAAAACAGTGTCCATAGTAAGCTGTATAGAAATCCTTTATTTGTTGTGCATAAAGGTTAACTATACAGCATAAAAATGGTTCAAATGGCTCTGAGCACTATGGGACTTAACTTCTGAGGTCATCAGTCCTCTAGAACTTAGAACTACTTAAACCTAACTAACCTAAGGACATCACACACATTCATGCCCGAGGCAGGATTCGAACCTGCAACCGTAGCGGTCTCGCGGTTCCAGACTATCGCGCCTAGAATCGCTCGGCCACTGCAGCCGGCTAACTATACAGCATACTACGTACAATTTCTTTCACCAAAAGTACCAAATCTTATGTGTGTGTACGATAATTGTTACCAAAGTTAAGTATTATCATGCTGAAGTTTTAACAAATTATTAATAATCTGTGCTTGTTTTGCAGTATCTGCTCGACCTTCCGCCGAAGTACTTAAGTTGCTACAGTACACCACAATAACGGCAAAGAGATGACCGTACATTACATAAAGCATTAAAAAACTGAGGTTGTCTACCACCCTACGTTGTGTGTCTGGACAAAAGTTCCATGACCCACTTTATGAAATAGAAAACCGAAGAAGCTTCCAAAACAAAAAAATCCGTTAGAAAACCACTCTACGAAGAATCATGAAACATTTAAGAAACATTAAAAAGAGGAAAATGACACACCATATGGTGTACGGGTTTTCTTCCTCCTTAGTCTGTGGAGTAACCATACTCATTTATTT
Source organism: Schistocerca americana (assembly GCF_021461395.2). Classification (NCBI taxonomy): domain Eukaryota; kingdom Metazoa; phylum Arthropoda; class Insecta; order Orthoptera; family Acrididae; genus Schistocerca; species Schistocerca americana. The sequence goes on along the minus strand of NC_060122.1, from coordinate 826,652,057 downwards.
TTCCGCTCGCGGTTTTGAACCTTCCGCCTATCACAGACCTTTAATCATATCCCGCTCTCATTGGCCTCTCCCCTAAGCCGTTTACTGTTTTCCGTTTAGTACGCCCAGACAAGAAAGGCGTGACTGTTCTCAGGATCCTGCGTAAGTGTCTTTCATATGTTGTGTGGTCCTTTTCCTCTTTTTTAACATTTCTTAAGTGTTTTGTGATTTTGCGGATTGTGAATTTCTAACGGATTTTAACATTTGGAAACTTCTTAGGTTCCCTTTTACATAAAGTGGAACACGAAACGTTTCTCCCACAAACAAGGTATTGTGGAAGAGAACCTTAATTCTTTTACCCTTTTATGAGTAATGCCCGGTCATCTGTTGGCTGTTACATTTTCATTTGCGAATGACTGCTTATTCATAACTAGCTAAGAAAAGGCTTTACGATAGTATTTATTTATAGCGAGACTTGGAACGCGTGGAATTTATTTGTGACTTATAAAGCTTCTTTGTACATAACGCTTATGGTAGTATGATTCTGGAATCAAACGAAAATCTTGTTTACTTCAATAACAGAGAGACATCTACAGCTGGTCGTGCGAAAAGCATCTGACACTAGGGTCCACTCTCGCAACACACGGTGTCTGGCTTTGTGCTTTATTTATGGCGATGGCATGAAATAAGTAAGCTCACCGGGAATTGTAAATGTTTAAAGCGAAATGATGCTTAGGAATAAGCAGAATTTGAAGTATAAAAACTTCCTCGCCTGTGCTACTTCCCGTCACAATTTACGCTTCTATGATGTTACGTTTTAGAGAAGAAACTTTAAGCTCCTTGGTGAAGAGCTCTGAGGAGCGAGATAACGCATGACGGCCTGGATCATACATCGCTCCTCGCTTTCGAAATGAGTTTACAAATTTTCCTTAGTCTTTTAACTGTTCTGGTATATTCATAAAGACTCGACCGTTTTCTAGGCATTTTTAATCGTAAAGAAAACGAAATCAAAATGTAACTGAGTGGCCACCCATATCACAAAGCAAAATTAATAAGTTCGTTTTTACTAGCGAAGAGAAAGAAGCAGAGCAACGTCATTAAATTTTTAATACGCAAAGCGAAGACAGTAAATTCGTATCTTCTAGCCAGGTATGTTGAATGCTAGTCTGCATTCGCAAAGATAAGATTGTGGCGTTTAATTCTGTCACTGACGTAAACTTCCGAAAACACTTCTGTCATTGAGGTAAAAAATACCTTCCAAGGAAAGACGTCAAATATAAGTAACAACCTACCGAATGAGGCAATGCGTTGACATAAGCTTTTTAATACACAAAACAAAGTTCGCTGTTAGTTTGTTGTTTGCAAAGACAAGACTGCTGAGCTTAATTTGTCACTGACGTAAACTACCGAAAATACGTCTGTCATTTGTAATTTAAAAAAACTAACAATGCTATCTGTTGGTTCTTTGGTGCACTACGAATGTACCCGCGCCACGTATTGATTTGTTGGTGTATTATGTCTTGATTAAACATCTAAGGTGAACAAAAAAATTTAGATACAAATTTAAGTTACGATATTCTTTCTTCAGTGTTCCGATTTTGAAGAAATAAAACCTGTTTCTTGCCCCAAGCTACCCTCAAATAACCTCTGAAAACCCATGAAAATTCGTCTAGTAGTTTTGCAGTCTAGCGTGTTCAAAGATATAAACAGACAGACACGACTGTTTTACCAGTTTTGTTATTAGTATAGATCGTAGTATATTGCTGCCATCGTTACAGTGTATGACAGAAGCTGGAATTAAGTTATTCCGAAACCGGTCATAAACAATAAAATATTATTGGTTCAACAACTGTTGCGATTTTCTTCACTTTATGTAAATGGATATGAACAGATGCGGTTGCCCAACTCTCTGTCTGTTATTCAGCATTCGCCCCAGTAATATCTACGAGGGGGGATGAAATATAAACGGGATTTTTGTTCCTGGACATCAACAGTTGGTAGGACTGGTCCCGCGCTTCTGCTATGCTTAGGCGGGACCGTTAGAAGTGAGGAGAGCGTGCTGTAAGATATTTCCCGCCGTTTCGACAGTAACGCTCTCGATGTCTGAGCAATAGGTGCACCCTTCCATTACGGAACGCATAATTATCAAATTTCTTGCCCGTGAAGGAGTTACAGCGGCGGAAATTTGCCAAAGATTGACTCCACAGCTCAGTGATAAAACATTATCAAGGACGCGTGTGTTTGCCTGGCATAAAAAGTTCAAGGAAGGACAAGAACGTATGGAAAATCAGGAACACGATCGCCGTCCTCGGACCAACATTACAGACAAAAACATTCGTGCTGTTGAAGACATTATTGACGACGATCGACTCGCGGGAGTATCAGAAATTGCACAAAAAGTCGGAATCAGTTATGGGAGCTGTCAAGCAAGCATCACAAATGAGCTACAGTTCCGTAAAGTATGTTCCAGATTGGTCCCTAAACTTTTGACCGAAAATCTGAAGTTGAGACGTTTGGAGGTCCGTCAGAGACTTACAGAAAGGGGGAAGAAGGTGATGCATTTTTGAGCCCGAACCTCACCTGCGACGGAACATGGGTTCACCACTACAGTCCAGAATCCAAACAAGCCAGTAAGTGACGGAAGAAAGAGGAGGCAGCACCAGTGAAAGCTAAGGCTCGACTGTCAGCTGACAAGGTTTTTTCAACCGTTTTTTTCGATCAGCGAAGCATTTTGCTGATTGATTTTTTGCATGAGCGACGCACAATCAGTGCTGCTTACTACTGCGAACTGTTGAACAAGGCAAGCGTTGCATATCGCCGCAAAAGACGAGACCAATCGATTCGACAGGTCATCCTCCTCCATGACAAGGCGCGACGCCATACTACAGCTCTATCTGTCACCAAGCTAAAGGAAATGCACTGGACTACACTTGATCATCATTCTTACTGCCAGGACTTATCGCCCAGCGATTTCCATTTATTCCGACCGCTTAAAGAACTAGGAGGGCGACGATTTGCACATGACGAGAGTGTGGAAGACTTCATGAGCAACTGGCTGGCGACACGACCCAGTTCTTCTTAAGATGAGGACATCAAAAGGAGACTATGTGAAGAAATAAATTATAATTGCCTTGAGTTTTTCAATAAATGAAATTAAATAAAAAATAAAATCCAGTTTATATTTGATCCGTCCTTGTATGTTCCTTTCTAATATCTTTTGAATTTCGGCGACGCACCTCTCTCGCTTATGCGACTGGCATATGGAATAACTACTTCCGTAGTGGAGGGTTCCACAGTGAACCATAAACTGCAATAAACGCAGACATGTTATTTCAGTGTGTGACATTTATTCGCCACCTAATTGTCAGAGCATGCGCTTCGATAAGTGTCGAAGTGATAAGGAATACTACTCAATCCATGATAAAAAGATTGCAGCACTGCATTGATACCAATGGTCATCACTTCGAACACCTTCTGTAAATGGACGTTCATTTCATGCCACCTTTTTGACCTTCGTTAACTTTCAAAGACCTTACTGTTACACATCATTGGATTCATCTCTATAGACGCTATCGGAAAATAAGTACCAAACTATAGCAACCCATTAAAAAAAAAAAAACGGTGTTGACTTTCATGTGTCTGACGCGATCCCACCCAGCAACAAAAAACCAACGTCATAGTATGGCGCCTGTTGTCCCATGCAACATTTTTCCCACAAACTTTTCAGCTACTATCATACTTTCGGAGTTATTCCAGGTGGCAATAGTTAGTGACTCACCCTGTATGTTCTGTTAAAACTTTCTATTATTTTTGCCACTGTAAAAGAAAGTCATTATTTATGTACAATGTTATTCCAAAATGTACTTTTACAAGATACACAACGTTCTTACACGGGAAGCTACATAAAAATTAAGATAACTTTCTAAACAACGTATTGTAAAATATGCTAAATACATGTTGTTCTTCTATAATACATATTGCACCGTTTGATTATACATAACAAAACGTGTAAATACGTAGTTCCAAAGGAAAATAACAATTATTTTTACTTCTTGAATATGTATAACATTGTGATATGCAGCCTTATTTGAGGAAGGTCTTCATATTCGTAAAAAAAAAAAAAAAAGTCTAGAGATTATTCCTAGGATCAAAATAACTTAAAATTTCCTATAAATATACGTTGCACAGAATTCTGTGCTGAGGTGCATGCTACACAGTCTTACATGGCGGTGACTGACCACGTAACAGGAGATGCCCAAAGAGACCGCCACGGATTGTTGAAGCTGCTCTGCAACACAGGGAACTTGCGGAGCAGTTAAACGGTCGCTGTGGACCTACTGCCCCAGGCCGATATTGTCTTTAACTTGAGCAGCTTAAGCCACGTTAATCAGGTACTGAGATCGGAGAGCAAGGCAGACCAGTGCACTGTACTTCAGGCCACACCAGCGGGTGAAATTTAATGCAGGTGGTATTGCCGCTGATACTGTCACGTAAGTTGATCTATTAAGTCGCCTGGGTATCATTAAGGGATCAGTTATGTAATCACGGATAAAATAACACCACATATTGAGTCTAGAGTCAAGCGGAATAGGTGATACTCTCTTCTTCTTTTGCGAACTTTTTGAGTGTTGTTGTCACCACATGCAATCCCTAAGGATTCCGCTAGTTAAATAAGATTTGTATTTTCTTTCACTTCACATATTACATATGGCCACCCACAATCATGACAAATCTCGTCATATTCGGAAATTTGTTTGAGCACCGGACCAAAAGCGGATCGTACACTTCCCTTTCTCTATGCTTCAGAAAATATATAAGGAATTACTGTTAGTAATGAAACATCTTGTAGCGACACATATTTTGTAAGCATTGTTGTTAGCTGACACAATAAAACTATAGTAAAACGCAGCGTAAAAACATTATTTACTATTTTCTGTGGGGACGTGTCGTGATGTAAGACTTTGGTTAAATCATACAAAAAACACAAATCAACTTCGCTCACTACGTGTTTATACGTAACTTGAATTTCGAACGTTTCGGAGATAAAACTCCAGCATTACAGTTTTTAGCAGTACTTGTGTTTTACTTCTTTTACTTTCTTACAGCTGTCGCGTATTTGTCATATGTACTGCCGCAACATATCAGGATTCGTTCTCGCACTTGTGCTTGACAACACATGTACAAAGATACGAGTTGTGTTAGTTCTGATATGGAGGTTTTTCGCCAATGGAAACGGCAACTATTAAGTGGCAAAGAATCAGGGAAAAACAAAAAGTGAAACGGATAGGCCGCTAAAATTGTATAAGTCCAGTCGTTGAGAAGGCAGCTTCGAAATACGTAGCAAACAAGTAGACACTACAGGCGGTTACTTACTACTGAACCCTTTAATTAAACTGCGAACATCTCGCAGCTTCGTTGTTGTATCCAGTGAGTGGAATTACATATTCTACCACTTGCGAGTCGCGACTGGAGTGACGAAAATCTATCATCTAGCAATCTACGTGGGTCCTAAAATGGCGCCTATGCTTACGACAGAGCGCTGGCAATTGTTGTTCTGTCGAGGCGGTTTCCGCGGAAACCACAAAGCTGGCAGCATTCCTGGCGTTTACACGACTCCTCTCGCTGCTGCAGCTTCCCAGAGCGAACAAGTGAGTAATTCATCGCATTGTGCCTCTGCTAAGTATAACTATCTTTGCCTGCTGTTAGAATGCTAAAACAGTCTACGACAAATAGACGCGAAACTATTTAGGACGAGGAAATGGAATCTTTTAACAGCTGTAGCTATGCTAGCGCTCCAAGCGGCTAGCCGGTAGTAACAGAAGAATGCCGTCATATTAACTGAAAAATGGTAGTTTTTAATGGTGTTAGTACCTAATTTTCAGTCGCTTAACGGCGTGGTGATTATTTCAATATGATTATGCAAGCAACTGAACTAATATCCCGGATCCTGGTAATACCAACGTATTATGTGAGTGCAATGCGTATATACTGTTCCCGGTACCCGAGTCGTATTCATATCATCGAATAGCCGTTAAAACGAGAAATGAATTGTGGCCTAGTGTGCTTAAGTTCAAAAGGATATGTTTACGAATAAATCCACACTCTTGACACGTACTTTGTGATGATTTGCACCGATTGTAGTTCGTTTTGCGAGTTTCTTTGGGGATTTCAGACTCATTTTAGGCCAGATTTTTCCACTCTTGGACATTAGCAACTACTTATCTACATAAAATATCTTTTGGCCCTGCCCTATCGTTGCTTGTATGCCTATGTGTACCTCCGATCAGTGGTTTCCACAGAGCACCATGGTTTTTGCTTCTTGGGTACTCCGTGCAGTGCATCTATTAAATTTGTTTAACAGGACCATACGTAGTCCTCAATCAAATGTAAACATTTTCGGTCCTAGCTTGTGTATACTATTAGTTGCTACTCGTCTCGCGCGTATGTAAACGCTAAAGTATGTCGTAAGTCTAATATTTTCCGCATCCTATTTTCGACATAGTTATAAACTATTTGCCTTTCCCCGTTCGATTGTCTAACAAGTCTTCTCTTAGGGTTGGAATTAATGACAGTCATTTCCTCGACATTTCGTACTGTTGCCTGTGCGTAATTTCGTTGTCTGATAAAGTGTAAGAAACCACTTTTACCAAAATTATTACACACGCACACACATACTTGTGTATACGGATATCACACTTCAGTCGGGAATATAGACTTGCTTAGGCTGTCACGTGATTGTTCTTACCTTTGTCATGTCAGCAAGCTTGCAAATACTTGTATGACTGCAACGTAAGAAACAGAAAAACTCCTCCCGAGCAGGCGATGAGGGCCCAACGGTACTGACCGGCCGCCGTGTCATCCTCAGCTCATAGGCGTCACTGGATGCGGGTATGGAGGGGGATGTGGTCAGCAAAAATGATTCAAATGGCTCTGAGCACTATGGGACTTAACTTCTGAGGTCATCAGTCCCCTAGAACTTAGACTACTTAAACCTAACTAACCTAAGAACATCACACACATCCATGCCCGAGGCGGGATTCGAACCTGCGACCATAGCGGTCGCGCGGTTCCAGACTGTATGTGGTCAGCACACCGCTCTCCCTGCCGGATGTCAGTTTACGAGACCGGAGCCGCTACTTCTCAATAAAGTAGCTCCTCAGTTTGCCTCACATGGGCTGAGTGCACCCGCTTACCAACAGCGCTCCACAGACCGGATGGTCACCCATCCTAGAGCTAGCCTAGCCCGACAGCGCTTAACTTCGATGATCTGACGGGAACCGGTGTTACCGCGGCGGCAAGACCGTTAAGAGGCCGATACTGGAGTGTAGAAATGACGTGGAAAACAGCTTCCCCCTTGTCGGACATAGCTGACTAAAACAAAGAAAACCCCTTACTATATTTGCATTCTTCGCATCCTCACACTGGTAAAAGTCTGTTAATGCCTGATAGCACCTGTGACTGTAAAATGACGGCTTTTACGCTCATTTCTTTCTAGCGGTTTTGGAAAATCTCTGTATCGTTAAAATGATTGTTTAAATGAGATTTTTGGTTAAGTACATTAAAAGGCAGTCGCTTCCTTAACTGCTTAGCTATAAACTTTCTTGCCTGTGGCCATTTTTCTGTATTATTGTTCATATATCTACATACAGTTTCACGTGCGTGTATTCTAATTGACTAGCTTTTGAATTGCAGAGGTTTTCAGATAAGCTTTGGTAAGTAGAATAACATGGCAGAGATCGGACGAACACTAAATTTATACAGAGGATACAGAGCTGAGATACAGCGCGAAAGGATTAGCATACAAAGAATAGAGCAGTCGTAGTGCATTATCTATCTTGACCACAATTCCGCAGGTTTTGTTCAGTGTACTTCCATGTCCGCGGAACGAAGCATTTCCATCTGCTCTTACCTACAAAATAAATGTGGCATTAGACAGCAGGGAGACGTATGGAAACGATTCACTTGTATTTAGGTACTGTCTCTGTTTGTCGAATGCGTCCAGGAGTTGGTAAAAGCACCAGCCTTTAGGCACCGAAACGTTCGTCTGTTTAGGTCGCTTCTACAAAGCCACCCTCCAGAGAGGAGCGAAAATCGATACACACGTGCCGTCGGACCTCCCTTACGTACCGCCGCCATGAAGACTTGATGCACAGTACTCGATGGAATAACTCGTCTTCCGGCTGCAGTAAATCCATGCTACTGAAGAGCGAGGACATGTTAGCATCTTCTTTCGTGTACGCAACAACAAGTCTGTCATCAGCGAGTCTCGTAGTAATTGGCCTTCTTTGTCTGATCTATACTGCAATGACCTTGTGTTTGGACGATGTTTCCACAGATTAATGGGAACGAAAGAATAATAATAATAATAATAATAATAACATGAGAAAAAATTGAAAAATACATCCAGCTGGCTGAGGAAGTCAAAGACATGTGGCATCAGGAAAAAGTTGACATTATACCAATTATACTATCAACTACAGGAGTCATACCACACATATCCACCAATACATCAATGCAATACAGCTACATCCAAACATATATATACAACTACAGAAATCCGTAATTATTGATACATGTTCAATTACCCGAAAGTTCCTAAATGCAATATAACATATACCGTACAGTTAAAAGGAAGTGACGCTTGATAAAAGTCCGCGTCACTCCATTCTTAACCAGACTTAACGTCTGAGAAAGTAAAGATAATAATAATAATAATAATAATAATAGTAATAGTAATAGCGATAATAAGAACTTGAAACTAATACAGATATACTTTTTATTTTTACTATAATAATGACTAATAGGATAAAAATCTACATTTCAATATGTTTCCCATGGAAGTATTCACAGTTGAATTATTTGTTGCAATGGAACAAGTCTTTAATTGTCATTCCAAAAAACTTTTATCGGTATTAAGAAAAATAGACTTAGCGGAACACTAAGAACATCTACGAGGGAGACTAGCGCGGAAGGCACTGCAGTGGAATAAACATCCACACATCATGGTCAGAAATTGGAATAGTACTGAAAAAACTTCACATTTGCATGTACAATTAATTTTAAACTTTGGTACACAGTTCTGACTGTTCTGCCGGATCTGAACTATGTTGGCGCAGTAGTTTTAATCGTCGATCGCAGGGTGGGGTGTGGCGCGCTACGCTCTGACGTAACCAGTCGTCCGGTAGCGGCGGCGTATGGAACCTCTTGAAGACGTGTCTTCGCCGACGTCTCTCATGCGTGGCTGCGAGTTAACAGCGGCTGTTTTTAGCCCGGGACTCACTCTTCGGACGATACCACAAATTGCCTGCACTATGATCCACGTTGTCGCACGTCGCCGTGCTTTTGCGAACGGTTTCCACTCGGGTACCATGGATTGAGTGGCCTGTGCACTGCTGTATCCGTTCTATAGATCAGTCGAATCGTGTCCCTTCCTGGGTCCCAGATCACGAACAAATTTTGTGCACTCAAAACAATATTCGATTGTGCCCTCCGATTTACAATTTCTACGTGTAGCCGACGGAATTGACTGGATGGATTAAAGCTTGCAGTTGGTGGTGTTTTACCACTTAGTACCAAGTCGATCTGGCACCTTCTGGTAGTATTTTCATCGCTAAATTGTCCCATATGATTTTCAAATTGTGCTGTGGCCATTGCAGTTCCCATTTATTTCTAACTGGAATTCCTTTGAGAGCCATGGCCATTTTGCGAACTTCTCCTTCTTTAAAGCGTCTGTTGGTATGCAACTTTTACTCATCATCATCATCATCATCATCATCATCATTTAAGACTGATTATGCCTTTCAGCGTTCAGTCTGGGGCATAGCCCCCCTTATAAACTTCCTCCATGATCCCCTATTCAGTGCTAACATTGGTGCCTCTTCTGATGTTAAACCTATTACTTCAAAATCATTCTTAACCGAATCCAGGAACCTTCTCCTTGGTCTGCCCCGACTCCTCCTACCCTCTACTGCTGAACCCATGAGTCTCTTGGGTAACCTTGCTTCTCCCATGCGTGTAACATGACCCCACCATCTAAGCCTGTTCGCCCTGACTGCTACATCTATAGAGTTCATTCCCAGTTTTTCTTTGATTTCCTCGTTGTGGACACCCTCCTGCCATTGTTCCCATCTACTAGTACCTGCAATCATCCTAGCTACTTTCATATCCGTAACCTCAACCTTATTGATAAGGTAACCTGAATCCACCCAGCTTTCGCTCCCATACAACAAAGTTGGTCGAAAGATTGAACGGTGCACAGATAACTTAGTCTTGGTACTGACTTCCTTCTTGCAGAAGAGAGTAGATCGTAGCTGAGCGCTCACTGCATTAGCCTTGCTACACCTCGCTTCCAGTTCTTTCACTATGTTGCCATCCTGTGAGAATATGCATCCTAAGTACTTGAAACCGTCCATCTGTTCTAACTTTGTTCCTCCTATTTGGCACTCAATCCGTTTATATTTCTTTCCCACTGACATTACTTTCGTTTTGGAGATGCTAATCTTCATACCATATTCCTTACATTACTTTTACTAAGATAATAATTTCGGACGCATTTTAATGAGTGAGGGATACTGACAATAATAGGTGGGGCTACTTGTGATGCCAGATGATATCTGCGAAACACTGCAGCACTTGGCGAGTGTAGTCCCTTTTCTATTACAAGTTCAGTTCTGTTGACGTCTGGTGCCGCCCATTTCGCCTGTAAGCCCGTTAGTCCCTGTCCAGCCCCATTTAAGTTGAGGGTTCAGGTCTGCAGAAGAACCTTCAACGATCAGTAAGGAGACGGCCATGTTTTCAAGGGAGTCATCCTGGCATTCGCCTTAATCGAATCAACGGAAATCTTACAGTATAGTGACTTACAGGACACCATTAGCCCTATTAAATGTACACTCATGCTCATAAATTAAGGATAATGCTGAAGCATGGTGAAGCAACGCTCTGGTGGGCGGTTTGCGGGTTCAAATCACCTCCAGGTATGACCATGCGGTGCATTTGACCTGCGGTCGTCGTACGGTGGCGTGGCAGCAGTCTGCATATGCAGAGATGTGTTGGTGCATGTCAGAGAACGGTGAGCAAATAAGTGTGCAGATGTTTTCAGACGTGCTAATGGTGACTATGTGTTGAAAATGGCTCAAAGAATGTATATTGATGACGTTATGAGGGGTAGAGTACTGGGGCGACTGGAGGCTGGTCAAACACAGCAGGTCGTAGCACGGGTCCTCCGTGTGCCACAAAGTGTGATCTCAAGATTATGGTAACGATTTCAGCAGACAGGAAACGTGTCCAGGAGCTACAGTATGGGACATCCACAGTGAACAACACCACAAGAAGACCCATATCTCACCACCAGTGCTCGCAGACGGCCACGGAGTACTGAAGGTAGCCTTGCTCGGGACCTTACCACAGCCACTGGAACAGTTGTCTCCAGACACACAGTCTACAGACGACTGAACAGACATGGTTTATTCGCCTGGAAACCTGCAAGGTGCATTCTACTCACACCTGGTCACAGGGGAGCCCGTAAAGCCTGGTGTCAAGAACACATTACATGGTCATTGGAACAGTGGTCCCAGGTTACGTTCACGGACGAGTCCAGGTATAGACTGAACAGTGATTCTCACCGGGTTTTCATTTGGTGTGAACCAGGAACCACATGCCCCTTAACGTCATTGAAATGGACCTGTATGGAGGTAGTGGTTTGATGGTGTGGGGTGGGATTATGATTGGCGCACGTACACCCCTGCATGTCTTTGACAGAGGTCAGGAGTATCGGGGCGTCATTTTGCACCAGCATGTCCGCCTTTTCAGGGGTGCAGTGGGTCCCAGCTTCCTCCTGATGGATGATAACGCACGGCCCCACCGAGCTGTCATCATGGAGGAGTACCTTGAAATAGAAGATATCAGGCGAATGGAGTGGCCTGCCTGTTCTCCAGACCTAAACCCCATCGAGCACGTCTGGGATGCTCGCGGTCGACGTATCGCTGCACGTCTTCACAGGACACTTCAGGAGCTCCGACAGACACTGGTGCAAGAATTGGAGGCTATACCCCAGCAGCTACTCGACCACCTGATACAGAGTATGCCAACCTGTTGTGCGGCCTGTGTACGTGTGCATGGTGATCATTGTAGCACATGTTTTGGGACGATTTTCTCAACTTATCACCAGTACTGTGGACTTACAGATCTGTTTCGTGTGTGTTCCCTACGTGCCTATACTATTAGCGCCAGTTTTGTTTAGTGCCACATTGTGTGGCACCACATTCTAAAATTATCCTTAATTTATGAGCATAAGTGTAAATGGTTAAAATATTTGTGTAATTAATATTTCCACACAATACTTGCTTTTTACTAAGAATTAATGATTGCCAAATTATGTTGGAGTGTCTGAACATTGTGGTGAAATGTGCTGGGCTCACAAGGAAAGTCCGCCTTGCAGATATTGTACCCTGTCTCATTTCCAATGACAGTATTTGTCTATGATTTTGCAAAGTGGTATGAGGTGGAACGAGAATATGAAAACTGTGGTTGGGAAGGCAAATGGTCGACTTCGGTTTATTGGGAGAATTTTAGGAAAGAGTGGTGTATCTGTAAAGGTGACCGCATATAGGACGCTGGTGCGACCTATACTTGAGCACTGCTCGAGTGTTTGGGATACGTACCAGATCCTATCACACCCCCTGGGACACTCCTGACGATACCCTTGTCTCTGATTAACACTCGCCGTCGAGGACAACATACTGGGTTCTATTATTTAAGAAGTCTTCGAGTCACTCACAGAAAACGCTCATGAAACACCTGCCGTTTTAGTGAAGCAATAAACGAAACAGGAGAACCAAGTTGTGTTTAGTAAGGAGAGCATGTACAGTTCTTTTCTTCGGGACCAAATTAATTATTTTCCAACGTAGTTCTTTTTAGTGACGCACACTTTACCCAAACTCCTGACCACATTTAACTCATGCAGAATTAGGAACTAACAAATTCTCTAAAAGACGCCTTTCCCTTGTGTATGAGCTTCTTACTTGGAGTTTCTTTATTACCTTACAGTCATTTCATAGGTTTTGGAAACAAGAAGAAGTAACAGTAAACTAGATGGTGTCAGTACCGCTAGTTGCTAGTAATTCCTAGAACACGACCTTCCCTCCAGGGATTCCCATTTCAGTTCCCGAAGCATCTCCCAAACACTTAAGTTTTGTTCTAACACACCGGTAACAAATCTAGCATCCCGCCTCTGAATTGCTTCTATGTCTTCCTTCAATATGATCTGGTACGTATCCCAAACACTCGAGCAGTGCTCAAGAATAGGTCGCACCAGCGTCCTATATGCGGTCACCTTTACAGATGCACCACTCTTTCCTAAAATTCTCCCAATAAACCGAAGTCGATCATTTGCCTTCCCCACCACAGTTTTCATATGCTCGTTCCACCTCATACCACTTTGCAACGTTACGCCCAGATATTTAAACGATTTGACTGTCTCAAGTTGGACACTGTTAATACTGAATCCGAACATCACCGGTTTGTTCTTCCTACTCATCCTCATTAACTCAAATTTTTCCACATTTAGGGCTAGCTGCCATTCATCACACCAACTGGAAATTTTGTCTAAGTCGTCTTGTATCCTTCTACAGTTACTCAACTTCGACACCTCACCGTACACCACGCCATCATCAGCAAACAACTGCAGACTGCTGCCCACACTGTCAGCCAAATCATTTATGTGTACAGAGAACAACAGCGGTCCTCAGACTTCCCTGGGACACTCCTGACGATACCCTTGTCTCTGATGAACACTCGCCGTCGAGGACAATAAACTGGGTTCTATTATTTAAGAAGTCTTCGAGCCACTTATATATCTGTGAACTTATTCCATATGCTCGTACCCTCGTCAACAGCCTGCAATGGGGCGCCGTGTCAAATGCTTTCCGGACGTCTAGAAATATAGAATCTACTTGTTGCCCTTCATCCATAGTTCTCAATATATCATGCGAGAAAAGGGCAAGCTGAGTTTCGAACGAGCGATGCTTTCTAAAATCATCTGAACCGTGCACGTAAGCTGCTTAGCCTCAAGAAAGCTTTTTATATTCGAACTGAGAATGTTGCGCTTTAAAACTCATAATTACCCCCTATACAATTGTAGTAAATGTAAATGATACTAAAGTAACTTAAAACGCATGATCACTCACCTCAGTAGGGAGAAACTGGAACGTGCTCCTGCTGATAGTTGTCAATGAATTCGTTGATTAGAGGTGCCAGAGTCAGTTCCCTTGTGAGATAGGCGTGGATATTAAATAATGCTGCATGATTTACCCGGTCTTGGTTCATGGTGGCCCTGGTGTAAGTTTTCGGTCTTCGAAGTGCAGAAAACGTTCTGCAGTATACGTGGATACAGGTATTGTTAAAAGAAGCCCCAATAATTTTACATTTTCTAATATGTTCTTCAGAGTTACATACTTATCACCATCTGCCCTACTCAAGTATTGCACTACACCTTCCAAGTCATCTGGTGTAAGATTATACTGTTTACCATATCCAACAAAACTGCTTCATGAAGAGTCAGTTTTACACGATCGAAATCGTCACAGTAAAAAGGAGTAACGTAACTACTATCTTCTTTGCCTACTGAAAACTTGTATTTTGACAAGGTGTGACATTGTTTCGGGCGGAAATCTGTTTTGAAGCTGCTTACTGTTAAATCCACTACCTCAAAAAATAAAATTCGCAACTTTTCTTGAATATCTGATGAATTATGCTTGTCGCAACCTCCCAATTTTAATGGCAATCTTCTAGGTCGTGAAACGGTGGGGAGACTTAACTGTAGTGCATCGCACTTTTCTTTAGCATGTTTCCAAAGTGATTAAAATGTATCTGTATTTCTGACTCCTTCTACTGGAGACAAACAACATCTATAGAATTACGAGCAAGACGGATATTCAATGAAACTTTTTCAAGTAATGCATTAAGTTTTTCTAATCTTTGGAATACAAAAATTAGGTATCTTGATATGAAACTGATTTCCAATTTTTTGCAGAATTTTAGAAATCCTTTAGCTTTTGCACCAGCATCATTTCATTCATCTTGCGTATCATTAACAAACTGCAAAAGAACTTCATAATTATTATCTATGCACAGCAGAAACATAACACGTATTCACCATCTCTGTGGACAGAACGGTCTTATACCTTGACCTGCTTCATTGTCATGAGAATCTGAAAGCAATTGTTTAATTGGTGAGCCACGAATAAACGAAATCGAATCATTGAGAACTGACAGAAGATCTCTTAATACTGGAATGTTATTAAACGAGTCTTCAAGAGTTAAATTTAGGGAATGAGACAACCAGTCAACGTAAATAGCCCTGGTGTTCAAGTTATTTTATACGTGACTGTAATCCTTGCAGACAACCGCTAACGTTTGTTGCACCGCCATGGCATTGCCCGCGACAATTGTTCTCAGAAATAGAATATCTCAATAATATACCCTTCACAGATTTAAACAGGGTATCTGAATCAGTTAATGGGAGCTCATAAAAAACCACAAAACAACTCATGAACAGCAAAATTTTGATCAACATTACGAAAACAAGCAGACATTTGCTCTGAAACTGATATACCGTATGTCTCGCCCAACATGACTGCATATAAATCATATTCTTTTATTTGTTGAACCAAAATTCTCTGAAGAGAGAAGCTTATCAATGTTATAATTTGATTAATTACCTGGTGAGACATCCACCTGTAACTAGTCTGATTAAGCCACATTTTAAGCTCGGGTACATTCTCGGAAGGTAATTTCATAAGACTGACAAAATCAGAAGACTCATCAACCTGACCACGTAAGGCCAATCCTTGGGAAAGCAAGAACAATATTGACGTAAAAATTTTCCTTAAACAATAGCGGCCTGCATTTCTTTTGCTTTAGAATGGCTAACTGATGACAGAATATTTACTCTTTTTTTCACAGAATTATTTGTACTAACTGAACACACATGCATATGACTTTTTTCATGAGATTTGAATCGTTTTATAGTAATGGACCAGTTTTTAAAACCGTACTTAACGAATGCATTATGGGAATCCTTGTTCGCTGTAACAGTTTTTGGAGGCAGTCTCTTGTTTTGACTCATAGACCTACACAAAAAACAATAAACTCTGTCATGTTGTTCGTCATATTGAATTCATGTATATATTTTTACCCAACGTTTTTAAAAAGTCCTGTTCCTTCGGCTGCCACTTTCAGTACCGGTATAATTTTCTCGTGGAATTACCAGAAATAGTAACAGGAATTTCATTGTCGCAAGCTGCCGAAGATGGGTCACTTTTACTGCTACACGCTGTCGCTACGATATCATCATCACCATCACAATTATCAGTCGAGGTCCTTTTGTATTTCACCATATACTTATCCGTTTTAACGATTTTGAGACGCAAGACATGAAGAGATAATATAATTCCAAGCTCTGGTGACACAGCTGAAACAAAAGCAACCTAACGTCTAGCGGTCTACACGTTCTGACTTATGAGAACTTCGTAGTTCGTTCAGTTGTAGAAGTGTGGAAATTCAAATTATACGTTACACTGTATCCAACATGATTCCACAAGAAATAATCTCTCGCTGGCTGTTGTGTTTCGTGACTGTTGCAGAGCTGCCAATTAAAGCACAAAGAACTTCACCGAGTTGTTATAAATACTGTCCATTTATTGAATGTTTTAGCTAGGAAGGTTGGGGCACACTTCGCAGCAGATATGTCGGCTCACTGGTAACGTATACGGTTGTGTCAAAAGATTATCTTAAAAGAAACCGCAAACTAAATTCGTACTTCATAATACATACGTTTCCATTGTAACGTACCCAGCCGGTTTCATCTCTAGTTATGTAATACAGTAATCATAATTAATTATTACCGCCTTCAGTGTACATTATTGATTTAACAAGCGGCATTCCCTTAATAGTCGGAGTTTTTAGAAAACGGTCACTTCACTTATATGTGAACGTGGATTTTAATTCCTACGAATTCTATCAGAAGTTCGTTTTGAGGTAACCTTTTTACAGCGGTTTATTATAAATACAAGGTTACCTAAAAACCAAACGAAACAAACTCAGTTATATGAGTGAGTCGATTTTCATTACAGTCAAGAAGCAAACCCTTATAGTGCCGGTTGGGTACGATAAAATGTATATTTCGTTTTCAGAATATTAAAGTAAAGAAAAAATAATACTAATGCTGTGCATACCTACTCAAATTTTGGGGTTTGCTTGAGCGACCGACCTTACCCGTAGTAGGCGCCTTTGACAACAAGTCGTTTTAAAGGACAACTTATTTCACTTCAACACATTCTACTTGTTTGAATTTTGTTTAATACTTAAAACAGTGTCATCACTCACATAAGATACGAAACGAGAAAGGGTACCACATGACACAAGAGTCCACAACACGACTAACTGAAGTGATACAGAAATTAGTCAAAACGATCGTCAGTCCATTAGGGCACTGTCTGCCCACTATCTGATTAATAATACAATGAATACGTAACCGTTTGGTTGTACGTGTGGCAACAGAAAGTTGACACACGTTTCTGAAAGCACAATACGTTAGGAAATAATAATGAATAAAGAAAGCAATTGCCTTATAAATTTAATACTTATTCTTAAAAAGATTTTTAAACTCGTTGTTAAACGGTAAATGATGATTAGAGGTACATTTTGTGTTACGACAATAATTTACGTAACCCCAGATTAACGTTTACTTACGTGCATTAGATCCCTAGATATGGCAAGCTACTTACTTTCAGTAGAATGTAATTACTATAGATATCTACTGGAGCAAATAAGCTACTGTTGGCTTTCAACGCCAAAATGCGAATAGCATTATTAGAATAGACACAGCTATGAAGTAGGTAAATTCTTTTCTTTGATATGAGATTATTAGAATTAGTTTGCTTTTGGTTACTTTAATTTGTCTTCACTCAGTTAACAAGAATGACCTCTTCTCTAAATATTATTGAACGACATTGATACCTTATTCTGGCTTCATTATTTACGACTTTCAGTTATTTTAACAAACAATGAAACTGGCAATGATCTTTAATACTTTTCTTTTAGCTATTAAAACTACGACATTTCGTCATTCAGTAACTGGAAAGGAATGGGACTCTTGTAGCGACCCAGCGCTCCTAGTCATAAGTACATGACGTTACACTGTCCACGTGGATAGCTTGCGTTCCGCCAGCCAGCCAGTCTATCTGTTGTTCATGCGGGCCGCTTTTGCCTTGCCCTGCACTGAACTGCCCTGCTGTCATACTGGTAAGACACTGCTACCTGATCCTTTCCACACTGTAATTTGCGTGTACTGCGACTGATTATGTTAGCGGTGACAATTCTTTATCGCCAAACCAGCATCTTTTTTTTAAAAAAATTATCGTACGCTCGCTATAAAATATTTTCTTTTCAGATGCAGGAAAATTTTAAAGAATGGGGCATTTCTTCTTTACCTCACGCTCGCCGTATTATTGACGATATTATCTGGATAGTAAATTTTACTAGGAGCGATCGGTATGCCTATGATCTTTTAACATTGTGAGTATATTTAGACAGTCCTTTACTAATTTTAATATCCGCAAAAAGTGGTGACACCGTACTTTGCTTTTTACCATATACGTTCACCTGATGATGCGGCTTAAGGCCGCGGGGCCGGTCGTGTTTTAATAAACAACTATTTTACCAGCTGTGAGTAGAGTTCTTCCAAACATTTTGGAAACAGTATCGGTATTAAGAACTTGCAGTTTAGCATCTAAAACGCGAATGGCATCTGTCATAACAATAACTGTTTTGTTCGTGCCTCGAAACTATACGTTCAAATCACTGAAATTCTGGCACATGTCCGTAAGAAAACATCAATTCTGCATTAATTAACTGTGAATATTGCACAATTTTACCCTCATTTTGTAAAAACAGCCTTTTCAAGTACGTTGCCTCGGTTCATGCAGGGAGCATTTTCATACATCAGTAAGCAAGCCACTGTACACCGAGCTGACTTCATCGAACAGTGCTTCGAACTTTCTCTTACTAGAAGCTTACGACACTATAAGGTTCACTGTTTTTTGAAGCTATGGCCATTACACTGTATTATCAAGGGAATCGAAACAACCCTTTTCACACTTGTTGATGTACGTTGCAGTGTGATTCAAGAACAGAATGCCAAATGAGTGCTGGAATAAACCAATAAAACTATTTATTTTGTCCATCTTATTGCGAGCACCATCAACAGTTATCGAAAGAATTTTTCATCAGTCTGTTGCTTTTCCAGTAAGCGAATTTTTAACACATGTACAAATATCTATGACCTCAGTAGTTGCTGCCAACGATATTATCGCAGTCAATTCTTCTTTGATGTTATTTACAACACAATATCGTGTAAACATGACTAAACGAACAGATTTAGTTACATCTGTTGTTTCGTCAAGTCACAGCGAAATAACGAGAGGACTTAATGTCTTTCTTTCTTGTTGTTCTTTTATATTTTCCGCCAGTTTTAGAATTTTTGTCTTTTATTGTGGTTCAAGATAAACGATTATCTTATATGCGCTCAATTATCTTGCCTTTGTTCTTCAAATATTCAAAAAGTGATGGGGCACATGCTAACCAGGCTTCCTTCAAGAAATTCCCTGTCGCCATAAGGTTTACCTGCTGGGAAATTACATTTGCAGCCGTGAAACTTGCACTTGTATGACAATACTTGACAACATACTTAATCACAAATGTCGACTGCCTATTCTGTTTTAAAAAGACTTTGCAATGGCTTCTTCTTGTTCGCTTTTTCGATAATCAGACGTGTGATTTGTTTCATAGTGCTGTTTAATAGACGATGTTCTAGATATCGCTGTCCGGGAACATAAAACACATACCGCTTTGTTGTCTTCATTTATCATGCCATATTTCTCACTCCACCAAGTTTGAAATTCTCAGTTACACTTATTTCGCACTTTTTGTTTCTTTGCCATACTAGCCATGTTGAATAATGCCCACAAGTAACAAATGATACTATGTAGAATTGCAGCACATGGCGTGAGCTCGCAACAAACGAAAGCAAACAAATGAACACTGTTTCGCCGCGACTATCTGGCTGTACAGTATTTGTCGGTAGAGGTCCGAATTCATCGTTGTTACTGCTGCCACCGTATGCTATCTAACAGTGAATGAAGTTGTGATATACTGCATTTATTTAACTCTATCAATGTGACTGAACATGGGTGAAGATATGTCATCTGCAACATCTGCGACGCCTTGTCTCAGATAGTCCGTCCACAATGAACTTCGTACTGTGACTTCAAATGCAGACAAACAAACGAATTATTTAGATTAGGTAGAAGATGAATGGGTAGCTTTACGAGATGAAATAGTTAAGGCAGTAGAGGATGAATTTGATAAAAAGACAAGGCCTAGTAGAAATCCTTGGATAACACAGAATATACTGAATTTAACTGATGTTGTTGTGGTCTTCAGTCCTGAGACTGGTTTGATGCAGCTCTCCATGCTACTCTATCCAGCGCAAGCTTCTTCATCTCCCAGTACCTACTGCAACCTACATCCTTCTGAATCTGCTTAGTGTATTGATCTCTTGGTCTCCCTCTACAATTTTTACCCTCCACGCTGCCCTCCAATGCTAAATTTACGATCCCTTGATGGCTCAAAACATGTCCTACCAACCGATCCCTTCTTCTACTCAAGTTGTGCCACAAACTTCTCTTCTCCCCAATCCTATTCAATACCTCCTCATTAGTTACGTGATCTACCCACCTTATCTTCAGCATTCTTCTGTAGCACCACATTTCCAAAGCTTCTATTCTCTTCTTGTCCAAACTGGTTATCGTCCATGTTTCACTTCCATACATGGCTACACTCCATACAAATACTTTAAGAAACGCCTTCCTGACACTTAAATCTATACTCGATGTTAACAAATTTCTCTTCTTCAGAAACGATTTCCTTGCCATTGACAGTCTACATTTTATATCCGCTCTACTTCGACCATCATCAGTTATTTTACTCCCTAAATAGCAAAACTCCTTTACTACTTTAAGTGTCTCATTTCCTAATCTAAACCCCTCAGCATCACCCGATTTAATTTGACTACATTCCATTATCCTCGTTTTGCTTTTGTTGATGTTCATCTTATATCCTCCTTTCAAGACACTGTCCATTCCGTTCAACTGCTCTTCCAAGTCATTTGCTGTCTCTGACAGAATTACAATGTCATCGGCGAACCTCAAAGTTTTTACTTCTTCTCCATGAATTTTAATACCTACTCCGAATTTTTGTTTTGTTTCCTTTACTGCTTGCTCAATATACAGATTGAATAACATCGGGGAGAGGCTACAACCCTGTCTCACTCCTTTCCCAACCACTGCTTCCCTTTCATGGCCCTCGGCTCTTATAACTGCCATCTGGTTTCTGTACAAATTGTAAATAGCCTTTCGCTCCTTGTATTTTACCCCTGCCACCTTCAGAATTTGAAAGAGAGTATTCCAGTTAACGTTGTCAAAAGCTTTCTCTAAGTCTACAAATGCTAGAAACGTAGGTTTGCCTTTTCTTAATCTTTCTTCTAAGATAAGTCGTAAGGTTAGTATTGCCTCACGTGTTCCAACATTTCTACGGAATCCAAACTGATCTTCCCCGAGGTCCGCTTCTACCAGTTTTTCCATTCGTCTGTAAAGAATTCGCGTTAGTATTTTGCAGCTGTGACTTATTAAACTGATAGTTCGGTAATGCTCACATCTGTCAACACCTGCTTTCTTTGGGATTGGAATTATTATATTCTTCTTGAAGTCTGTGGGTATTTCGCCTGTCTCATACATCTTGCTCACCAGATGGTAGAGTTTTGTCATGACTGGCTCTCCCAAGGCCATCAGTAGTTCTAATGGAATGTTGTCTACTCCCGGGGCCTTGTTTCGACTCAGGTCTTTCAGTGCTCTGTCAAACTCTTCACGCAGTATCTTATCTCCCATACCATCTTCATCTACATCCTCTTCCATTTCCATAATATTGTCCTCAAGTACATCACCCTTGTACAAACCCTCCATATACTTCTTCCACCTTTCTGCCTTCCCTTCTTTGCTTAGAACTGGGTTGCCATCTGAGCTCTTGATATTCTTCTCTTCTCTCCAAAGGTCTCTTTAATTTTCCTGTAGGCAGTATCTATCTTACCCCTAGTGAGACAAGCCTGATGAAAGGAGAAAATTTAAAAATGCAGTAAATGAAGCAGGCGAAAGGGAATACAAACGTTTCAAAAATGTGGATGACAGGAAGTGCAAAATGGCTAAGCAGGGATGGCTAGAGGACAAATCTAAGGATATAGAAACATTTTCACTGGGGGAAAAATAGATACTGCCCACAGGAAAATTAGAGAGACTTAAGAGAAAAGAGAAGCAGCTGTATGAATATGAAGAGCTGAAATGGAAAACTAGTCCTAAGCAAGGAAGGGAAAGCAGTAAGGAGTATACAGAGGGTCAATATAAGGGAGATGAACTTGAAGGCAGTATCATAGCAATGGAAGTGGACGTAGATGAAGATGAGGTGGGAGATATGACACTGCTAGAAGAATTTGACAGAGCTCTCAAAGATCTAAGTCGAAACAAGGCCAGGGGGATAGACGATATTCCGTCAGAATTACTGACAGCCTATGGAAAGCCAACCATGACAAAACTCTTCCATCTGGTATGCAATATGTAAGAGACAGCCGAAATACCTCAGACTTCAAGAAGAATGTAGTAGTTCCAATTCAAAAGAAAGCAATGGCTGACAGCTGTTAAAATTACAGAACTATGAGTTTAATAAGCCATGGTTGCAAAATGCTAACACGAATTCTTTGCGGAAGAATGGAAAACTGGTAGAAGACGACCTCGGTGAATATCAGTTTGGATTCCGGAGAAATGTAGCAACCCACGGAGCGAAACTATGAAGGTAGCAGGAGTACAATAAAAAGAGCTGCGAGGCTATTTACAACTTGTACAGAAACCAGAAGGTAGTTATAAAGAGTCGAGGGATATGAAAGGGAAGCAGTTGTTCAGACGTGAGTGAGACAGGGTTGTAGCCTATCCCCAATGTTAGTCAATCTCTACATTGAACAAGCAGTAAAAGAAACCAAAGAAAAAATTGGCGTAGGAATTAAAGTCCAGGGAGACGACATTGTAATCCTATCAGAGAGAGCAAACGACTTGGAAGAGCAGTTGAACGGAATGTTAGTATCTTGAAGAGAAAATATAAGATGAACATCAACAAAAGCAAAACAAGGATAATGGAATCTAGTCGAATTAAATCAGGGGATGCTAAGGTAATTAGATTAGGAAACGAGACACTTAAAGTAGTAAGTGAGTTTTGATATTTGGGCAGCGAAATAACTGATGATGGCTGAAGTAGAGGGGAAATAAAATGTAGACTGGCAATGGCCAGAAATGTATTTCTGAAGAAGAGAAATTTGTTAATATGGAATTTAGATATAACTGTTAGAAAGTCTTTTCTGAGGGTATTTGTATGGAGTGTTCTCTTGTATGGAAGTAATACATGGACAATAAACAGTTTAGACAAGAAGAGAATAGAAGCTTTTGAAATGTGGTGCTACAGAAGACTGCTGAAGATTAGATGGGTAGATTACGTAACTAATAGGGAGGTACTGAATAGAATTGTGGAGAAGAGGAATCTGTGGCACAACTTGACTAGAAGAAGGGATGCGTTGGTAGGACACGTTCTGAGGCATCAAGGGATCAACAATTTCGTACTGGAGGGAAGTACAGAGTGTAAAAATCGTACAGGGAGACCATGAGATGAATACAGTAAGCAGATTCAGAGGGATGTAGGCTGCAGTAGTTACTCTGAGATGAAGAGGCTAGCACAGGATACAGTAGAATGGAGAGCTGCATCAAACCAGTCTTCGGACTGAAGACCATACCACCAGGCAGGCCTAACTAAACTCCTCACTTAATGCCGCGCCAAAATTATTTGGTCTCGTACCACTAATGGCACATATGCCACTGGTTCGTCATCCCTGTTGTAGGGTATTTCCCGTTGACCTAGAATCACAAAGTTTGGCAAGAAGCTGAGTTTCACGCAAGTCGCCGAAGTGGCGACAGCCCGCGAAGGTAACACGAACTGACTTTAGTAGCGATATCTGTCTTCACATGTGGTTACTTACTGCAGTGTTCCGCAATACTTTGTTAGTTACAGTACATCCGGGCGGACTTAGACTCAACACAGCACACCAAAATGTCTGTCTCCTTAAAATCTCATCTCTTAATGTATTATTACATAGTTATGTAACGTATTATTACATAATTATGTAATCAATTATTATTATCGTAAAACAGGAATAGACACATGAATTTATTAACAACTTATTGACTTCAATTCATTGCAGAAAACAGACATTTATAATAGATATTTTAAAGTAAATCACTATACATACCTTTATTTTGATGCCTGAACCTACTTAGTAGAACACAGACGGCTGATTCATGGCGGAATCGTTAGCAAAGAAAGCCTCATATCTTCATCGATGGATTTTTTTAAGTGTCACTCTCGTTGACACAACAAACAGGTTGTTGAAAATGGTATAACACATTAACTGCCATCTTGGAAATAGCCTGGTATTCACTGATTACTGACAACCAAAATGTATCCAAAGGGACTTCGAAAAATTTTGGTTTCAACATCAGCCTGCTTCCAAATCTGTCAGTTCCTCTTGTAAGCCTAAACCCAGATTACTCTGAAGATGTTTCGCATCCACAAATGAATCACGAATCTTCAACAATCTCTCCAAAATATTTTTTTAAGCTGTGCAGCAAGAGTATTAGCTTTAATTAAGTCCATCAACGCATTATGATCATCAGTAAGGGGTCACATTTGGGAACGTCTCACACGATCCATTTTCACTTGCCTGAATCGACTAATTTATAAGTAAATCCTTGAGCTGGCGAAGAGTTCTCGGGCTTCCAGCCGGGTGGAAGCCCGAGAACTCTTCGCCAGCTGTATACGCCGGGAAAGCATACATTCACATTTAAATCCTTGAGTATTATCCATACTTCTTAGAGTATTTCAGTTTTCTACTTTTGCAATTTTTGTTTAGTTTATTCAAGTTTACGAAAATATCGGAAAGATATGCAAGTTAGGTACTCATTCATCAACTGCAAATAAATGTCTTTACTCATTCCCCCAACAGTCAAAAATACAATTACCTGAACCCCAAGTTCAAACACTTGCATTAACTCTTTAGCTCGAGATAATCACCCTAGCGGAAGTGTTGTGTGCTGTGATTCCTTGTCTTGACACAAAACATTAAAAAGCCGCATATTTAGGGGCCGCGATTTGACGAAGTTCATGGTTTTTAGTACTTCTCCATCACAATTTTCGGAGGAGATAGCAAAAGACTTAGCAAAAATGGATTTGCGGTGAATGAGATATTGGTCGGTTCGTAAGTTAGGGATTTACTTCCCGTACTGTAACCACGAACTGTTTCACTCTGCCTGTCATAGACAAACACTACCGGAGTCCCGTCACGTTAACCCTTTACGAACCAAATATTCGTTAGTCTTATGAAATATGCCTTCACCAGCTGCTCACTCGGGCAATTCTTTGCAAAAGAAGAAATTACCTGCAATTACTTCCCAATCAAAGAA
Source organism: Schistocerca americana (assembly GCF_021461395.2). Lineage (NCBI taxonomy): Eukaryota > Metazoa > Arthropoda > Insecta > Orthoptera > Acrididae > Schistocerca > Schistocerca americana. The sequence continues at coordinate 826,626,414 of NC_060122.1, read as the reverse complement.
AGAAGCTATGCGTGACCGCTAATGTCGGTGGCCTCGTCGATCTGAAGTGACAGCTTACGTTTGCTCTTTATTTTCTCTTTCGAAATACTTCGATGTCTCTGCACACATCGCTAACTCGGCGGTTGATTGTGCCAGCAGGGAGAGGAATTTTTGAAATTTCAGAAGCACCTTCTGAACCGAAAACTATTTTTACATTTTCGCTACGCAGTGGTATTAACAACGTTCCTGGTATTGTGTGTGGTTTTTTGGTCTTTACGAAAAGTCTGGCTGTACTTTTTGCGAAACGCTTTAGTAATGAGCTTAACATTCTTTTCATTTTGTATCAACAACCGACGGAAGTAATTCACGTCATTACTTAACAGAGAGGAAAGTTTTGTTGACAAATGTTTCAGTTTACTGCGAACCATAGCAGCATTACTGAGTTTTTCGCCACGTACAACAAAACAACCCGTAAGACAAATAATTGGCACTAGACTGTTTTTGAACTACTTTCTGTCTCCTTTTTTCGGATTCAATGGTTTCACTACTTGCACTCGAGGAGGGAGCATTCCGTACAATGACCTTATCTATACCGGAAAAAAAATAGTTTAAAGACATTGTAACAGCAAATACTGGTGTAGCAGTCACAATATTCGCACTACTCCGTAGCACATTTATGATAAAACTGAACTGAAATACTCAAATAAATGAAAGTATCGGATGGAATAACAACATTGTTGAACTGAAATACGTTATTGTTTTCTGACAATCTGTGGGGCCTTTGGCGGCGAACGAAACGAGCAACATGATTTAAGAAGCGGGTACAAACTGGAACAAATATCAAAATAAGGCAACAAATATAATAACACAGGCTCTTAATCCCCGGAATTTCAAAGAATAAGAAACACAGTCAACCCTACAGAAAAGAAGTGTTGTTGCAAAGAGCTCTCATCCCAGCGGCGAGAATACAATTAACTTAAGATAAGAAAAGTATAACAAAAATATTGAGTAAAGAAATAAATTACATTTAATTTTGTGAATATATACGCGAGATCTCGAGAAGATCATACGCGAGACCTTCCAAGAGAACGAAGGGATTGAAATCGAAGGAAAGAGACCGGCATACTTAGCCTATGCAGACGACATCTGTTTACTCTCTAGGTCGGAAGAGGAGTTGGAGCAAATGACCAAAGCACTAAAGGAGGCTGCCAGCAAATTTGGGCTAAACATAAACGAAGCTGAGTACCTCGTTATGACGCGTGGTCATTGTCAGACTGCTGATCATCTACAATCACTGCAGGTTGGGGACCATTCCTACAAGAGAGTGCAAGAATTCAAATACCTAGGGGCACTTTTCGCTGAGAACTCGTCATGTGAAGCAGAGATCAATGCCAGAATACAAGCAGGAAACCGATCTTACCACAGCCTAGCACAACTGCTTCGGTCCAAATCTCTCTCCAGACAGTTCAAGATTCGACTGTACAAAACCCTGATCCAGCCTGTTGTTCTATATGGCTGTGAGACATGGAGTATCCGGAAACAGGACTTCCATAAGCTCCTTGTCTTTGAGAGAAAAGTGCTTCGGAAGATCTTCGGTCCGGTTCTGGATGCAGATACAGGGGAATGGAGGATCAGATACAACCAAGAGCTTGAGGAACTATACCAGCAGCCCAACATAGCAGGAGCTGTCAAAGCCAAACGAATGCAGTGGGCCGGCCATGTGGCCCGGATGGAGGATCACAGATGGCCTCGGAAGCTCCTGGATTTCACACCTACAGGAAAGAGACCCCCAGGGAGACCCAAGAAGCGTTGGAGGGATGGACTCCATGAAGATTTAAAACAAATGTCAATAGATGTGGACGAATAGCGGATAGTAGCAATGGACAGAATACAGTGGAGGAGGAAACTTGTAGACGCGTGCGGTCCACTGGGCCTGACGACGTAGTAGTAGTAGTAGTAGAATATATAACAGTTATCGGCATGTACTAAATAATTAAAAAATAAACAAGCACTTTCGAAGGAACTAAATAACATTTAATTTCTTTAAAAACATAAATATTCGTGGTATGTCTAATATCGAAATCCCTTAATTTCTTACAATAATATTCAATTGTTTGTCTCACATCCTTTACTTTGTCGCTGAAACACACTAACGCTGAACCGTCCTCATAAGTCGATTACAGTCGCTCACACAGATCTGTTTAAGTAAATGCACATTTGAGACCACAGACACTTCATGCAGAATAAAACTCGCTCGACATTGCACAAAACCAGACAATGTGAAAATTTCTCTGTATCATTAGGAATGACCCGGGTCAGCGATGTTTGGAAAACGAGATCGTACAGCGATTAAGGCAGCGGACACAGTATCAGATCCCCAGCGATGGTTCCGATTTCGTTCTCCGCGGTTCTCCTTAACCTGTTAAGGTTAATACCGGAATGTTCTGAGCAGGGGGCTAAAAGGGGTCTGTGTACTGACATTTATTTCCTGTCGACTAGTAGACGAGTATTGGCCGACCTATTGCACGTCTTTACATCTTAGTCATCGCGAGATGTTACGGTAGTTAGACGTAGGGTCAGTCCAGGTGGTGTTTCATGTAAGTAATCTGTGAGTACATAGCTAAAACGTCGTAATTATTGCAAAGAAAGGATGTCACACGTATAACAGAGGCATGATGATTTCAACTGATGTCGATGTATAGTTCGGTCTACTTTCTGGGACAAGGCTTTCTTTTCTGTTGTACAGCTACGTGCGCTCCCACTTGAGTATAAACCTTGCTGATTCTAGTAGTTAACTCACAAGTAACACCTTGACATTAATTTGAGATCGTTGTGTTAACAATTACGAAAGGAAAAATATTAGCTGCTAATGACTCGCCATGTGCACCGGGCGGGCGACAAAACATGTGTCCCGGGAAGCGCAGAGATCAGTCTTCTACGGGATATATATATATATATATACAGATGAATAAAGCTACTATTACAATTAACAAAACGGACATCGCCGACATTCAAGAAACGTTGAAAGCAAACCATTAACTTGAAAAACCATGACCAAGAAATGAAAAATGGCGCGGCACAGCGATCACAAAGGTTCGCACCATCAAGATCGACGGCGAACTCCTTGGTAATTACAAACCGTGCCGGACGTTCAGCTACGTATACAAGAATGCAACATCATATTAGTGTAACGGGATGATGAGAACTGATGGAAAGCGAAAAAGTCTGTTGTGGAAATTATCGTGAAACTGGCTATCCTTTAAGGCATATCTGTAGGTAGTGCGATAATATGTCTTATAGACATGGAAGACAACAAACGTCCAGCGGCTGAATTTGTCCATCGGTTCCAAGTGGTATGAATTAAGATGTCACACACTTTTCAGGAAGGATAGTGTGCTTTAACCGTTCGGTGGGCGCGCCTGCGGTAGATAGCCGCAAGATTTAGTTTTCTGTTAGAATCACAGATAGCGTTACAGTTGCGTCCACGTCCAATTACGTTTTTGTTGTTCTCAGCGGATGTCACCACTTACTACATTTGCGCTATTCATGCTTTCAGCAGATTGGTCGCTATTGTTGTTTGAAACGTGAGTGTTGCGTTTTCGGTGTATTTGCCGCTACGCGCCTTGTGATGTATTTTCTATACTTGTGTTTTTCTTTCGCCTCAAGAAAATCTTTCTTTTATATTAGTATATAATGAATATTCGAATCGAATCAAAGTTCCCATACGCAATTTTCATTACTTTTTACCGTCTTGGGTATTGATTTGTTACAATATACTACCTTTACAAAAACAAGTGTTTCATTAGGTCTCATGAAAGCGTGGAAATGGAGAAAAAGAAGGCATTTGACAGGCACCGTCTAACTATACGTCCTGAAGACTATGAGAAAGTACTGCGAGAATTGTGAGAAGAAGAAGTATAAGAATTTTCAGATTCGTGTGAATCTGAGTCGGAAGAGGAAGTTATTGAAGAAGAAAACCACAGCAGTGACTCCGAACAATCGACAGAGGAAACAGAAAACCACCTGGTTGAAGAGGGGAGACAACAAACAGAGGATTACCGATTTTACATAGGAACAGATAAAGAAACTATTTGGATAAGTGAACCGCTTCCTTCTTCTCCTAAAACCAAGGCCAAGAACATCCTAAAAGTTTTGCCAGGTCAAAAGCGAGTGCTGAAATTACGGAAAAAGAAATTGATGCATTTTACCTATTTATTACTGATGAGATGATTATTTTTCCTTAGGTTAAAAATGTGAAACTAATTGCGGTGCAAAAGCCTCAACGCGCCCACTCATGGAAGTATGAAAGGCGCGCCCACCGAAGGGTTAAAGGAGTATAATTTTTATATGCAGACCAGGAATCAACCAAAAGCAAGTTATTTGCCAAAGGCAGTGCTCATACCATAGTTCTCTTACGCCCATTTTCCCACGCTTGCTTGGTGTGACGGAAATATTCCCTGCTGCTCTTGCAAGACCACGAGCACGAAAAAGAATCGTACGGTGCAGAGTACCTCCAACTTCTCGCAGGACAGTAAATGAGTTTCCAGCCAATTTACCACCCAGGTTCACAGTCGGCATAATGGTATGCGAATGCGTTAACTCTCTCGGTACCCCTAACTTCCGGGGTTCCTTTCATACGCATTTCCTCTGCAAACCACGATTGGTCGGAGTTGAAAACAAATTCCTTACTGAACGCTGGGATAAGTTTGTTTATCTCATCTACAAATTTTCGGGCCGATTCGGCAGTTTGATGCGCATCAAGTTGACACTTAGTTTGAAATTTCGTTGACTTACGTCTTGCAGTTCTATAGTGTAAATAGCCTGTTTGTATGTTGGCAGCGCTATATAATGTGTTAATATCGCTGACAGCGCTCTGCGCCGCCGGCAATTGTTTCTGTGGTTGGACGGACTAACAGTTAGTGAGTGGGTAGAGAAGGGTATGGACACGCTTTTCTTAGTGGAGACTCTGTGTTGGTAGGACATGCACTGTAAAACGAGCATGGATGTCGTTTATAGTATTTGGGCAATGGAATTATTGACAACTATACAATTTTTAGAACTGGATGTCACATGAATAAGGTAAAATTTTCTAAATACATTGTTTGCTCTTCAACAAACCCTTTCTTTTGCTAACCATATGACTCCTAGTAGTTAGAGTCTATAGTAGTTAGAATCTTTTTATTTAGCTGGCTGTAGTTGCTGTTTGCTGTAATTGCTGTAGTTCGTGTTATGAAGATTTTCTGTAAGTGACTTATATAAAAATTGTGATTCATGGTTGAAATGAGTAGAGGAAATCAACAGAGTTGGAGGTAGTATCATATTTCTTTAATTTCATATTTTTTGGGTATTTATTATTGTTAGGATTTCTTGCAGTACGGGGCCATTCTTTTGTGTTAATTATTGGAAGTCATGTTGTCACTCTATAGCAGTCATATTGCGTTGAGCTTGTATAGGGACCGATGACCATAGCAGTCTGGTCCCTTCAATCCCACAATCCAACCAACCTGAGCTTGTATATTGTGGGTAATAAATGAGGGGGTTAAGTTTGAGTTCTCTTTGTCAGGAAAAATTGTGTAGGTCAGTGTTTAAATGATAAAAATAAGTAAAGACATAGCTTCACCATTGTTTCAGTAGCACTGTTTGAAGTTGTGCAGCCCTTCAAATCACCGCAATCTATTGTGATACGCAATTTGATGTGCATAGCATGGGCCACTATCATGCACATTCTCTAGATTGTTTGCGTCTTGTCCTCGCTTTTCTTATGTGCAACACGAACATATTGCTGCGGACTTATTCGAAATCTGTTCATAATTGCTTTTTCCCTATTCTGCGGGTGATCTTCCATGTATGTAATTATGTTTAGTACCCGCTCCTTCCCCCCCGTGAACCATGGACCTTGCCGTTGGTGGGGAGGCTTGCGTGCCTCAGCGGTACAGATAGCAATACCGTAGGTGCAACCACAACGGAGGGGTATCTGTTGAGAGGCCAGACAAATGCGTGGTTCAGGAAGAGGGGCAGCAGCCTTTCCAGTAGTTGCAGGGGCAACAGTCTGGATGATTGACTGATCTGGCCTTGTAACACTAAACAAAACGGCCTTGCTGTGCTGGTACTGCGAACGGCTGAAAGCAAGGGGAAACTACAGCTGTAATTTTTCCCGAGGGCATGCAGCTTTACTGTATGGTTAAATGATGGCGTCCTCTTGGGTAAAATATTCCGGAGGTAAAATAGTCCCCCATTCGGATCCCCGGGCGGGGACTACTCAAGAGGACGTCGTTATCAGGAGAAAGAAAACTGGCGTTCTACGGATCGGAGCGTGGAATGTCAGATCCCTTAATCAGGCAGGTAGGTAAGAAAATTTAAAAAGGGAAATGGATAGGTTAAAGTTAGATATAGTGGGAATTAGAGGAGTTCGGTGCCAGGAGGAACAAGACTTTTGGTCAGGCGAATACATGATCATAAATACAAAATCAAATAGGGGTAGTGCAGGACTAGCTTTAATAATGAACAGGAAAATAGGAGTGCGGGTAAGCTGCTACAAACAGCATAGTAAACGCATTATTGTGGCCAAGATAGACACGAAGCCCACGCCTACTACAGTAGTACAAGTTTATATGCCAACTAGCTCTGCAGATGACGAAGAAATTGAAGAAATGTATGATGAAATCAAAGAAATTATTCAGATAGTGAAGGGAGACGAAAATTTAATAGTGATGGGCGACTGGAATTCGGTAGTAGGGAATGGGAGAGAAGGAACCGTAGTAGGTGAATATGGATTGGGGCTAAGAAATGAAAGAGGAAGCCGCTTGGTAGAATTTTGCACAGAGCACAACTTAATCATAGCTACACGAATCATGAAAGAAGGTTGTATACATGGAAGAACCCTGGAGATACTAAAAGGTATCAGATAGATTATATAATGGTAAGACAGAGATTTAGGAACCAGGTTTTGAATTGTAAGACATTTCCAGGGGCAGATGTGGACTTTGACCACAATCTATTGGTTATGAACTGTAGATTAAAACTGAAGAAACTGCAAAAAGGTGGGAATTTAAGGAGATGGGACGTGGATGAACTGACTAAACCAGAGGTTGTACAGAGTTTCAGGGAGAGCATAACGGAACAATTGGCAGGAATGGGGGAAAGAAATACAGTAAAAGAAGAATGGGTAGCTTTGAGGGATGAAGTGGTGAAGGCAGCAGAGGATCAAGTAGGTAAAAACTCCTTGGGTAACAGAAGAAATATTGAATTTAATTAATGAAAGGAGAAAATATAAAAATGCAGTAAATGAAGATTGACAGGAAGTGCAAAATGGCTAAGCAGGGATGGCTAGAGGACAAATGGTAGGATGTAGAGGCTTATCTCACGAGGGGTAAGATAGATACTGCCTACAGAAAAGTACTGCCATTGGAGAAAAGAGAACCACTTGTATGAATATCAAGAGCTCAGATGGAAACCCAGTTCTAAGCAAAGAAGGGAAAGCAAAAAGGTGGAAGGAGTATATAGAGGGTCTATACAAGGGCGATGTACTTGAGGACAATATTATGGAAATGGAAGAGGATGTAGATGATGATGAAATGGGAGATATGATACTGCGTGAAGAGTTTGACAGCGCACTGAAAGATCTGAGTCGAAACAAGGCCCCGGGAGTAGACAACATCCCATTAGAACTACTGACGGCCTTGGGAGAGCCAGTCCTGACGAAACTCTACCATCTGGTGAGCAAGATGTGTGAGACAGGCGACATACTCTCAGACTTCAAGAAGAATATAAAATTCCAGTCCCAAAGAAAGCAGGTGTTGACAGATGTGAAAATTACCGGACAATCAGTTTAGTAAGCCACAGCTGCAAAATACTAACGCGAATTCTTTACAGACGAATGGAAAAACTGGTATTAGCCGACCTAGGCGAAGATCAGTTTGGATTCCGTAGAAATATTGGAGCACGTGAGGCAATAATGACCTTACGACCTATCTTAGAAGCTAGATTAAGGAAAGGCAAACCTACGTTTCTAGCATTTGTAGACTTAGAGAAAGCGTTTGAAAACGTTGACTGGAATACTCTCTTTCAAATTCTGAATGTGGCAGGGGTAAAATACAGGGAGCGAAAGGCTATTTACAATTTGTACAGAAACCAGATGGCAGTTATAAGAGTCGAGAGACTTGAAAGGGAAGCAGTTATTGGGAAGGTAGTGAGACAGGGTTGTAGCCTATCCCTGATGTTATTCAATCTTTATATTGAGCAAGCACTGAAGGAAACAAAAGAAAAATTCCGAGTAGGTATTAAAATCAATGGAGAAGTGATAAAAACTTTGAGGTTTGCCGATGACATTGTAATTCTGTCAGAGACAGCAAAGGACTTGGAAGAGCAGTTTGACGGAATGGATGGTTTTTTGAAAGTGTAAGATGAACATCAACAGAAGCAAAACGAGGATAATGGAATGTAGTCGAAAAGTCGGGTGATGCTGAGGGAATTAGATTAGGAAATGGGACACTTAAAGTAGTAAAGGAGTTTTGCTATTTGGGGAGCAAAGTAACTGATGATGGTCGAAGTAGAGAGGATATAAAATGTAGACTGGCAATGGCAAGGAAAGCGTTTCTGAAGAAGAGAAATTTGTTAACATCGAACATAGATTTAAGTGTCAGGAAGTCATTTCTGGAAGTATTTGTATGGAGTGTGGCCATGTATGGAAGTGAAACATGGACGATAAATAGTTTGGACAAGAAGAGAATAGAAGCTTTCGGAATGTGGTGCTACAGAAGAATGCTGATGATTAGATGGGTAGATCACATAACTAATGAGGAGGTATTGAATAGAATTGGGGAGAAGAGAAGTTTGTGGCACAACTTGACCAGAAGAAGGGGTCGGTTGGTAGGACATGTTCTGAGGCATCAAGGGATCACCAATTTTGTATTGGAGGGCAGCGTGGAGGGTAAAAATCGTAGAGGGAGACCAAGAGATGAATACACTAAGCAGATTCAAAAGATGTAGGTTGCAGTAGGTACTGGGAGATGAAGAAGCTTGCACAGGATAGAGTAGCATGGAGAGCTGCAACAAACCAGTCTCAGGACTGAAGACCACAACAGCAACAACAACAACACCCGCTCCTTGGACAACTATTGTCCTTTACTACGTGTCACTGAAGACGGGATTTGTGGCTCCCTGTCCGAGGAAGATGAATTGTCTGTTTCAATATCCTTCACTTGTTAACCACGTAACGTCATCGTTGTACTTCTTACGTACATTGTCCGCAGATTCCACTGGTTCATCTGTCAGAAACTCTAATATTTCATCTCCCACTTGTTTCTCACTCTGCGAGGTTCCTTGGGTTCCCTTCTGACGAAATGTCAACTTCGGCAGCTGTTACTGTAGATATACTGCAATGTTAGCTTTGTCTATCGTTGCTATTGCTCTGCTTTGTGTCAACGCCAATAGCAGTGGAGCGCTATTGTGAGTTGCTCGCCGACTAAGCAGTTCAACTACGCTCCGTAGCCTCAGGCTGAGCTCATCTTAGGATATCTCCAGTCCCGCCTCCTGTTGCCATTAGCAGCCAACATTGTGGTTGCGCCGTAAAAAAATATGTGGGGCGTCGAATGCCTTAAACGTCATTGGCCTTTTGCGACATCGCACTCAAGGCGTTCTTTGTGAGTAATTTTGGCCACTTTAGAAGATTTGCTAACGTACAGGGTTCGGTGTTTCAGTCTTCAGCTCGTGTAGTCATCCATTTAATCTAACTACTGTGTCCCTGTTGTGGTCTTCAGTCCGACCACTTGTTTGGCGCACCTCTCCACGCTATTCTATAGCGGTCAAGCCTTTACATCACTGCGTAGCTCCCACAATCTCTATTCATTTGAACATGCTTGCTGTATTGAACCCTTGGTCAGCGTCTAATTATTACTCCTCAGGCTTTCTTCTTTTGCCAATCTAACGATTACCTGAAGCCTCAGTGAGTGTCTAATCAAGCAACACATTTTAGCCAAGTTGTGCCGCAAATTTTTAGTCCCTCCAGTTCGATTCAGTACCACTTCATTAGTTCTTAGATTAACACATATAATCTTCACCATTCTTCTATAGCACATCATTTGAAACGATTCTGTACTGTTCTTGTCAGAGTTGCCTATCGTCTACGTTTTACTTTTGTACAAGGGTACAAAATACCTTCAGAAAAGACTTCTAACTCTTATAAGGGGGTAGTTTTAGTTGTTGCCCCGGGTGATGATTACACGAATATTTTGTCAGGATTTGTAAGCGGTGAGTCCTTGAGGTACGACAATACACGAACACGAGAAGTAAGTTTAAACAGTTTTATTAACAAAGGCGGATTATAAAACACGCACACTACGCGCACCCATCATCACCGTGTCTGACATCCTAATTACGGTCGTATCGAGCGCGTGTTACGTAGCATACGGCTGCTTGCAACCCGTAGACCCTTACACTCTGAAATTTATATTCAGTATTGTTGTTGTCCGAGTAACTACTGCAGCCTTCATCCCTCTGAATCTGCTTACTGGACTCATCTCTAGGTCTCCCTCTACGATTTTTACCCTCCGCACTTCCCTCCAGTAGTAAATTGGTGAGCCTTTGATGCCTCAGAATTGGTCCTACCAACCGATCCGTTCTTCTAGTCAAGTTGTGCCACAAATTCCTTTTCTCCCTAATGCTGTTCAGTATCTCCTCATTAATTACGTAACCAACCCATCTACTCTTCAGCATTCTTCTGTAGCACCACATTTCGAAAGCATCTATTCTCTTTTTGTCCAAAGTATTTATCGTCCATGTTTCACTACCATACATGGCTACACTCCATACAAATACATTCAGAAATGACTTCCTGGCACATAAATCTATACTCGATGCTAACAGAGTTCTCTTCTTCAGAAACGCTTTGCTTGCCATTGCCAGTCTACATTTTATATTCTCTCTACTTCGGCCATCAGCAGTTATTTTGCTCCCCAAATAGCAAAACTCATCTACTACTTTGAGTGTCTCATTTCCTAATCTAATTCCCTCAGCATCGCCTGATTTAATTCGACTACGTTTCATTATCCTCATTTTGCTTTTGTTGATGTTCGTCTTATATCCTCCTTTCAAGGCACTGACCATTCCATTCAACTGCTCTTCCATGTCCTTTGCTGTATCTTCCAGAATTACGTCATCAGCAAACGTCAAAGTTTTAATTTCTTCTCCATGACTTTTAATTCCTACTACAAATTTTTCTTTTCTTTCCTTTACTGCTTGCTCAATATGCAGATTGAATAACATCGGAGATAGGCTACAACCCTGTCTCACTCCCTTCTCAACTACTGCTTCCCTTTCGCGCCCCTTGACTCTTATAACTGCCGTCTGGTATCTGTACAAATTGTAAATGGCCTTTCGCTCCCTGTTTTTTACCCCACATGCAGAATTTGAAAAAGAGTATTCCAGTCAACATTTCAAAAGCTTTCTCTAAGACTACAAATACTTGAAACGTAGTTTTGTCTTTCCTTAAGCTATATACTAAGATAAGTTGTTGGGTCAGTATTACCTCGCATGTTCCAACATTTCTACGGAATCCACGCAGATCCGAGGTCAGCTTTTACAAGTTTTTCCATCCGTCTGTAAAGAATCCGTGTTAGTATTTTGCAGCTATGTCTTATTAAACTGATAGGTCGGTAATTTTCACACCTGTCAACGCCTGCTTTTAAAATGTGTGTGAAATCTTATGGGACTTAACTGCTAAGGTCATCAGTCCCTAAGCTTACACACTACTTAACCTAAATTATCCTAAGGACAAACACACACACATGCCCGAGGGAGGAGGGAGGACTCGAACCTCCGCCAGGACCAGCCGCGACGCCTGCTTTGTTTGGTATTGGAATTATTACAATCTTCGTGAAGTCTGATAATATGTCGGCTGTCTCATACATCTTACCAGACGGAAGAGTTTTCCCATGGCTGGCTCTCCCACGGCTACGAATAGTTCTAATGGAATATTGTCTTTCTGTCGGGGCCTTGTTTTCAGCGCTCTATCAAATTCTTCACGCAGTATCATATCTCCAATTCCATCTTCATCTACGTCCTCTTCCATTTCTGTAATATTGCACTCACGTACATCGCTCTTGTATAGACCCTCTATGTACTGCTTACACTTCTATGCTTTCCCTTCTATGCTTAGAACTGGTTTTCCATCTGAGCTCTTGATATTCATTCAGATGGTTCTCTTGTCTCTTTAATTTTCCTGTAGCAAATTACCCCTAGTGATATATGTCTCTACGTTCATACATTTGTCCTCTAGCCATCCCTGCTTAGCCATTTTGCACTTCCTGTCAATCTCATTTTTGAGACATTTGTATCCTTTTTGCCTGCTTCATTTACTGCATTTTTATATTTTCTCTTTTCATCAATTAAATTCAATATCTCTTCTGTTACCCAAGGATTTCCACAAGCCCTCGTCTCTTTAGCTACTTGATCCTCTGCTGCCTTCACTATTTCATCTCTCAAAGCTACCCATTCTTCGTCGACTGTTCTTGCCAATCGTTCCCTAATGCTCTCTATGAAACTCTCCACAACCTCTGGTTCTTTGAGTTTATCCAGATACCATCTCCTTAAATTCTCACCTTTTTGCAGTTTACTCAGTTTTAATCTACAGTTCATAACCAATAGATTGTGGTCAAAGTCCACATCTGCCCCTGGAAATGTCTTACAATTTAAAACCTGGTTCCTAAATCTCTGTCTTACCGTTGTATAATCTATTGGAAAACTTCCAGTGTCTCCAGGCCTCTTCCATGTGTACAACCTTCTTTCCTGATTCTTAAACCATCTGTTGGCTATGATTAAGTTATGCTCTGGGCAAAATTCGATCAGGCGGGTTCCTCTTTCGTTCCTTTCCCCCAGCCCACATTCTCTTACTACTTTTACTTCTCTTCCTCTTCCTATTATCGAATTCCAGTCCCCCCCCCCATTCATAACTATTAAATTTTCGTCTCCCTTCAGTATTAACAACTGTATTTTTTTTTTTTCAGAAACGCCTTTCTTGCTATTATGAGTCCGCATTCTACATTCTCTCTACGTTAGCCGTGGTTAGTTATTTTTCTACTGAACTAGCAAATCACATCGAATATTTCTGCTTTTAGTTATTTCGAGTTTCTGAAACTTTTATTAGGGCTATACAACAAATAAAGTGCAAACATAAAAACGTTTATATTCCCTTTGCGTGGCCATGGATGACGTTTCTTTGAGGAACTCAATCGAGGTTGAAACATAAGAAAGAAACTTACATTAGAAAATAAAATGAAAACTGTCATCGCAACAATAGATTACTTCAAGAGGGCTACCACCACGTTTCCGGTAACCTCGATGTCGATTCTAGCCTTCTTTCTTTCGCAGTGGAATTACCAGTAATGCACCATGGTGAGAACGGTAGTCATGTAAGGGTGCAGGCTCTCCGGGAAGGAATGGGAGCAGTACGGCAGGCAGGAAGGGGTGCTAATCGCGTCCCCCCCCCCCCCCCCATCCCCCCAACAAGCGACGGTGGGCGAGTTTTACGGTCCAGCGGCGACGGCAAACATTGGCCTCGTTTCCCACACGCCGGCGGCCTCCTTCCTTTGTGGTGCCGCAAATACTGGCGAGTGGCGCGTGGCGCGCGACCACAATGAATATTGCCGGCGACTGGCGACTGGCGCGCCACATTTATTTGCCGATTTGACACCGCGGCGGCTGCGGCACACGGCCGGTTGTACAGGCGTCGGCCCGCCGGCTGCGTCCTGGTCGTCGCTGGGTGCGGATGGACGTCCTGCCACGTCACTACAAGGCCTCCTTTCTACGTCCTACATGCAGAAATTTATATTCATGCACGGGATGTTAGTGAAATACCTCGTTCCGCAATGGCTCTTTTACAGGTGTCATACCCAGCGATTTGGCGGAGCGGTTAGTATACTGAACTCGTTGAACTATCACTGTCCTACTGCGGTGACCTTCTCCTCAGCAGGTATGAATGCCGTTTGTCTACCATGCGTGGCCACCCATCCTATGCCTGTATCAGGCTACGGAGTACATCCAGCGACTCTGAATGGTCTGCCTTGAACACGCCAAATAAGCTCCGCCTGGTCAAGTCGTCCACGGCCGTATGTAACTCATCCTTGAGGGGCACGCGTAGGAACTCAGTTGTTCTCTGCCGTCTCCGAATTGGACATACGCGGTTGACTCACAGCTATCTCCTTCGTCGTGAGAACCCGCCCAAGTGTCTCTGTGATGCAGGGCTGACAGTGGTCCATTTTCTGATGGACTGCCCCCTTTTAGACCTGTTGCGGCAGTCCTTTAATTTACTAGCTGCACTCCCTTTAATTCTAGCTGACGATGCCTCTATAGCTGACTCAGTTTTACGTTTCATCCGTGCAGATGGGTTTTATCACTCGCTCTAGTGTGGGCGCTCTCGCATGATGTCTCAGGCTACACCCACTCCAGCTACTTTTAATTGTGACGTGGATACCAAAATAGTGTCTTTTATGGTAACAAGTTGTGTTGGTACCTCTATCAACGCTTTCGAGCTGGAGGTTCTTCGTTTGCAGTTGAGTCTTTCTCCGATTTACTCTCGAAACATACTGTGTACCCATTACACTGTTCATTCCATTCAGCAGATCATTTAATTCTTCTTCACTTTCACTCAGGATAGCAATGTCATCAGCGAATCGTATCATTGATATCCTTTCACCTTGTATTTTAATACCACTCCTGAACCTTTCTTTTATTTCCATCATTGCTTCCTCGACGTACAGATTGAAGAGTAGGGGCGAAAGGCTACAGCCTTGTCTTACTTACACCCTTCTTAATACGGGCACTTCGTTCTTGATCGTCCACTCTTATTGTTCCCTCTTGGTTGTTGTACATATTGTATATGACCCGTCTCTCCCTATAGCTTACCCCTACTTTTTTCAGAATCTCGAACAGCTTGCACCATTTTATATTGTCGAACGCTTTTTCCAGGTCGACAAATCCTATGAACGTGTCTTGATTTTTCTTTAGCCTTGCTTCCATTATTAGCCGTAACGTCAGAATTCCCTCTCTCGTCCCTTTACTTTTCCTAAAGCCAAACTGCTCGTCACCTAGCGCATTCTCAATTTTCTTTTCCATTCTTCTATATATTATTCTTGTAAGCAGCTTCGATGCATGAGCTGTTAAGCTGATTGTGCGATAATTCTCGCACTTGTCAGCTCTTGCCGTCTTCGGAATTGTGTGGATGATGCTTTTCCGAAAGTCAGATGGTATGTCGCCAGACTCATATATTCTACACACCAACGTGAACAGTCGTTTTGTTGCCACTTCCCCCAATGATTTTAGAAATTCTGATGGAATGTTATCTATCCTTTCTGCCTTCTTTGACCGTAAGTCCTCCAAAGCTCTTTTAAATTCCGATTCTAATACTGGATCCCCTCTCTCTTCTAAATCGACTCCCGTTTCTTCTTCTATCACATCAGACAAATCTTCACCCTCACAGAGACTTTCAATGTATTCTTTCCACCTATCTGCTCTCTCCTCTGCATTTAACAGTGGAATTCCCGTTGCACTCTTAATGTTACCACCGTTGCTTTTAATGTCACCAAAGGTTGTTTTGACTTTCCTGTATGCTGAGTCTGTCCTTCCGACAATCATATCTTTTTCAATGTCTTCACATTTTTCCTGCAGCCATTTCGTCTTAGCTTCCCTGCACTTCCTATTTATTTCATTCCTCAGCGACCTGTATTTCTGTATTCCTGATTTTCCCGGAACATGTTTGTACTTCCTCCTTTCATCAATCAACTGAAGTATTTCTTCTGTTACCCATGGTTTCTGTGGTGTCACCGCCAGACACCACACTTGCTAGGTGGTAGCCTTTAAATCGGCCGCGGTCCATTAGTATACGTCGGACCCGCGTGTCGCCACTGTCAGTGATTGCAGACCGAGCGCCGCCACACGGCAGGTCTAGAGAGACGTTCTAGCACTCGCCCCAGTTGTACAGCCGACTTTGCTAGGAAAGGTTCACTGACAAATACGCTCACATTTGCCGAGACGATAGTTAGCTTAGTCTTGAGCTACATTCGCTACGACCTAGCAAGGCGCCATTACCAGTATATATTGAGCATATTAATGTACCGTCAAGAGCGATGTACACCAATTATGGATGAAAGTTAAGTATTACAGCAACTGCGTCCGTTTTTCTAAGTTCTCATTTCCTTGTAATGTTACAGACCTCACGCCAGTCTGCGTGAGTTAAAAGCGTGCATTTCGGCCTCCTCTAGCAACACGGCGTTGGCTCTTCTGCCAACACTTCAGTTTCTTCGCAGCTACCTTCTTTGTACCTATGTTTTCCTTCCCAACTTCTGTGATGGCCCTTTTTAGAGATGTCCATTCCTCTTCAACTGTACTGCCTACTGCGCTATTCCTTATTGCTGTATCTATAGCGTTAGAGAACTTCAAACGTATCTCGTCATTCCTTAGTACTTCCGTATCCCACTTCTTTGCGTATTGATTCTTTCTGACTAATGTCTTGAACTTCAGCCTACTCTTCATCACTACTATATTGTGATCTGAGTCTATATCTGCTCCTGGGTACGCCTTACAATCCAGTATTTGATTTCAGAATCTCTGTCTGACCATGATGTAATCTAATTGAAATCTTCCCGTATCTCCCGGCCGTTTCCAAGTATACCTCCTCCTCTTGTGATTCTTGAACAGGGTATTCGCTATTACTAGCTGAAACTTGTTACAGAACTCAATTAGTCTTTTTCCTCTTTCATTCCTTGTCCCAAGCCCATATTCTCCTGTAACCTTTTCTTCTACTCCTTCCCCTACAACTGCATTCCAGTCGCCCATGACTATTAGATTTTCGTCCCCCTTTACATACTGCATTACCCTTTCAATATCCTCATACACTTTCTCTATCTATTCATCTTCAGCTTGCGACGTCGGCATGTATACCTGAACTATCGTTGTCGGTGTTGGTCTGCTGTCGATTCTGATTAGAACAACCTGGTCACTGTTCACAGTAACACACCCTCTGCCCTACCTTCCTATTCATAACGAATCCTACACCTGTTATACCATTTTCTGCTGCTGTTGATATTACCCGATACTCATCTCACCAGAAATCCTTGTCTTCCTTCCACTTCATTTCACTGACCCCTACTATATCTAGATTGAGCCTTTGCATTTCCCTTTTCAGATTTTCTAGTTTCCCTACCACGTTCAAGCTTCTGACATTCCAAGCCCCGACTCGTAGAACGTTATCCTTTCGTTGGTTATTCAATCTTTTTCTCATGGTAACCTCCCCCTTGGCAGTCCCCTCCCGGAGATCCGATTGGGGGACTATGCCGGAATCTTTTGCCAATGGAGAAATCATCATGACTCTTCTTCACTTACAGGCCACATGTCCTGTGGATACACGTTACGCGTCTTTAATGCAGTGGTTTCCAGTGCCTTCTCCATCCTCATGTCGTTGATCATTGCTGATTCTTCCGCCTTTAGGGGAAATTTCCCACCCCTAGGACAAGAGAGAGCCCTGAACCTCTATCCGCTCCTCCGCCCTCTTTGACAAGGCCATTGGCAGAATGAGGCTGACTTCTTATGCCGGAAGTCTTCGGCCGCCAATGCTGATTATTTATCAAAATTTAGGCAGTGGCGGGGATCGAACCCGGGACCGAAGACGTTTTGATTATGAATCAAAGACGCTACCCCTAGCCCCCATCAAATCCCAAATCCAACCAACCAACATCCCGCGACACAGCCTTTTCAACTGTGTCCTCTGCTCAGATGCACTCATCGCCCTTCAAAGCCTATGTGCGCTGTACACCGCCCATGCCTTAGCGCAGCGGGTCCAGGAAAACTGTCACCTGCTCACTCTTGGTGGAGCCAGTGTGATGTTTATCTGGGTTCACTGGTCATGTCTGTCTGCCAGGAAAGCAGGCTGCTGACCCTGCTGCCAAGGCTGCAGTCCTCGTACCTCAGCCCGCGAGTTCCTACATTCCCTCCGATGATCTCTGTGTTGTCGTCTGTCAGAACGTGCTGTCACTTTGGCATCGCCAGTGGTCCTCCCTTCACGGGAATAAGCTCCGGCTTATTAAGCCTCTCCCAGCGGCTTCGACAACCTCCTCTCTGCCCTCCTGCCGGGAGGAGGTCATTTGAACTAGGCTGTGTATTGGGCACTGCCTTTTTAGCCGTCGTCATTTGATAAGTGGCGCTGCACCACTACTTTGTACACATTGCACCCAAGTTTTAAGTGCCCGCCGCTTCCTGACGGAATGCCCAATTTTTAACCGTTTACGTTCCCGCTTGGGTTTGCCGTATGAGTTATCGGCCGTTTTAGCAAATGACGCGTGGGCTGTCAACCTCGTTTTACTTTTTATCCGCCAAAGCAATACGGCGAAGGCCATTTAATTTTTAGTTTTGGACCTCAGTTTCTGTATGGTGTCTTTTTTAGCCATTTTTCCACGTGCCTGTTTTTAGCTGTCTTCTATTATGTCAGTTGGGACTGACGTGTACCCGTTTTTAACTTTTCTCTGTCTTCGCGTTCTGTAGTTTTGACTTGGGCGCGTATGACCATAGTTGTTTTTTGCGACCTAAAGCAAAACAAAACCAAACGGAAACTGGACTCGCATTCTGGAGGACGACGGTTCAAAAGCTGCGTCAGGCCATCCTGATTTAGGTTTTCCGTGACTTCCCAAAATAGCTTGAGGTACATGCTGGGATGTTTCCTTTGAAAGGGCACGGCCAACTTCCTTCCCTAATCCGATGACACCGATGATCTCGCTGTTTGGTCCCCTCCTCCAAATCAACCAACCAACAGATGCCACAGAGCTGGATGCTGCAGTCGGGACGGTGGCAGTTGAAAATCCCTATCCAGCCATACTGTTTTAGGTTTCCGTGGTTTTGCAAATTCGGCTAGCGACAAATGCTGCGACGGTTTGTATGAAACAGACTTGGGTTGTGTCCTTCGCTAATCGAACTTGGGCCCCGTCACTGACTTCGTCGGCAACGGGACATTGCAGCCAACTGGTACATGTGTATACTTCTACATCTCCATCTATACTCTACCAGCCACCTCATTTTGGGTAGTTCGTGTACCGCTGTCGTTTCCTGCTCTTAATGTCCCACCTGCGGGCCGTGCTCGGCAAGAAAGATTGTGAGTCGTTGAATGTCTGCAGTTGAACCTTCAAGGTACTTTCGTGACTCGTTCGTAGAGAAACGTCCCCTTAGAAAGATTATGAATGACTGTACTAGTAAAATTCTATGTTATTTCATTTTCAAACAGCTGAGCAAAACTCAACATACTCAGTCAGTTTTCTCTTTACTTATTCTGATCATCACTAAACCGACACACAATATTTTTAGCGCAAGGCAATCTCACTTTCAAAAATCCCTACAAAAGAATGGCCCTGACTAACAATAACGTATACCTTTCATGAATCACTTACCTCACAAAAATCTTAGTTACTCGAACTACTACAACACAGCGAGCGCCGCCCGGTGTGGCCGTGCGGTTCTAGGCGCTTCAGTCTGGAACTGCGTGACCGCTGCGGTCGCAGGTTCGGATCCTGCCTCGTGCATGGATGTGTGTGATGTCCTTAGGTTAGTTAGGTTTAAGTAGTTCTAAGTTCTAGGGGACTGATGACCTCAGGTTTTAAGTCCCATAGTGCTCAGAGCCATTTGAACCAATACAGCGAGCGCCAGTACTGCCGGATAAATAAGATTCAAACTACTGAAGGCACTAGCTGCTGATAGGCATAGTTAGCAAATGAAAGATTTTGATAGAGTACAAACAATGTATTTACCTTAATAGCGTTCAAGTCATTATATATATCAATTCATGACATCCATCTTTACAAATTTCCTTTTTTTGGCGAACACACATCCAGATCGTCCGCTTATAGTAACCTCTCAAAACTCTGGCATCTCTCTCTCCACACTGCTGGCGGCTCACCTCCAACTGCACAACGCAACGCGCTGTTCCCATCCAACTGCCCAACACTACACAAGCGAATATTCCAACAGTGAGTCCAGCCAGCCACAGACTACACACGGCACAAGACAGTGATTTTCAAACAGCGCTACGTGGCGTTACCAACATAAAAACCTAAACAGCCTACTTACAGTAGGAGGAAGTAACATATTGGCTGACTCTTCTAGGAATGTAGGCTGTCGGAATTTTAACAGTAAAGCACACCTTTCTTACCGCGCCTGCCTGACCTTATAAAATGAACCAGTAACGAGACGCAGTGCTCTTCTATGGATCATATCTATTTCGCCTTTCTGGCTCGGATCCCAGAGTGGGGACCAATAAATCTGGATTTTTCAACACCGCCTGGGAAACATTATGCATTTATTTCTTGCTTCTATTTACCTGGACATCTTTCGACACCTGTGTGTCATCTTGTTTGGATTCGGATTAATTTCTAAAATTTCATTAATTGCGAACGACCAAAGGTACGATGTGATTGTGCTCTCTATTCACATCGACCTGCTCTGGTGCATACGTTTCTCGCAGGATAAGATATGGACCACATGGACAAGGCAGTGAAGGACGAGTCTAACCTACGGTGTAAGAAGGAGCTGGAGTCACCAACAAACTTTTTCCACGAAAGAGCTCGACTTGCACTAGATCTGAAATGGCGTCATGGAGACAATCGCAAGTCGCTCTCAAGCATCAGTGGAAACTAGGGCTAAGTTCAACTCCTCCTAACTGTTTTGTTATTGCAAAGGAGAATTTGTAGTTATAGTATCTTGTTTACAAAAAAAATTGTTTCTTGGATAAGCTATTAAAGTATTCATATGTACACTACTGGCCATTAAAATTGCTACACCAAGAAGATGACGTGCTACAGACGCGAAATTTAACCGACAGGAAGAAGATGCTGTGATATGCAAATGATTAGCTTTTCATAGCATTCACACTGTAAGAGGTCCATGATTAAAGAATTTGTTGCTAGTGCACTCGAGAAGATGTAATTTCGATGGATTGCTCATACGCTGCCTGCGATATGTAAGCTATAAGAGAATCTCAGACCAAAGAGCAGCGTTGACTGCAGTAGGAACTGTGTGTTAGTAGCAGTAAGTAGTAGCTAGCAGTCTGGTGTATCGTGTTGGCTGGGCCGGTCGTGGTGGAGCGATGGCGGAGCCTGAGCGTTATAGTATAAGGTAAAAGCAGCCTCGCGCATATGTAGTATTGTTGTATCAAGTCCCAAGTAAATGTTTAAAAAAATCTCTTAATAATAATCTTTCTCATAAAAAGTAACTTTTGACAATCATTCATTTCAATTTAAAGAATTTACTTATTTCTCCAATCCTTGGTCATCCCGTTTATTGCAAAGAAAAACCTGTTGTTCCTTTTATACATGACAAATCTATCGGCCAGCATTGCACTGGACTGTGCCACAAAAAAATTTGTTGTAAGAGCAGATATATATGCGTTATCCGGCGACTTCATTGAGGTAAGAATTTTTCTCTTTTTTATTCAGAAGGATCTTTCAGGGCCATGACGCAGCACTGCTGACGTCCAAAATTTACCAGGTTAAATTCACAGTCATTATTGAAAGGTTATAAGTGAGCGACAATTTTATTGAGATGTTAATCACATTGTATTATTGATAGGTTACGCAATTTTCCTGTTGGTACGTTATACTGAATGTGAACGACATAATTATATTTTTTACTGTTGAGAGGTTTCGGAACTTTTCTATTGGGAGATTACACTAAATTAGAATATTAATCATATTATTATTTTATCTATTGTGGGGAGGTTACAACACAAGGTTGGCGCCGGTGGCGACACCTAAAACGTGCTGACATCACGAAAGTTTCCAACCGATCTCTCATACACACACAGCAGTTGACCGGCGTTGCCTGGTGAAACGTTGTTGTGATGCCTCGTGTAAGGAGGAGAAATGCGTACCATCACGTTTCCGACTTTGATAAAGGTCGGATTGTAGCCTAGCGCGATAGCGGTTTATCGCATCGCGACATTGCTGCTCGCGTTGGTCGAGATCCAATGACTGTTAGCAGAATATGGAATCGGTGGGTTCAGGAGGGTAATACGGATCGCCGTGCTGGATCCCAACGGCCTCGTATCACTAGCAGTCGAGATGACAGGCATCTTATCCGCATGGCTGTAACGGATCGTGCAGCGACGTCTCGATCCATGAGTCAATAGATGGGGACGTTTGCAAGACAACAACCATCTGCACGAACAGTTCGACGACGTTTGCAGCAGCAGGGACTATCAGCTCGGAGACCATGGCTGCGGTTACGCTTGACGCTGCATCACAGACAGGAGCGACTGCGATGGTGTACTCGACGACGAACCTGGGAGCACGAATGGCAAAACGTCATTTTTTCGGATGAATCCAGGTTCTGTTTACGGCATCATGACGGTCGCATCCGTGTTTGGCGACATCGCGGTGAACACACATTGGAAGCGTGTATTCGTCATCGCCATACTGGCGTATCACCCGGCGTGATGGTATGGGGTGCCATTGGTTACACGTCTCGGTCACCTCTTGTTCGCATTGACGGCACTTTGAGCAGTGGAAGTTACATTTCACGTGTGTTACGACCCGTGTCTCTACCCTTCATTCGATCCCTGCGAAACCCTACATTTTAGCAGGATAATGCACGACCGCATGTTGCAGGTCCTGTGCGGGCCTTTCTGGATACAGAAAATGTTCGACTGCTGCCCTGGCCAGCACATTCTCCAGATTTCTCACCAATTGAAAACGTCTGGTCAATGGTGTCCGAGCAACTGGCTCGTCACAATACGCCAGTCACTACTCTTGATGGGCTGTGGTATCGTGCTGAAGCTGCATGGGCAGCTGTACCTGTACACGCCATCCAAGCTCTGTTTGACTCAATGCTCAGGTGTATCAAGGCCGCTATTACGACCAGAGGTGGTTGTTCTGGGTACTGATTTCTCAGGATCTATGCACCAAAATTGCGTGAAAATGTAATCACATGTCAGTTCTAGTAAAATATACTTGTCCAATGAATACCCTTTTATCATCTGCATTTCTTCTTGGTGTAGCAATTTTAATGGCCAGTAGTGTATTTGTTAGAACTGTTACGTTTTGTACCTCATCTGACACGCCTGAAGTGAAGTTCTTAGGGCGGGCACGTAGGTACACACACAGAGGGAGCTCCTCTGTTGTCTGCCGCCCTTTGTCTGCTGGGGCTGCTGGCGACCTCGGTTAGCACAGCGCACGCTCGTCGTTTCTGTCAGTTTTCGAGAGAGAGAGACAGAGTTGAGAAGAGCCGACCGATTCGGTTTGTGACAGAACACGCGCGGACAGAACGAGGGGCTAAGCGATTGGCGAGCTGTTTACACTGGCCGCCGTGCGGCGGCGTTCCAGGGTTTCGGTGCGCCCCCTGACCTGATGTTAATCGACGGGGCACGCGCTCCGGAGCAGCGGCGAGTGGCCGCCTTCCCCTGCCCCCCCCCCCCCCCCCCCCCCTGCCATTGTGGTGGTAATGAGCTGAGCTGAGCCGCGCCGAGGCCCTCGAGCGACGCGCGTGGCTGGGCGGGGCAGTGGAGCAGGGGTACCCGGGGGCACCCACTGTGCACGCAGCGTCCTTGCGGTCTCGGCTGTGGTCGCTCGGACGCGCTCAAAGGCGTGTGTAGCCCACTGTGTCTGAAAAACCGGCCTGCGTGCCGCTTCAACTCACATGGACCACACGCTTCCCTCTCGAAGATGAGTAGTACAAACCAGCGTATAGTTATCGACACAAAACAACTGAGATAAAACACGTGTACAAAAAAGTAGTCACTCCCAGGAGGCACGACGCAAGTACACTGTAACGTCGCCCCTACCCCTTACAAAGACCTCCGTGGAAGAAGACCATCAGCAAGTTTCTTCAAGTATGTTAAACCCAGCTAGTGCCACTTTGCTGAGGCAAAATTGTTACTACACTAATCAATACATATTATGAAAATAGATGCACGGATTTGTGTATCTGTGTGCGTGTATATCTTGCACATCTCCTCCTAAACCACTCGACCGACTTCAACCATACTTGGTACGCATATACACCCTAATGGCCATAAAAATTACTACACCAAGAAGAAATGCAGATGATAAACGGGTATTAATTGGGCAAATATATTATACTAGAACTGACATGTGATTACATTTTCGCGCAATTTGGGTGCATAGATCCTGAGAAATCAGTACCCAGAATAACCACCTCTGGCCGTAGTAACGGCCTTGATACGCCTTGGCATTGAGTCAAACAGACCTTGGATTCGTGCACCCAGGTTCGTCGTTGAGCACACCATCGCAGGCGCTCCTGTCTGTCATGCAGCGTCAAGGTTAACCGCAGCCGTGGCTCCGAGCTGCTAGTCCATGCTGCTGGAAACGTCGTCGAACTGTTCGTGCAGATGGTTGTTGTCTTGCAAACGTCCCCATCTGTTGACTCAGGGATCGAGACGTGGCTGCACGATCTGTTACATCCATGAGGATAAGATGCCTGTCATCTCGACTGCTAGTGATACGAGGCCGTTGGGATACAACACGGCGTTCCGTATTACCCTCCTGAACCAAAAAATGGTTCAAATGGCTCTGAGCACTATGGGACCTAACTTCTAACGTCATCAGTCCCCTAGAACTTAGAACTACTTAAACCTAACTAACCTAAGGACATCACACACATCCATGCCCCAGGCAGGATTCGAACCTGCGACCGTAGCGGTCGCGTGGTTTCAAACTGTTGCATCACAAAAATACAGCAACTTAACATGAACGTTTGTTACTCATTGTCCCAATTGCATTACCAAGCAGGGTCCCTTTCTTTTCTGGAATGAACCCGAGTGCCGTTGAAATTCAAACGCCAGCATTAAAGTAATATGATACCATTTCATTGCTTTAATTTCAAAGTTCAGTTAAGATATTCATAGCTGGCTACAATATTTCAATTACACAAGCACAAATTAAGAGTGCGAGTTTTGTTACCAAATTTTAGCTTACCTGTGACTGCAGTTTAGTTTGGTACGCACTAAATTCTACTATTGGTAGTTGTTCAGAATCATTTAATTCAAGTTCAAAGTTAAACCTCTTATTTCTAAATTGCGTAAATTCAAGTAGCTTTTGAAATGATGGTTGAGGTAGCCCAAGACTAACCTTATTTTATTGAATTTCGTAGTGCTTCAGAAACAAATTTCAGGCACTAAATTAGCTTTCAATTTTCCGGTTTTATTAATTTTTTTTTTTTGATAAATTAAGTCAGAGTTTAGCGAAATTTATTACTTCTGACGAACATTCAGTTTTCACACAACACGTGTCAACCTTCAGTTGCCACGCTTTTAGTGCTAATTATACGTGCAATAACCTTTCTTTTTCAGTTATTATAGTAGTTGTCCATAGGACTGGCGACCGTTATTTTCCCCAACTCTCAAATATATAATTAACGCCAGTTAATTGTTAATGTAACGACCGCACATTTACTTTCTTTATTAACTTTACCCCTTTTCAAAATTAATTTCCACCAATTTCATTTGCATATTTCCTTCCATTTAGTTGTAACCCTTTCCTCCCTCTTTACCGACAAATTAACTTCGTTGACGATTGCTTTTCCCAAATTTCCATTAGGTGCACGCGGTTTAATTTTTCACTCTCATTAAGGTCGATAAGTGAGGGGGAGGTTACAAGCTGAGTGGTCAGCCTGACGGATTGCCGTCCTACGGGCCCGGTTCGATTCCCGGCTGGGTCGGGGATTTTCACCGATCAGGGACTGGGTGTTGTGTTGTCTTCATCACCATTTCATCCCCATCCGGCGCGCAGGTCGCCCAATGTGGCGTTGAATGTAATAAAACCTGCACAGAGACGGGCGGCCGGACCTGCCCCGAAAGGGGCCTCCCGGCCAATGACGCCAAACGCTCATTTCCATTTCCATTATTCTACAGACTGCACCCACATCTACATCGTATATCGCAAGCCACCTAACGGTGTGTGGCGGAGGATACTTCTGGTGCCACTAACAGATCCCTCCTGGCTTGTTCCTCTCGCGAATGGCCCACGTGAAGAATGATTGTCGGAGAGGCTCTGTATTGGCTCCAATTTCTCGAATTTTGCCGCAGTGGTGATTTCGCGAGATGTGTTCTGCAGGAAGTAATATGTTGTCCGTCTCTTCCCGGAGAGTGCTCTCTCTAAATACGAACAGTGACCCTCTCCGTGATGCACAACGCCTCTCTTGTAACGTCTGCCACTGTAGTTTGTTGAGCATCTGTGTAACGCTCTCGCGCCGACTAAACGACCTTGTGACGAAAAGCACCGCTCGTCGCTGGATCTTCTCTACCTTTTCCGTCAGTCCTATTAGGTAAGGATCCCAGACTGATGAACAATACTCAAGAGCCGGTCGAACAAGTGCCTCGTAAGCCACTTCCTCCGTGGATGAGTTGCATTTCCTTAAGATTCTTCCTATGAACCTCAGTCTGGCATCTGCTTTTCCTACTGTTTGCGTTATGCGGTCATTCCACACAAGATCACTGTGAATAGTTACTCCTAGATGTATCACTGTAGACACTCTTTCCAACAGTTTCCCACAATACTGTAGTTGTACAGTAGTCCCCTAGAACTTAGAACTACTTAAACTTAACTAACCTAAGCACATCACACACATCCATGCCCGAGGTAGGATTCGAACCTGCGACCGTAGCGGTCGCGCGTTTCCAGACTGAAGCGCCTAGAACCGCTCGGCCACCAGCGACCGGCTCACTGTGTATAGTTACTTCTAGATATTTCACTGTAGACACTGTTTCCGCCAGTTCCGCACAATACTGTAGTTGTACAGTAGTGGATTTCTTTCCCTACGTATGCGCTATATGGTACATTTACTTACGTTTAGGGTCACCTGCCAGAGCCCGCACCATTCATCAGTCTTCTGCAGGTCATTCTGCGAATCAGTGCTATCTTCTGGCGTTGCTATCTAGTTAACGAAAAACCCCATCATCTGCGAACTGTCTTAGGGAGCTTCCGATGCACCCTTCTTTGTCTGTTATGTATGCCGTTCATAGTAACGGCCCTTCCACTCCCTCTTAGGGTTCTCCGGAAATTACATCTATCCAATTTGTTCCGTTAAGAGCTACGTGTTGAGTTCTTTAGTCCGGTCGCAAATCTAGTCCGACTCTCGGTAATCTTGTTTTCTTTTATTATTATTAAGTTTTTTTGTAGTAAAGAGCAACGGTGTCAAATGCCTTCCTGAAGTTAAGGAATATGGTATCAACCTAAGCACAGTTGTCTACAGCACTAAGGATCTCATGGAGGAACAGACCGAGATGGGCTTCGGAAGATCTCTGTTTGCGGAATCCATGTTGATTTTCACAGTGGACATTTTCGTTTGTCAATTCTGGAGCACAAAAGATGTTAAAAAATGGTTCAAAGGGCTGTAAGTACTATGGGACTTAACATCTGAGGTCATCAGTCCCCTAGACTTAGAACTACTTAAACCTACCTAACCTAAGGATATCACACACATCCATGCCCGAGGCAGGATTCGAACGTGCGACCGTAGCAGCAGCGCGGTTCCGGACTGAAGCCCCTAGAACCGCTCGGCCACAGAGGCCTGCTAAAAGATGTTCCATAATTCTACAACACATTGACATCAACGATACTGCTCTGTAATTATGTGCACCATTTCGTACTCGGAACAACTCAGTAGAAAATGTATCAAAATCACAGTCTACCACCAGTCGAAGAATGAAAAATAATAAAAGTTCACAAAATGGTGGTCGCCTTAAAACATAAAAGCTTTAAAATATCTGAAGTGCATTAGTGCTGGCCCGCGGCTTTTATGACACGCATCGGAACGCGTACGAAAATGTTCTAGAGTGCCGCACTTTAACGCATGTAATCAAAATTATTTCAAGTTTATGCTCGATGTAACTGTTGAAAGTGGAAGTCCAGCTCACACCCTAAAGTTAAAGTTCGCCGGCATACTTTGCACCTCGGAATTACTCTGTCTCCACTCGGTGCAACTCTCCATAGAAGGAACTCGACACTCACTGCAAAATTTTCAACATACTTTTACAACACTTTGCTGCTCTGTAGGTTCTTTAAATGGCCTACACTTATTAATAAATACTTGCGACGTCTCGGTACAGCAAAGATATGGTAGGAATGTATGATCGTATCAATGCTGACAGAAAATTGATGAATAAAAACAGCAATTATTCTGTGTATCCCACTTGTCTTTTTTCACCGATCTCGCTGTCTGTCGGTCTTCTGAGCTGGTGCGAGAAAGACGTATGTAATCGAGTTGTCCCGGTATTGTGTTCAGTAAAAAATGTAATATGTGGGACGCACAAGTTTTTTACTACTACCGAGCTACGTCCCAATTTTCTTCTCCCGATGCGACGAGGACTTGCATTTTGAAATTCAGCTCTTCGGAAAGGAATTCAACTCGAAGAAAGAATAGCCGCCGCAGCCACGCCGGAATTGTTGTACGTCGTTGGGGAGAACATCTAAATCACCAAGCCGCACGCTGAAACTACGAGACTAACATTTATCTAATGTTTTAGAACGCATCTACGCCAGCGCGCGTTTCTGGGCAGACAGTTTTCAGTGCGGCTTCCCGATAATTGATGCATGTAGCTCTCTCCCCAACCAGTACATCTGGCAACCTGCAGAAGGACGTCGCCATCGGGAGAGAGTTAGCGTGTTTGTAATAATTTAAAATAATTGCATAAATTTGTAAATTTTCTTTTATACTAATTGCTGTCTTTCTGTGTTTCATGAATGTGTGCAAAAGGTTAAACATTATAAATCAGAGAATAAATTCCGGAAGGAGCGAGAAAATCACCGGAGAGGTAGGAAAATTCACAATCCATTGTGTCCATTACTGCGCTTACTAGCGTCTCTGCCAATAGTGATAATAGTACCTTACCTAATCCAATTGCCAAATTAAAGCATTCTCATAAAATACGTAGACAATTCGACTCAAAATTAATTTTTAGGAGAGAAATGTGTGCATACAATTGAGTTACGCCGACTATGTATTTTGATAAATGTTTGCGAGGTACCACTGGATGGGTTTCGGTGTGGTATCCTCACTATTACAAAGCAGACTATTTCATTTTCAAAAGTATTTATTTTCTCATTTTATAAAAGTATAAAAAAATGAATACACATAATAGGCCCATTGTTGCAGGTCCATTGCCGGTTAGCCAGGCACAAGATGTCACCGAAACGGACGTGGCAGCAAATGAAATATAAACTGAAGATTTCGGTCGCTGATAGTAACATAATCATTCGAAATGACGCAATGATGACAGTAGGTAAGACAGTCACAATTTTCTCCAGGGAGTATTTTTTCCCCTGGTGGAAATGTAACGCGCGACAGCACGGACTTATTAAATCATTCTTTACCTGCCACACTTACGCGTAATGCAAACGTGATAGGACAGGATGCATTGCGCACACCGGAAATCCCTGTCACGATGCAAATGTTACAACAGCTTCAATGGCCGAGCGGTTCTAGGCGCTTCAGTCTGGAACCGCGCGACCGCTGCGGTCGCAGGTTCGAATCCTGCCTCGGGCATGGCTGTGTGTGATGTCCTTAGGTTAGTTAGGTTTAATTAGTTCTAAGTTATAGGGGACTGATGACCTCAGATGTTAAATCCCATAGTGCTCAGAGCCAAAGCTTCAATGAGTTTTCAAAACAACAGACAGATATACAAATGGAGTTAATTGAACAGCAAATGCAAACTCTTGATGCTTTCAAAACCGACGTAACACAACAGTTCAATGACTTAGCAAAAGATCTGCCTGCTGATCTTTCAAATGGATTATCGTATAAGCTTGTAAGTATGTGGAAAGACCTATATACACAACTGCTCAGTGTCTTATGAATAGATATAGATAATTGAAATTAACAAGTGTCGTCAATAGGCAAGACACAAGAACAGTTCGCGGAAAAGGTGAAGGAAGTATCTGAGACTCAGACAAAGATGCAGCAGGAGCACTCAGAGTTGTCAGAATATAGACATACTCGCGGGTACCGTTGACGGATTGGAAACAGCGTACAAAGGTCTACCTGAGCAGGAGCAAGACCTGTCACTGCAACTAAGGAGCATAAGTTTAAATACTCATTTCATGAGAATTTAGCAAGAAAGGATAGATAAAAGGCAGCACTCTGGCGCAGAAGGTAGTCCAGGAACAGAAGGGTTATGTAGATGTAATCTAGGAAGCAAGGAAGGTGCAGAAGACAGAATTAAGAGCTGAAATAGATCAGAGGTATAAATCACTGGAGAAAAAAATCACGTACTAACATCGTTATGACACCGAAAACGTAAGGGACCATTCAACACTAAGCTGTCAGGTGTCAACTGACAGTACAGATAATTCGAACATCTATCTGCACTTGAACCCTAACCTGTTAGGTGAAACAGATCGCAATTATAACATGCAGCAGGCACTACCGATTTCTATCGCTGTCGCTCAGAGGTATTCGGGATACGATCCGATACATCAAAACAATGCAACGCTGGCAACGGACAGTGCTGCATGCCTTTCTACATTGCTCGCGGATGAAGGCTTATTACGACACAGACAGTTCCCGATTTTTTCTTCCGAAGGTCAGCAAACAAACCTAGTCGTGTTCATGAGAACCATCCGGAACGGTTCCCCAAGGAAATGAACCGAAGCGCAGAAGGTGGGTTAGACACAGGGTGACGTCTTGTTGTGGGCCACTGAAATGGCCGAAAAATGTCACACCCATGAACAGTTTGAAAGGGCATTTTTGGATAAGTTATGATCCATCGCAGTACAAGAGAGATTGAGGTGCGAAGTGTTTAACCTGGCGCCATTCAGCTGTAAGCATGGTGGGCTCAGAAGATCCAAACAAAACCTGTTACTGGACAAACCCAATATCACACGTAGTTCTCCTAAAAATCTTGAAAAACGTGACTACCGGCTAACATACGTGAGAAATTAATCACCACTCCTGAGCACGATATAGGGAATTTCCTCTCAGTTCTCAGTTCCATTGATCGTTGCGAAGAGAGATCTGCGTAACCATGAAGAGATAGCGCGTAGGCAGACCCCACACTAACAAACAACGTGACATGAATGGTAATAACAACCAGCAGCCATATCCCCCTCGCAAAAATACGAACAAGAACCAATGTGGCAACGGAAAGGGGCAAAGATTCAAGCGAGGATACAAAAATAACCGGGGACAGAATTTCAGCCAGACAGGATTTAATGGCTGGAGGGGTTATAATCAGCAAGCGTACAATGCGCCGCCGACCGGGGGCAATGACCTGAACAGCCACTAGGCAAGCGCAGAATGCAAACGGGCGACACAATAATCCACCGCCGCCTGGCTATAATCAGTACCATCAAAATTACGTTTCGAATAGCGGCCTGGGACAACAAAATTTCGAATCGAGAACCACGTAAGGTACTAATTGTCGGAACCAGACGTACAATGAGTTGACCTGTGTCAGGGAGATATTCTCAACTGTGTGGATGGAAATGAAGACACAGCACAGGCAGTAATCAGTGCACAAGTATTTGGTTCAAGGGTACCCATAGTACTGGACACTGGAGCTACAAGGAACGTAATTTCATGGGGTCTGTTTGACCAAATACAGAAAGAAGGACACATACAGACACTTCCAGTGCAAAATTATAAAATCCAAACAGCTGTAGGAGGTAAGTCTAAAGGTATAAAATTGCAGGCATCTCTCTCTACAATGCATTTTACTTGTGGTTGAAAGGATAATAGTAAATTGCCTTATTGGGATGGATACTTTTAGGAAGTACCAAGCGCAAATTGACATTTGTAATGGAAGGGTCATTTCTTTGTGAACGACCAACAATATTCAGTAGTATATATATAGTTAAGGCTCACCAGCCACTTGACCATCTTCTTCTTCTGTGCGAATGCACAAACAGTGCCCGAACTCTAACGGGAATTGGTAACGCGCCGCGAGTAATGAGTATAATGGGCGGGAGCACTACGAATGTAGTGCGGGACAATGCGTTGAGAATGTGGGTTTCGCGGGAGGCGTGCCAGAGATAAATCCCTGCAGTCGCGCTATCCTGTCTCCTCGGTGGCTCAGATGGATAGAGCGTCTGCCATGTAAGGAGGAGATCCCGGGTTCGAGTCCCGACCAGGGCACACATTTTCATCTGTCCCCGTTGACGTATTGTGGGGCGGCGGATAAGTTTGTATAAATTTAATCTAATTGCTGATTGCTGTATAAATGCTTGCATATAGAATCAGTTTCTGGCTTTTAGAATGTTGTTAATGCTGTCTTTCGCCGTTCTCAACACTGGCTCTCTATTTACTTTTTAGCACCCAGAAAGTGATTTAACAAAACATGGAACCAGTAATTAGAGTTCCTAGTTCCCACTTTATCTGAGAATGTCATTATAGCTGCAGCTTATAGCTCTGAGGAATTAGGAGGTTGTCCGGGATTTCTAATCAAAAACGGTTTTCCAAAATAGTTGAGTATATTCTGAAATTCACTTATAAAAAACACAAGTATCCCTACAACCTAACTAACAGAGTAGTTGAGAGTCTAATGCGCTGATGCAACTATAAATGTTAAAAAGAATGCTCGCCATAATTTGATGAAAATATTTGATCAAACGCCACGCTAAATATTTGGTAGAATGTCTGTCCCGCGACGACGCGTGAAAACGTGACAATACGCAAACTGAAGCTAGATAATGAAAATCATCCCAGAATTAACACTTCACTTGAAATGCTTCATAGTTCCGCGTATCTCTAGTAACTTAATACGGCACCCGAGGCTTTTTGTAGCAGTGATACCGATGCGACGCGACTCCCGACACAGATGGCGTGTCATTCAGCGTCTGGAGAGAACTGGGGCCTTCCTTCCTCGCGCAGCGTTCTTATATATAAAGCCGCGGTGCGGACGGCTAAGGGAACGCCTGATCTTTTCGGCTCTCCCGACCAGCCGCTGGGCTAGTAACGCACCACTTCAAGTTACATAATAATTTATAGCTTCTTTTGCTGATGGCCGAAGAAGCTCTTAATTTAAACGTGCATTCAGCACGCAGGTAAGTATTGATAATAAAATTTTGACGTGGCTAAGTTAAATATTCTGGGCGAGAGAATTAATTAAATTACGCTGTACGCAGTAGATGAGCTCTGAACTGGCCCTTTTGAGATCCGCTATCGCTATAATTTTATAGGTATTCAAAAGAAACTTTACACATCTTCATAGTCATAGCGGACCTCCAACCTATTTAAATCTAAACATCCTAGCCTTATTTATTAGCCTACTTAATCTATCTTGCTTCCTTCAGTTTTGAGACGAAAACCACAAAATCATGAATTTCCACTAAAATCTTAATTTGTGAAATCCAAAGTACTATTTTTATTAAATCATTATGAAAGATGAATCTAAATATAAATTTTGAAGTCTCTAGCTCTTTTCTGTTGCGCCAATGATTTTTTCAGAAAAACGTCCAAATTTCGAAAATGGCTGAAGTTATCGAACTGATATTTAACACACATTAATTTAGTATTATTCCTGACATGCTAGAAAAGTTTTAGGTTCTTTGCTTGATTTTTAAGGTATTGCGCAACATTTATGATGTCAGAGCTAGTTACAGCAGACTGGCTGGCACACAATGGAAACTGATGTGAATCTACTACAGCGTGAGTAGGCTGCTTCCCTACATCACCCTCTACTTAAATTTTTTGTTTATGAATGTTAATGAATGAAAAAAAAATTAATTACAAAAAGGGAAGCACGAGTACAATTTAACTCCCTATGAAAAATCAAAATTGAAATATAAACATGTAGAAACATTAAAGAAAACTGATTAACTACATTAATTATTTAAATTGTAGGCATGTTCACTGCCTTTTAAACAATGTCATTACTCAAAATTTTAAGCAAAGTCAATGAAATATTTTGGCATACATATTGCCTTAGGCAAACAAACACATACAAATTGAAAAATTATGAAAATATTAGATCCATTAAATACATTAAATACATTTTTACATACACAAATTCAAAGAAAATAACATGATACATAAACAGATGAATATCTCTTAGCAGTCTTTTCTAAACCTGAAAGAAAAGTTCACAAATAATTTTTACACACGTGGTTGTAGCCGCTTTGGCTGGCGTCCTACACTTCCATTCACAAGGGCAGAGGAGGGGAAGTTGCTATGGTGTGCGTCCTTCACGTTCACTCTAAATTACATGGGTAAAGGGGAGGGGTCACTGTGAGTTGTGTCCAAGTCACTCCACGCTTTCACGCAGCTACCAGGCTGCCATTATCTGGTTTGTCCTGTAGAACAAACAAAAAGAGTGCCTCAGACTCTGTTCACTTAATATCTATGGGTGGGTCACAATGAAATGGGGATATATACATTTTATCTTTCAATATTTGCTGGAACAAAGTTAACAGAACTTTTTCAATTTTACTCTTACGTTTACTTAACTGTCATAAAATCGTTAAACAAATGGCTCAAAACGCCTTTAGTCATGTACTAGAGAAAATTTATGCTCCTAAGGCATACAATCATAAATCATATTTAATCTGAATTTATTATTTCTGGTCCGGAACACTGAACCAATGCTCGGTATATTCCTGATACATTTGTATTTTAAGCACTTAACTGACTCATCTTCGATTACCTTATTCTTAGAGATAGTATGAGTATGATTAGTGGTTGTTTTCTCAGCTTCTTTGTACATGTGAGTAACTTTTGGTAATAGTACAGTTGTGAGTGTTCAAAACACAGCACGTTTAGTTGAGTACAAAATCCACTTATTGGTCCTCTGCTGTTGTCAGTTCCACATCTGCAATTAGGTACTTACTTACTTTGAAGTGTTTTTATGCTGAGCTATAATAATGTTTCACATCTGTCAGTATGTTATTTATTTATTTTGCTAGTGTATGTACTTATTTAACACTCACTCTATTAATATTTAAAGCATAGGATAGCACATTTATTTCATATTCATAGTGTACTGCAGCTGATTAGTTTGCTCACGTGGCAATCCATCTCCACTCGATCGGACGCTGAAACCTCAGGTAGTCTCTCTCAGACCTACCACTAAAGTGCATCAAGTAATTATGGACGAGCGTAATGCTAAATTCCTTAAACCTATAGGACACCATGAGCTGCTCTGTCTCATCTAACATAAGGGTACCTATGGTCGCATTCACGCCTCCAACTCATAACCTCAATACGTGTAGGTGTATCCTGTCACACACTACACTAAATTAATGACCAGCTCCAACCTTATAAATACTTTAGGGACGTGTCCTTCACGTCTCAACCACAAAAACTGCTCAATTCTATTACACTGCCTTTCCTTGCTACACCAGGTGAGTTTAATCTTACAACTTATCTGCGTATCTTTCCTAACACTAAGCAATCTCTTTTACTATTTCTTAGTTAGCTCTAATGCATACACTAGGTTTCACTACCACTTCAGATCCTGCTTGTACATGAATTCATATATCTTTTTAAATTACTGTTGGTGGACCACTTCCAATAAAACAACACTTTGTAGTTACTATATTACCTGGGTTCTATACATACTTGTTACTCAAATACATTTTATATCTTAATTACGTCATACTTCTCTATTGTTTGTCACTATTAGGTTTGTCACATTAGGTATTTTTCATCACTAATCGGTAGATAGAATGGTTACATAACTCATGGCTTGATAGCCATGACAGAAAATTTTCATGTCTGGAAAGAAGAGGTCAAAATTTTTGAGGACAGGAAAGAGGAAGAATGAGTGAGACCTGAAAAGGAAAGAAGATCTCACACAGCTGGGACTGCACAGTTGCCACACTGTGTAGAGGTTACAGAACAACCTCCTCCCTACAGCATTCATTGGTTTAATGCTGTACTGATAACCATACCGGAAAATTTAATGTATGAAAGAAGAGGTCGAAATTTTTGTGGATAGGAAAGATGAAGAATGAGTGAGACCTGAAAGAAAGAAGATCTCACACAGCTGGGACTGCACAGCTGCCACACTGTGTAGAGGTTACAGATCAACCTCCTCCCTACAGCATTCATTGGTTTAATGGTGGCTTGATAACCATAACAGAAAATTTTATGTGTTGGAAAGAAGACGTCGAAATTTTTGTAGATAGGAAAGATGAAGATTGAGTGAGACCTGAAAGGGAAAGAATATCTCACACAGCTGGGACTGCACAGCTGCCACACTGTGTAGAGGTTACAGAACAACCTCCTCCCTACAGCATTCATTGGCTACCTATGAATCTGCCAGGTCGATCTGAAAATACTTTATGATGCCTTTTTAGAACCTGTCTCAGTTCTTCCTTCTGATTGGCTGAAATCTTACCGATTTCCTGCAATTTAGCTTCTATTTTGTCCAAAATAATTGCTTCTTCTTCTTCTGTGTTTAGCTTACTTGTACTAAGATTAACACCACCGTCCCAATATCTCCTGTTTTTCAGAACTCGTATAGGCAGCTCCCAAGTTTCATCATCAGTTACTACATGTTTATCACTAAAAGGGACTGTAATTACTCCGGTTATTGGCAAGACCATTTCTAACTGGCTTCTTTCAAAGTCAACAACACTCTGATATTTTGACAAGAAATCTATGCCAATTAAAACCTCAATACTGAGATTGTTTACAATTAAACATGGATGATCAATTAAATTACCATTAATGTTAAAGGGCAGTAAAGCTTCTTGCTTTACCGTTTTTGAAACCTTGCTAGTAGCACCAATTATTCTTAGTCCTGATACCCTCATTACAGTAAGCTTGTCTTTACCAGGTAATGCATCAAAGAAGGACTGAGATATTGCACTCACCTCACTTCCACTATCTAAGAGACAACGTACATTGATACCCAACATATTCACTATTATTATAGGGTGGCTTATTCTAGGTTGTACAGGTGGTTCCTCAAATTCATCTAATAGTTCCTTTTGGATTTGTCTCCAACTAAAGTGATCGACATCTGTCTTCATTATATTTAGGTCACAGTGTGTAGGGGTTTCCTGAATTACATTTTCAGCTGCCTTTTCCAGTCGGTCTATTAATTTTAAATCGAAACACCGCACGACTTCATTACATTTAGTTTGCTGAACATGACCCAAATTACTGTAGTCTGAGCGATTCTGCCCCTCCAGACCGGGCATAACATTAGTTACAGCTAAACCACTTTCACCATTATCGTCGGTTTCCTTCTCAAGTGACAACTGGTCACAGCTACTGGGTTCATTGACCCTCAACAGCCTACCCTCTACATTCTCACTTACCTCCTGTCCTAAATCTATTAGTACATTATCAACATCCTGCACAGGCACTTTAGATAAGAGCACATCATTCTCATCGTAAATATAAGCATGAATTTCTTCTGCTTCTTCACCTGACAATTCAGTATTTTGTAGCTCGTCCCTATCGTTACACAGCTGCACCTTCCCATTCTCTTCCCACTTAGAAAGTGTCTCTAACACGGTATCTATCAAATACTGTGAGTGATCTAATATTTCTGTTGTATCCTTAGATGCTACCGACTCTTCTTCCACATGTTCAGTTTGAGTATTCTGATCTGTCTTACCAATTCCCTTAACTACTGGCTTAGGAAAAGTAACCGCCTGGCGAGCGCCAGTGTCCTCATAGACGGGAACTAGTTTTCCTGCCTCGGCCTACTGCTGTTTCCTTTAGTTTCATTATAGTTGACTGGCACAGCATTACTTTCAGTACTGTTGTTTACATGCATATTTCTGTTTGGAACAACATTATTATCCCTTGGACGCCATTGTTGGCTCTGATAATTATTTCCCCAATTCCTACCTCTCTTAGGATGGCGAACACCTACTGTTCTGATGTTTACATTGCCATTTTGCTCGTTCCTAAAATTACTACTATTGTTATTAGCATTTCTGTTATTACGTGCTTGCTCCTCATTGGCAGCAACACGTTCTATACGTTCCAAATACTCAATGAAACGATCCAGATTGTCTCTAGGGGCAGATATAATTCTAGTTTGCGAATACCATGGCAGTTTGGCTTCAAGACCTAGTATAATCATTTCAGGTTTTAGCTTTTCCGCCAAACGTGACAAATGTGAAATCCATGACCTAGCAAACTCTTTAATTGATTCCTTACCTGCATTGAAGCGTTTTCCACTCCAAAATTCTCTCAACACTTCATTTTGCTTATTGCTAGACCAATACTCATTAATAAAAGCTGTTTTAAATTCCGCTAATGTTTTACATTTCAACATAACATCAGCTGACCAACGCATGGCGTCACCTGCTAAATGGCTTCTAACAAACGAGATTTTCTCTCGTTCAGACCAAGTTGGTGGAACCACATCTTCAAAATCGTTCCAGAAATCTAGCGGATGGATATTTTTATCTGGATCGAACCGCAAGAACTGCCGACACCCGATAAAAGCGGCGTTTGCAGCTACAACTTGTTGTATACTACCATTACCAGAAGTTACTGAAGCTACTTTACTCTCAATGTTAGCAATGTTAGTACTAATATTTTCTACTTTCATTTCAACATTATCTACTCTTTGCACAATATGAGTAGTGTCAGTTTTGATTGCATTTACTTCTGCTTGACATAAGTTTACTTTTATACTAACATCTTTAAATCTATCTGAGCACAGTTCAGATTCTGAGTCGATCTTTTCTGTTAACTTGTGCTCCAGCTTCGCATCTTCCATTTGGAAGTCCTTACGAACCTCAGCAACTTCGGATTTTACTGTTTTATACATTTCAGAAAATTGTTGAGCAACCTTGTTCTTAATATCCTCATGGTTGTAATCAATTTTATAATTCAAACTGTCTAGATCTTCTTTCAACTTATTGCAACCAGCCTTGAAGGTATCGTCCATTACCTCCAATCGTTTATTAAAATTTGTTTGGCTGGCCAAAATCTCAGACTTTAATTCAGCATTACTGTTTTTGACCTCAATTATATTAGATTTTAATTCAGCATTATTGGATTCTAATTTATTGTCCATTGGCTCAAACCGCATATTAAAATTTGTTTGACTGGCAGCTATTGCTTGTAATATAACATTTAGATCAACAGCCCCAGCATCTTTGGTTTGCTCACTAGCTGGCTTTTTATCACACTCAGGTGACGAAAAACTAGCTCCAATACCAGAATCATCAAAACTAAATGAAACTTCTGATTGATTAGTCATATCTAACTGCTCCTTCTTAAACTCTACCATCTCTGATGACTGTTTCATTTTTAATTCATCAGAGAAACTATCATCCAATAAATTTACAATTTCTACTTTCTGCTTTACTACAGGGGTCTCTATTATTGAATCATTGCCCCTTCGCACACTACTGTCAGGAGACAATACTTTATTTTTCACTTTAACATTACTAGTTTCATGCATGTTTATACTTGAAACGTTGTCTGAATTTACAGTTCCCTCAACAGACATAGGGTCTAATTTAAGTTTAAACTCAGTTTCTTTTGGCGGTTCCATCGCCGACAGTCTTTTAGTGCAGGTTAGTAAAATTTTTAACAGCTTTTCACTTAACTTAGTTCCTTCTGCACGACGTATGGCGTTGCCGGCGCGGCGTACCAGGATTCCTGATGCGACGTGGCACGTTGAACTGCAGACGGCTCTCCGACGGCTGTTGTGTGTTTGCGTGGCCCGCAATTGCAGGCGCTGCGCCGGCTGCTCCAGCGGACGACTGCGGTGCGGCGAGACTGGCTTCTCGCGATGCCGGCAGCACCGCTAGACTCAGTGCCAGCTCCGTCAATCCAGATGTGTTGTTAATCCAATTGCGTCGTCCACATGCACACGTAACACTTTCACTGTTCTATTCTCAGTTGCGTGTCGCATTTCACTCGCGAATCCGAATAGTTAAAAATCACTTTCACTTAGTTGATTTGCTGGCCGATGCACCATATGTGGGGCGGCGGATAAGTTGGTAAAAACAATTAAATCTGATTGCTGGATACTGTATAAATGCTTGCATATAGAATCAGTTTCTGGCTTTTAGAATGTTGTTAATGCTGTCTTTCGCCGTTCTCAACACTGGCTCTCTATTTACTTTTTAGCACCCAGAAAGTGATTTAACAAAACATGGAACCAGTAATTAGAGATCCTAGTTCCCACTTTATCTGAGAATGTCATTATAGCTGCAGCTTATAGCTCTGAGGAATTAGGAGGTTGTCCGGGATTTCTAATCAAAAACGGTTTTCCAAAATAGTTGAGTATATTCTGAAATTCACTTATAAAAAACACAAGTATCCCTACAACCTAACTAACAGAGCAGTTGAGAGTCTAATGCGCTGATGCAACTATAAATGTCCGAATTAAATGTTAAAAAGAAAATATTTCATCAAACGCCACACTAAATATTTGGTAGAATGTCTGTCCCGCGACGGCGCGTGAAAATGCGACAATACGCAAACTGAAGCTAGATAATGAAAATCATCCCAGAATTAACACTTCACTTGAAATGCTTCATAGTTCCGCGTATCTCTAGTAACTTAATACGGCACCCGAGGCTGTTTGTAGCAGTGATACCGATGCGACGCGACTCCCGACACAGATGGCGTGTCATTCAGCGTCTGGAGAGAACTGGGGCCTTCCTTCCTCGCGCAGCGTTCTTATATATAAAGCCGCGGTGCGGACGGCTAAGGGAACGCCTGATCTTTTCGGCTCTCCCGACTAGCCGCTGGGCTAGTAACGCACCACTTCAAGTTACATAATAATTTATAGCTTCTTTTGCTGATGGCCGAAGAAGCTCTTAATTTAAACGTGCATTCAGCACGCAGGTAAGTATTGATAATAAAATTTTGACGTGGCTAAGTTAAATATTCTGGGCGAGAGAATTAATTAAATTACGCTGTACGCAGTAGATGAGCTCTGAACCGGCCCTTTTGAGATCCGCTATCGCTATAATTTTATAGGTATTCAAAAGAAACTTTACACATCTTCATAGTCATAGCGGACCTCCAACCTATTTAAATCTAAACATCCTAGCCTTATTTATTAGCCTACTTAATCTATCTTGCTTCCTTCAGTTTTGAGACGAAAACCACAAAATCATGAATTTCCACTAAAATCTTAATTTGTGAAATCCAAAGTACTATTTTTATTAAATCATTATGAAAGATGAATCTAAATATAAATTTTGAAGTCTCTAACTCTTTTCTGTTGCGCCAATGATTTTTTCAGAAAAACGTCCAAATTTCGAAAATGGCTGAAGTTATCGAACTGATATTTAACACACATTAATTTAGTATTATTCCTGACATGCTAGAAAAGTTTTAGGTTCTTTGCTTGATTTTTAAGGTATTGCGCAACATTTATGATGTCAGAGCTAGTTACAGCAGACTGGCTGGCACACAATGGAAACTGATGTGAATCTACTACAGCGTGAGTAGGCTGCTTCCCTACAATATGTCAACACCTGTAAGCAGCTAAAGGTGTTCATTTCATTGTAATATTCAGTAGACCTAGTCAAGTCAAACGCCAGAGAAAGCAAACCAAAACACACTGCTGACATTCGAATAAAGTTCTTCTATCCTACTGTCATGTTTGTAAACACACAGGGAATTGAGCAATCACAGGAAGAGGAAATAGAGCCTGAGATTGTGACCGCCAAGGTGAGTCAGCGTGTCTTACAGAAGATCAAAAGGAAGAACTGCAGGAGCTTTTAATGTGTTTTGGTCATGTTTTCGAACTATACCCTGGGATAATCAAAGGATACAAATACGAAATGGAGGTTTACTGACACCAAACCTTCTGTGTTTCGTCTTACCCCATTCCATGGGCCAAGAAGGAGGCTGAAAGGAAGGGGATCGATAGAATGCTAAACTGGGAAATAATACAGACAACCTTATCCCTATACTGTAGCCCCAGTTTGGTCGTTAGCAAACCAGACTGTGGTGTCTGCTTCGTGCTCGATGCATGAGGAATAAATAAAACTAGTGTGCCTGTCAGGAGAAGGCCTGACAGCCTGGAAGAACAACTTCTAAAATTCCATAATGTTAAGTACCTCACCATAATAGATCTCTGAGCCTCATACTGGCAAATTCCACTACATGAAGATAGCCTAAGTACACTTCTTTTGTAGGTGGGGTCAGAAGCTAAGAGTTCTGTGTTCTACCGTTCGGTATAAGCGTCACTGCAGGCGCATTTACAGATCGAGTATTAGTATCTGAATTGTTAAGTAGTGTCACTGTGTATGCTGATGATTTACTGTTTGCTACCCCCACATGGTCAGAGCACTTAAGTCTCTTGGTTCATGTCTTGTATCTGTTTTCGGAATACCTGATAAAGTCACATTTCGTTAAGGAAAGAGTTTAATTCCTTGGATGCATAATATCACCTCAAGGATACTTCCAGACCCTGAAAAGCTCGATGCTATCAAACACTGTCCTGTACCTCAAAATAAGTAACAGTTGACGGGACATCTTGAATTGGTATCTTTCTTCAGAAAATTTATATCACAGTAGCTTTAAATAGTGATACTCTATTGAAACTTCTATGGAAGAACCACCCTTGGTTATCGACCAGGCAATGCCAGACTGATTTAATAGCGTTAAAGACACACTTTCGAATGCCAACATCTTACATCATCCTGATATGACCCAGGTCTTTTGTCTGTGTACAGACGCATCCTCAGAAGGGCTGGGGGCTTGTTTATTCCAAATCACTAACACGAACAGAAAGCTTATGCCCAAGATAATTAATTTTGCTAGTAGGACCTTTTCAGAAGCTGAACGAGCATACTCCATGTCGGGTTTGGAAGCTCTCAGGCTAATATGGTCGTTCAAAAAGTTCGAATGTTACCTGTGGGGAAAGCATACCAAGGTGTATTTAGACCATCAGTCTTTGTCCTTCCTTCTCACTTGTAAACTCTTCCACAGGAGGATCGATAGGTAGTGTTTGTATTGACAGGAATTTGATTTTGAAGTTCTGTATATCAAAGGTAACCAAAACGTGATAGCGGATGCCTTATCGAGGCTTGCACAAGGTCCAGACGAATTCTTGGAATTCGTGGAAAACAATTCAGAAATCAGGATTCTGTCGATGAAAGATAAAACACAACAGCCATACTACGTTAGCATGCGTAAAAGCATGAGGAAACTACAGCAGAAGCATCCCAGGTGGCAAAAGGTAAGGCAGAAAAATGATGACAGGTTGAAAAATTATTTTATGATTTACAAAGGTGTATTGTTTCCCCGACATCAGCCAGATCAGAGCCAGTGATGTGTTTGTTTACCAGAGGATCACATTAACTACTTTATATTATCAACTCACAATGTTCTGGGACGCTATGGTGTCTCCAAATACCTTCGTAAGATAAACACTCATTGTTACTATACAAATTTCTACATGTAGTACGGAAATGTGTTGTGTGTCAGAAGTCTAAGCATAGAAACAAGCCAAAACTAATTGAACTAAATGCAATATTGACTAAAACACCCTTGGACATAGTTTCGTTGGACGCGGCTGGACCGTATCCACAAGGGAAAGGAAATGTGCACTTTGTTCTTGCGCTATACGACGTTTCTCTAAGCATGTCAAATTGTATGAGGTGCGTTCAGTGACTGCCAGCTACATCATCAGAAGAATTACAACGGATTATCCACCCAGAGTGGGCAAGCCGTAAATACTGGTGACGGACAACGCGTTATTCTTTACAGGCAACCGTTGGAAAGAGTTCATG
Organism: Schistocerca americana; assembly: GCF_021461395.2. Taxonomy (NCBI): domain Eukaryota; kingdom Metazoa; phylum Arthropoda; class Insecta; order Orthoptera; family Acrididae; genus Schistocerca; species Schistocerca americana. Next base: position 826,582,783 of record NC_060122.1, on the reverse strand, counting down.
AACACTCACAACATTAAACATGTACTAGTATCCAGGTTACACCCAGAAGCAAGTCCCATAGTGAGGATATTTGAGGAATTTAACAGATTTATCCGGACTTACAGCCCACACAAACACAGGAGGTTACTGCAGTACAGCAAGTTGTTAACAATCTCCCACATACACTATGTGATCAAAAGTATCCGGATACCCCCCACAACATACATTTTTCATATTGTAGTGTCACCTACTGCCAGGTACTCCAAATCAGCGACCTCAGTAGCCATTAGACATCGTGAGAGAGCCGAATGTGGCGCTCCACGAACTCACGGACTTCGAAAGTGGTCAGATAATTGGGTGTCACTTGTGTCATACGTCTGTACGCGAGATTGCCACACTCCTAAACATTCCTAGGACCATTGTTTCCGATGTGATAGTGTACTGGTAACGTGAAGGGACACGTACAGCACAAAAGCGTACAGGCCGACCCCCGCCTGTTGACTGACAGAGACCGTCGACAGTTGAAGAGGAACGTAATGTATAATAGGCAGACATTTATGCAGATCACCACACAGGAATTCCAAACTGCATCAGGATCCACTGCAAGTACTACGATAGTTAGGCAGGAGGTGAGAAAACTTGGGTTTCATGGTCGAGTGGCTGCTCATAAGCCACACATCACGCCGCTAAATGGCAAACGAGAGGGTGTAAGGCTTGGTGTAAGGAGCGTAAACATTGGACGACTGAACAGTGGTAAAACGTTGTGTGGAGTGACGAATGACGGTACACAATGTGGCGATCCGATGGTAGGGTGCGGGTATGGCGAATGCCCGGTCAACATCATCTGCTAGTGTGTGTAGTGCCAACAGTAAAATTCGGAGGCGGTGGTGTTATGGTGTGGTTGTGTTTTTCATAGAGGGGGCTTGCACGCCTTGTTGTTTTGCGTTGTACTATCACAGCACAAGCCTACAATGATGTTTTAAGCACCTTCTTGTTTCCCACCGCTGAAGATCATTCGCGGATGGCGATTGCATCTTCCAGCACGATCAAGCACCTGTTCATAATGCACGGCCTATGGCTGAGTGATTAGACGACAATAACATCCCTGTACTGGACTGGCCTGCACAGAGTCCTGATCTGAATCCTATAGAACACCTTTGGGATGCTTTGGAACGCCGACTTCGTGCCAGGCCTCACCGACCGACATCGATACCTCTCCTCAGTGCAGCACTCAGTGAAGAATGGGCTGTCATTCCCCAACAAACCTTCCAGCACCTGATTGAACGTATGTCTGCGAGCGTGCAAGCTGTCATCAAGGCTAAGGGTGGGCCCACACCGTACTGAATTCCAGCATTTCCGAAGGAGGGCGCCACGAACTTGAAAGTTTACTTCCACATCTCCTTAAGCTGGCTTCTCCGACCTCAGGTTCCCACCTCAAATTGTTCAGTGGAGAATGCTCTATGTCCTGTTAAATTTTTGCACGCCCTTGCGGAAACACCCTGTATGTGCAAGTCTCCATTACGCAATGGACTACTACTCTGTTTTCGACTGGTTTTTATGTTAAAGTCAAAACTTGTAGTACACGCTGATTTTAAACTTTATTTTTCAGACACATCAAAAGCTAAATTTAAAAAACCGTGTTCCGTTTACCGAAAGTACTCCTGGCTATTTCTGTTGCTCTGTTAGTTTCATTTTCTGTCCATCCAGTACATATCTTTTCCTGTCGTAAACACAAAAGCTCACTAACTGCTTTTGTGACTTCAGGTTAAATTAAGACTGCTGTCTTTTAGATATGCTGATTACAGGTTTTTAGTTATAACTGGTTTTGTAGCCTACTTTCAGACTTGCCTTTTAAAGCTCTTTTGTACATTGTTGAAGTTTAGACCAGATATGGCTCAAATTCAAAGATACAGTATCGAAAGCAATAGATAGATTCATATTGCATAAGTTAATAAGAGACGGGACTGATCCACCATGGTACACAAAACACCTCAGAACTCTATTGTAGAAGCAACGAAAAAAAGCATGCCAATTTCAGAAGAACGCAAAATCCCCAAGACTGGCTAAGTTTCACAGAAGCTCGAAATTTAGTGCGGACGTCAATGGAAGATGCTTGTAATAGTTTCCAAAATGAAATATTGTTTCAAAATATGGTAGAAAACCCAAAGAGATTCTGGTCGTATGTAAAGTACACCAGTGGCAAAAAACAGACATTACTGTCACTGCGCGATACCGATGGAAATGTTACCGATGATGGTGCCACTAAAGCAGAGTTACTAAATACAGTTTTCCGTCTTCCCTTCACGAAAGAAGACGAAGTAAATATTCCAGAATTCGAAACCAGAACAGCTGTTAGAATGAGTGACATAAAAGTAGATATCTTAGGTGTTGCGAAACAACTCAAATCACTTAAGAAAGGCAAGTCTTCCGGTCGAGATGGTATACCAATCAGGTTCCCTTCAGAGAATGCAGACACAATAGCGCCTTTCTTAGCAATCATATACAACCGCTCACTTGGCGAAAGGTCTGTTCCTAAAGACTGGAAAGTGGCACAGGTCACACCAATATTCAAGAAACGAAATAGTAGTAACCCATTGAATTACAGACCCATGTCACTGACCTCAATTTGCAGTAGGATTTTGGAGCATATACTGTACTCGAACATTACGAATCACCTTGAAGAAAATGACTTATTGATACATAACCAACACGGATTCAGAAAATATTGTTCTTGTGCAACTCAGCTAGCTCTTTATTCCCGTGAAGTAATGAGTGCTGTCCACAAGGGATTTCAGATCGATTCCACATTCCTAGATTTCCAGAAGGCTTTTGATACCGTTCCTCCAAGCGACTATTAATCAAATTGCGTGCATATGGAGTATCGTCCCAGTCGTGTGACTGGATTCGTGATTTCCTCTCAGAGAGGTCACAGTTCTTAGTGACAGGCTGTAAATCATCGAATAGAACAGAAGTGATATCTGGTGTTCCGCAAGGTAGTGTCATAGCCCCTCTGCTGTTCCTGATTTACATAAATAATCTAGCTGATAATCTGAGCAGCCCTCTTAGATTGATTGCAGATAACGCTGTAATTTACCGTCTAGCAAAATCATCAGACGATCAATTACAATTACAAAATGATGTCAAGAGAATTTCTGTATGGTGCGAAAAGTGGCAATTGGCACTAAACAAAGAAAAGTGCCAGGTCATCCACATGGGTACTAAAATAAATCCTATAAATTTTGGGTATACGATAAATCGCACAAATCTAAGGGCTGTCATTTCGACTAAATACCTAGGAATTACAATTACGAGCAACTTAAATTTCAAAGACCACATAGGTAATATTGTGGGGAAGCCGAAACAAAGACTGCGCTTTGTTGGTAGAACACTTAGAAGATGTGACAAACCCACTAAAGAGACAGCCTACATTACACTTGTCCGCCCTCTACTGGAATATTGCTGCGCGGTGGGTGATCCTTACCAGGTAGGATTGATGGAGGACATCGAAGAAGTGCAAAGAAAAGAAAGGCAGCTCGTTTCGTGTTATCGCGCAGTATGGGTGAGAGTATCACTGATATGATACGCGAGTTGGGGTGGCAGTTACTGAAACAAAGGCTTTTTTTTTTTGGCGAGATCTATTTACGAAACTTCAATCACCAGCTTTCTCTTCCGAATGCGAAAATATTTTGTTGACACCCACATACGTAGGGAGAAATGATCATCATAATAAAATAAATCGGAGCTCGAACGGAAAGATTTACGTGTTGCTTTCCCCACGCGCCATTCTAGAGTGGAATGTAAGAGAAGTAGTATGAAAAAGGAACGATGAACCCTCTGCTAGGCACTTAAGTGTGAATTGCAGAGTAACCATGTAGATGTAGATGTATTGCACTACAGGCAAACGCTACAATCCCAACAAATTTGTGGTGATTCAGATATGTTCTATTAATATGTATTTCTTTTTGGTACAGTTCCCATTTTGTAGACCAAAGTTCCCATAATGTTGATGAGAGTAGTTATCGTGATATGTAATCTCCTTGGCTGATGTATCTTGCAATTCTTAATTTCCCACTTTAGTATCGAACAGGGATTCGGATTCTCTGTCCACACCGAGCATCGATGCGAAGGAAAGCTGAGAGATTCTCGGACTTCACACCGCGGCCGCAGCTTCCTGCCGTGGAGATGGCGCTGCAGCCGCGTGCATGTCACGTGACCCCGACCACTGACGCGAGTCTACGTCAATACCATGGCCCGGCAATCTCCCGGCACTTCTCGCTCTCCTCTGCAGCTTTCGATACGCACCATTGATAGCAGACTGACTGACCTCGCTGTGTTTACGGTTTTCAATTAGGGTTGCTCACCGGACTGTTTCAGCACCCTTGCAATGTTATAGATACTGGAATGTGTACCACTTACACTATAACCAGTATGAACCAGCTTTTTCAACACTAGAAGATAGTTTTATGCTCCCACTTGTTTCAGTGACTTCCGTAACAGTAATAAGATTTATCCCTATTTTCGAAAACAACTTTTACTACTCGCGAGTGGTAATTCCATCTCACCACACACACGGTGAAAGTTTTTTTGAATAATGCTATGCAACACTTTTGATCTCTGTGGTGAGTTAGAAAAGCAAGAATTACCTGAAAGGTGTGCAAAAAAGATGCGGACTTTGCGATTAACAAAGGCTGCCGTAGACATATGATTGCACTGGTGTGCATAACAATGGATGTAGTTTGCATTTGGATATTTGTCTTTAATTTCTGAAACCCGTTCGACTTGCCACTCATAACGTTTGCACCATTGTAACTCTGAGCTGTTAGTCCTTCAGAATATTCTCAGCTGCAGTATGAGCATACTGACTTTCTGGATTAACAAAGTTCCAAAATCTTTCAACATATTTTCCCTCAACAACATAAACGCAAAACAATAACCAACTTAAATTCGCAATACACATCTGTGCTTTCATACGTGATTATTGCAACATAATCGGCACATTTTATTTCTTTACGAACTACATCATGGTACAGTGCATTGCAGTAGTTCATTCTGAACAGTCAAATACCTTTGAAGAGTGATGCTTGAATGAGATGAACTTGAAGATCTTTATCCAGTTCCGCGCTGAACTGAATTAGCTAGCGAAAAACCCCCCTATTTTGAGAAGCTTCAGATTCATCGTGGTCCCTGGGAGCCAGTTCCAAAGCACCACTGATCCGAATACAGTTTACAGTTAAATTCAGTATACATCTATTCTTTTCTGCACGTTTGTTGAGGCTGTCAATTGTTTGTCTACATTGCGAATCTAATTTCTGCTGAATGTTGGTTTTATTTAGAAATGAAAGACTAAGCACTTTATTCATATGTCGCTTTGACATTTCATGTACTTTGATTTTAGACCATATATGCCCAATATTAGTTATTCCGGCCTTACGCCAATGAAGATCTCCCCCAAATAACACACAAGGAAAACAAAAAAACAGCGTTGCTTTCTTCACAACCACAAATCCATTTCTTCTTTTGGTAAATTTCCGGGCTGAACTTACGGCATCGATTTTTTGTTTGCTGCTGCTTCAGATTCAGATTCGGGAGAGGCCTACCTAGTGTTTTTCATCTGAGAGTCCTGTCGCTAAATGGCGTTTTTAATAACTCATTTACTTTGTTCATGTTTGCTATTTTCACAGTCAACTGAATTTTCCCTTACAGATAACACTGTGGAGACAGCTATAAATGGTCAGTTTACCTCACCTCGCAATAACTACAACGTGTTTGTACAGAACTGTATTATACGAACGTAACGAGTATAAACAGAAATCCTACACCTTTGTTTGGAAAACAGATGCTCAACATGCGGTGAATACGTTAGTCTTTTTGTTCTGTAGCAATAGCCCTGTTGTTGAGAGATGCACCAATATTGAAATAATGCCTCTTAGTTTTAAAATCTAAGGCCTTAATTATATTCAAATTACATACAGCTATTTACAACGATATTTAATTGTATTATTTCTGTATTCTAATTAATTAAGCATTAAATAGCGTTTAGGAATGCATTAGCATTAAATTGTAGAAAGTTTGTAAAACTGGATTACAAGAAATCTGCGGCCCGATGTATTCTAACATGATCGCTAGATGGCAGATCGTGCTTCTATAGGTTAGAGAGCCTGTATAGGGAGAGAGTGGCCATAGGTGAAGATGCCCGTGATTGGCTGATTAACTTTGGCAGAAAAATGGCGCCAAACGTCTCTCGCGCTTCCTATGTTCGCCATGCTTTTGAGTTGAACTGGAGTTCAGAGGACTTTTGGAAACGATTGAAAGGTATTTGAATTATTGAGAGACTTGTTATGCGTTGTGCATGCATGTTCGATTTAGTTGTATATCGTTTTTTAAGGGGAGTACTCACAGTGTTAAATTTGAGATATTGATGACCCATCATCCCAGAACCTGTGACAGATAGAGATCTGAAATTTTTGGGATGTATAGTATCACTTCTTTTCTGATTACTGAACCAGAATCAAAATGTACAGAGAAATAATTAGCTAGTTATGATTTTTTAAAATGTTGTTCAATATTTTCTTTTAAAGGTCCACTTTTTCTTCCGTAAGTAATAAACCGTTGGGAGGTCCAGTAGCTGCAATATACTAAGTGGTAACATAGTGTAAAATTAGAGATATGTATCCTTAATATTTCCTGAGATAATGGGTCAAATAATTTTAAAAATGTTATTTCCGGCAAATCAAGTTCAAACATTTAATTTGATATTAACTTACACATGGAGGCATGCCAGCTTCTAGAAACAGCCAGGCCCATAATCAGCATTATCTGGATCCTGTTCTTGACTATCCTGCAAACCTAGAAGCTTCCTTCTTTTCCTGCCTCTTGCTTCTTTAGTGATTTCCTCTGCTGCACGCTGAGCTTTCATGATCCTAAGTCGTTCCATTCGCTGAAAGGCTTGCAGTGTATTGGCACCTGGAGTGGTACCAAGTTCGTCTAGTACCCCAATTCTTCCCTTTATACCATCGTTAAACGTTATCACAGCATCACAAACACCCAAGCATAGAATTTTCCTTCCTACAAAGACATTTTTTGGTATGCGGGTCCAAATTTCATTATTGAAAGACTCATTCGGGTTTTGTGTTCGACCATGGAGACATTTGGAAAGGAGGTCAGGATGAGCTAATTCTCTATATATTGGTTTAATAGCTTCCATCACTGCAGATTGTATGCTATTTTTGTGCCTAAATTGTTCCTCGCTACCTGAGCTTTGGACCAAGTGGACAAAGACCATGTATAGGTGTATCATCAGTGGAAGATTTGTAGAAGAATGTAGCTCACACTGCTCGTTTCATCCCTTGTAGGTCATATGTATTGTTTCTTATTGCCATTCCATAATAATGCTGGAGTTCATCAATATTTTTATCTGTATTTTATTTAGCGTATGGCTAATACAGACATATCATGAAATTACATATACATATGTACATATTGACACACAAGAAACTGAAGTTTGTCTTTACAACTGAATATCCAGTCCTTCAATCCAGCGCACTGCATCTGGTGTTGCTAGCAGGAAGTCCTCTTTGGCGCCGTGATAGGCTCGAATCCTGCATTCACTGACAATGTGGTGAACAGTCTGGTATGGAGCCCCGCAGTCACAAGCTGGATCAGGCAGCTTGTTCCACTTAAGGAGAGCATCCCGGCATCGCCCATGGATGGTACGGATTCTGTTGAGAGTAGACCACGTCTTGCGTGGTAAGTCGAATCCACTTGGAAGTTTAGCACCTGAGAAGATGTTATGCAGGTGCACATCTGTCACTGCTTCCCACCGACCTTCCCATTCTTCAAGAGGTTTGAAATTCTTAGCAACCATGTCAGCAGCATCGCACAGAGTTGGATGACGTGATTTCAGTCTCTTGCGATTTAAAAGTGGCAGGTCGCTATGCACGGGTAGGTTAGAATTCCTGGAGATCTTGCGGAATTCTCTCATAAGGGCAGTACATCTGCGTGGATCAGGAGGCATTATACCGGTTAACAGTGGAAGCCAATAAACTGGAGTAGATCTGATTGTGCCAGATATTATGCGCATTGTCGTATTCAGCTGGGTATCAACAAGCCTTGTATGATGACTATTCATCCAAACAGGTGCACAATACTCAGCACTTGAGTATACCAAGCCCAGAGCTGAAGTTCGCAGGGTGGTTGCTGAAGATCCCCAGGTAGTTCCGCATAGCTTATGGAGGATGTTGTTTCGAGTCCTCAGCTTTTGAGCTAAGTTAAGAAGGTGTTGTTTGAAGCATAGTGTACGATCCAGGATGACACCAAGATATTTTGGGTTCCAGTTGTGATGAAGAATTCTGCCTCTGAAACTTACCTCCAGTTTTACGTTCGCCAACTGGTTATTTAGATGGAAGCAACACACTTCTGTTTTACTCACACTGGGTTGGAGTCTCCAGATTTTGAAGTAATTGTCTAATGCAGACAGGTCATTGGCTAAAATCTCTTCTGTTGTCTTCATTTCCTGGTGTTTGACGGCTAGAGCCAGGTCATCGGCATAGCAGTATTTTCTGGACGAAGTGTCAGGTAGATCAGATAGATATAGGTTGAACAGTAAGGGTGAGAGAACTGATCCTTGAGGCAATCCGTTGTTCAGCTTCCTCTCCTTACTTATGTTGCTTCCAGTGATTACCTGGAACTTCCGATCACTTAGCATGCTGTTAATCAGTCGAGCCATTGTTCTGCAGGGTATGATGCGGAGAAATTTGTAGATAAGGCCTTCCCTCCACACAGTGTCGAAGGCGGCAGTTAGATCAACAAATGCCACAGATGTTTTCTGCTTCATTTGGTATCCTGACTCTATGAAGGATGTGAGAGACAATACTTGGTCGCAGCAGCTACGCCCTGGTCTGAAGCCTGCCTGATCAACTGGAACGTTCTCTAAGATAGCGCTACTTATTCTGTTATATATTAGCCTTTCAAAAAGCTTGTAGCAGCAGCTGAGTAGGGAAATGGGGCGATAGTTTTCTACCCTGTTGCTGGGTTTGCCAGGTTTCAGAACAGATATTATCTTCACCTTTTTAAACTCAGATGGAAGTTGACCAGTCAGCAGGATGTCAGTGAAGAATTCTGCCAGCCATTTCTTAGCTTTTCTTCCCATATGGATCAGGAATTCTGGGTGGATACCATCGAATCCAGGTGCCTTAAGAGGTTTGAGGTCCTTCAGTCCAGAGTCTATGTCTGAAACTGTGAAGGGATGGGTATACTCAGATGAGGGAGATGCCTTCTTTTTAAGGTCACGAAGCTGTCGTCTGATATGTCTTGTATGTTTCTTGTCAGGAGGTACTCTTGAGGTGGTAATGATGTGGGAAGCAATTTGGTCTGGTGTTACTTCGGAATTTTTTCTGCATGCTGGTGCACTTCCTCCCAGTTTTCTCAGAAGACTCCATGCTTTCCTGCTCGAGTGGGTAAAGTCCATAGTTTTGACTGTTTCTGCCCATTTCTGCCTCCGAGACATGTCCAAGCTGGACAATAGTTCCGTAGCTATCTCTGGGTCACCACTTTGCTGGAAGTATTGGTACAGTGTTTCACTTTCCTCATTCCATCCTGGAATATATTCTTTTCGGTATCCTCTTGGCATACACTTTTTAGCTGTTGCTGTTACTGCACCAATGAAGCGTTGATAGTTATTATGTGATGGAGGTATCCATCGAATGGTCTTATCCAGTTCCGTTGAAAACTTCATCCAGTCGGCTTTCTGGAAATTCCATCGAGCATGCGGAGTTGATCGTATGACAGGAACAGTGCAGCCAATTTGTATTATTACAGGTCTGTGTTGGCTGTGAGGAAAGGCATCTATCACTTTCCTTGTGGTGTTGATGGGAAAGCCAGTTTCGTTGCAGCTAACAAAGCATAAGTCAGGATTTGAATCCTTGTCCCAAGCAGCTGACCTGAAAGTGCCTTGATCGTTGGCATCAAACACTAGATGAAGATTATTCTCTTCGATCCATTCTGCAAGCATGCTCCCATTTTCATCATTTTGAGAGTACTTCCAAAGTTCATGGTGACTATTGAAGTCTCCTATGTAAATTGCAGGATGTTCTGCTGTGTGTAGGACAAAATCAGGCCATGTTGTTTTGGGTGGTTTGTAAACATTTGTAATAGTAATGCCGTGCAATTGTATGACAACTGTATGTATATCTGCCTCCACACTTACAGAAATCAGCGAAGCTTCGTTTATGTTGTTACGGACATACGTAGCAATTCCATACACCTCGTGGTAAGTTACACCAAGTGCAGAATATCCAGGAATTCGACCTCGGCTTCGGAATATTTCTTCGCTGGGAACACGAGTTTCTTGAATGGCGACGACATCGATATTGTTGTCCAGCAAAAATTTTGACAGGTAGTCACACTTTGCCCTGCTAATGCTTTCGATATTCAGTTGAAGGAGTCTGATAGTTGGTCCAATGTTTCTTGTTAATGAGCTCTGAAAAGAACTGTTTCTGCTATTTAGTTGATATGTCATTGCCAGGAGATCCTATGGATAGTCTGGCTGCCTGTAATCACTGTTGCTCAATTAGCACCACCCAGGAGGCACGTGTAGGGTATTTTAAGGTTAAACCTACGGACGTGAGCAACGCTACCTCCCTTTTATCTGTAAGTCTTCCTTTACCATTTAGAGTCTTTCCATCTGATAACTTCTCTTTTCCTTTTGTCTGCTTCAATTTTCGGGGACGTGTTCCCATCCGTTTTTGAACGTGGCCCACACACATTCAATCTTAGCCATCTGCTTATTACCATATGGTTGGCTTCCCACTACTGATTTATAAGATTTTGAATCACCATCCCCCAAGTACTCAGTGTAACACACACCTCTCTCCTGTTGTGAACGTCTGAACATAGAAACAACTGCAGTAGCCTCCATACCCCCACTACGTCCCTCGCAATTCTTAGCACAATTTGTTTTATGGCTTTCACTTGTTTCATCAACTGATTTACACTGATGACAGTATTTAGTTAGCACTTCAATGTCTAAAACTTTACCAGTGTCAACACTAATGACAGTTGCAACTGCATTTTTTGATGTGTGACCTCTCTTCTGCCATGTGCCGTCAGCTGCCACAGATAAGTCTGTTGTGTTATTTAATTCTACTGCTTCTTTAGAAGCAACAGATTTGACACATTCATCAATTACTTCTGTGTACTTACCTGATCTGGTTGGTGGGTTTGGCAAGTTCAGCGTTGCACATAATACTTCAGCTGCAGTCAATCCTTTCCCAATGCACCTCATTCCATACAGGAATCTAACATTGCTCTCAAACAAGTCATTCTTGCACTTTCCAGAAGTCCAAAATGATGTCGAGAGCCTGCAAACTTCGCACTGAATATCAAGTTTGTTAGCCAGTCCAGTCCTTGCATATGAGTCCTCAGAGATGCTAATTTGCCCACCACAACCCTTACATGACACAGCATCTTGCAAAACTTGACCTAACACACTCAAATCTAAAAGAACATAACCTAAACTATTTTGATCTTTGACAATAAATAAATCCTCATGGTCTCCAAGTTTCCTCTTCGAAGCACTAGTAGGCGTGTCCTTATCACGGGTCTCTGAAAAATATATTTCAGGATCAACACTGGATTCAGATTTTGTGATGGGCTGATTTCCATGGAAACGTCGCTTCTTAGAACAACCCTTTCTTTTCGTCATGTTGAAAAGAGATATAAGAGCGTATAATAACACACCAAACCACTATGTTTTCAGTTAAAAACTTGTGAAACACGACAACCACAAAGTAAATAAATAAAATGCATGTGCTATACCGCCATTTCTGTTTACACAGTGCATCCAACCTCTTAACACGAACATTAACATGATTTCAAGGAATAAATACAGTAGCTGACAACCACAGCCTTCTAGATTGAATACTTCAAGAGATAGAGATACTTAGGCAATTCAGTGCAGAACGACCGGATAATTTTACACACGCACTATTAACTTTTAAATGGTAAAAAATACACTTCCAATTGGAATTTTTCGACAAATAACGCATCAAATTATTCATGAGAGATCAAATTTTAATAAGAGATAATAATCCGAAAATGTCACTTTTTTGATCAATTCTGCCATACGTACTCCTCTTCAACTCTTATTTCTTCAACAGTTCGTGCATACTGGTAGCATCACAAGCTTTTCTGAAGCCAATATCTGACAGTCCGTGCTGGAAACGAAAAGTTCCTGTAATTGTTGTGCCATGCTCATTCGACTTTATAGCGTCAAACTTTATTTCGTTCCGAATCAGAACACTAGGAATTATTTTGGTTTCAGTATTATTGCCTGACTGTTGACGCAGGCAAGTTGTAAGCACGTTTTCCGCAGTTGTCGTGGTTGCTGAAACATTATTCGTAGTAAATAATTGGAGGTACTCATGAAGACAGTTTTATGTAGACCTACTTACTGTGGGGTAGAAGGGATACGGTAGTTTTCTTGTTATATTTGGTCGTTATTACAGTAGCCTACATTTAACATTATCTGATTTTTGTAATCTTTTTCGTTTTTTATCTACGAGAGGAAAGAAAGTCGTAAGCAGTTGTTTACTTGAGACATGCAAAAAGTTTGAAGACGTGACAAGAAGTACTAATACGTCCCACACTTTTTGCACGTCACAAGTAGATGAAGATGAAATGGGAGATACGATACTGCGTGAAGAGTTTGACAGAGCACTGAAAGACCTGAGTCGAAACAAGGCCCCCGGAGTAGACAATATTCCATTGGAACTACTGACGGCCGTGGGAGAGCCAGTCCTGACAAAACTCTACCATCTGGTGAGCAAGATGTATGAAACAGGCGAAATACCCTCAGACTTCAAGAAGAATATAATAATTCCAATCCCAAAGAAAGCAGGTGTTGACAGATGTGAAAATTACCGAACTATCAGCTTAATAAGTCACAGCTGCAAAATACTAACACGAATTCTTTACAGACGAATGGAAAAACTAGAAGAAGCCAACCTCGGGGAAGATCAGTTTGGATTCCGTAGAAACACTGGAACACGTGAGGCAATACTGACCTTACGACTTATCTTAGAAGAAAGATTAAGGAAAGGCAAACCTATGTTTCTAGCATTTGTAGACTTAGAGAAAGCTTTTGACAATATTGACTGGAATACTCTCTTTCAAATTCTAAAGGTGGCAGGGGTAAAATACAGGGAGCGAAAGGCTATTTACAATTTGTACAGAAACCAGATGGCAGTTATAAGAGTCGAGGGAGATGAAAGGGAAGCATTGGTTGGGAAGGGAGTAAGACAGGGTTGTAGCCTCTCCCCGATGTTGTTCAATCTGTATATTGAGCAAGCAGTAAAGGAAAGAAAAGAAAAATTCGGAGTAGGTATTAAAATTCATGGAGAAGAAATAAAAACTTTGAGGTTCGCCGATGACATTGTAATTCTGTCAGAGACAGCAAAGGACTTGGAAGAGCAGTTGAATGGAATGGACAGTGTCTTGAAAGAAGGATATAAGATGAACATCAACAAAAGCAAAACAAGGATAATGGAATGTAGTCTAATTAAGTCGGGTGATGCTGAGGGAATTAGATTAGGAAATGAGGCACTTAAAGTAGTAAAGGAGTTTTGCTATTTGGGGAGCAAAATAACTGATGATGGTCGAAGTAGAGAGGATATAAAATGTAGGCTGGCAATGGCAAGGAAATCGTTTCTGAAGAAGAGAAATTTGTTAGCATCCAGTATTGATTTAAGTGTCAGGAAGTCATTTCTGAAAGTATTTGTATGGAGTGTAGCCATGTATGGAAGTGAAACATGGACGATAAATAGTTTAGACAAGAAGAGAATAGAAGCTTTCGAAATGTGGTGCTACAGAAGAATGCTGAAGATTAGATGGGTAGATCATGTAACTAATGAGGAAGTATTGAATAGGATTGGGGAGAAGAGAAGTTTGTGGCACAACTTGACCAGAAGAAGGGATCGGTTGGTAGGGCATGTTCTGAGGCATCAAGGGATCACCAATTTAGTATTGGAGGGCAGCGTGGAGGGTAAAAATCGTAGAGGGAGACCACGAGATGGATACACTAAGCAGATTCAGAAGGATGTAGGTTGCAGTAGGTAGTGGGAGATGAAAAAGCTTGCACAGGATAGAGTAGCATGGAGAGCTGCATCAAACCAGTCTCAGGACTGAAGACCACAACAACAACAACAAGTACAGAACTGCTTACGACTTTCATTCATCTGACGTAATACAAGTACGTTAAATCTTTAGCGTTATGCACTTCCGATGCAAAACAAATGCTATACACTATATTTTTTTAATTACGCTACTTTCAGTGCAATATGTCTAGTAAACGAACTTTAAAGGAGATAAATGCAAGTATCGAATAATTTTTACAGCCAGTGTATCAAATTTTCCTGTGCTGTACGTAGTAGGCTACTATGAGTATATTATAGCTGTAAAGAAAGGCATTTAACGAATGATTTTGCCATATTGTCTTGTGCTTTTGATTCGGTGAGTGTGTACTCCACTACTGGCCATTCAAAAGTCCCGCCCGCAGTTTGGCAGATTCAAAAATGGTCCAAATGGCTCTAAGCACTATGGGACTTAACATCTGTTGTCATCAGTCCCCTAGAACTTAGAACTACTTAAACATAACTAACCTAAGGACGTCACACACATCCATGCCCGAGGCAGGATTCGAACGTGCGACCGTAGTGGTCACGCGGTTCCAGACTGAAGCACCTAGAACCACACGGCCACACCGGCCGGCCCGTTTGGCAGAAAAATGGACGCCGGATCGTCCGGTTGGCTCTCTATTATAGGTCCTGCATTTTACTGCTCTCTGGCGGAAGGAACGTAAAGCTCTGAGTGAGAGTAGCTGTGGCTCCACCCATGCGATAAAAAGCGTGTAGAAACCAACGGCCGAGCCTTTCACACAGCACTCATGAGGACAGACGGTGCCAATCTGCAGTTGGCTCCAAGCTTTAGAAAACTACCTCGAGAGCGCGCGCGGCGAAACGCGCCTCTTCAAATCAGAAAATACGTACTTCGGAACAGTTTTATGCGCAGTTCCCATAGATTTCTCTTTGCTTCTTTTACGAGTTGTGCCACGGCACAGCGGCACTACCTCCGCAGCCGCCCCTGATTATAACCACTTTGAACTGTGCCGTCATCGACAACAGGAACCGCTTGCTTCTTGCACCCCTCGCCAGTTCATCGCCAGCGCGAGTAATCATGAACTGTGTTCCACCTAAGCGGCGTAGGACATGAAACCCATAATCCTGCTGAAGTTTGATGGAAGGTGTACTACACTCTTGGAAATGGAAAAAAGAACACATTGACACCGGTGTGTCAGACCCACCATACTTGCTCCGGACACTGCGAGAGGGCTGTACAAGCAATGATCACACGCACGGCACAGCGGACACACCAGCAACCGCGGTGTTGGCCGTCGAATGGCGCTAGCTGCGCAGCATTTGTGCACCGCCGCCGTCAGTGTCAGCCAGTTTGCCGTGGCATACGGAGCTCCATCGCAGTCTTTAACACTGGTAGCATGCCGCGACAGCGTGGACGTGAACCGTATGTGCAGTTGACGGACTTTGAGCGAGGGCGTATAGTGGGCATGCGGGAGGCCGGGTGGACGTACCGCCGAATTGCTCAACACGTGGGGCGTGAGGTCTCCACAGTACATCGATGTTGTCGCCAGTGGTCGGCGGAAGGTGCACGTGCCCGTCGACCTGGGACCGGACCGCAGCGAAGCACGGATGCACGCCAAGACCGTAGGATCCTACGCAGTGCCGTAGGGGACCGCACCGCCACTTCCCAGCAAATTAGGGACACTGTTGCTCCTGGGGTATCGGCGAGGACCATTCGCAACCGTCTCCATGAAGCTGGGCTACGGTCCCGCACACCGTTAGGCCGTCTTCCGCTCACGCCCCAACATCGTGCAGCCCGCCTCCAGTGGTGTCGCGACAGGCGCGAATGGAGGGACGAATGGAGAGGTGTCGTCTTCAGCGATGAGTCGCTTCTGCCTTGGTGCCAATGATGGTCGTATGCGTGTTTGGCGCCGTGCAGGTGAGCGCCACAATCAGGACTGCATACGACCGAGGCACACAGGGCCAACACCCGGCATCATGGTGTGGGGAGCGATCTCCTACACTGGCCGTACACCACTGGTGATCGTCGAGGGGACACTGAATAGTGCACGGTACATCCAAACCGTCATCGAACCCATCGTTGTACCATTCCTAGACCGGCAAGGGAACTTGCTGTTCCAACAGGACAATGCACGTCCGCATGTATCCCGTGCCACCCAACGTGCTCTAGAAGGTGTAAGTCAACTACCCTGGCCAGCAAGATCTCCGGATCTGTCCCCCATTGAGCATGTTTGGGACTGGATGAAGCGTCGTCTCACGCGGTCTGCACGTCCAGCACGAACGCTGGTCCAACTGAGGCGCCAGGTGGAAATGGCATGGCAAGCCGTTCCACAGGACTACATCCAGCATCTCTACGATCGTCTCCATGGGAGAATAGCAGCCTGCATTGCGGCGAAAGGTGGATATACACTGTACTAGTGCCGACATTGTGCATGCTCTGTTGCCTGTGTCTATGTGCCTGTGGTTCTGTCAGTGTAATCATGTGATGTATCTGACCCCAGGAATGTGTCAATAAAGTTTCCCCTTCCTGGGACAATGAATTCACGGTGTTCTTATTTCAATTTCCAGGAGTGTATACGTCACGTACGAGAACAGGTTGTGGCACATGGGCGACGCTATGTGGAAGTTTGGCTCTGGCCGTAGTACGTGCACGGACAGCCGAAGTGGTTAAGGCGATCGCTCACGTAAAACGGGAAATCAGGATTGGAGCCCCGGTCCGGCACACACTTTCGCTGTCGTCCTTCCATCATACGCCCGATCGTTGTCCATATTCGCAACTGCGAATACATTTCATGACTTCTATGTAGTCTTGACAAAAGTTCAAAGTGCGGAGATTCTGTGTGCCAGGTTGAACGGAGAGTCCAAGCTTCATGTCTCAAAAAGTTTAAAGAGCTATGTTTTCATAGACTGTCCCGAATTCGATACTATCTTGTACGTGTGATTTATAAGCAGTGTTGTGCAGTGGGTTAATAGATTAAAGAAACTGTTCTTCTTTTGGCCACGCAATTGCGGAAAAGTGTTGAAGGGTCAAATGTACCACCAAGTCTTCGCTGCCCGTGTCATACGTACAGTCTGTTCCAGTACTGGCAAAACGGCAGCTAAATGTTGCGTATTTGCGAGAATGTATTTCTTGATATACCGGGCCGTCTGCAACCTAGTCTACGTGCAAAGGTCTAGCTGTCGAAGCACAGCTTTAATGGCGCAAGCCTTATAATACCAATTATATGTCGGCATTTTGCATGGGGGCTTAATTATATACATGGTGATTCTAAAAGAATACCACAACTTTAAAAATGTGTATTTAATGAAAGAAACATAATATAACCTTCTGTTATACATCATTACAAAGAGTATTTAAAAAGGTTTTTTTTTCACTCAAAAACAAGTTCAGAGATGTTCAATATGGCCCCCTCCAGACACTCGAGCAATATCAACCCGATACTCCAACTCGTTCCACACTCTCTGTAGCATATCAGGCGTAACAGTTTGGATAGCTGCTGTTATTTCTTGTTTCAAATCATCAATGGTGGCTGGGAGAGGTGGCCGAAACACCATATCCTTAACATACCCCCATAAGAAAAAATCGCAGGGGGTAAGATCAGGGCTTCTTGGAGGCCAGTGATGAAGTGCTTTGTCACGGGCTGCCTGGCGGCCGATCCATCACCTCGGGTAGTTGACGTTCAGGTAGTTACGGACAGATAAGTGCCAATGTGGACTCTCCATACAGTTGATTGTGGAATTTGCAGCTCTCTGCTAGCTCTGCGAGTCGATTTTCCTGGGCTACGAACAAATGCTTGCTGGATGCGTGCTACATTTTCATCACTCGTTCTCGGCCGTCCAGAACTTTTCCCTTTGCACAAACACCCATTCTCTGTAAACTGTTTATACCAACGTTTAATACACCACCTATCAGGAGGTTTAACACCATACTTCGTTCGAAATGCACGCTGAACAACTGTCGTCGATTCACTTCTGCCGTACTCAATAACACAAAAAGCTTTCTGTTGAGCAGTCGCCATCTTAGTATCAACTGACGCTGACGCCTAGTCAACAGCGCCTCAAGCGAACAAATGTACAACTAAATGAAACTTTATAGCTCCCTTAATTCGCCGACAGATAGTGCTTCGCTCTGCCTTTTGTCGTTGCAGAGTTTTAAATTCCTGAAGTTGTGGTATTCTTTTTGAATCACCCTGTATAATGCAAATATTTTTAATTTTAGTAGCTGACTGTCCGGTTACGCAGTCTCGTAACCGGTTGGCCCTGATTATTATTAGTACGCAATCTGACTGCATAGAATAACAACAAAGAATGAAAGAAAACTTCCGTTAACACAATTAATTAATTAAGTCCCCAGCAACTATAAAACCTACGAAACAACAAGCACAAATGTAACTGTTCTGTGTGTGGAAGTGTGATTCAACGTACACATCTGGCACGGTTCTTCCTCAATAAGACAAGATATTTTAAATACCATTTACACTGAATTAATTAAATAAAACTGAAATACTATACTTGCACATAGAAACCAGAATTACACTCTAATACATGAACACAAGCCAGATGCTTTGTTGACTGAACCTGTGACCAAGAGGCATTATTGTTTAAGACATTTGAAATAAAAATAAAAAAAAAATTATTACCTTCATATATATTGACGAAACATACACTCTGATTATTACAACATCCGCAATCGAACAGCATCGGCTGTCTAGCCCATCAGAACAACTGCATACAACATGCTCACAACTAGTCACGGCTACATAGGAACTCCTACTGCCCACTTCTCAGTAAGCACTCTCCACGACGACTTCTCGACAAGAATTCTCCACTACCACATCTCAACAAACACTGCCAGTGGAGGCGGCTGAATAATACTCTTTGGCGCAATCTCTGGCGCTGTGACTCAGAGTAGCCACCTTTCAATTTCTTTCGGAACAAGGTTCAGTTAAACGGCTGGCTATTTCCTCAGAGTAACCAGCTGTAACCATGTGGCGTGAAAGGCCTACTGATTTCGTCCCACCGATAAGGCTGTCGATTTATCCATATGTAATATTTTGTCACTATTCATTATGAAGTCTTGGATGGTGCACTGTAGGAAGTCGTAGTCATTCTGCTGTTTGAAGTTCACCCTGACATCACCGGTGATGGCCTGAACCGCAAATTATGAAATGCCGTGTACCATGAGTGGTGATGCTGATAAATAAATTTGACTTTCTTTTGATAGCCAACTGCCTTGTCGCAGTGGTAAGACCGGTCCCCGTCAGATCACCGAAGTTAAGCGCTGTCGGGCTTGGCTAGCGCTTGGACGGGTTACCATCTGGGTCCGCCGAGTGCTGTTGGCAAGCGGGGTGCACTCAGCCCTCGTGAGGCCATTTGGGGAGCTACTTGACTGAGAAGTAGCGGCTTCAGCTACGAAAACAGAAAACGGCT
Organism: Schistocerca americana; assembly: GCF_021461395.2. Classification (NCBI taxonomy): domain Eukaryota; kingdom Metazoa; phylum Arthropoda; class Insecta; order Orthoptera; family Acrididae; genus Schistocerca; species Schistocerca americana. The sequence goes on along the minus strand of NC_060122.1, from coordinate 826,563,224 downwards.
GGGAGAGCGGTGTGCTGCACACTCGCCTCTCCGTATCTGTATCCGGTGCCGCCTAAGGACTGATGTTGACATGACGGCCGGTCGGTTCCGTTGGGCCTTCAAGGGCTTCTTTTTTATCTTCAGTAACTACAAGACCTGTGATCCGCATGGCCCCAAGATGCCAGGATAGTATAGTGTCCTCTGCCGTGGCCAAGTTGTAGCCTCCTTGGTGCAGGCCTCAGGAAGTTACATGATCTTATGCTTGATGCACTGCGCCAATGGTGCTCCGCCCGAGGGACCATTGCTCTACTCCAAAGCTGCGTTAGCTATTCATCAAAAACTGGCTCTGAGCACTATGGGACTTAACAGCTGTGGTCATCAGTCCCCTAGAACTTAGAACTACTTAAACCTAACTAACCTAAGGACATCACACACATCGATGCCCGAGGCAGGATTCAAACCTGCGACCGTAGCAGTCGGGCGGTTCCGGACTGAGCGCCTAGAACCGCTAGACCACCGCGGCCGGCAGCTATTCATCAAAATTGTGCGTCTCGGAGACGGGGAGTACTACGCAGCCAAAGGCCTCTTCCTTTAAGGACATACCTTGTGGTGAGGGATGTCAGGATGTGACGAGCTGCAGGGACTGATATGTTTGTCAGCCAAAATTCACAAGCCTGTAGATCTGACAGCAACTCCGGATTTCCACAGGGCGAACGTGAATTACACCGACAAAACTTCGGAGTTTGATCAGGAATATTTCGAATATTTTCGGAGGTTGATCAGGAATAATTCGAATATTTTGGTTTAACCCTGTGACTACCAATTTATTTCAAAAACATTAATGTATGTTTATTTTAATTAATATCTTAGCCAGAAGTATCAATATTAAAAGAATGTTTCCCGCCATTTCGTTTTCCAAGGGGGCTGGGCGGGTGTGGGGGGTTGGGGGGTGTGACATGCAGGATTATTCACAAGTACCTCCAGGTCTTGAAAAGACGACTGCGCAGAACCTACGAGACACACTGAAAAGGGATACACATCAGTGGACAGAGCATCTCTCCAAGCTTGTAACTCGCGTAACAGGTGCTCAGGTGCTCAGCATGGACTTTGCTTGTGATGTGGCAAACGTCAATTCGTGGGCGCAAGTCGTTGACACGATGGGTCCAAGAAGCCACGAAGACAGCCCGCTTTGAGAATCTGCTAATTGGGTTGCCTATCTGCAGGTGCGAAGTAATTCGATGTGACGATACGGAGACGGCAGTTAACAAAGAAACTTGAGGACAGTACAACCTACAGCTGCAGTCTGTAATTATCTGCAAACCATTAGTAACATTAATAGGTTTCCCTTTACCAGGGGGACATTGACACATTGCAGTAAACATGCAACAAATTGTAATCGGTTGCCTGATTATCTGTCGTGGGTCAAACGCATCAAGTTGATAGTCGAAAGGATTAAAGCAGCGATTCCCAACCTGTCCCAGACCACTATCGTTGAGTATAATCACATTATAGCAAGCAAACCCTCCACCCAGCATCATCAACGCTAGCACCTAATCAAAATTTAGAATGAAAAAAAAATTCTCTTTTCACCCTTCCAGTTTTAAAATTACGGAAGATAAATGATACTTAGTTTTTGTAGGCGTTTTATTAAACCATGAAATAATGAGTCTGTGAGATAATTGGTAGTGCTTATTTCTAATAACCTGTTTTTTATAGAATGATGAAGCAATTCTCAGTGCATCCTGGGTACTACCTACAACTCTTTCTCATTTCTTGTCGCAAAACCTGCGTCCTCTGCGCTAGTCCTCTCCCTAGTGATTCTTGCTTCACATACACGCTACACTCCCTCTAAAATTAATTGAGATGCATGCACTGTACATACTTTATTTATTTGTTCTTCATAATTACATCCTATTATCTGAAAAAAACTACTTATTTCTGATACTTAGTTTTTAAAATACTATATCTATTTCTATTGTTACAAAACTACAATAAACCCTAAACGCCGGCCGCGGTGGTCTAGCTGTTCTAGGCGCGCAGTCCGGAACCGCGCGACTGCTGCGGTCGCAGGTTCGAATCCTGTCTCGGGCATGGATGTGTGTGATGTCCTTAGGTTAGTTAGGTTTAAGTAGTTCTTAAGTTCTAGGGGACTGATGACCACAGTAGTTAAGTCCCATCGTGCTCAGAGCCATAAACCCTAAACCATTTACTCGACCACTAATACTACGATAAGCCCTACACAATCTGTTCTCTGCTTGTTCATTTATTTCGATGCATTTAACTTGTAGACGATAGTTTCCGCCTCTGGATCCGCCCTCATACCTCCCCGGCCACCAGCGATTTTCTGCTGGATGCCCTGGGCGTTGGCAGCACTTCAGCAGAGTTTCCACTGTAGCGAGTAATTCCAGCTTTCACTGTTACATCGTAAAGTCCACATTTCCATGATCACTTGCACCAACGGAATGTGGATTCTTGGGACAGCATTTCATTCGGCAGTATTTCATTCTGTGGTCGCTGACCTCAGTCATCTTCTCTTCATCTGCAGAGTATGTTGTCTAGCCTGGATGGCAGTGTGCTGACTTATGGATGAATGCTTCGTGACCTGTACGTTCTATTCTTAAATCACTTCATTTCTGGACTTCTTACTTCTGACATGACAGAATTTTGAAGACTTCATACTCAGAATTCTTTGTGTCTGACCACTGTAATAATAACACGACTGTACAATATTTTACACACCTTCCAGAAATACTGTACAACATTCTATTTCCAAGAATATGTACTACTCGATGTAATGGCTCACTTACCCCACCTACTGAGCAAAAGCATAACTGCCCATCGCTGTTTCCATTGCATATCTGCTCTGTCTTTCCTGACGGGCCGCAGCTAAAACGGCTCCGCGAATGAACTCGGCGCCACACCGGGGCAAACGGTTGGTGCGATGTACTTCTTAACTACTCTGTTTTGTGTATTTGACAAGCCAATGTGACGCCTCTGTTTTATAAATGGAGCGTACTCACGTTATGATTGTACGATTCATGCACAATAGTGACATTATTTCCAGAAGGTAGTGTAAAATATTGTGAAGTGGTTATTATCTGGCTGTTTCAACTTGTATACTGGTATATAGTTATTCAGGTTGCTGTAATACGGTAATAGGATGACGGTAGGCAGATCTGTCGAAACAGGCGACCGAGGAAACAAAAATGTTTCAACTCGCGATCTTGGTTGCAATAAGTATTATTTATCTACAAAGTATCAAGTACACTCCTGGAAATTGAAATAAGAACACCGTGAATTCATTGTCCCAGGAAGGGGAAACTTTATTGACACATTCCTGGGGTCAGATACATCACATGATCACACTGACAGAACCACAGGCACATAGACACAGGCAACAGAGCATGCACAATGTCGGCACTAGTACAGTGTATATCCACCTTTCGCAGCAATGCAGGCTGCTATTCTCCCATGGAGACGATCGTAGAGATGCTGGATGTAGTCCTGTGGAACGGCTTGCCATGCCATTTCCACCTGGCGCCTCAGTTGGACCAGCGTTCGTGCTGGACGTGCAGACCGCGTGAGACGACGCTTCATCCAGTCCCAAACATGCTCAATGGGGGACAGATCCGGAGATCTTGCTGGCCAGGGTAGTTGACTTACACCTTCTAGAGCACGTTGGGTGGCACGGGATACATGCGGACGTGCATTGTCCTGTTGGAACAGCAAGTTCCCTTGCCGGTCTAGGAATGGTAGAACGATGGGTTCGATGACGGTTTGGATGTACCGTGCACTATTCAGTGTCCCCTCGACGATCACCAGTGGTGTACGGCCAGTGTAGGAGATCGCTCCCCACACCATGATGCCGGGTGTTGGCCCTGTATGCCTCGGTCGTATGCAGTCCTGATTGTGGCGCTCACCTGCACGGCGCCAAACACGCATACGATCATCATTGGCACCAAGGCAGAAGCGACTCTCATCGCTGAAGTCGACACGTCTCCATTCGTCCCTCCATTCACGCCTGTCGCGACACCACTGGAGGCGGGCTGCACGATGTTGGGGCGTGAGCGGAAGACGGCCTAACTGTGTGCGGGACCGTAGCCCAGCTTCATGGAGACGGTTGCGAATGGTCCTCGCCGATACCCCAGGAGCAACAGTGTCCCTAATTTGCTGGGAAGTGGCGGTGCGGTCCCCTACGGCACTGCGTAGGATCCTACGGTCTTGGCGTGCATCCGTGCGTCGCTGCGGTCCGGTCCCAGGTCGACGGGCACGTGCACCTACCGCCGACCACTGGCGACAACATCGATGTACTGTGGAGACCTGACGCCCCACGTGTTGAGCAATTCGGCGGTACGTCCAACCGGCCTCCCGCATGCCCACTATACGCCCTCGCTCAAAGTCCGTCAACTGCACGTACGGTTCACGTCCACGCTGTCGCGGCATGCTACCAGTGTTAAAGACTGCGATGGAGCTCCGTATGCCACGGCAAACTGGCTGACACTGACGGCGGCGGTGCACAAATGCTGCGCAGCTAGCGCCATTCGACGGCCAACACCGCGGTTCCTGGTGTGTCCGCTGTGCCGTGCGTGTGATCATTGCTTGTACAGCCCTCTCGCAGTGTCCGGAGCAAGTATGGTGGGTCTGACACACCGGTGTCAATGTGTTCTTTTTTCCATTTCCAGGAGTGTATGTGCGTTGTGGGTGGACTGTGTGAGGAAGACGTTCAGGTATTTGTTTTAGGAGCTGTAACTTCCAACGCATTCTGTCACGCGGTTATAATAGCACCTGAAAAAAATGTAATTATTAGTCACTTATAAATGGGTATTACAGTCTTATTAAATAGTCATAATAGCAATAAAGTTTTAAAAATATGTCAGTTTCGTGACAAAAACACGATCGAACCCTCTTATTTTTACCCCTCAGAAAATTTCATTTTACCTCTCATCGGGTAGTTACCCCCAGGTTGGGAACATGGTTTAAAGAACGTCTGGTACCCGGTGGGTCGTATAGACTAATACTGAAACTACGATTTATTCGATTTGTTAACCCAGTTTCCTTTTTTTCCGTGCAGGTACATTCACAACAGTGAAAAACCATTTGACATGCAATCAGTGAGGTTTCTATGGCTTAATTTTGACTCCAAACTGTCCTGGTTACCACACCTGAGAGATCAGAAAGCCAGGACACAGAAGGCACTGAATGTCTTATGGTGCTCTAGCCATAGGTCGTTGGGAGCAGACAGGGCGCAGCTGCTCCAGTTATGTGGGGCTTTGTTGCGTTCGCGGCTGGACGATGGGTGCACAGTGTAAGAGTCAGCGAGGTCAAGATGATTGACGCTATCCGCCATGAGGGGATTAGGCTGGCCACTAACCCTATACCCATCCTCTGTGCTGAGGCTGGTGAACTGCCACTCACCATCCGGCGGCAGTTCCTCATGGAGCGTCAGGCAGGTAAGTTCCTCGCAGCTTTGACTTCACCTGCATACCGTACTGTTGCTTGTCCACCTATGGAACGCCGTTTCTCTAACTGACCAATGGCAAAACGCTGAATTTGGCTCCGTGTGCAGCGAGTGCTGGAGTCACTTGCTGTGGAGCACCTACATTCCCAATACCAGGGTTTTAACCACGTACTACCACGGTTAATGCAGAGGCCCAGAGTAATTTTAGATTTGGTGCATTACAGGAGAGACTGCACTACTGCATATGTATTTAAGACATTATTTTATGACATTTAAACTGAGCACTAGCGTTTACGGATGGGACGGAACAGAGGGACTCCGTTCGTTGCTCTGTTGTTTCCGCTGATCGTGTTCTCAAGGTCCGACTGCCTTTAGACTTTAATGTCTTCGACGCGGAATTACACTGAAGAGCCAAAGAAACTGCTATAGGGATACCTATTCAAATATGCAGATATGTAAACAACTAGAATACGGTGCTGCGGCCGGCAACGCCTATCTACACACATCAAAAAAGTTTTGCATTACCTCGGTCCAGAGAGTTCCGGAACCTGTACAGAAAATTTGAATAGAGATCAACATCAATATCATATTCGCCCTTTTTATTGCTCATGAAAACCACACATTGCATGTTGTACCACCATACAGCGAGACCTTCAGAGGTGGTGGTCCAGATTGCTGTACACACCGGTACCTCTAATACCCAGTAGCACGTCCTCTTGCATTAACGCATGCCTGTCTTCGTCGTGGCATGCTATCCACAAGATTGTCAAGGCACTGTTGGTCCACATTGTCCCACTCCTCAACGGCGATTCGGCGTGGATCCCTCACAGTGGTTGGTGGGTCACGTCGTCCATAAACAGCCCTTTTCAATCTATCCCAGGCATGTTGGTTAGGGTTCATGTCTGGAGAACATGCTGGCCACTCTAGCCGAGCGATGTCGCTATCCTGGAGGAAGTCATTCACAAAATGTCACGATGGGGGCGCGAATTGTCGTCAATCAAGACGAATGCCTCGCCAGTAAGCTGCTGATGTGGTTGTGCTATCGGCCGGAGGATGGCATTCACGTATCGCCCAGCCATTACGGCGTCTTCCATGACCACCAGCAGTGTACGTCGGCCCCACATAATGCCACCCCAAAACAGCAGGGAACCTCCACCTTGCTGCACTCACTGGACAGTTTATCTAAGCGTTCAGCCTGACCAAATTGCTTTCAAGCACGTCTCTGACCATTGTCTGGTTGAAGGCATATGCGACACTCATCGGCGAAGAGAACGTGATACCAATCCTGGGCGGTCCATTCGGCATGTTGTTGGGCCCATCTGTACCGCGCTGCATGGTGTCGTGGTTCCAAACATGAACGTCGCCATGGACGCCGGGAGTGGAGTTGCGCATCATGCAGCCTACTGCCTACAGTTTGAGTCGTAACAAGACGTCCTATGGCTGCATGAAAAAGTTTATTCAACAAGGTGGTGTTTCTGTCAAGGTTCCTCCGAGCCATAATCGCAGGTAGCGGTCTTCCACTGCAGTAATAGCCCTTGGGCGGCCAGAGCGAGACATGCCATCGACAGTTCCTGTCTCTCTGTATCTCCTCCATGTGCGAACAACATCGCTTTGGTTCATTCCGAGACGCTTGGACGCTTTCCGCGTTGAGAGCTCTTCCGCCAGAAAGTGACAATGCGGACGCGATCGAGCCGCAGTATTGTCTGCTGATGCATGGTTGTTTACATATTTGGGCGGGTTTAGTGACATCTATGAACAATCAAAGGGACTGTGTCTGTGACAAAATATCCACAGTCAACGTCTATATTCAGGAGTTCTGGGAACCGGGGTGATGCAAAACTTTACATGATAAGTGTAAGACAAAAAGTACTGGCACAGTTCTTAGATCGGTTACTGCTGCTACAGTGGCAGGTTATCAAGAATTAAGTGAGTTTGAACGCGGTATTATAGTTGGCGCATGAGCTGTGGGACCAGCATCTCCGAGGTAGCGATGAATTGGGTTTTTTTTCCGTGCGACCATTTCTCGAGTGTACCGTGAATATCAGGAATCCGGTAAAACATCAAATCTCCAACATCGTTGCTGCTGGAATAAGATTCTGCAAGAACGGGACCAACGACGACTGAAGAGAATGGTTGAATGTGACAGAAGTGCAACCCGTCCGCAAATTGCTGCAGATTTCAATGCTGGGCCATCAACAAGTGTCAGCATGCGAACCACTAAATGAAAAATCATCGATATGAGCTTTCGGAACCGAAGGCCCACTCGACTACCCTTGGTGACTGCGCCACACAAAACTTTGCTCTACGCCTCGCCTGCACCCGCCAACACCGACAGTGGGCTGTTGATGACTGGAAACATGTTGCCTGGTCGAACGAGTCTCGTTTCAGATTGTACCGAGAGGATGGGCGTGTACGGGTATGGAGACAACCTCATGGATCCATGGATCCTGCATATCAGCAAGGGACTATTGAAGCTGGTGGAAGTTCTGTAATGGCGTGGAGCGTGTGCAGTCGGTGTGATATGGTACCCTTGACACGTCTAGACACGACTCTGACAAGTGACACGTAGGAGAACACGCTGTCCGATCGCCTGCATCTATTCATTCCATTGTGCATTCTGGCGGACTTGAACAATTCCGGCAGGACAATGCGACACCCCACACGTCCAGAATTGCTACATAGTGTCTCCAGGATGCTACATAGTGTCTCCAGGAACACTCTTCTGAGTTTAAACTCTTCCGCTGGCCACCAAATTCCCCAGACATGAACATAATTGATGATATCTGGGGTGCGTTGCAAAATGCTGTTCAGAAGAGATCTGCAGCCCCTCGTAGTGTAACGGATCTATGGACAGCCTTGCAGGATTCATGGTGTCACTTCCCTCCAGCACTACTTCAGACATTAGTCGACTCCATGCCACGTCTTGTTGCTGCACTTCTGCGTGCACGATACTAGGCAGGTCCACCAGTTTCTTTGGCTCTTCAGCGTATATGTGATCTTGCTGGCAGTAGAGCAGATGAGACGCGATGAAAGTGCTAAATTCCTTGTCTGTTCCGATTCTCTGAGTGCCCTTCAGTCTCTACAACGCTTGTACCCTCCAGGTAAAGTAGTCCAGAACATCTAGGATGCCCTCCTGCAACTTCAACGGCTGGGGAAAGAAGTGTCTTTCTGCTTTGTACCAGGGCACAAGGGTATTATCGGGAACGAAAGGGCAGATGTAGCACCCAATGAGGCGTATCGTGATCCTCAATCATTTCAGTGTGCCATCCGCCTGCATGCTATATCCTCGCTGTTGAGGTACAGAGTCATGCATCGATGGGAAGACGAGTGGCTGGAAGAGACTGCTTACCAGGTGCACCCAGTAAAGCCCACTACTCAGCCGTGGCGTATTTTCTTTCAACCACGAGGACAGGGTGAGGTCCTCCTCACTCGTCTTCGCATAGGCCGCAGCCCAGAGACGCATGGCTTCTTGATCCAGCTAGAGGACTCTCTAGTGTGAGCTACTGGTGGCGTACAGATCACATTTTACTAGACTAGTTTTCATTTTCAGACCAGAGGTCAGTGGCAGATTTCCCGAAAAATCTGCCCTATATTTTAAATGGCATTGAAAGGAATCTGGCTCGATTGTTACGGTTTTGTGATTTGTCCAACTCGTTTCCTAGACTCTTTGGGCGACGTTGTTAGTGAGTTAACAGGGTGACTGGCTCACTCATGCTCAGTCAGTCACATTTCCCTGTGCCTTTATTTTTTCTCTTCTGTGGTTTTACTTCCATTTTAGTTCCATGTCTAGCACCTTTTACCCTTCTACACTCATGTTCATAAATTAAGGATAATGCTGTTACTTGGTGGAACAACGCTCTGGTGGGCGGTTTGCGGGTTTAAATCACCTCACGGTATGACCATGCGGTGCATTTGACCTGCGGTCGTCACACGGTGGCGCTGACAGCAGTCCACATACGGAGAGGTGTGTTGGTGCATGTCACAGTACAGTGCAGCGAGTAAGTGTGCAGACGTTTTCAGACGTGCTAATGGTGACTATGTGTTCAAAATGGCTCAAAGAACACATATTGATGATGTTATGAGGGGTAGAATACTAGGACGACTGGAGGCTGGCCAAACTCAGCAGCTCGTAGCACGGGCCCTCCGTGTGCCACAAAGTGTGATCTCAAGATTATGGCAATGATTCCAGCAGACAGAAAACGTGTCCAGGCGCTACAGTACGGGACGTACACAGTGTAAAACACCACAATAAGACCGACACCTCACAGTCAGTGCCCGCAGACGGCCACGGAGTACTGCAGGTAGCCTTGCTCGTGACCTTACCGCAGCCACTGGAACAGTTGCCTCCAGACACAGTCTGCAGACGACTGAACATGCATGGTTTATTCGCGTCGAGACCTGCAAGGTGCATTCCACTGACCCCTGGTCACAGGAGAGTCCGTAAAGCCTGGTGTCAAGGACACAGTACATGGTCATTGGAACAGTGGTCCCAGCTTATGTTCACGAACGAGTCCATATATAGACTGAACAGTGATTCTCACTGGGTTTTCATCTGGCATGGACCAGGAACCAGATACCAACCCCTTAATGTCCTTGAATGGGGCACCGAGCGACGTGGCGCAGTGGTAGCACACTGGACTCGCATTCGGGAGGACGAAGGTTCAATCCCGCGTCCGGCCATCCTGGTTTAGGTTTTCCGTGATTTCCCTAAATCGCTCCAGGCAGATGCTGGGATGGTTCCATTGAAAGGTCACGGCCGACTTCCTTCCCCATCCTTCCCTAATCCGATGAGACCGATGACCTCGCTGTTTGGTCTCTTCCCACAAACAACCATCCAACCAACCTTGAATGGGACCTGTATGGAGGTCGTGGTTTGATAGTGTGGGGTGGGATTACGATTGGTGCACGTACACCCCTGCGTGTCTTTGAGAGAGGAACTGTAACAGGATAGGTGTATCGGGACGTCATTTTGCACCAGTATGTCCACCTTTTCGGGGGTGCAGTGGGTCCCACCTTCCTCCTGATGGATGATAACGTACGGCCCCACCGAGCTGCCATCGTCGAGGAGTTACCTTGAAACAGAAGATATCAGGCCTGTTCTCCAGATGTAAACTCCATCGAGCACGTCCTGGGATGCTCTCGGTCGACGTATCGCTGCGCGTCTTCAAACCCCTACGACACTTCAGCAGCTCCGACAAGCACTGGTGCAAGAATGGGAGGTTATACTCTAGCAGCTGCTCGACCACCTGATCCAGAGTATGCCAACCCGTTGTGCGGCCTGTGTACGTGTGCACGGTGATCATATCCCCTGTTGATGTCGGGGTACATGCGCAGGAAACAGTGGCGTTTTGTAGCACATGTGTTCCACCAATACCGTGGACTTGCAGATCTGTGTCGTGTATCTTTCCTATGAGCCTATGCTATTAGTGCCAGTTTTGTGTAGTGCCACGTTGTGTCTCACCACATGCTGCAATTATTCTTAATTCATGAGCATTAGTGGACGTTGTATTAAGGCCTGTGAGATAGAGTGATCGTGCGGGTCAACGCGAGGGAGCTGGGAGTGAGTGAATGAGTGTCATTTTATAGGTTCCCTCGTCACTGTTGGACGACAGTTTTAGTCATTTTATCCACGTTCGTTTCTTTCAGTATATGTAAGGACGCTGATCATCTTGTCGTTGAGCGCATGCAAGCTCCAACACGCGCGCGCACACACACCCTCCAATCACCAAAACGTACAACGCAAAACACACCGTAACGCCACAGCCCTCAGACGCTAAGTACTGTAGTGATGTGGTAGGCGTCGGTGCGGGAACAGTTGAACACAAGCGCGGTTCTGCTGCTCTTCCACAGCATTCAGTGAATGCGACACGTGCTGCATATCGGCCGACTCTTCATGAGCAAATCTATCGATACTGCTGCCTATCACTGTTAACGTACAACTACCGCTGCCGGGAAACAAGCACGAGGCAGAACAGAGCAGCAACGAATGCAAATATGAGGGTGACGAGTAAACTGGACATTATTCTTGTCAGCAGCAGGTACTGCCAGTGAATAAAATAATTTTGTTTCCAAACAACACATACAGGACTTACCGTCGATATTTGCACTGTTGTGCAGATATTTCGAATGCAATACGGGTACAAAGGTAGATAGTAAGAAATCAAACGATGTGTCATTAGTCTGTAACGAGCCACTGGAGTCCACGGGTTCCTTATATCAAAATAGTCTGAGCATGTTCCCGAATAATCTGCGAAGTTTTGTCCGTGGAGTTCTGGTTCACCCCGTACCTAGGTGGTCTACTCTGCTCACCGCTTTTGGCGACACGCAAAGCAGGCTTCCGGGTGCGGATATAGCTCGTGTCATGCATCGTGATACTGCACGAGACGCATTAAGAGCTGCAGGGCGCAGGCCCCTAACTAATTTGAAAAATGATCCAGTCTGTCTTAAAAAGTCTCCACCCACGATTAAACTGCATGGATATTTTCTGTTGACGTGAATTTCTCCACTGGACGGATCACTTTTCTCAGTTATTGCATTGCTATCAGACTGGGCGTTCACGTAAAGTGCCGTAAGGTTGCCGTAGCGCCAACCCTTCAAATAGAAACTCGATGTCTCACTGCTGTAGGCCAAAACTGCTAATAAACTCTGACCGTAAATTTTCTTTGATCCCTCAGGTTTTCTCGACGTGATATCGGAAAACCTAATAAATGGGGATAGATGTTTCAATTTAAAGGAGCCATTCAGTTTATTAACATCTCGCCGGCCATCACAATTCAATATGGTGTTGGCCCACCCTTAGCCTTGATGACAGCTTCCACTCTCGCAGGCATACGTGTAGTCAGGTGCTGCAAGGTTTCTTGGGGAATGGCAGACCATTATTCACGGAGTGCTGCACTAAAGAGAGGTATGGATGACGGTCGGTGAGACTTGGCACGAAGTCGACATCCCAAAACATCCCAAATGTGTTCTTTAGGATTCAGGTCAGGACTCTCCGCAGGCCAGTCCATTACAGGGATGTTATTGTCGTGTAACCACACCGCCACAGGCCGTGCATTATGAACAGGTGCTCGATCGTGTTTAAAGACGCAGTCGCCATCCCAGAATTACTCTTCAACAGTGGGAAGCAAGAATATGCTCGGAACATTGAAAGGGTACAGTACCGCCCGACATTGAAAATAGGTACAACATTCTTCATTATTCTTGTCAGAACAACATATTTTTTCTAATAATAACTCAATTTAAATTAATACAGCGAAGCCGGATACCAGTGTGGGAAAGAATGACAATTTATTTATTTAATTGATCACATATGCACTCCCACAAAATAAATCCCTACATCCAGTTTGGTGAGATCTGTGAAATGAATGAATGTATGGTCGTCTGCTAACCGCAGATAGTGAATGTGAATATATGATCATCTTTGAGACGGTACTTGGGTCACCTTTGGTGGGACCAAAGAGATGAAATTTACCTGAGCTTTGAGCGCCTGAAATTTGGCTGACCAATACAGTAGCAAGGTGCTCCCCCACTTCGGCAGAGGTGCGAGAGGACCTCAAGAACGGCCATGTTTCAGCACTCTGCCGCTGGATCTTGTGCTGTTAAGACCTGTCTTAGGCGTGCTCCGTAAGGACAAAAGAGTGGAGACATGGTATGCATGTGAAATACTTAAGAGTAGTTTGGAATAATAATTTCTCTATTTCAGGAACTTTTGTGGGGAGAATTAAATGTCAGGCAGGTAATATTAATGGGATAATAGTAATCTTTGGAAGTGACCAACGGTCACAATGAAACCACGTGTAGCAATAAGTTGAAATACTTCCGAGTGCTTAAGTTAAGCTGAATTACTAGCGTGTGTACTGTAAGTTGGAAATATTTAAGAAATGGCGTGTGCAGGACTTGAAATTAGAGACGAGTACTTTCACGTGGTGAGTACTGTGTGAGTCTCAATCTGTGTATGAGACAAAGGATAAAGAGAAGTACTCGTCCATGGTATCAGTTGAGGACTCACGTGTGTGATGAATATGTTCTTAATATTACTTTGCGTGTTATGTTTCCGTGTGACGCTTGATTCAAACTATAATACTCTGAGAGAGAAGCAAGGTGAGTCAGCTGTCTATCCAGCAACGCCACTTGGCTTGCATTGCACAGGAAGACGTGCATATATCGTCCAGACTTCGTAGTAGCAAAGAAAAGTTACGAAGTGGGGCAGTGTCGTGTGAAACTGGGATGAATACTAATTGAAGTGGGAAATCTGAAAGTGATGTGATTATAATGTTGTGACTATTCCTTATGTTGTCTTCCATGTTGTAGTGTGGTGTATGTCATGTAATTTAAGTATGTGTGGTTTGTATGGGAGAGTAGCAAGGTAGTTTCAGAGGTAGTGGGTTATGCATGTTCCTTTTGTACCGCTCGGTCTGGAGAAAAGTTTCGTGATGATGGTTGTGAGAGTCGAAGTGTGAGATATAAGAAAAAAAGATCCACCATCCTACCCAGAAAGTGCACTGTAGCATTAAATAATTACGAGACCATAAGATAGAGAACCACCAATGTAAAGCCATGCCAACTGGGCGGAATTTCTCATGTGTTATTGTTGCAGGTTATAGAATTTGTGTGTTTAGGTTATAGAATTTATCGAAATAAATAAGATAGTGAAAAGAAAAAGATTGGTGGCCTTTTCCTTCGAATTGTATGTTGTCATGATATCCAGAATTTATGATGTGTGCGCCATTCATATTCAGTGCGATGGCCACGTGTTGATAAAAGCCGTTAAATAAAAAAAAAAGAAAATGTGGTATTGCCAGTGCGTAGTGAACAGTGAGAGTAGTGTAAATTACTAATAGTCAGATGTGCGTTTCCGTTGCGTAATATTCATACAGAAGAATAATTTGTAACTGAATTGTGAGTACTAGAGTTCATGTTACTCGACAAATAAGAATGAAAGCACTCTCCTGGCAGACCACTCATCTTGCAGGCCTGAGTGCTTGATGCCACAGTATGAGCAAGGCATGTGGGTGCCTCTCAACATTAATGTAGGCCTGTGTTGTGATAGTGCCACGCAAAACAACAAGCGGAGCAAGCCCCCTCCATGAAAAACACAGTCGCACCATAACACCACCGCCTCCGAATCTTACTGTTGGCACTACACACGCTGGCAGATGACGTTCACCGGGCATTCGCCATACTCACACCCTGCCATCGGATCGAGGCATTGTGTACCGTGAATCGTCACCCACACAACGTTTTTCCACTGATCAATCGTCCAATATTTACACTCCTTACGCTGAGCGAAGCGTCGTTTGGCATTTATTGGCGTGATGTGTGGCTTATGAGCAGCTGCTAGAACATGAAATCCAAGTTTTCTCACCTACCGCCTAATTGTCATAGTACTTGCAGTGGATCCTGATGCAGTTTGGAATTCCTGTGTAGTGGTCTGGATAGATGTCGACCTATTACATATTATGATCCTCTTCAACTGTCGGCGCTTTCTGTCAGTCAACAGACAAGGTCAGCCTGTCCGCTTTTGTGCTGTACGTGTCCCTTCACGTTTCCACTTCACTATCACATCGGAAACAGTGGCCCTAGGGATGTTTAGGGGTGTAGAAATCTCGCATGCAGACGTATGACACAAGTGACACCCAATCACCTGACCACGTTCGAAGTCTGTGAGTTCCACAGAGCGCTCATTCTGCTCTCTCACGATGCCTAATGACTGCTGAGGTCGCTGATATGGAGTACCTGGCAGTAGGTTGCAGAATAATGCACCTAATACGAAAAACATATGTTTTTGGGGGTGTCCGGATACTTTTGGTCACATAGTGTCGAACGACGAGACAGCAAGGATAATTCAGTCTGGCTGGAGCGCAGGCGGCGAGTGCGCATAATAGAAAAACTCGCAGTACCTGAAGAAGACGGCTGGGTCGGTCGTCGAAACATTGGACACAAAATGTAAACAACAGTTCGGCAGAACTCTCGGAATCTCACTATTGGCAAATTTTCCTTTCCCGACACAATAGAAGCTTGGGGTTTGTACACTCTGTTTTGTTTACCAGTAGAGCTCCAGCTCACCTTCAATCTGTTGTTCATTTCATTTCCTGATCATCCAGTCGTCGTCTTCAAATTCTCCTACAACAAAAACCTAACAACCGGTTCTGTAATTTAACTGCCTAAGCTGTGCTATTTTCTTTTCGATATCTTGAGTAGCCATTATTTTAGTCTAACAGTAAGTGATTTAGAGGCTTACTCTGAAACCAACTTTATTACTGCTTTTAATCCGTTCTTGGTGTTTATCTGCAATAGAGGCAAACAGCAATGTTTTATCTGCAAAACGTAAGTCATTGGATCGTATACAGTAACAGGCATTCCGTCTTCGTTTTACAAGTTTAATGACCTGGATAATTCCTCTAGGACTGCTGAGAAGAGTTTTGGTGATTATAGTCTCTTTGCCTATTTGCTCTTTTTTCGCTGTGCTAATGAACTCATCAATTTGAAATTCTGAAGATAGCAGCGATAAAATACAGACAGCGAAAGGTTGTTTACAGCTTGTACGGAAACCAGACGGCAGTTATAAGAGTCGAACGGCATGAAAGGGAATCAGTGGTTGGGAGGGAGAGAAGGAAGCGAGACAAGGTTGTAGCTTATCCCCGATGTTATTCAGTTAGCACTCTGAACGGGCGGAAAATGAAACACAAAACATAGGAGCAGGAATTAAAAATCTGGGAGAAGTAACAAAAACCTTGAGGCCTGAGGATACATTGTTGTGGTGTACTGATATATCACACAAGAAGAGTTTGCTACTGTTGGTAACAGAAGTACCGTGGATTTCCGTCCGCAGCAGGAACATCGCTGCGCGTAAACCAATCACGCTGCCCTCAATTCACGCCCCGGAAGAGAGAGGCGCCCTTAGTAACCGTGCACGAGCAGAAGTTGTATGTTGTAAGTCAGTCCGAGTCTTGCTAGGTAATTCCTGGAGAACGTTCGTCGTGCCTCCAAGTCTTAAGATCGTCGAGTGAGACAGAAACAGCGGCCGGTAGATCCAGCGTTTCAGTACAAATAAAGTCCGCCCCCGGTAGCTGAGTGGTCGATAAACTTAACATCAACACTGGGAGACCAAGAAACAGAAAAAAGTGAAGGAAATCTGCTACCGTGGAAGCAAAATAAAACAAATGAAAGAGATATTTCCCAGCCAAAATAAGAATACTGTCCTCAACTTGAGAAAAATGCCGGCACGGTAGCTCAGCGTGTTTGGTCAGAGGGTCGCTGCCCCACCGGAATAAAAAAAAAACTGAGTAAAGGAATCAATGATCATCTTGAACGGGTATCATGTGATGTCCGCCCAGACCAAACGCAACGAACAATACCGAACAAAATGAATAAGTAAATAAATGAAAAAGTGGTCAGCGCGACAGAAGGTCAATTCTAAGGGCCCGGGTTCGGTTCCCGGCTGGGTCAGAGACTTTCTCCGCTGAGGGTGTTGTGTTGTCCTAATCATCATCATTTCATCCCGATCGAGGCGTAAGTCATCGAAGTGGTGTCAAATCGAAAGACTTGCACACAACATTTATTTTAGTACAAATAGAAAAGTGATTAGAATTGTCGTGAATGGACAGAGACCGCCTATGTAGATATTTAAGCTGAGGACAGCACATCAAGACAGAACATTAGTTTTCTTCCGACTTTAGTTCAGAGAACATTATTTAGTTTGTATTCGTAGAATTGAAGTCAACGTAAGTCAGATAGACTAAACATGCATTCTACAGTTGCCGCAACCAGCGTTACCAAAGCTGAGTAATATATTTTACTATTCATTATCTGCGTTACTGTCATTTTGTGTGTGCTGAACTAGAAACAACGCATCCGTCCCACCGCGCTACCTTTATTAATCTACACTCCTGGAAATGGAAAAAAGAACACATTGACACCGGTGTGTCAGACCCACCATACTTGCTCCGGACACTGCGAGAGGGCTGTACAAGCAATGATCACACGCACGGCACAGCGGACACACCAGGAACCGCAGTGTTGGCCGTCGAATGGCGCTAGCTGCGCAGCATTTGTGCACCGCCGCCGTCAGTGTCAGCCAGTTTGCCGTGGCATACGGAGCTCCATCGCAGTCTTTAACACTGGTAGCATGCCGCGACAGCGTGGACGTGAACCGTATGTGCAGTTGACGGACTTTGAGCGAGGGCGTATAGTGGGCATGCGGGAGGCCAGGTGGACGTACCGCCGAATTGCTCAACACGTGGGGCGTGAGGTCTCCACAGTACATCGATGTTGTCGCCAGTGGTCGGCGGAAGGTGCACGTGCCCGTCGGCCTGGGACCGGACCGCAGCGACGCACGGATGCACGCCAAGACCGTAGGATCCTACGCAGTGCCGTAGGGGACCGCACCGCCACTTCCCAGCAAATTAGGGACACTGTTGCTCCTGGGGTATCGGCGAGGACCATTCGCAACCGTCTCCATGAAGCTGGGCTACGGTCCCGCACACAGTTAGGCCGTCTTCCGCTCACGCCCCAACATCGTGCAGCCCGCCTCCAGTGGTGTCGCGACAGGTGTGAATGGAGGGACGAATGGAGACGTGTCGTCTTCAGCGATGAGAGTCGCTTCTGCCTTGGTGCCAATGATGGTCGTATGCGTGTTTGGCGCCGTGCAGGTGAGCGCCACAATCAGGACTGCATACGACCGAGGCACACAGGGCCAACACCCGGCATCATGGTGTGGGGAGCGATCTCCTACACTGGCCGTACACCACTGGTGATCGTCGAGGGGACACTGAATAGTGCACGGTACATCCAAACCGTCATCGAACCCATCGTTCTACCATTCCTAGACCGGCAAGGGAACTTGCTGTTCCAACAGGACAATGCACGTCCGCATGTATCCCGTGCCACCCAACGTGCTCTAGAAGGTGTAAGTCAACTACCCTGGCCAGCAAGATCTCCGGATCTGTCCCCCATTGAGCATGTTTGGGACTGGATGAAGCGTCGTCTCACGCGGTCTGCACGTCCAGCACGAACGCTGGTCCAACTGGAATGGCATGGCAAGCCATTCCACAGGACAACATCCAGCATCTCTACGATCGTCTCCATGGGAGAATAGCAGCCTGCATTGCTGCGAAAGGTGGATATACACTGTACTAGTGCCGACATTGTGCATGCTCTGTTGCCTGTGTCTATGTGCCTGTGGTTCTGTCAGTGTAATCATGTGATGTATCTGACCCCAGGAATGTCTCAATAAAGTTTCCCCTTCCTGGGACAATGAATTCACGGTGTTCTTATTTCAATTTCCAGGAGTGTAGTTCAGCGGCAGCGAGATTTTCATCAAAATGGACGCCACCAACCCAAAACAGTTGTTATTCTGTCAGCGACAGCAAAGGTCTTGGAGGATTAGTGTCTTGGAAAGAGGATATAACGTGAAAATCAACAAAAGCAAAACTAGGATAATGGAATGCAGTCGAATTCAATCGGGTGACGCTGAAGGAATTAGATTACGAAATGAGTTTTGGTATTTGTGCAGCAAAGTAACTGGCTGAGGGTCGAAGTAGAGATGATATTATATGCAGACTACGTACATAAAGGAAAGCGCTTCTGAAAAAGAGGAATTTGCTAAAATCGAATAATAATTTAAGTGTTAGGAGCTCTTTTGTGAGGGTATTTGTCTGTTGTGTGGACTTGTACGGAAGTGAAACGTGAACGACAGGCAGTTCAGTCAAGAAGAGCTTTCGAAATGTAGTCCTACAGAAGAATGATTTAGATTGGATGAGTAGATCGAATAAGTAATTGAGTGGTATTGAACAGACTGGGGGAGAATAGAAATTTATGGTAGAGTTTGACTAAAAGAGGGGATCATTTGATAGATGTCTTGAGACATGAAGGAATCGACAGTTTCGTAATGGGGGTAATGGAGGGAGGAGTGAGTGGGGGAGGGGGTGAAAATTGTAGACCTAGGCATGAATCCAGCAATCAGGTACGAATGTATGTAGGTTGCTGTAGTTACACAGAGATGAAACACGTTGCACAAAATGGACTAGCATGGAGAGCTGCATCAAGCCAGACCTGTAACAACATCACAGGGAGGTCGAAAGGAATCCTTACCTGGTAGGAGTGACAGAAGAGAGAGAGAGAGAGAGAAAGAGAGAGAGAGGGAGAGAGAAGATCCAACAAAGAGCGGCGCGTTTCGTCACGGGATCGTCTAGTGGGCGCGAGAGCGTTACGGAGGTGTTGAACAAACTACAGCGGCAGATGTTACGAGAGAGCTGTTGTGCATCACGGGGAAGTTTACTATTGAAATTCCGAGAGAGTACTTTGCGGAAAGAGTCGAAAAATATATTAATTCCTCTCATAGACGGCTCGCTAAATCACAACAACGAAGAAACTCGAGAAATTAGAGCCGATGCAGAAGGCTACCGACAGTTATTTGTAAGGTGGCTATAATTTCGCACCTTACAAGAACTCATCCACATACTTTTCCGTGATCTACAAACACAATTAGGTATCATGTGATAGGTTGTACATCGTATGTATGAATATACGAGGGTAATCCCAAAAGTGGGGTCCCCTGTTTTTTTTTTTTTTTTTTTTTATAAGTACATAGACCTGTTTATTTCTACAGTGGTTTACATCAGTTTACAGCTTGAACATTTAGCTATTTTTCGACATAATCA
The DNA here is from genome assembly GCF_021461395.2 of Schistocerca americana. NCBI lineage: Eukaryota > Metazoa > Arthropoda > Insecta > Orthoptera > Acrididae > Schistocerca > Schistocerca americana. The sequence goes on along the minus strand of NC_060122.1, from coordinate 826,543,127 downwards.
CCATTTCTGTCGATGCATTTTTGTAGACGCCGTGGCAGTTTTTGTATGCTCATGCCGTACCAGCTCGCCGCCATGCTGTTCAGAATGTTACGAACCTCTTCTTTCACCTCGTCGTCGGAGCTGAATCGCTGACAGGTACTGTGAGACTATGAAAGAACTCAAACGGGCACTTCAGAACCGGAGAAGAGGAATGTTGAGCAAGGGCGTACACATTCTCCGTGACAGCGCTCGCCCACACATCGCTCGGCAAATCGTTGCCCTCCTGCAACAGTTTCAGTGGAACATAATCACCCACCCACCCTATAGTCCTGACTTGGTGCCCAGTGACTATCACCTAGGTTAAAAGAACATTTGGCCGGAAAGCGATTCAACTTCGACGACGACTTTCTGAACAGCATGGTGGCGAGTTGGTATGACATGGGCATACAAAAACTGCCACAGCGTCTACAAAAATGCATCGACAGAAATTGTGATTATGTCGAAAAACAGCTAAATGTTCAAGCTGTAAACTGATGTAAAGCATTGTAGAAATAAACAGGTCTATGTACTTATAAAAAAATAGGAGACCTTACTTTCGGGGTTACCGTCGTATAAAGGAGACTGACATTGTCATGTACGTCTTGTAAATAATTGTTAACGCTTATTGCATGAAAGGTGACGGAGTGTCTTTATTATAAAAACGGCGTAATGAATGATTGCCTGTACTAGTAGAGGTCGGAACGCCAGTGGAGATGAAACGGCAGGCAGAACTCAAGTTCTGGGAGGAAGGCCCACACAGGTGTTGGTGCTGCTTAAACACAGGAAGTAGCTAGTCGGACGTCGTGGCGCCTAAGCTCTGGAGCACAATAGGGTGACGCCGGCCGCTATTGTAGTAGGGTCTGGAAGGATAACCGGATAATACTTCCGAAAGCTGAAAATCTTGGACGCAGGTGAGACGAACGAAGAAGCAGCACCTCGGAAACCACGCAGGCTGAGTTATTTCCAAGGATTTTTACTCAGAAGCATACCGTTGTACGAGTATAGGTTTTTCCTCTCAAACTTTCCACGTTGGACAACAAAAGGCTAAAATATGATTGGCCGGCGTTCGGAAGAATCTGTAGAGAGGGAGAATATTCCGTGGTTTCGGGAATATGATTCATTTTCGGAATTACGATGGTGGGGAGCCAAGCCCTGCCGGGAAGCCGTTGTGAACGCCCGTGTGTGACGGTCGCTCGGTATCAGATTTGTTGGTACTGACGGACTTGCTGTCTTTGCTCTCAGGAGAGTTTATAGTTAGAACAGTTAGGCACTGTACTGTTGCGAACATATACGATTCTGGACTTCACCTCCGGGTTGGAAGTCATCGTTGAGTACGCAGCGTTCAGTAATTGAGAGCACTTCCTCTGCCTATGCGTATGATGAGACGTTATCTGAACTCCGTCCTTGTGGCTGGGTGTTCGCGTTTCTCGTCTGTAGAACACACAGAGGAGAAGAGAGTCAAAGGACCGCTTTCTGCCGTCCTAATGTTTGAAAGAGTTTATTTGTGGCTGGAGTACGAGAACCATCACTTCGACGCACCAGACGGAGTACATACGGTGATATCGCAGATTGCTTGGACTTATTGGGGCTATAAAAGCTAAACGGCTGTGGTAACGTTAGTTTACTTCCACTGAGGTTCCACACCACCGTAGATCATCTTTGAAAGTAGTGTCTTCTAGTGTTTGGTACGTAGATGATGTGTCACTTCGCGTTATTGATTCTAGACCGCACAGTCATAATAAGCGGCAGAGTTGGGCAATTGATTAGTAATTTTACTTAGGAAATGTAAACTTTGTAATATAAAGGTTTTTTTTTAAAATCTACAATAAATATATAAGCAGGAACAGCTTTATCATTTAGTAGGATTAGTTGCCTTCAACATTTTATGTTTAGATTGTAATTTATAGAATTAAGAGATCCTAAGATCTGCTTCAGGTGGTAGCCAGACAGGGCCAAATCTTCATTTTAGCGTGTATTATTCTCCGTTGCCCACATTCATTTTACACCCGTCTGGAGTAGCACCTTGGACATTCTTCCCACACGAGCCGCGCCGAGTGGCCGCACGGACTTCGCGGTTCCTCCCGCCGGAGTTTCGAGTCCTCCCTCGCGAATGGGTGTGTGTGTTGTCCTTAGCATAAGTTAACTTAAGTAGTGTGTAAGTCTAGGGATCGATGACCTAAGCAGTTTGGTCCCTTAGTAATTCTCACACATTTCAACACTTTCTTCCCACACGGCATTCGCAAAGGGAAGAGAAAAGGGAGGATCGATTAGTTGTATCAGAAGTACCCACCGCCACACGCTGTCAGATGGCTCGCAGAGTATTGATGTAAATGTAGAATCTATGGCATTGGAGGAATCTGTGTTTGTATGTGCCATTATTGAAAACGAACATATGAATAGGCACTTTCACGAAATACTCAAGAACTCGTTACCTCCGCGCATCGCTTCTGCTACGGTACTGATCCTCGGTCCGGAACACACAACATACACGTACAACCAACACTACCTGAAGTAAGCGAAGGTTGTTGCCTCCGCACCGCTTCTCTCCTTGCAGCAGTCATTGTGCTCCCCTGGTCGCCGATCAGCAAACGAGCAGGAAAAGTTCCGCATGCAGTAGCAGTAAGTGACTGTCACCAGGGGCATTGGTAAACACTTCTGACAAATCGGGCTTGTCCTGATCGCTGGACTCCCCAGATGTGAACCGGTGTAAGCTCATAGTGGTCGGAAGCTTTCGGGACGCTAGTGTTCTGTGGCAATATAACAGATCTGACAGTAGCGGAAGGGTATGTACTATCGGAACATTATGACAGTCATTACAGTAGGTAGTTCTCTGAATTCAGTTACAGCACTCTTGCGAGACGGAATATGTTGACTCTGCAGTTGCACATTACACTCTTTGCCGGCCGGGGTGGCCGAGCGGTTCTAGGCGCTACAGTCTGGAACCTCGCGACCGCTACGGTCGCAGGTTCGAATACTGCCTCGAGCATGGGTGTATGTGATGTCCTTAGGTTAGATAGGTTTAAGTAGTTCTAAGTTCTAGGGAACTGATGACCTCAGAAGTTAAGTCCCATAGTGCTCAGAGCCATTTGGACCATTACACTCTTCGTAATCCACTGTTCACTGCGAGGTGTAGCAAAACTATCGGATTTCCGTGTTATTCAATTCGTGTATTCATCACCATCATTATCTTCTCATGTCTAGGTGTTGTCGCTGCAACCAGCTTTGACTCTCCTCTGCGCAGCGGTTCAACTCAGTGTGCCCTTTGAATTTAAGTCCATCCATCGCTGAATCCGGGGGCTCTCTCGTGTTCTTCTTCTTCCCCTGTCTCCTAAAAGCTTGCGTTGCGATATAGTGGTCAAGAAATGTTGTTTCGTGAGTGAATTTCGTTTTCCTCTTTTGTATGCTAGTGATCAATTCCTTTGTTTCATCTGTCTCCTTGAGGACCCACTCGTTCGACATTTTTTCTCTCCCTCGGCTCATTTTCAGCACTTTCCTCCACATCCATATCTCCATTGCTTTCAAAAATTGTATATCCTGTTTCATTACGACACATGTTCCACAGCAATATAACAAAACACTCCAAACAAATATTCTGATAAATTCGTTCTTGGTTTTAATACCTATGTGACTGCTTATCAGAAGCTGTTTTTTGTTACTGAAGGCCCGTTTACCGTGGGAATTCTCTTTCTGATTTCAGCGATGGACTCATTGTTTTGTGTGGAATAGTGATTGCTAAATGCCATGCAAAACTGGTTGAATTGCTGAATACTTCATCATCTGCCTCGGTGTTTGTTTTGTCTCTCCACTGGCCTTTTCGACGATTATTGCTATGGTTTTCTGAAGTGTTTAGTTTCAATTTTACCTCCTTTAGCGTTGAAGACAAAACTCGCAGCATTTTACGTAGTTCCTTTTCATAATCTGCAGTTAACGTAAAGTCATCTGCAAACATTACACAATAGACTTCTTTTCCGTTGCCTTATTCATTTGCTCAAATATGGATATGGCCCTGTCAACGAACATATCGAACAAGAACGCAGATACAGCGTAACTTTGTCTCATTCCCCTTGTGATGTGTGCGGCCTTTACATTTCCAGTCACGTCTAGCTCGTGTGTTCAGCGACAGAAAAGTGATTGTCTGTGTGCCTGTGTGCACGGTATAATCTCTCTTATCCTATTCTCATGATCCCATTGCAGTAGAACGACCGCGCAATCATCTTCGTATACAAATTCTCTAAATCCACCCAAGAGGGTTTCTCGAGCACAAATGTGGCGTTTCTTTCAAAGATACCACTTAAGTTTCTCTAGTATATCTGTGTTACACTTTCATATCGGCTGTAACGAGCTGTTACAATCCCAGCTTTCTATCTGATTCGTCAGATGTTTTTGTGTGTTGCCTGCTCGAGAAGGACGTTTAACACTGGAACATTACTCGGAAATCGATAGCCCTAGGGAGTCGATACGATTTTCTTTACAGATTGTAAAGAGACATCTTCCTCTAGTATTACCTTTCCTCAACAGTAGTTGTCGACACCAGTATTATTTTTCGAATTTTGGACAGCTGAGTATAATCTCAGCTGTTTTTCTGAAAACTTTCATATAATTTTATACACTCTATGTTATATTTCATGCCGAGATTTATCAAAACGAATTACTTTATTTTGAATGTTATAATAGATAAGTACTGGTTCCGAATGAACAGTTAAAATTATTTTTTTAGAAGCATTTGAATTTACGATTTATCTGGCACACTTAAAATTTCTGTTATTAATTACGCAATCTAGTAATGTTTATTTCTGGCCTCATTTGTGAAATAATATTCGAAACTAACAGAAATTCATTTTTTCAAGAAAAATTGCAAACCCTTTGGAATATTGTTATTTCCTCTGAGTGTGAGACAGTAGTAAGCATGCCTCTGATGTGATCTGACGTATTTTTGTATTTTGTGCGAACAACGTCATTTCAGCTTTCTTAATGTGAAAAACCAAAAGATTGTATGATATACTAAAATGTGAGAAAATATATTAATGTGACGACAAAAATTCTGCAACAACAATCTTCAAATTCATTTAAAAAAATGGTTCAAATGGCTCTGAGCACTATGGGACTCAACTGCTGAGGTCATTAGTCCCCTAGAACTTAGAACTAGTTAAACCTAACTAACCTAAGGACATCACACACATCCATGCCCGAGGCAGGATTCGAACCTGCGACCGTAGCGGTCTCGCGGTTCCAGACTGCAGCGCCAGAACCGCGCGGTCACTTCGGCCGGCTCACATTCATTTAGATCAGATCAACCGTGAGGACCTAAAATGTGAGAATTTCAGCTTCAAGAATCCCTAGACAAGAAGAACTGGAGCCAACTCTGCGTGAAAAGATAAGTAAAATAGAAAGTTTATTGTAATCTTTGCTCCTGTCAAATCTTCATAAAAGACTAATGTGGTCGATAGCTGCAAACAGGAAGGAGCGGACGGATTACAAGATGCACTCCAACTTTGCAGAACCCTTCAATCAAATGTATTATTCACGCAAACAAAGTTGACACTCAGCGCGGTGGCTGATGGGAGCGACTATTAATGGGGAATGCTTTTACTGTCGCTCCCATCAGGCACCGCGCCGAGTGTCAACTTTGTTTGCGCGTGTACTAAGTTTTCCTTCCTCTTATTTCTGATACTCATTTTACGTGTTCACGCTGTTTCATATTGCTTCTCAGTATAACTCCTGGTGTGGGCAGAATAACGCTTGTATTATTGTTGTTGTTGTCACAGTTGTTGTAGCTACAGCTGCTTTCACGGTACCCCTTTTGGTGAGGGTTCGGTGAACGGGGACACGTATTAGTATATAGCGTACATGTGAGCTGATGTTGTAGCCGGTCCCCCTGGCGGTAAACAGCCACCGCTCACCAAGAGGCCCTTCACATGACAGGGGGAAGGGTCGGCACACACACACACACACACACACACACACACACACACACACATACTCTTTCAATACTGCCGACGTTACTGTTTACAGAAATAATAGCGTCTGTGACCTAGGGCGCGTTCTGTACACAGTATTGCCGGCGACCAACTGAGACTCGTATAAATACAAATATGGTCACCACTTCCTGTTTCCAGTGCTGATATTGAACTTGTGTTTCTATGTTCAACAGTTTTCAGAGGAAATGAAATAAAAACTCTACGTTTGTAACTGTCCCTGTCCACATCATAAAGTTGCCGACATTCAGCGATATACCACAATGTCATCACAACACATTTTCTTCTTCTTCTTCGCGGATGGATCACTTAGGACCACGCGTAATCAACATTTGTTGGCCTTCCTTTTCGCCCAGTATTCCTTCATAACCAACGAATGGGCTAGCTTTCGTTGCGTAGACCACGTATGTCGGTTAGTTTTTCTCTCTTCTTCCTCAAAACCCCGTGTGTTTGTGATTTTTCTGATTTCATTTCTGTCACGTAGATTTGGAGACCCTAATTCTCTCAGGTCTTTTTCCGTCTGTTCGGTCTTGTAGTTTTGTTCTTTAAAAATGTATGGGCTTTGTGCGTTAACCTGTTTGAGTCCATTCTTTCTAGATGCCCCATGAATTGGATTCTTCTCAGGCTCACTGTGTCTGTTATTTTGGCGATATTTTTATATATTTCTACACTGGGTTTTGGAAAATGCACACCATCTTTAGTTGTTGGTCCTAGGATTTTCCTCATTATTTTACGTTCTTTCACCTCTAATTACCCTTTTAGTGTTCTGTGTTGAAGGTTTAGTGTCTCAGATGCGTAGAGAGCTTCGGGTTTAATTACTGTTGTATAGTGTCGTATTTTGCAGTTCCGCGAGAGGCTCTTTTGGTTGTAAACGTTTTTTGTTAACTGAAACGCCGTCTCCATTTTCTGGACTCTTGATCTGATAGATTTCTTTTCATTACAATTTTCTGCAATCCATTCACCTAAATATTTAAATTCTTTTACTCGAGAGATGTAGTTATTATCAATTTTGAGATCAGAAGGTGCATCATTGATGTCAGTCATAAATTTTGTTTTTCAAATGAAATTTGTAATCCTATTTTTTCTGCCTGCTCTTGTAGTACTTCTAGCTGTTTCTGTGCATCGGTAATGTCTTGTGCGATCAGTGCCACCTCATCAGCAAATGCTAAACAGTCTAATTCTGTGCCCTTACGTTTTGGTCCCAGTCTGTGTGCTGGTGCACCTGCTTTTCTCCATTCTCCAACAACTTTTTCAAAAGCACAATTGAACACATTTTATGTCTTTTCTTTTCGGGTTTTCAGTTTTTTTCGCTCTGATAGCATAAATAAATGCTTTCTGTCGTCTAGAAAAGTAACACGTTCAAATTTTGTACCTATGATTGCATTACTGCTAGTTGTTACCGTAATCGCCACATATTCATTCAACAACGTTTGTGTCGTACTGCATGACCTTATGCAACTGGGAGTTAATCAGCAGCAATCTTAGGAATCCAGTGGCTATTTTTCTTTTTGTGCAGACTCATGACATACAAGAGCCGACTAACATTTGACGTAAGGAGTTTGTGGCTAATGTGCGGTGCAGCCATCCACGTCGAAATCAACAAATTGTACTGCCCACAGGAATGTGGCTGAACTGGAAAGCACTTTCTAGGGCTTTGTTGTCTAGAGGGTTGGTTGTGCACACCGCTTTCAGTTTACTTTAACAACACAGCTGCACCCAATTTCCTGTAAGTGCACAAATCAATAAGAGTGAAGTAGCAGCTTACTATAAATTACAGTAACCGTTACTAGTTCCTTGCAATATAAGTGTAAGGTTAAGGAAATTCCATAAAAACCTATTCATGGTGTCTATTGCGGGACTGAAATGATGTTAACAGCAAAGTTCTGTACCAAGTGTGCTTAAAACAAAATATTGAAGCCTGTGGGCTGACTCACAAAATCTGTTAGTTCTGAGCACTGATGTTCCAAATAAATCACTACTCTGGAATCGCATTCGGTAGGACTACGGTTCAAACCCCCGTCCGGCCATTCTGATTTAGGTTTTCCGTGATTTCCCTAAACTGCTTCAGCCAATGATGGGATGGTTCCTTTGAAAGGGGCACGGCCGACTTCCTTCCCCATTCTTCCTTAACCCGATGGGACCGATGACCTCACTGTTTGGCCCCCTCTCCCAAATCAACTAATCAACCAACCAAGTAAATCATTGTCTCGCAATCGAAGAATAAATGCAAGTCCGGACTCCCCACTGCATGACAAAAATAAATGTAAGTCCCAGCAGTACCTAACACAAATAATTGCAAATACATCTACATCGACATTATACGCCGCAAGCCACCTAATGGTGTGTGGCGGAGGGTACTTTCGGTAGCACTATCTGATCCCTCCAACCCTGTTCGAGTAGCGGATAGTGCGTGGGAAGAATGATTGTCGGTAAGCCTCTGTATTGGTTGTAATTTCTCGAATTTTCTCCTCATGGTCATTCCGCGAGATGTATAACATGTGGGGGGGGGGGGGGGGGGAAGTAATATGTTGTCCGACTCCTCCTGAAAAGTGCTGTCCCGAAGTTTCAATAGTAACTCTCTCCGTGATGCACAACGCCTCTCTTGTAACGTCTGCCAGTGGAGTTTGTTTAGCATCTCCGTAACGCTCTCTCGCCAGCTAAATGAACCCGTGACAAAACGCGCCGCTCTTCGTTGGATCTTTCCTATCTCCTCTATTACTCCTACGTGACAGGGATCCCACATAGATTAACAATACTCAAGAATTGGGAGAACAAGTGCCTCATAAGTCACTTCTGTCGTGGATGAGTTACATTTCCTTAAGATCCTTCCGATGAATTGAGTCTGGTGTCCGCTTTTACCACTATCTGTTTCATGTTGTATTCCACTTAAGGTCGCTCTGGATAGTTACGCCTAGATATTTTACGGCAGACGTTGTCTCCAGCTGTTTGTCATCAATGGTGTAGCTATATAATCTTGGATTTCTTTTCCTATGTAAGTGCAATATGTTAAATTTATTTACATTGAGGGTCAACTGCCAGAGCCTGCACCATTCATCAATGCTCTGCAGGTCGTTCTGTTAATTCTTGCTGTCTTCTGGCGTTGCTACTTTGGTATAGACTCTAATGCATCATCTGCGAATAGCTTTAAAGGGCATCCTCGCTTTCTACTAGATCATTTATGTATATTGTAAACAGCAACGGTCCTATCACGCATCCCTGTGGTTCTCCGGATATCACCTTTACATCCGTCGGTTTTGTTCCGTGAAGAGCAACGTGTTGAGTCCTATCTGCAAGAAAGTCTTTAATCCAATCGCAAGTCTGCTCCTATACTCCGTAAGCTCGTATTTTTTTTTCATTAAACAACAATCCGGGACTGCGTCATATGCCTCACTGAAATCAAGGAACACAGCATCAACCTGTGCGCCGTTGTCCACTGCGTTGTGGATCTCGTGGAGGAACAGAGCGAGCTGAGTTTCGCAGGGTCTCTGTTTGCGAAATCCATGTTGATTTTTATGGAGGGGACATTCATTTCCAAAAACGTCATAGTTATTGAGCATAAAACATGTTGCATAATTCTACAATAGATTGACGTCGTCGATATAGGTCTATAATTCTGTGGATCTGTCTTACGGCCTTTCTTATAAACGGGAATGACGTGCGCTTTTTTTTCCAGTCGTTAGGTACCTGTCGCTGCTCAAGCGATCTACGATAAATTACTGCTAGAAGGGGAGTAACTTCTTTCGCTTAAACTTTATAGAATCTTATAGGTTTCCCATCTGGTCCTGACGCCTTTCCACTATTAAGCGATTGTAGCTGTTTTTCAATTCCGCGATCGGTTATCTCAATAACAGACTGATCCACTAGCCGAAAGTTGATAAAAGTTCCGACTGTGGCAAACTTGTGAAAATTCAAACACTCGACCAGCGTCCACAACTGAAAATAATACCAGTTTTCTGGTATGCACTCGAGAAATTTTCCAAGTCCGCGATGGCATCAAGTAAAGTCGGTCGAAACGGCGACTTAACAAAGAAATTTTCCCATGTTCTGAGAGCACACATGCATATAGGTAGTTTTAAGTTCACATTGGGCTGGGAAGCTGTGAAACGTCCCCTTTTTAACAATTATACACGACTGCGCTTAAACTGACACACAATATTTTGTTAGCGCAACGCAATCTGACTTTCAAAATTCCCTACAAAAGAATGGCCCTGACTAACATTAAACTATACCTTTCACAAATCACTTACCTCACAAAAATCTTCGCTGCTCAAGCTACTGCAATACAGCGAGCGCCACTACTGCCAGCTAAATAAAAGATTCAAACTATGGAAGGCACTAACTACTGATAGGGATAGTTAGCAAATGAAAGATATTAATAGAGAACAAACAATGTATTTACCTTGATATCATCATATATAAATATAGCAGTTCATGACAAATTTCAAAACTCCGCCATCTCTCTCCCCACATCCACCACTGCTGGCGGCTCACCTCCAACTGCGCAACGCTACGCGCTGTTCACAGCCAGCTGCCTAACACTACAATGGCGAGTATTACAAGAATGCAAAGCAGCCACAGACTGCACACAGCACAGCCAGTGATTTTCATACAGAGGTGGCGTTACCAATAAAAAAACCTAAACAGCCTACTTACATAGAGAAAACATAAACAGCCTACTTACATAGAGAAAACATAAACAGCCTACTTACATAGAGAAAACATAAACAGCCTACTTACATAGAGATAAAATTGTAATTGTCACCATTCATCATATTATTAACTTGTAAGTTACATTTCACTGCACACGTTTCTGTTGGTCATAGTATATGGACAATATGTGAGAAGTAGGGACTGTTAGTGTTTGCAAGTGTGTTAATAATTCTGCAAGGGACTGGATAACAGCATTGCTGGTTCTAAGGACAATTCCAAAAACTTTGTGAGTGCACAAGTGGTGGTTTATGGACTTGCTATATTATCCGCAAGACTCTTCAATGGTGATTGTGCACCTGCACAATCGCAACAGATGGCTGCTGGCTATCTCTACCAGGACTACAGTGGGTCTGCACCTCTGGTGGCCCACCAATACCGTAATCTCTACCTGGACTACAGTGGGTCTGCACCTCTGGTGGCCCACCAATACCATAATCTCTACCAGGACTACAGTGGGTCTGCTCTGTGATGACCTACCTACCAATACTCTTCAAAATTTCGACTGACTCTGCTGTGGGTTTGCTCTGTTGTGGCCCATTACCTGTATGCATGTCAAGAGTCAGCACTGTCTTTCCGTTGGAAGGACAACACTACTTCTTCAAGACTGCATGGAAATCCACTACTTCCGTGTGCATTTTCTTCTACTGCTCAGACTTTGAGAAAAACACTGCAATTTTACTGTGACGAATGATGAGGACTGTCTTTATGGACTGTGAGAAAATTTTAGCTTTTGACCAACATTGTATCAATAAGTGTGTGCATTTGATTTCTTTGTTATTGTAATTATGAAAAATTTTTTTCAAATTTGTATTGGCCACTGCCCAATACAATTTGTAAAAATTTTTGTAGGGAGCATGGGGGCTATGTAAGAAAGCTGTTTAGGATTTCTTATTGGTAACGCCACCTCTGTATGAAAATCACTGGCTGTGCTGTGTGCAGTCTGTGGCTGCTTTGCATTGTTGTAATACTCGCCATTGTAGTGTTAGGCAGCTGGCTGTGAACAGCGCGTAGCGTTGCGCAGTTGGAGGTGAGCCGCCAGCAGTGGTGGATGTGGGGAGAGAGATGGCGGAGGTTTGTAATTTGTCATGAACTGATATATATATTATGACTTGTGATGATATTAAGGTAAATACATTGTTTGCTCTCTATTAATATCTTTCATTTGCTAACTATCCCTATCAGTAGTTAGTGCCTTCAGTAGTTTGAATCTTTTATTTAGCTGGCAGTAGTGGCGCTCGCTGTATTGCAGTAGCTTGAGCAGCGAAGATTTTTGTGAGGTAAGTGATTTGTGAAAGGTATAGTTTAATGTTAGTCAGGGCCATTCTTTTGTAGGGAATTTTGAAAGTCAGATTGCGTTGCGCTAACAAAATATTGTGTGTCAGTTTAAGCACAGTCAGGTACAATTTTTCAAAGGGGACGTTTCATATGGTGACCCTGCCAGGATTCGAACCTGGAATCTTCTGATTTTTTTCTTGTAGTCTGTGTAATTAGTGTAGCTATTGTTTATTGCTAGCGCATAATTATAGTGAGAATTTCCTTTGTAGTTGTAGTTTTTCATTGTTGTACAGTAAAACAGGTGTGGCATGCATGTAGATTTGCACCAAGTATTTCGCAGCTGCAATTAACTAGATATTATTTTCAGTGCTACGTTAATATGTTCTCTTATTTTTGATCTTCAAATTGTGTTTTTCTGTGTTGTCGTGTGAAATACTGTGACAATAATGGCGTGTGAAAAACGTAATACTAGGCTCCAAAGTAAACTGAGAAATGACAGTGAAAATGAAAGCAGTGTGTTAGCGCCACCGCGTAATGAATTAACTGATGTTCAAAGTACTAATTTGGTAATTGTGCATAGGGAAATGGAGCGGGCTGCAAACAATGGTGTAGACAGTGAAACAGGTAGTGAACAGGGAAGCATTATCGATCGATCGGTCGGCAACAGATCGCCTCAGGAACCCGAAATAACAGGACACAATTTCGCAAATACTGTAGATTCAGGTTTTGGGTCATCACCGTTTTCTCAAATAAGACAAGACACATTTTCTGCTTGTCAAAATGTGAATGTTGCCGATGCAAATTCACTGCCGAAAAGCACTGAGGAACATGTTTCAGACACCAATGCATTGTTATTACAATTAATACAACAAATGGGACACACACAGCAAAAGCTTCAAAAGTTAGACACAGTGGAACAAAATCTTAAAAAGTTAGACACAATGGAACAAAATCAGAGACAAACACAGCAACAGTTAGACACACTGGAACAAAATCAGAGACAAACACAGCAACAGCTTCAAAAGTTAGACTCATTGGAACAAACTCTTGAACAAACGCGCGAAGATTTAACTACTGAATTACATAACATTGAATCGAAATGTCAAAAAGTCTGTAATGACGTAAAAACGCAAATTTGTGAGCATTTCCAACCTATTTTTTCGCGTCATGAAAATGCATTACAGAATGATGAAGCAGCCATAAAAGAACTGCAAACTATTGTTCATGAAAATCACAACACCTTGAATACAAAGCAATCTTAAACTTTAACGATGCTGAAATAACTTTAGAAAAAGAAGGTAAGTCAGTAGCTTTGAAATTTGAAGATTGGCTCTCAAACCATGACGAAGAAATTAATCGGCTTTACCTCCTGTTAGACAACAGTTCGGAATTTTCGACGGAACTTGACACTAACAATCACTCTGCAAGTACTGACAGGGGTGATATCGACGGCGCATTTGATACTAATGAGTTAATTCAGAATAAAATTCAAACAATTGAGAATTGTAATGACAATGATAGGCAAGACCTTTTTGAAATTTTACAAGCACATTCCACAGTTTTTACTCACAAAACAGGAACAATCAAGGGATTTCAATACCAATTTCGTGTTCGTGAGCATACTAAATTTTGTGTTAGACCATACGTAATTCCGGCGCATTATAGGGACCGTGTTAGAACAGAAATACAATCTATGCTTGACGAGGGCATTATTGAGCCTGCAGTAAGCTCATACAACAATCCGTTACATGTTGTTGAGAAGAAAAATGGATCGATCAGGCTTGTCTTAGATTCGAGACAAATCAATACTATCATTATTCCTGAAACAGACAGGCCGCAGACGATGGAAGAACTTCTTCAAAATTTTAATGGTGTAAAAGTGTTGTCTTCCATTGATATCAGATCCAGCTTTTATCAGATCGAACTTCATCCAGAATGTAGAAAATACACAGCTTTCCTTTGTTTCGGCGTTTGTTATCAGTTTCGGAAACTTCCTTTTGGTTTGAACATTTCTTCAGCAGCATTCATTCGCGGGCTAAATTCCATATTACCTGAATTCTTAAAACGTCACATCACCTTATATGTAAACGATATTCTGATAGCAGAAGCCTCATGGGAACAACACAATCGCATCCTCAACAGCGTGTTACATATTTTTGCAGAATCTGGAATTACAGTTAACTTGGAAAAGTCTGAATTCGGTAGGTCAAAGGTGAGGTTTTTGGGACATATTATTTCTTCTGAAGGCATTCAGCCGGATCCTGAAAAGTTAGAAGCAATCAGAGCCATTCCAGTTCCATCTACAAAAAGACAAGTCCGCAGTTTTCTAGGTCTCGTAAATTTTTACCGTCGTTTTCTGAATATGCAAATTCTTGTTACACCAAAACTTTGTTCTCTCACTGGAAAAAGTACTATTTGGAACTGGGACGAACAAGCACAGTTGGAATTCAATTCTTTGAAAGAATCGCTACTTCACGCGCCAATACTAGCTCATCCAGATCTGTCACAAGATTTCTGCCTTAGCACGGATTCTTCTAAAGTCGGTCTTGGTGCCCATTTATTTCAAGAAGCCATAGAAAATGACACTACCGTTCAGAAAACCATTGCTTTTGCTAGCCGAGTGCTAACAAAATCTGAAAAAAATTATTCCGTTACTGAATTAGAAGCTTTAGCTATCGTTTGGGCATTTAACAAATTCCGTTTCTTTCTTTCTGGTAAGCACGTAAAAGTATACAGTGATCATCGTGCATTACAATTTCTTATGTCTCCAAAATTAAATCATGACAGGTTAAAACGTTGGGCATTGTTTCTGCAAGAATTCCGCTTCACAATAGTCTACATTCCCGGCAAGGAGAACATTGTTGCGGACGCACTGTCACGCGCACCGGCTGGGCTTGAGAAAAGTAACAGAGAAGGCAACCTCGAGAAAAATTTCAGTATTCTTTACATTCAGAAAGTCGCCTTTGAAAACTTCATCACCACATCTTTAAAGGACATTGCTCATGAACAAGATAAAGATCCGATTTGGAAAGACATCAAGAGCAAATGGCATGAAAAGACACACACACAGATTCGGCATTATTACCTGGTTAGAAACAACATACTCTTCAAACGCTGCACTGTTGATGACAAGCTATGGGTACTTTGCATTCCAGACGATTTTGTTAATAAGCTCATTTGGTACATTCATTTCAGCTACGCACATTTTGGTCCACGAAAATGTTATCATATTCTTCGAACGACTTATTTTAACAATATGGAAAAGAGAATTCGAAGAGTCTTGTCTATTTGTAAACTTTGTCAAAAGGCGAAACCATCTACTGTCTCCCATAGTGCTCCGCTGTTTCCTATCATTCCTTCTAAATTAAAAGAATTTGCTGCTGTTGATCTCTTGGGACCGCTTGTCAGAACATCTAATGGATTTTCGTACGTTCTAGTCGCTGTTGAACTTACTTCAAAATTTGTTTCTTTCACTCCGTTACGTAAAGCCACTGGACGATCTGTATCCAACGCCTTTGTTAAAAATTTCTTACGTGAAGTTGGCCATGTTGCTAAAGTCATTTCAGATAACGGACCGCAATTTAGATCTGCTGTTTGGTCACGCACGCTTCGGAATCATAAAATCAAACCTGTTTTTATTTCATTGTACTCACCACATTGCAACCCGTCTGAACGGATTATGAAAGAAATCTATAAGCTTTGCAGACTTTATTGTCACAGAAAGCATCAGCATTGGGACAGATATCTACAATTATTTCAAAATGTGCTGAATGAAATGCCTCATGATTCCACTGCTTTACCACCTACTCTTGTACTAAAGAATGAAGAACCACCGAACAGAATCAGAGAGCTTGTACCTTTCCCAAATACACGTAAACTTCGACACAAAGACATAATTGATTTGGCTCTTAAAAATATAAAATCTGCAGCAGACAAAAGGAGAAAACTACACGGTAAAGCAAATGCAAAGAAATTGTATATTGGTCAGAAAGTTCTCATTAAAGCTCATTCATTGTCACATAAGAAGAAACACTTGAGTCACAAATTCTTTCTAGTTTACAATGGACCATACAGAATCCGACGTATACCACATGATAATTGCGTTGAAGTTGAAACTCTGCGTACTAGGAAGAGTAAAGGTTTACACCACATTTCACATGTAAAACCATTTATTGAGATATAATCTGCTTTTTAACTTAGTCTTTGGTATAAAAATTTTCACTTCACATTTCTAGTATGCTTTGTCAGATTTAGAATCTGTTAACATGTAACAATGTTTGAAGTGAAATATCCAGTCAAGAACCAAGAGAACTTATTTAAACAGAAATTACGAATGCATTGTTATAATGAACAGACGACACAGTGTTGTTAATTGTACATTCTTGCTTGTTAGTTGCACGATTATGGAACGACTATAAGGCTTACATACTTAGAACATTTCCCAGTACTGCTAATGAGCTTTTAATGCAACATTTTGGTTGACCTGAAAATATATTCTGGATTTAAAGTACTTTCTGTGAGATACCAGATGACACAGTGTTAGTTTATGTGACATTTACACGATTTTATCACGACGCTACTAATGAGTGACAATTTACAATGTTGCTTTTGTAGTGTTTCTGTTTTATTTCTGCACAGTTTTTCTGTTTTATTCTGCAAAGTAAAACATGTTTTAGTAGTAACTTTTGTGGTATAGCTACAATGAGATTGCCTTTTCCGTAGCACAACAATACGTTGCAGCACAGTACTTTCTTCATCATGGCAATAAGCGTAATAACTAAGATATCTATACATAAAGCATTTCACTTTTGTTTATCATGAGGTAAGTACATTGACTTCTGCAGAACTTAGCTTTCGGAGGACGATAAGTACAACACTTCCACAGAATTATCTTACATCAAGACGCACATTTAGCGCTACAGGACACGCATTTGAGTGATTAATTTTGTACTTAAAACATTTATTTTTAAAGATATTTGAAGTACAAAGATACAAAGGTTTTCAGTGAGACATTTCATTTCATTGCTGTAACCTGTAACACCTGAGGGTATAATTACATTAATCCTCAGGGGGGTACATGCTTACTTTGTGTACCATGTGTTTGGCAAACACAAGGAACCCTAGCTAATATGGTATTTGCTTATACAACTTTACACATCGGTACCATATTTCTCTAAAACATAAATTACACAGCTATCTGATCATTTAACTGAGACAGACAAACGTTTTTACTACATCAGTGACAGATGTTTACGTAATTACACAGTTGGATAACTTCACACTTACGAAATTGTATTTTGTCTGTACTTTGAGAAATGCTCACATTTTTCGGAACCATTGTGATACTATGAGAGCTTTGAATGATATATTTGGTAAGGGAGCATGATTTTAAAGTACGTTTGAGGTAGATGACACTATTGAAATGAGCAGAGAATTTTTTTTAGGTTTTGAAATTATTGGAGGAAGCTACGACGATTTTGAGATTTGACTGAGGTGTTATGATGTTATTATTATGACGACGATGTGTACTATGCTGTTGAGATATGTTTATGATCAATAAGATGATGCTACCGTATATGAGGAATAAGAAGTATGTTGGAAACCAAGAATCGTACTTTAAGAGTTATGAAATGTGCGTAAATGCGTGACTGTATCACAATGCTGATGAATATTTTATTTGGACACTTATATTTATAGGATTTTCTTTCTACAGATTTGCAACGCTAATTCTTGACTTGTGAAATATTTTTATGTGAGACTGTCACTGTAACGGAAACTGGTGTCGTAAATATTTCCGTAAGAAAGTTAAGTGACCACCTGCACGTAATGCGTTGTGGGCACACAGCTGTGTCAAACACCTGGAGAACAAGCCATTAGGGTGTCCCTTTCCGGAAGCACAGGTAGGAAAAAAGAAAGAAAAAAGGCAGGCCTTATCCTCGCCATTGACATTCCTTTAGAGAAAATATTGCAAATGCGACACCTTCATTACTTCCATTAACCTTGCTATTGACATTCCTTTGTAGAAAGCATCGCAAATATTACACGCTCATTACCTGAAAACATATGATTACTCGTACTTTGTACTAATTACTGCAATGCTTATGAATTGATGGGAAATATTCGTTCATCTGCACACCTGATTATGACAAGTGTCTTTCTATGAGAGTTGAGAGGCTACTGACAGCCTACTGACATAGAGAAAACATAAACAGCCTACTTACATAGAGAAAACATAAACAGCCTACTTACGTAGAGAAAACATAAACAGCCTACTTACATAGCCGCCATGCTCCCCACAAAAATTTTTACAAATTGGATTGGGCAGTGGCCAATACAGATTTGAAAAAAATTTTCATAATTACAATAACAAAGAAATCAAATGCACACACTTATTGATACAATGTTGGTCAAAAGCTAAAATTTTCTGACAGTCTATAAAGATAGTCCTGATCATTCATCACAGTGAAACTGCCGTTTCTTTTCTCAAAGTCTGAGCAGTAAAAGACAATGCACACAGAAGTAGTGGATTTCCATGCCGTCTTGAAGAAGTAGTGTTGTCCTTCCAACGGAAAGACAGTGCTGACTCTTGACATGCTGACAGGTAATGGGCCACAACGGGGCAAACCCACAGCAGAGTCATTCGAAGTTTTGAAGAATATTGGTAGGTAGGTCATCACAGAGCAGACCCACTGGAGTCCTGGTAGAGATTGTGGTATTGGTGGGCCACCAGAGGTGCAGACCCACTGCAGTCCTTGTAGAAATAATGGCATGGTGGGTCATCAAAGATGCAGACCCACTGTAGTCCTTGTAGAGATGATGGTATTGGTGGGTCATCAAAGATGCAGACCCACTGTAGTCCTTGTAGAGATGACCAGCAGCCATCTGTTGCGATCTGTTGCGACTGTGCAGGTGCACAATCACCATCGAAGAGTCTTGCGAATAATATAGCAAGTCCATAACCACCACTTGTGCACTCACAAAGATTTTGGAATTTTCCTCAGAACCAGCAATGCTGTTATCCAGTCCCTTGCTGAATTATTAACACACATGCAAACACTATCAGTCCCTACTTCTCACATATTGTCCATATACTATGACCAACAGAAACGTGTGCAGTGAAATGTAACTTAATTTGAAGAACTGGTCTATACAATTTTATAAGATAAGAATACAATTACAAAGGTACAAAATACATCATTAAAGAACATAACAATACAGATAACATTTGTAGTACAGGCTTTACAAAAGAATCGAAATAAACATATACATCAGTGTTACAGGAATTATGACATGAGTACAAAAATAAAAGATCAGAATCACTTTCGAAACATCAACTTCACTCATGAGCATTAAAACAAAACAGAATAAATAATGTGTAAGCATATTTATAAGATAAATAACATATTATTAATGCCAATTATATTTGAGGATAACAGTATTCCTCATCATAGTGAATGTAGCTGAGTATTAGAAAAATTCTACAACATAAATCTTATCAAATAAACACATAAAAACAGGATGAACACAAATACACAAGGGTACACAAACATATAGCGGAATAATACAAAAGAAAAGGACGGGGTTTGTTTTACTGCAGTATTTTGCAAACAAAACTTTCTTTACTTCTTGGAGATCTCCCTTCGTTCTTCATTATTTCCAAAAGTTCTATCTATACCTGCTTTCTGTACTTTTCTCGTATAGCCTCTCAGTGCATTTCTTCAAATTCATCGCAACTCATTCTCTTAGAGGCTACCCCCTCTTAAGCTAACTTAAATCTACTGAGCTCAGATGCTAAACTAAGGTACGAGGCAATGCAGCAGCACAAAACAATTAACACAAACAGCAATGACAAAAAAATGGAAATTTGCAAAGCAAGCTACAGTAAATCTAAATTACCAAGCAATGCAACATTACAACTAAATGAGCCAATGTGCAGTAACAATAAAAATAAATGAGTAGTAAAACTGGCTTAGCAGAGTAACACAAAGTCAAATTCAGTAACACTATGCCTGGCAAACAGCAGTAACTTATACCTAAACATGACATAGCTCAAGCAAAAAAAATAGTACACTAAAGATAACAATGCAGATAAGGGAAATGTATAATCACATCTTAATGTCTAACTACACTCCTGGAAATTGAAATAAGAACACCGTGAATTCATTGTCCCAGGAAGGGGAAACTTTATTGACACATTCCTGGGGTCAAATACATCACATGATCACACTGACAGAACCACAGGCACATAGACACAGGCAACAGAGCATGCACAATGTCGGCACTAGTACAGTGTATATCCACCTTTCGCAGCAATGCAGGCTGCTATTCTCCCATGGAGACGATCGTACAGATGCTGGATGTAGTCCTGTGGAACGGCCTGCCATGCCATTTAAACCTGGCACCTCAGTTGGACCAGCGTTCGTGCTGGACGTGCAGACCGCGTGAGACGACGCTTCATCCAGTCCCAAACATGTTCAATGGGGGACAGATCCGGAGATCTTGCTGGTCAGGGTAGTTGACTTACACCTTCTAGAGCACGTTGGGTGGTACGGGATACATGCGGACGTGCATTGTCCTGTTGGAACAGCAAGTTCCCTAGCCGGTCTAGGAATGGTAGAACGATGGGTTCGATAATGGTTTGGATGTACCGTGCACTATTCAGTGTCCCCTCGACGATCACCAGTGGTGTACGGCCAGTGTAGAGATCGCTCCCCACACCATGATGCCGGGTGTTGGCCCTGTGTGCCTCGGTCGTATGCAGTCCTGATTGTGGCGCTCACCTGCACGGCGCCAAACACGCATACGACCATCATTGGCACCAAGGCAGAAGCGACTCTCATCGCTGAAGACGACACGTCTCCATTCGTCCCTCCATTCACGCCTGTCGCGACACCACTGGAGGCGGGCTGCACGATGTTGGGGCGTGAGCGGAAGACGGCCTAACGGTGTGTGGGACCATAGCCCAGCTTCATGGAGACGGTTGCGAATGGTCCTCGCCGATACCCCAGGAGCAACAGTGTCCCTAATTTGCTGGGAAGTGGCGGTGCGGTCCCCTACGGCACTGCGTAGGATCCTACGGTCTTGGCGTGCATCCGTGCGTCGCTGCGGTCCGGTCCCAGGTCGACGGGCACGTGCACCTTCCGCCGACCACTGGCGACAACATCGATGTACTGTGGAGACCTCACGCCCCACGTGTTGAGCAATTCGGCGGTACGTCCACCCGGCCTCCCGCATGCCCACTATACGCCCTCGCTCAAAGTCTGTCAGCTGCACATACGGTTCACGTCCACGCTGTCGCAGCATGCTACCAGTGTTAAAGACTGCGATGGAGCTCCGTATGCCACGGCAAACTGGCTGACACTGACGGCGGCGGTGCACAAATGCTGCGCAGCTAGCGCCATTCGACGGCCAACACCGCGGTTCCTGGTGTGTCCGCTGTGCCGTGCGTGTGATCATTGCTTGTACAGCCCTCTCGCAGTGTCCGGAGCAAGTATGGTGGGTCTGACATACCGGTGTCAATGTGTTCTTTTTTCCATTTCCAGGAGTGTAATTAAAGTGGTGCACCTCAACAACTTATTGTAAAAGAAATATTACCATGTACTTGAAAAGAAAATTATGTGTCCAGTTACTGTTACTAGTCCCTTCTTATTGTTCTTTCCTTTCCAAGTGCTCCTTTTTTTAAAGAATGTGGATTACAAAATTATCATTTAATAGATCTGTTGACAGAAAGTGTTCACATTAGCAAATGCATCTAAGTTTATTTTATAAAACTAATGCTGTAACACAGCTGAAAAACAGGTATCAAATGAAATAAGCAATTACGCAAACCAAAGCATAAAAACATCATTCAATAGCTATGTGGCATTTCGAAAGTCAGTAGCTCTCAACTCTCGTAGAAAGACGCTTGTCGTAATCAGGTGTGCAGATGTAAAAATATTTCTCGTCATTTCATTTGGCATTTCAGTAAATATCATAAATTACGAGCTCCACAGTACCCGAGGATAATGGCCTCCCCTTTTTTTTTTTCTACCTGTGCTTCCGGAAAGGCACACCCTAATGGCTTGTTCTCCAGGTGTCTGACACAGCGGTGTGCCGACGACGCAGGTGCAGGTGGTCACTTAACTTTCTTACAGAAATATTTACGACAGCAATTTTCGCTACAGTGACAGTCTCACATAAAAATATTTCACAGGTCAGGAATTAGCGTTGCAAATCTGTAGAAAGAAAATCCTATAAATATAAGTGTCCAAATAAAATATTCGTCAGCATTGTGATACAGTCACGCATTTACGCACATTTCATAACTCTTAAAGTACGATTCTTGGTTTCCAACATACTTCTTATTCCTCATATACGGTAGCATCATCTTATTGATCATAAACATATCTC
This sequence comes from Schistocerca americana, assembly GCF_021461395.2. NCBI lineage: Eukaryota > Metazoa > Arthropoda > Insecta > Orthoptera > Acrididae > Schistocerca > Schistocerca americana. The sequence continues at coordinate 826,520,760 of NC_060122.1, read as the reverse complement.
AACAGCATAGTACACATCGTCGTCATAATAATAACATCATAACACCTCAGTCAAATCTCAAAATCGTCGTAGCTTCCTCCAATAATTTCAAAACCTAAAAAAAATTCTCTGCTCATTTCAATAGTGTCATCTACCTCAAACGTACTTTAAAATCATGCTCCCTTACCAAATATATCATTCAAAGCTCTCATAGTATCACAATGGTTCCGAAAAATGTGAGCATTTCTCAAAGTACAGACAAAATACAATTTCGTAAGTGTGAAGTTATCCAACTGTGTAATTACGTAAACATCTGTCACTGATGTAGTAAAAACGTTTGTCTGTCTCAGTTAAATGATCAGATAGCTGTGTAATTTATGTTTTAGAGAAATATGGTACCGATGTGTAAAGTTGTATAAGCAAATACCATATTAGCTAGGGTTCCTTGTGTTTGCCAAACACATGGTACACAAAGTAAGCATGTACCCCCCTGAGGATTAATGTAATTATACCCTCAGGTGTTACAGGTTACAGCAATGAAATGAAATGTCTCACTGAAAACCTTTGTATCTTTGTACTTCAAATATCTTTAAAAATAAATGTTTTAAGTACAAAATTAATCACTCAAATGCGTGTCCTGTAGCGCTAAATGTGCGTCTTGATGTAAGATAATTCTGTGGAAGTGTTGTACTTATCGTCCTCCGAAAGCTAAGTTCTGCAGAAGTCAATGTACTTACCTCATGATAAACAAAAGTGAAATGCTTTATGTATAGATATCTTAGTTATTACGCTTATTGCCATGATGAAGAAAGTACTGTGCTGCAACGTATTGTTGTGCTACGGAAAAGGCAATCTCATTGTAGCTATACCACAAAAGTTACTACTAAAACATGTTTTACTTTGCAGAATAAAACAGAAAAACTGTGCAGAAATAAAACAGAAACACTACAAAAGCAACATTGTAAATTGTCACTCATTAGTAGCGTCGTGATAAAATCGTGTAAATGTCACATAAACTAACACTGTGTCATCTGGTATCTCACAGAAAGTACTTTAAATCCAGAATATATTTTCAGGTCAACCAAAATGTTGCATTAAAAGCTCATTAGCAGTACTGGGAAATGTTCTAAGTATGTAAGCCTTATAGTCGTTCCATAATCGTGCAACTAACAAGCAAGAATGTACAATTAACAACACTGTGTCGTCTGTTCATTATAACAATGCATTCGTAATTTCTGTTTAAATAAGTTCTCTTGGTTCTTGACTGGATATTTCACTTCAAACATTGTTACATGTTAACAGATTCTAAATCTGACAAAGCATACTAGAAATGTGAAGTGAAAATTTTTATACCAAAGACTAAGTTAAAAAGCAGATTATATCTCAATAAATGGTTTTACATGTGAAATGTGGTGTAAACCTTTACTCTTCCTAGTACGCAGAGTTTCAACTTCAACGCAATTATCATGTGGTATACGTCGGATTCTGTATGGTCCATTGTAAACTAGAAAGAATTTGTGACTCAAGTGTTTCTTCTTATGTGACAATGAATGAGCTTTAATGAGAACTTTCTGACCAATATACAATTTCTTTGCATTTGCTTTACCGTGTAGTTTTCTCCTTTTGTCTGCTGCAGATTTTATATTTTTAAGAGCCAAATCAATTATGTCTTTGTGTCGAAGCTTACCTGTATTCGGGAAAGGTACAAGCTCTCTGATTCTGTTCGGTGGTTCTTCATTCTTCAGTACAAGAGTAGGTGGTAAAGCAGTGGAATCATGAGGCATTTCATTCAGCACGTTTTGAAATAAGTGTAAATATCTGTCCCAATGCTGATGCTTTCTGTGACAATAAAGCCTGCAAAGCTTATTGATTTCTTTCATAATCTGTTCGGAGGGGTTACAATGTGGTGAGTACAATGAAATAAAAACAGGTTTGATTTTATGGTTGCGAAGCATGCGTGACCAAACAGCAGATTTGAATTGCGGTCCGTTATCTGAAATGACTTTACTAACGTGTCCAACTTCACGTAAGAAATTTTTAACAAAGGCGTTGGATACAGACCGTCCAGTGGCTTTACGTAACGGTGTGAAAGAAACAAATTTTGAAGTAAGTTCAACAGCGTCTAGAACGTACGAAAATCCATTAGATGTTCTGACAAGCGGTCCCAAGAGATCAACAGCAGCAAATTCTTTTAATTTAGAAGGAATGATAGGAAACAACGGAGCACGATGTGAGACAGTAGATGGTTTCGCCTTTTGACAAAGTTTACAAATAGACAAGACTCTTCGAATTCTCTTTTCCATATTGTTAAAATAAGTCGTTCGAAGAATATGATAACATTTTCGTGGACCAAAATGTGCATAGCTGAAATGAATGTACCAAATGAGCTTATTAACAAAATCGTCTGGAATGCAAAGTACCCATAGCTTGTCATCAACAGTGCAGCGTTTGAAGAGTATGTTGTTTCTAACCAGGTAATAATGCCGAATCTGTGTGTGTGTCTTTTCATGCCATTTGCTCTTGATGTCTTTCCAAATCGGATCTTTATCTTGTTCATGAGCAATGTCCTTTAAAGATGTGGTGATGAAGTTTTCAAAGGCGACTTTCTGAATGTAAAGAATACTGAAATTTTTCTCGAGGTTGCCTTCTCTGTTACTTTTCTCAAGCCCAGCCGGTGCGCGTGACAGTGCGTCCGCAACAATGTTCTCCTTGCCGGGAATGTAGACTATTGTGAAGCGGAATTCTTGCAGAAACAATGCCCAACGTTTTAACCTGTCATGATTTAATTTTGGAGACATAAGAAATTGTAATGCACGATGATCACTGTATACTTTTACGTGCTTACCAGAAAGAAAGAAATGGAATTTGTTAAATGCCCAAACGATAGCTAAAGCTTCTAATTTAGTAACGGAATAATTTTTTTCAGATTTTGTTAGCACTCGGCTAGCAAAAGCAATGGTTTTCTGAATGGTAGTGCCATTTTCTATGGCTTCTTGAAATAAATGGGCACCAAGACCGACTTTAGAAGAATCCGTGCTAAGACAGAAATCTTGTGACAGATCTGGATGAGCTAAGATTGGCGCGTGAAGTAGCGATTCTTTCAAAGAATTGAATTCCAACTGTGCTTGTTCGTCCCAGTTCCAAATAGTACTTTTTCCAGTGAGAGAACAAAGTTTTGGTGTAACAAGAATTTGCATATTCAGAAAACGACGGTAAAAATTTACGAGACCTAGAAAACTGCGGACTTGTCTTTTTGTGGATGGAACTGGAATGGCTCTGATTGCTTCTAACTTTTCAGGATCCGGCTGAATCCCTTCAGAAGAAATAATATGTCCCAAAAACTTCACCTTTGTCCTACCGAATTCAGACTTTTCCAAGTTAACTGTAATTCCAGATTCTGCAAAAATACGTAACAAACTGTTGAGGATGCAATTATGTTGTTCCCATGAAGCTTCTGCTATCAGAATATCGTCCACATATAAAGTGATGTGACGTTTTAAGAACTCAGGTAATATGGAATTTAACCCACGAATGAATGCTGCCGAAGAAATGTTCAAACCAAAAGGAAGTTTCCGAAACTGATAACAAACGCCGAAACAAAGGAAAGCTGTGTATTTTCTACATTCTGGATGAAGTTCGATCTGATAAAAGCTGGATCTGAGATCAATGGAAGACAACACTTTTACACCATTAAAATTTTGAAGAAGTTCTTCCATCGTCTGCGGCCTGTCTGTTTCAGGAATAATGATCGTATTGATTTGTCTCGAATCTAAGACAAGCCTGATCGATCCATTTTTCTTCTCAACAACATGTAATGGATTGTTGTATGAGCTTACTGCAGGCTCAATAATGCCCTCGTCGAGCATAGATTGTATTTCTGTTCTAACACGGTCCCTATAATGTGCTGGTATTACATATGGTCTAACACAAAATTTAGTATGCTCACGAACACGAAATTGGTATTGAAATCCCTTGATTGTTCCTGTTCTATGAGTAAAAACTGTGGAATGTGCTTGTAAAATCTCAAAAAGGTCCTGCCTATCAGTGTCATTACAATTCTCAATTGTTTGAATTTTATTCTGAATTAACTTATTAGTGTCAAATGCGCCGTCGATATCATCCCTGTCAGTACTTGCAGAGTGATTGTTAGTGTCTAGTTCCGTAGAAAAGTCCGAACTGTTGTCTAACAGAAGGTAAAGCCAATTAATTTCCTCGTCATGGTTTGAGAGCTAATCTTCAAATTTCAAAGCTATTGACTTACCTTCTTTCTCTAAACTTATTTCAGCATCGTGAAAGTTTAAGATTGCTTTGTATTCATTCAAAAAGTCTACTCCCAATACAATTTCCGTCGACAATAATGGAACAATGAGAAAGTTCATAGAGAAGCTGTGGCTTTGACAAAAGAATTCTAAATTGGTTTGTTGGCGTACATCTACACTTTTTCCAAAGATTGCACCTTGTAATTTAATCTTACGTAACGGAAGTGTGGGGCAATCGTTCGATTTGTTGCATTTGCTAAAGGCTGTTTCACTGATTACTGAAATGGGACTGCCAGAGTCAAGTACTGCCGTAAATTTTATGTCATTTACTGTAATTTGAATCACCGGATATGCAATGTTGTTATGTTTTACGTCGTGTTCTTGGAGTAAGATGTCCCTAATGTCTTCCATTTTTACGTAATTACTAGCTACGGCAGCTGCGTCGTTAGTGTCATAAGAACGTTTTGTGGCTGCCAGAGGTGTGAGTCATTGCCTATTGTCTCTTTGTTGGCGCGCGTCGTTATTGGGATTTGGAGACCTAACTTCTACAAATTCACCTCCTCGAGAGGGCCCTGCTCTGTTTGAATGCCGCCAGTTCTGATGCAATTCAGGTCTGTCGTTACGATCACATCGTCTGTCGTCATGTCGGTAGTTCCTGTAGTTTCTTTCTTGTCGGTTAAGTGGTGGAGAATTTCTCCCTGAATCGTAACTGCGCGCTGAACTGTTTTGCGTCTGAAGTTATTCTGTCTCCCTTGATAATAATTATTTTGGTTCCCATATTGTCTGTTTCTCTGATTGTCTCTGTGATAGTCACTACCGCGGAGAGGTGATATTTCCCTGTAATTATTACTACTCTGCCAACGGTTGTAATACGGGTGGTGTCTGTTTCGGTCACGATTTGTGTTGTGAGAATAGCCTTGTCGCGTCCAGTTATTATTTCTTTCATCGCGGAATTGCGACTGATGTGATCTGTAATTGTTGTGCTCCTGCGTTCCGCGATTGTCACTGTCACTTTCCAGTTCTTGTTACAGTCCCTGAAAAGCTTCAATGTCGTCTTTGCAACGTCCTGCCAAAATAATATGTCGTAAATGTTCAGGTAATTTGATTAAGCAAATGCGGATAAGTTCTGAGGGGCTGTATGGGTTTGACAGGTACTGATTCTTGTGCAACATGTCTTAAAAATATTTCACAAGACTGGAGAATTCAGATTGTTCGAAATGTTTCATCATTATGATACCATGTTTTACTCGGTCTTGTGTGGCTTGAGACCAATATGCTGAGAGGAAGGCATGGTAAAATTCTCCTTCTCTGTGGCAATCGTGAATGACCGATCGCATTCTTACAGCTGGTTCATTCTCTAAGTAGCCACACATAAATTCTAATCTGTGCTCCAATGACCAGTTGGGAGGAAAACAATGAGAGAATTGATGGAGCCATGCTTGTGGATGAATGTCGTTGCCAGAATTCTTAAATGTTTTGAATTTACGTGTAGTAATGAACAGCTTATAGTCAAAATCATCATGTCGACGAGTCGCATATCGGTCAGTGTTAGGTCGTGTCGGCCGTTCAATCTCAAAATTCGGTGCACATTGCCAATTTCTTTCATAACTTCCGAAATGCCCTGTGTTATTATTTTGCGGCTTTTCCGTATTTCTAAGTCCCTCTTCCCGTGTTGGAGCACGAGTGTCCTCTGAAATACGTAATTCTTGTATTACCTGTGTCAGCTGATCTTGTACTTCCCGGATTTCTCTTTGGTGTTGTGTATTAATTTGATTCTGATTTTGTTTGAATTTTCTTATTTGTTCATACTCTTCTGTGTCAGTGAAGGCTACGGGTCTTGTGTCATTCAGATCATCATCTACCTTTGTAGATAAGTTAGTGACCTGATCCGAAAGTTCGGCTACTTTCTTCGATAGTGTACTTATTTCTTCAGTGTGTTTTTCTGAACCAAGTTTCAGAGTATCTACTGTGTCCTTAAAGTTTTCCTGAGTTTTTGCAAGTTGCGTAACCGAATTGGTAGATGCAACTGAGTCAAATTTAGCTTGCAAGGTCTCATGATTTTCATGAACAATAATTTGCAGTTCTTTTATGGCTGCTTCGTGATTCTGTAATGCATTTTCATGCCGCGAAAAAATAGGTTGAAAATGCTCACAAATTTGAGTTTTTACGTCATTACAGACTTTTTGACATTTCGATTCAATGTTATGTAGCTCAGTAGTTAAATCTTCACGCGTTTGTTCAAGAGTTTGTTCCAATGAGTCTAACTTTTGAAGCTGTTGTTGTGTTTGTCTCTGATTTTGTTCCAGTGTGTCTAACTTTTCAAGCTTTTGTCCCATTTGTTGCATTAATTGTAATAACAATGCACTGGTGTCTGTTCCTCAGTGTTTTTCGGCAGTGAAGTTGCACCGGCAACATTCACATTTTGACAAGTGGAAAATGTGTCTTGACTCATTTGAGAAAACGGTGGGAACCCAAAACCTGAGTCTGCAGTATTTGCAATATTGTGTTCTGTCATTCCTGATTCCTGAGGCGAGCTGTTGCCGACCAATCGATCGATAACGCTTCCCTGTTCACTACCTGTTTCACTGTCTACACCATTGTTTGCCGCCCGCTCCATTTCCCTATGCGCAATTACCAAATTAGTACTTTGAACATTAGTTAATTCATTACTCTGCGGCGCTAACACACTGCTTTCGTCTTCACTGTCATTTCTCAGTTTACTTTGGAGCCTAGTATTACGTTTTTCACACGCCATAATTGTCACAATATTTCACACGATAACACAGAAAAGCACAATTTGAAGAGCAAAATAAAATAACATAGCAATGGAAATAATGTCTACTTAATTGCCAGCGCAGCTGCGAAATACTTGGTGCAAATCTACATGCATGCCACAACTGTTTTACTGTACAACAATGAAAAACTACAACTACAAAGGAAATTCTCTCTATGATTACGCGCTATCAATAAACAATAGCTACAATAATTACACAAACTACAAGAAAAAAATCAGAAGATTCCAGTGAGGTATCCTCGGCTAAGGGTCGACATATGAAACGTCCCCTTTTTAACAATTATACACGACTGTGCTTAAACTGACACACAATATTTTGTTAGCGCAACGCAATCTGACTTTCAAAATTCCCTACAAAAGAATGGCCCTGACTAACATTAAACTATACCTTTCACAAATCACTTACCTCACAAAAATCTTCGCTGCTCAAGCTACTGCAATACAGCGAGCGCCACTACTGCCAGCTAAATAAAAGATTCAAACTATGGAAGGCACTAACTACTGATAGGGATAGTTAGCAAATGAAAGATATTAATAGAGAACAAACAATGTATTTACCTTGATATCATCATATATAAATATAGCAGTTCATGACAAATTTCAAAACTCCGCCATCTCTCTCCCCACATCCACCACTGCTGGCGGCTCACCTCCAACTGCGCAACGCTACGCGCTGTTCACAGCCAGCTGCCTAACACTACAATGGCGAGTATTACAAGAATGCAAAGCAGCCACAGACTGCACACAGCACAGCCAGTGATTTTCATACAGAGGTGGCGTTACCAATAAAAAAACCTAAACAGCCTACTTACATAGAGAAAACATAAACAGCCTACTTACATAGAGAAAACATAAACAGCCTACTTACATAGAGAAAACATAAACAGCCTACTTACAGCTGATTCGCCTGTCAGAGAGATCCAACTCCTCCTCCTGGTGAGTTCGCACTCCAGAGGCAACATTGGCCCTTAAGCAATCTCGGGCAGGACTTTCAGAAATTACCTATCATTAGGTAGACACTGATAACAGTTTAGCGAAATTGTGCAAAAGAAGTGACCCATTGTTCTAATTGGAAATTACCTCCCCTGTCTGCTAGTCCTGTCAGTTTTCTGGTAAGTTCACTATAATTTGAGTTAGGGCGATTTTAATAGCTAAATCTTTGATTTTGCTGAAAACAGTAAAGTATGTAAAAGATACATTACACAAATATGGTGTGTATGATAATATCCTAGCAAATGACGCATTGCTGTTATGTTTAGCTGTGTTCTTGGATTTACTAAATAGCTTTTGATTAAAATTGTATGACACGTATTTTTCAGTAACATAAGATTTATCTGACAGAAGTAGGTGCATCAGCGTGTGACATGAAGGACTGCGTTTGTGTATCACGAGGGGGTTTGGTTGCGAGCGCCGTTTGAATGTCACGTGGTGCATGCTGGGCTCCTGTGTGTGTACGTGTGCTTGTGCAGTGTGTGTGAGTGTGTGTGTGTTGGCTGCTGCACTGGAGATGGATCTGTGCGCTAACTTGTGTTGGCCCCGTTTCTGCGCTGACAACTGTCAGTCGGCTAAGCCAAGTTGAAATATACGGATGTGACGTCATCTGATAAAAAAAGCTATAGTATCGAGAAGTTTTCCTGTAAACGCCAATCAGCAAAAATATAATAATTTCTTTTCTAATTAATGTACAATGAAGATCGACCAGCTAGCTCTCAGCTAGCCGCTTCAACTGGTACATACACACGATTTATAGCATAAATTAATTCAGCTGTGAGACACATTTTAATTGTAGTTAGTTGAAACCTGATACAAAATCTACCACAGAACAAGTACACTTACAGCAAGGCAGTATTTCATTGATGAAGGTAGCAACACACAATTTACTCGTCAGTTTTTAAGATTTATAGCTTTTATTATATGTTTCTTTTGTTTATTTATATTTTATCTAGTTTCTTTCATAACTAACAAAACATTAAAAATATGTAAATTCTGAATAGTGCAACGAAAAGAGCAGTAAAAATCCGTTTAGAAAATGGTGCCAAATTAATAGTTGTAATAATATTTAACGGTACAGAAGAGGAAGTACTCTTTCTGAACATTGCAACAAAGTTTGAAATTATTTAACTGCCGGTCAGTGTGGCCGAGCGGTTCTAGGCGCTTCAGTCTGGAACCGCGCGGTCGCAAGTTCGAATCCTGCCTCGGGCATGGATGTGTGTGATGTCCTTAGGTTAGTTAGGTTTAAGTAGTTCTAAGTTCTAGCGGACTGATGACCTCAGATGTTAAGTCCCATAGTGCTCAGAGCCAATTATTTAACTTTAATTATTGGGCGAACTATTACACGTAAAGCTTAATATACAATAATTCTAGACTGAAATTTCAGCGCGCAGCTAATGATGCTGTCAAATTATTCGTAAGTACTCTCTATCAGGCCGGCCGCGGTGGTCTAGCGGTTCTAGGCGCGCAGTCCGGAACCGCGCGACTGCTACGGTCGCAGGTTCGAATCCTGCCTCGGGCATGGATGTGTGTGATGTCCTTAGGTTAGTTAGGTTTAAGTAGTTCTAAGTTCTAGGGGACTGATGACCACAGATGTTAAGTCCCATAGTGCTCAGAGCCATTTGAACCATTTGAACTCTCTATCAAAAGATGTGAGGCTGGTGAAATTGCGACTCCCAATAAGTCATGTAAACGGGAATTTCGCTGAGGGAGTGGAACGAAGCCATATAAGGGTGACAGCCATCATTATGTGGAGATACTTTGGTACGATCTGATTTGGGGCAGGAGTGGTGATGGTCAGAGAGCGTTGCGTGCGAGCTAGTTGATGCAACATCTGGGTCAAGCTGCGCACACTTTAGGGAGAGAAAAAAGTTTTACGGATAGTGCAGTAGCTAGACTTACAAAAACTCAGGGGCTGGTTAGGTGCCTCATTATTTTCTGCCAGGCGGCCGTGTGGACTTGTGATTCTTGTGTGATCTGGTTTTCAGACTGTTTCTGTACACTGAAGTTGGACCCTGTATCAGTTTTACCCAGCGAGGGACTCTGATGATTTTTACCTCAAATCGGCGCTTAGAGTTAGCGTCGTGTGTCGGTTTGAGTCCAACTAGATGCGAGTTGGTCTGTTGTTTATTCTCGTTTAATGATTGGCAGTGAACGTAGTTAATGTTTTCCAGCAGTTTTAAGTTTGTTAAATTTTATATAGCGAGCTTACCTGCCACTGTATTGGGAGAGATCGAGTCGTTCTTGCTGAAGTAACTTTTCTCACCAGTCTTTGAGTTTGTGTGAAAATTGTAAAGGCAATAAACTTCTATTAGTGAAAATTGAAACATTGTAGTTGCGGGTCGCCATTTCCCGTAGTCTTCACCTGGATAATACCTACTGATTGGATTACTGGTTAATAGCACCACGAGCAATTTTGTTTCATTATGTCAATTACTAGTGCGCACGGGAAAGGGAAGCTGAATTTATCATCCCCAGTGAAGATAACGAGAGCCATCGTATTTTATTTTACAGCCCAACAACTAATTTTTCCCAGTTTCTCTCGTTAACCAGTTAATAATTGCCAAGTTTTGTCTCTTGTCGTTTTCTTTACACTAGTGGATACGGATTAATTTGACATTATGCCGATACGAAAGTGCCACTGAAATGTCCATAGCGTCTTGGTATTGTAAAGCATGTGTTGTGCTTCTACCTACCTCATGTGGTTGCTCCAACGTCTACGTACTTGCTCTGCAAACAGCTGTGAAGTGCATGGCAGGGGGTACGTCCCATTGCACCCGTTATTAGGACTTTTTTCCCGTTCTGTTCACGATTGGAGTGTGACAAGAATGACTGTTTATACGCCTCTGCAATTAGTCTATTCTTGTCTACGCGATCCCTGTGGGAGCGACACATGATTTCATCTACATCTACATGAACTTCTATATGGATACTCTGCAAATCACATTTAAGTGCCTGGCAGAGGGTTCATCGAACCAAATTCTCTACTATTCCTATCTCGAGCAACACACAGAAACAAGGAACACCTATATCTTTCCATACGAGCTCCGATTTCCCTTGTTTTATCGTGATGATATTTTCTCTCTGTGTAGATCAGTGCCAGCAAAATATTTTTGCATTCGGAGAAGAATGTTGGTGATTGAAATTTCGTGACAAGATTCAGCCAACAACAAAAAGCACCTTTGTTTTAATGATGTCCATCCCAAATCCCGTATCATTTCAGTGACACTCCCGTATTTCGCGATAATACGAAACGTGCTGCCCTTCTTTGAACTTCCTCGATGTACTCGGTCAATCGTATCTGGTGAGGATAAAAGAGGACGGACAAGTGAAGGCAGTCTCTTTAGTAGATCTGTTACATTTTCTAAGTGCCCTGCCATTAAAATGCAGTCTTTGGTTAGCCTTCCCCACAACATTGTCTGTGTGTTCCATCCAAATTAAGTTGTTCGTAAATGAATTCCTAGGTATTTAGTTAAACTTACGGCCTTTAGATTTGACTGATTTATCGAAGAACCGAAGTTTAACGGATTCCTTTAAGTACTCAATTCCATGACCGCACACTTCTTATTATTTAGTGTCAATACCCAATTTTTGCTTCATACAGATATCTTTTCTAAATCGTTTTGTAATTTGTTTTGATCTTCTGATGACTCTACTAGTCGTTAAACGACAGCGTTATCTGCAAACAACCTAAGACGGCTGCTCAGATTGTCTCCCAAATCGTTTATATAGATAAGGAACAGCAGAGGGCCTATAACACTACCTTGGGGAACATCGGAAATAAGTTCTGTTTTGCTCGATTACTTTCCGTCACTTACTACGAACTGTGACCTCTCTGACAGGAAATCATGAATCCAGTCAGGTAACTGAGACGATATTCCATAAGCACACAATTTCACCGCAGGCCTCTTGTGTGGTAAAGTGTCAAAAGCCTTCTGAAAATCTGAAAATATGGAATCAATTTGAAATATCTTGTCAATAGCAGTCAACACTTCATGTGAGATAAGAGATAGTTATGTTTCACAAGAACGATATTTTCTAAATCCGTGTTCACTGAATGTCAATAGACCGTTCTCTTCGAGATAATTCATAATGTTCGAACACAAAACACAATATATATTCCAAAATCCTGCAGGATATCGACGTTAATGATATGGTCCTGTAATTTAGTGGATTACTCCTACTATCTTTTGTTGAATATTGATGTGACCTGTGCAACATTATAGTCTTTGGCTGCGGATCTTTCGTCGAGCGAGCGGTTGCAAATGATTAAGCATGGAGCTATTGCATCAACATACTCTGAAAGGAACATAATTGTTATGCAGTCTGGACCGGAAGGCTTGCTTTTATTAAGTGATTTAAGTTACTTCACTACTCCGATGCTATCTAGTTTTATGTTACTCATGTTGGGAGATGTTCTTGATTCAGATTCTGTGGTATTTACTTCGTCTTCCTTGGACAAGGATTTTCGGAAGGCTGTGTTTAGTAACTCCGCTTTGGCAGCACTGTCGTCGACAGTATTTCCATTGCTATCGCACAGAGAAGGCATTGATTGCGTCTTGTCGATAGCATACTGCACATACAATCAGAATCTCTTTGAATTCTGTGCGAGGTTTCGAGACAAAGTTTCGTTGTGAAAACTATTATAAGCGTCTTGCATTGAAGTCCGCCCTAAATTTCTAGCTTCTGTAAAAGATCGCGATTCTTGGAGACTTTGCGTTTGTTTAAATTTGGCATGTCTTTTTCGTTGTGTCTGCAACTTAACGTTGGTTGTAGTAAAATTGTTCTTTCACGAAATAGTTTGCGTCTGTTTTGAAGCGTCTGCCAGTTCAGTTCTTTCAGCATCTACGTGACACTCTCCCATGGGCCAAACATATTTGTGATCGTTCGCACTGCCGCTCTTCATATTGGGTCAATATCCCCTGTTTCCTTGTACTTGGTCCGGATCCCACGTACTTCAGCAACATTCTAAGACGAGTCGCACGAGTGTATTACCCACGACTGTTTTGTATGCAATCTTCTTTGTAAACTGATTGCATTTGCCTAGTATTCTACCAATGAACGGCTCTCTGCCAACTGTTTTGCCTGTGATTGAGACTATGTGATCCTTCCATTTCATACCCCAACAAATTCTTAGCCCAAGTATTTGTATGCGCTGACAGGTCGGAAGTGGGAGTCATTGATACTACAGTCAGAGGATGCTACATTTTTCGTTTCGAGAAGTGCACAATTTTATATTTCTAAGATTTTCGTTTCCATCTTTTGCCTCACGTTGTTATCTTATCAAGATGTGACTGAACTGATAACTACCTAGCTCATGAAACGCCCCCTTAGAAAAATTAGCGAATTACTGTGCTGGTAAACCCTTACGTTATTTGATTTTCAAACAGCTGAGCAAAACTGAACGTACTCAGACGTTTCTCTCTTTACTTATTCTGATCATCACTAAACTGACACACAATATTTTTAGCGCAACGCAATCTTACTTTCAAAAATCCCTACAAAAGAATGGCCCTGACTAACAATAACCTATACCTTTCACAAATCACTTACGTCACAAAAATCTTCGTTATTCGAACTACTGGAATACAGCGAGCGCCAATACTGCCAGCTAAATAAGATTCTAACTACTGAAGTCAGTAACTACTGATAGGCATAGTTAGCAAATGAAAGATTTTAAAGATTTTGATAAAGAACAAACACTGTATTTACCTTAATAGTGTTCGAAAGTCATAATATATATGTCAGTTCATGAGATCCAGTCTTACAAATTTACTGTCTCTGATGGACACACGTTCAGATCATCCGCTCTCAAAACTCCACCATCTGTCTCCCCACATCCAGCACTGCCGGCGGCTCACCTACAAATGCGCAACGCTGCGCGCTGTTAACATCCAACTGCCCAACACTACAATAGCGACTATTCCAACAATGCCACCCAGCCACAGACCGCACACAGCACAGCCAGTGATTTTCATACAGAGCGCTACGTGGCGTTACCAATATAAAAACCTAAACAGCCTACTTACAAACTACCTGGCTTCTGTTACTAGTAATATACGTGGTCAGATGACCAGATGACCAGGACGCCGGGAGTTGTGGTCGGCCAACGATGACGTCAGCGCAGGGCCCCCCCTCACCCCTCGCCAGTAGCGCCGCTCCGTCACTGCGCTGACAGCTTCTTCTTCAGGACGCCGAGCCACGCCCCCTACACTGAAGGGCAACCCGTGCTGCTTCTGGGAAGAGTTTGCTACATCCCAAGTGCTGCCATCACTTCTGTTCCTGCACGGAGCGGAACAGGTTACCCACATAATGCCGGAACACACTCATGAAGTAACCGAGAATCTTTCGGTGTGCTACGTTAGTAACAGTTCGCGGAGTACGTTACAGATCCAGGACAATCACGTGAAACTTGCACGAGTGAGCCTACATCTTCTCCCCCTCCCCCTTTCCTCCCCCTCCCCCCTCACACACATACATACAGCATGTAAAATACATTCAGCACACCACAGAACAACAGGAAAGCACATCATATACCACCATTCCCCTTTCCCCTCCTTCCAGCCACCCAAGAAAATAAAAGAAAATACAATCACGTAATTAAGATGGTTATGTATTAAAGGATAAGGCAACGGCCTTGTCGCAGTGGATACACCGGTTCCCGCGAGATCACCGAAGTTAAGCGCTGTCGGTCGTGGTCGGCACTCGGATGGGTGATCATCCAGGCCGCCATGCGCTGTTGCCATTTTTCGGGGTGCACTCAGCCTCGTGATGTCAATTGAGGAGCTACTCGACCGAATAGTAGCGGCTTCGGTCAAGAATACCATCATAACGACCGAGAGAGCGGTGTGCTGACCCCATGCCCCTCCTATCCGCATCCTCCACTGTGGATGACACGGCGGTCGGATGGTCCCGGTAGGCCACTCGTGGCCTGAAGACGGAGTGATTTCTTTTTATATAGTAAAGGATGCACACCAAGAGCGGGACTTTCGCATCTCATGATGAATATAAGTAAACTCTATGTCCGCCTGCTTAGGTAGGTGGTAACGTGCTTGTCCCCCATGAAGCGGTTCCCGGCGGGGTTGGAGATTTTCTCCGCTCGTGGACTGGCTGTTGTGTTGTTCTCATCATGATTTCATCCTCATCACCGGCACGCGAGTCGCCCAGTGTGGCGTCCAGTGAAATAAGACTTCCACTCGGCGGCCGAACTTCCCCGGATGGGGCCTCCCGGCCAACAATATCACTTTTTTTCACTAAACTCTATAACCCTCCCTGCCCCACCCTCCACACACACACACACACACACACACACACACACACACACACAGACACACACACACACACACACACCACACCACGAAGGAATTATACAAATTGGACGGAAAATAGTAGATGTGATGTACAAGCACAGACAACGAAATGATTACAGTTTCAGAAAAATTCGATAATTTATTCAGAACAAAGAGGTTCAGAAACTGAGCAAGTGAATGACGTGCTGGTCCACCTCTGGCCCTTATAGAAGCAGTTATTCCTATTTAAAGATTAAAAACAGTCTCGATAGCAATTTTTTATTTTTATTGGAGTAACCTGTTTCGTTTCTATTTAGGAACCATCTTCAGACTCCAGAACGGTGGGTGGACTCTGTGGCGCAAGTTGCGCAGACCCTCGACGCTGGGATAATGAGACGCCATTTCAAGTGCGTCCTCCATCCGCAGGACCAAATGCCTGATTATTCGCCATGCCCGGCGCTGCTCACCTTAATCGAAGATTTTTATCTAGTGGAGGTTTGGGAGAAAATTCATGGCAATATCCCCCCTTCCATCCATTATACAGCACATTCTGCGAGCAGACTGGACCGGTTTTATGTCTCTGCCCACCTTGGCAAAGAAGTCTTTTAAGCAGAACGATGGCCCCTTGCATTTTTGGACCACTGCGCCGTCATTTGCTCCCTGGCTCTGCCATCTCAGTCAGTGTGGCGCAGCAGAGGTTACTGCTTCCCTCCTTAATGATCCACACTGCCGACAATGTGTTGCCACTATATGGGCGTCTTTCGAGAAACGCCTCCCTCAGTACACATCCACGTTCCATTGGTGGCTCAAATGTGACAAACCTGCGATCAGAAAGGTCTTCATGCAATGTGGCAAGGAAGCAGCAGCATGGCGTCGAGACCCCACAAATTTTCGCTACGCCGTCCTCCGTGAGCTCGATGCGTTCCTTCCATCACCTGACACCCATAGGGAACGACAGCGTACTAAAGCTCGTCTCCTCTCTCTTCAACGTGCATGACTGCATGGTGCCGTGGTGAGTTCCCGACGACAAGACCTTCTCCACGACGAAACGCCATCCACAATCCATGCCGCATCCGGCCATCGTCATCGACGTCGACTTCTCGTCCTCAACATCACGACATCAGACGGTGTTCAGCACACAACACAGGCGGCAGTGGTGTCTGCCTTTGCTGAACATTATCGCCAATCTTATGACGACGAACCGATGGCAACGCCAATTCCTGATGATCTCCGTCCTTCCCCTGATCGGACCCCCACCGTAGCGGAGTGTCTACAATCACCGCAGAAGATGTGGTAGATACGATCAACAAGGGGGCCAAGAACAAATAACCAGGACCGGATGGTCTACCCGTGGAGGTTTACTGAGCGTTCACCACGTTAATGGTCCCTCGCTGGACGGAAATGTTTCAGGAACTCTTTACTCCGTCCTTCCCAATTCCATCTGAATTCATCATTGGCATTCTTCTACCTGTGCCTAAGCCGTAGGGAGGGTCCCATGTCTCTGCTTATCGCCCCCTTACACTAATGAATGCAGATTATAAAATCTATGCACGCCTCTTAGCAGCGCGCATACGCACCGTCTTACCTACGGTGCTTTCACCTGAGCAGACTGCACGTGGTTGTGGGGCCACCCTACAAACAGCCCTAGGAGAATGCCGTGACCTCATCGCGCTGGCGGCAGTTTGTAGCCTTCGTGCAGCACTGGCATCCATCGATTTCACGAGTGCCTTTGATCGCGTTCGACACCCATTACTCCTCATGGTGGCGACACGTATGGGGTTCCCATTACTCTCTGACCATGCCATTCGCCGGTTAGTACTTCCCGCGGTCTCGATGGTTCAAGACAATGGGAGGCTTGTAGGACCGATTCCTATACGCCGCTCTGTGCGTCAAGGATGCCCTATTTACTATATGCCATTGAACTTGAGCCCCTCATCTCTGGGCTAGACTGCACGGTCTCACTTTGCGTGACTACACCTTTCACTGCAGGGCTTATGCGGACGACCTTCTCTTTCTCACCTGCTCCTCCACGGAACTCAATGACGCCATCCAATGGATCCACCAGTATGAACGTATTTCGGGTAGCATTCTTAATGTCCACAAATCGACTATGCTGCACATTGGGCGCGGCCCCCCGGCTATGGTGCCGACCCCACTCCCAGTCAGTACCACCCTTCGTTTCTTGGGTATATAATTTACGACCTCCATACACCCCACAGTGGCCCTCGCTTACCGGCGGCTTTTGCAGTCGATTCGGCACCATGTTCATGGTCAAGTGCACCTCAACTTAAACCAACTCCAACGTGTGTCCTATGTCAACATGTATGTCGCCCCTAAACTGGTACACGTCGCCCAGATCCTCCCAATGCCGTTACTCCTTGGCCGCCGCATCCAGTGAGGATATTTCGTGTGAGCAGGGGCACTTTTCAAAGTCCGCTACAACACTCTAACACTGCCTCCTGCAAAAGGTGGCCTCGGACTCATCAACGTGCGGGCACGATCTTCTGCACTCTTCGTCCACACTCTGTTGCGACACTGGCAGGAGCCGGTCCCGTCGTTAACATGCAGTCTCTTAGATATCCTCCGACCAGCTTCTCTCGATCCCCCGATCAATGTGGCACCTATTTCTCCATTATTGTTCCATGTCGCCAATTGTTTCATAGAACTCAGCTACGTTCGGGCCGATTTTCCAGTCACCCGTCCTCTCCGTACAAAAGACTATTATCGTTTGTATATGCTGTCCAACCCTTGCGACCCCATGGCGCTACAGCACCCTGACATTAGCTGGCGAACGGTTTGGGGGTGTGTGCATGCACCCTTTTTACCGTCGTCTGTGTCTGCACTCTGGTATGTTTTAGTCTATGGCAAATTCCCGACTAATAGTCGACTACCGCATAGGACTGGCCATCTCCCCACTCTGCCCTGACTGTGAGCACGAAGACACCGACGAATCGTGGGCTTTTACCTCCGTGCCCCGCCAACGACCGTAACCCCAGATTTCTCGTTGTTGCCGCAGACATTTCACTAACCTCTTGCTAAGCACGATACACTCATCTGGTTTCGAGGACAGACTTTAGAATACCTCTTTCAGAGTGTCCTCGAATTCTGGTACAAAGTCGTGACCGCGCTTAGCACCCTCACCCAAAAAACATCTCACCGACAAACTTTTGCCGGTTATCTCCGCAGCGTCTTCCTTGACCCCCCCCCCCCCCCTCAAAGTTGTGGTGTGCCACACCTACCCGTCACACGATGCAACACCCTTATCCACGTTCTCATGCATCAGAAAAAAAAAATCAAGGAAGAAGGCAGTATGTGTTATATTTTTTTTTGTATTTAATGTGTTTCTAATGTTTTTGTTAAACTAACAATCATTTGTATATGTTTTAATTGTATCTTGAAGAACTGTTGCAATATATATATACATATACATACATACATACATATATATATATATATATATATATATATATATATATATACTATTAATTTGTTCAATAAAGATTATTGCATACAAAAAACTGGTTACCGTTCAAGCCCCGTAATCGCTGGATCGCTGGATGGAGTCCCGTTCGTCAAATTTTTTTTCCAACACCGTCATATTCTTTACTGTTTATATTACAATTGATATAATGGGAAAAATACGTGTAATCGGATGAACTTTTATTAAATTTACAATGTTATTTGGCAGTCTACAAGTTTTTATTATCAAAAATAATACAATATTCATAACTATCGGCTAGTAAACGACCAAACGCATGAAGTGATACTGAAGATGTATGCTTGTCCGTGATTTGAGAAAGCCCTTATACCTGGAAGGAGCCCGAAACTACTTGTTACCTGCAAGTTTTAACCGGCACAGACGGCTTGCAAAGAACGAGGGGAGGGCCAGGCTCGAACCCTGATAGAATGGGGATCATTTGACGGCTATCTCGCATAGCGGTGAGGCCTTGCTTAAATAGCAGGAAGAAATAATGTACGTGCGAATTGTTCGTGAAGAAAAATGGAAGTGACACCCGGTTCGTCGAGAACTGCGAACGAGGAATGTCATGAACAATCCATACTGCAGTTGCCAAATGTCGGTTGAAAGATGCGTTCGTATATTGTGATAGTCTTCTTCAAGGTGCTGACATCTTTGATACAGAAGCATCAGAAACGATTTCTGCCGATGCAATGGTGACTCGAGAAGAACTGTATCGGGCTACCATGGAAATGTTAGGAGAAAAAATACTCATCATTGACGAGGACCTTATTCATTTTGATGAAGTAGACAAAGAAGATCAATTCCGTGAAGACGAAGAAAATTCGTCCGACGATGAAAATTATAAGCCAGCAGAAATGGCGTTAAAAGGCGATTATGTTCCTTTGGAGACCAAAATAAAAGTTGTTAAACCGGCGAAAGAACACCCCAAATGGAGTCTCAGAACTCTCCAGATAAAAGGGTCGAGAAGTTTGACAAGAAAAGACGAATTGAAGAAATGGGAAGAAAACAAAATCTGGAGGATCAACCATCGATAAATATTCGATAATTGATTCGCGGACCTATGACCGTTTCGTGGTGTCTCGCCAAAATTATCAGCAAGTAAGTGTTCATTTTTATCACTCTACATTTAATTTTCTATATCTTCAACAACGTCATTCGAAGAAATAATTATATTAATAAAATGAAACTTTGATTTTGCTTTTCAGTCAACAACCAGAAACCTACAGCAGTGGGGTTTGGCTGTTGCAGGCCAATTCCAATCGGAGGACGTCATCCTCAAAGCATCGCTTTCATGGATAAAAAAAATTCAAACTAGGGCACAGAATTCGGCACAGGAAGATCACGCGATATGTGAGTTTGAGGGAATGTGTGTCTGCGGAAGAAACGCTGGAAACCACGGGAAAGTTTCAATTGCAGACGAGGGCAGTCATCCCGAATTTCGAAAAAATATTTCTTATCAATACAGACCAGACAGGTTGCCAGTACCAGTCCACATACATCAGAACTCTCGCCGAAAGAATTTCGAAGACCGTGTTTGTCAGAAGGCGCGATGTGAATAAGGTGACGCACTCGTACACGGCACAATATGCGATAACACTGTGTGGCGAATTATTGCCGCACGTGTTTCTTTGTTTGCGAGAAGCCACGGGGAAATTTTGACCAAAGGTTCAGAACACCGTTGACAAATTAACGAGCCGGCCGGAGTGGACGAACGGTTCTAGGCGCTACAGTCGGGAACCGCGCGACCGCTACGGTCGCAGGTTCGAATCCTGCCTAGGGCATGGATGTGTGTGATATCCTTAGATTAGTTACGTTTAAGTAGTTCTAAGTTCTAGGGGACTGATGACCTCAGAAGTTAAGTCCCATAGTGCTCAGAGCCATTTGAACCATTTTTGAACAAATTAACGAAAGATTTTCCGAATGTCGTCGTAACGAGTACGAAATCTGACCAACTTACCACGCAGTTATATTATTCATTTTTATCTAGTGTACATGCTTCCCTACGTGAAGGAAGAAAAATTCTCATTAATAACAGATTCTCTGGGGGGGGGGGGGGGGGGGGGGGGTCAAACGAACGAATCCTGGTTTGTACGACGAAATTTTCACCGATGACGAAGGACTTGGAACATGTACGGTTAAAGTCGTACCTCCAAAATGCACACCAGTTTGCCAACCGTGCGATGTTTATTTATACAGGCAAGTTAAAAATTTCATGAAGCGTCTTGAAAAATGTTCTTATTTAATCGAAAGAGAACGAGAAATTGCTTCTCGTGAAGACGCCATTAAAATATACTCGATACTGCATGACCAATTGTCAGCGCCGATATTTAAGGAAATGTTGCGTAATGCATGGTTTGCTTCCAAAGTATCGGCTGAAAGAGAGGTTTTTGGAAATGTTAACGAGGTTTGTTTTTCCACGGAACACTTCAAAAGACCTTGCGTATGCGGAAACATTGCATTTATTCAATGAAGCTGGTGCCGTTTATGTTTTCCATGTTTTTACGAAAAATACCATCCTGCAACTTCTAATGTCGAAAGCAACGATTAATTGTACATCTTTCGAAAGCAGTCTGTGCCGGTCAAAACTTGCAGGTAACAAGTAGTTTCGGGCTCCTTCCAGATATAAGGGATTTCTCAAATCACGTTCAAATGGTTCAAATGGCTCTGAGAACTATGGGACTTAATTTCTAAGGTCATTAGCCCCCTAGAACTTAGAACTACTTAAACCCAACGAACCTAAGGACATGACACACATCCATGCCTAGGCAGGATTCGAACCTGCGACCGTGGTGGTTGCGCGGTTCCAGACTGTAGCGCCTAGAACCGCTCGGCCACCCCGGCCGGCCTCAAATCACGGAAAAGCAGACATTTTCAGTATCACTTTATGCGTTTGGTCGTTTACTAGTCGATAGTTATGAATATTGTATTATTTTTGATAATAAAAACTTGTAGACTGCCAAATAACATTGTAAATTTAATAAAAATTCAGCCGATTACAGGTATTTTTCCCATTGTATCAATTGTAATATAAATAGTAAAGAATATGACTGTGTTGGGAAAAAAACTGACTAACGGAACTCGATCCAGCGATTACGGGGCTTGAACGCTAACCACTTTTTTTTGTTCGATATAAAACTTCCTGGCAGATTAAAACTGTGTGCCGGACCGAGACTCGAACTCGGGACCTTTGCCTTTCGCGGTAGAGCACTTAATCGCGAAAGGCAAAGGTCCCGAGTTCGAGTCTCGGTCGGGCACACAGTTTTAATCTGCCAGGAAGTTTCATATCAGCGTACACTCCACTCCAGAGTGAAAATCTCATTCTGGATTTGTTCGATGTAGTTAGTTGCGTTTGGTCTGGGCGGACGTCACAAGACATCCGTTCAAGTTGATCGTTGATTCCTTGATTCAGTTTTTTTTACTACAGAGAGCACGAAGCCCTCCGACCGAACACGCTGAGCTACCGCCGCTTCATGGTAAAATGACCACGCACTGGCATATATTTGACGACAGAACTTAGCTTGAGATTTTATCAATAACGCTCGAGAAGTACGCGCTACTGCTTACACATTTTGTTGTCCTAATGGAGTACTAGGAGTGTACGAAGTTTGCAGTAAAGCCGCGTCCCAAACGTCGTGGCCTCCCCTTGTAAGTGTCTGACATGCGGAGGTTTGGGTGTGAGATAAAAGAGATGTCATTATTATGATGAAGAGCTCAGTTGATGCTGAAATAACGTATTTTCAGTCTGTCGACAGCAGTTTTTCAGTTTCTTTACCTATTGGTTGCTAGTTTCAAGCGCAGTAACCCATTTCCAGATGATATTCGTAGTTAAATATTACAGAAACGCTATCGGTGTCACTGCCATTCCTACTATCAACACCTCCTCGCCACAAACACGAGAATTTGTAAACGTCCCGTATACGGCCTGAGATTGTAACACAAGACGCAAAACTTTAAGGCTAAATTTGTACTGGTGGTAGGGAATCCTAATATGGATGCTTCGAGGTAAGTGCGCTCAGATATGAATAATTACTTTTTATTGGCGTAAACAACTTACATTTCATAGCAATGACAAGAATCCTAAATTTATTACTTCAAGGTAAGGGGCTTATAGTCGTAAATGATTACTTTACGAGAGACTTTCCCTGTAAAGACCTCAGGATGGGTGAACTATGCAATCTGAGGTCTTAGGGGGGAGGAGAAGTGTTCGACACAAAGGACTGAAAGAGAATAAACATAACGCGCTTAGCTACTCGTATTAACACGCACACTGTTACATTCAGAGTTCGACTCATCCACAAGCACCGAGCGAGGTGGCGCAGTGGTTAGCACACTGGACTCGCATTCGGGAGGACGACGGTGCAATCCCGTGTCCGGCCATCCTGATTTAGCTTTTCCGTGATTTCCCTAAATCGCTCCAGGCAAATGCCGGGATGGTTCCTTTCAAAGGGCGCGGCCGACTTCCTTCCCCGTCCTTCCCTAATCCGATGAGGCCGATGACCTCGCTGTCTGGTCTCCTTCCCCGAAACAACCAACCAACCAACCATCATCCACAAGCGATGAAATTATACGTTGTCGTGTTGGAAGTCAGATCTGGAAGCTGGAGAGATCTGTGGAGATTGAATAAGAGTCCCTAACCGTTCTTTTCACCAACCTGTCGTCTTCTAAAGTTGTGGCCCCAGCGCAGAAGACAACTCGTCGGTCGTGGAATCTTCTACGGCGGAGGCTGCTGCGGTGTCATCTCGAACTTGAACCTGTGTTTGTGCTTTTATTGTGGGATGCCACTTGCCCAGGTTAATCTACAGAGGGCAAGATCTGTAGTACTGACAATGATGATAGGCGGGACCTCTCATTAATGTATCCTGTTTGTTTATATTTTAAAATATCACTTTTTACTCTGTCTTCTACAACACTCGACATAGCTTTCTTATTAGTACGGTAACTTTTCTGACAACTTCCGATATAAAGTACGACATGTCCGTCCGGAACAGTGATATACGTCCGGCTCTGAAGGACACCCGAAGCAGACTGACTAGCGCAGCCGAAGTACTTCGTCTCCGAGGCGCGCCAAAGCGACCCGAAGGTGTCCGGAGCACATCGGTTGTAACATCATTACTCTCATGTTTCTCACAACTAGTGAAATTTAATAAAGAGAAACGCTAGACTCTTAGGGTAACCTTGAGAGATTGTCATACTGAAAACTGGGTTAAATACAATGAATAGTTTGTAAATAATTAATAAGAGAAGTTAGGCGCTTTGGTGCCTAGCATCCTAATGTGGCGATCAATCAGAAGCAAGTTCAGTGCAACTGGCGGACCCTCCCACGGGAATGGTACATACTGTACCATCTGCTGCTTGTAACTCACTCCATTTTTGTACCACATGCTACTTCACGTGTATCAAGCTGCAACAAGGCGAGCTTCTAGCAAGATAAAATACTGGCGGCCACAAAGCTTCCGTACTGACTCGAACGAGCTTCTCCCCTATGAACTTAAGATAACTCTCAGACAATCTAAACAGAAAATCTCTCTTCGATTGTCGATCATAACCATGTTTATAACAAAAATATTTCTGTGATAAAAAGTTTTAAGTTTCCTTTTAAGTTTGTGGGCTGTTAATTCGCGCTTATCCTGTTCCCAAGCAGCAGGTGACCGTTCCTTGAAGGTAACTCCGTTCACGGAACATGTTTTGTTTCAAAAGGTAAAGTTCTCTCATTGTGCCCCAGTGAAATCGGTTGCATTAATTATAAGAGCTTCAGTCATAGGAAGAAATTAAAGACAGTCACTTCTGGTTTTTGCTGCTTTATTTAAATATTTTACAGTTTTCTAGTATTGATAATAAGATAGTACTACATCAGTATACCGTACAAAGTGGTACAAACAAGACGTACAACATATTAACCACGTCCATCAACAGCCGACAACAAACTTATAGTAAGGAGAAAGTAAGTTCCAAGCACGTTTTTCATGCTCCATGGTCGCCATTCCGACATTTCAATGACAGTATATTATGTTCGATCCCTCTACTCATAGTATTTTTTTAAGTATGACACATATGTATTTGTAACCAGTCAATGATTTCGGTACGACTGACAAAACTTGAAACGACAACCAGCGCTGAAATCTACCACTCGGAAAGACGAAAAAGTATGTGGAAGTTAGACATGAACGTGAGCTCATAAAGTCACATTCCTTTTGACTCTACTACCACACACTATCTGTTTTCCAACCTGGCAGTACACTGCATAGTATCTGAGGCTTATTCTTTTCACTGTAGCCCAATGATACAGACAATCGGGTCTCCAAGGCGATCCGTGCAGGAGGGCAGTGCTTCCGCTAGTGGAGAGTCTGGAAAAGAGGAGGAAGAGAAACAAAGAAAAGGAAAACAGAAGGAAATGAGGAGCTGTGGGAAAGATGAGAGGAGAGAAGGGTGGAGGAAGAGAGACAGGTAGAAAAAAAGGGTACACATCATGCAGTACATCTTACGTGTTTATCTAGAATTATACATACGTGCAGAGACAGAAATTACGGTGGGATATTTACGCTTAGTATTCCGAGCAACTACTTTATTATGAAATATGTAAATTATATTTGCGTATCTAAGAAAATCTTTCGACAGTTTCAGTTGATGTATGTGTCTGCTTCTTTTGAAAAACAAAAAAGGAATGTAGTACACAGAGAATAGCCCACATTATCGGCAGTATGCAGCGCTTTGAACTAACAGATAAGACAAGCGTATGATACAGAAGGTACAAGACGTTGATTCATTAAATTGTCTGAAAAGAAGAAAACATACTAGAGAAATGGACAGCATTGTTGCAGTTCGCGGAGAACATTGTACTGCTGAGAGAACTCAGATAATGAGTCATAATGAGTCATAATAAACATAAGTGGATTTGGCGTAAGAATAAACACAACAATATTTAAAAACGAACAAAAAAGAGTCCTAAGTTGTCTGAGAATGGCCTGAAAAGCCGAAAGCCGGTCCACAACGAACGATAAGATAAATATTATTATGAAACGTCAGTGCCGTGTATTACATTTTTCAAATTAAAACAAGCACAACAACTAACAGAAATTCAAGGGTGTAAAAAGAAAAACTATAAAATGAAATATCCGGAGTAATTATTGCCTTTAGGTACGTAACGAACAATCTAAAGCTACCATAGAAAACTGCTAGTCTGAAACATTAATGTAGATTTTAGAAAGTATGTTCTGAAGCAGCATATGCAGAGCACAGCATTCTCCAAATGTGAGGTAGGGGCAGTAGGAGAATGGAATAAACAGCTTAAGCTCAAGTGATTAGCTAATGTGACAGCGAAGGAACGAGTAGAATAGAAAAATTATATCGAGATACAAAGATCGCAAACAGCATTGGGTGAGAGTTTAGAAAGCATAATGAGATGATGAGAGGATAACGGGGAAAGAACTTGTGGGAAAGAACTTGTGGGAAAGAACTTGTGGGAAAGAACTTGTGGGAAAGATAATGAACAACAATGCTACCTTAGTTCTACACTCGGTGTCAGAGTGACGATAGCATTTTCTAAGCTTTTTCAATATTATGCTGCGGCTCATAAGCAGGCGGAAATATACTGGTATTCCTCCGAACAATCTGACAAGTTCACTCACCGTGAACTGAAATGTGGAGGCTTTAGACCTGATAAACATAACTACGAGTGAAAGAAATGTATTGTGTGGACATTCACATGATTCCTTGAACGAAGCATAGCTGCTTTATTCAGTCAGAATGTCAGCTTGCGGTGTATGGGAAGGGGTAAATGCAGTAAGGTGGTATCACCTCCCCGGACAAGGCATAAGTTACGCTGAAGAGAAAAAATATGCTTGGCAAACTATTTTAACCTGTGCTTGGCGTCTTCACCGACACTGACGTCTTTCTCTAGTCTGTACAAAAGCTGAGAGCGGTAACTGTTAAAGCTGGCGTGTTATATGCGCAAGAAATGGTGACTTAAGTATTTGCGAGCCACCTCAAGTTTCAATCTACAATTGTTCATACATAAAATAGACTGAAATCGTCAGGGTTGACGGCAAAATACAAGGGGCCAAAGTCGGTAAACATTTGAGGACGGCAGCGAAGCGCATTGTCAGCGCTAACATTTGAATTTTGTATGTTGAAGGAGCAAAGGGAGAAGTAAAGAAGTCTCTCGTTATGGGAGTGCACTGTCTGCCACAAGGCAGACAAAACCGCAAGTTACAGTTCGCTGATGACGCAGTAGTGGTCGTCGAAAACAAAGACGAACTGCGACGAATGCTTACGAAATCGAATGTGTACTACGATAAACGCATTAACAAAAACAATAACTGAGATAGTGGTGGTGGCGCAACAAATGGGCATAAGGAATAAATGTTAAGTTTGCGGAAGAGACTCTTGAAGAAGAGGTGGATCAATTCAATTATGTTGCCTCGGAAGTGGAATAGATATAGAAGGAAAACGCAAAAATAGATACTAGCCATAGTTCTAAAGGATAAACAGGTACTAACATCGAAAAGCATAAAAATTTAGAGTAGCAAAAGGTTAATGAAATGAGGAAGCACCTTCCGGCTCGCCACGTCGGAGGCGATGGCGATGTTCTTCTATGCGCCCGCATGCTTAACGCAAGTCACTTGTTTCCTCAGATAGTTTCGGTCGCTGGCGAATTCGTCTGCGTTGGTGGTGTGTCTTTGCGTGGCATCTCTTAGTCGCTCGTGAAGCTTTGACCTGTGGACAGCCAGTCAGGATACTGGGTGCTCGTGTCGTGGGACAAACCCGGTACCCCTGCTTGCTCCAGCCTGTGCTCTGGATGCTGGCTGCTACTTTTTTATCGAATGGGTATTCGCAGATGCTCATTCAACATGTTTTTTGAAAGGATTCGATGAGATACCTGCTTGCGTTTTTCTTTCAATATGTTGAGGGAACTTAGCGCCTTTGTACACTTCTTGATTTCACCTGTGTACGTGTAAGCCAGTCTCTGGATTTTCTACAATCCATGGATACAAGGAATTGCAGTCTCCCTCCCTCCCTCCCTCCCTCTCTCTCTCTCTCTCTCTCTCTCTCTCTCTCTCTCTCTCTCTCTCTCTCTCTGTGTGTGTGTGTGTGTGTGTGTGTGTGTGTGTGTGTGTGTGTGTGAATACCATGAGTCAGATGTATTGTATTCGTCCACGAGGACGTAGAAACTCGTTAAACATTTGGATCATTATAACGCTTATTCATCACACTTGGAGTCCGTGAATTCATCAGTTTATATACTTTGCGTATGTTTCCGACCTCGTGTCGCTCACCTGATCATATCTGCATCAGAATTTCTTTATGGAAATGGACCTCATTTCGCTACATTTTATTTTCGGGGGAGACAGCATTTACTTATGCAGCACTTTTGCAATTTTCACTGTTTTGCTGGTAATGGTACGGGATGCGTTTCTCCGATACAGGCAGACGCAGAAACAGCGTCGCCGAAATTCGGTCTCTCCATCACTCTAGCTCACATATTATCAAATTTTTCATGCACCGAAGGTTATGAATGGCAAATACGTTTCCCTGTACAAGCTGAGCCTATAAGGAACAGCTTAACACACGATGACAGTTAATTATGCAGTGTTTGTACTCAGTGTTGAAACCTAAATCTTTCAGAGTAGCCCCTTGTTGCGCTTGCGGAACGTCTGCCGCAACGAAAGTGTCATTATTGAAATCAGATTGCGTTTCCAGGGAACCTTGTTCAATAATTTTGGTGTAAATTTCAAGACAAGATATGTTCATAATGTTGCACGGACATCCAATAGCAAATGTTCAAGATGCGGTAAGCCTTCAACGTTTTGAAGCACGTTCATCATTTACCATAATGACAGTATTGTCTTACTGTGTCTGCTTAATACTAAAGCTCATACATATTAGTGTTCCATTAGTTGACTCTTTGGAAATATGGAACTACAAATCACAAATTACTTGGAAAACTACATGGTTCTCGTGAGCACAAAGTCTTGCCCTGATTATAAAAATTTATAACAGAATAACGGTTTGACATAATAAGTTACATTTCATGCCATTACATGGGTTAGTGTTACTAGTTGTTGTGACCAACAGATGGCGCTAGTGCTCCACAATACCGACGCGGTCTGTTATGTCACGTTAGTTGCTGGCGAAATGGCGTCGAAGCAAAAGAAAGCGTAATGTGTGCTTTGGTTTCACGAAACGAAATCGCCCATCAGTGTTCAGCCTAAGTTTCGGGCTTCTTATGGACGCAGCCCTCCTGACGTTAAATCAGTAAAGCGATGGTATGCAAAGTTTAACGAAACAGGCAGCGCTGAAGATCGTCCTCGAAGTGGCGGGCCTCGTGTGAGTGATGCAGCTGTTGATCGTGTTCGGCAGTCGTTTCAGCGGAGTCCGTACAAATCAACTCGCTAAGTATCACGCGAACTTCAACTACCGCAAGCAAGTGTGGTGAAGATTGTTCATGAAGCGCTTAGGTTGCATGCTTACAAAGTCCAAATCGTGCAGGCCTTGCAACCGAGTGATTTGCTGACACGTGCTGAATTTGCAACTGAGATTCTCAACAGGATTGATGGCGCTAACGATTACTTAAATCGCATATGTTTTGCCGATGAATCCACCTTTCATGTCAGTGGAATGGCAAATAGGCATAATGTCCGTATATGGGGTCCAGAGTCTCCTCATGCAACTGTACAGTTACAGCGAGACAGCGAAAAAGTGAATTTTCGGTGTGGCCTCATGCATAACAAGGTTTTTGGACTGTTTTTCTTCGCAGAAAAATCCATTACCGCTAACATTTGCTTAGACGTTTTGCAACCGTGTTCATTGCCCCACAGTCAGAAGAATGTCAACCACTGATAATTTTCCAGCAAGATGGAGCAAAGCCCCCTCCCCCACTGGGCTTTCACAGTGCGTGATTTCCTGGATGAAACATTTCCGGACCAGTGGATTGGAAGGAACAGTCTAACACCCTGGCCACCCCACTCTCCAGACATTAAGCCCTTTGACTTTTTTTTTCTGGGGCTATATCAAGGACAGAGTCTTCGTCACACCAGTTGCTGAAGGCTAGGATACAAGCTGCTGTGGGTACTGTGACAGAGCACATGCTACGAAACACGTGGCGGGAACTGGAATACTGCCTCGACATTCTCCGTGCTACCAAGGGAGCACACGTTGAGGTTTACCAACGTCTTAGGAAAAAAAAAATCTAGTAACACTAACCTATGTAACGGCATCAGATGTAACTTATTATGTCAAACGGTTATTCTGTAATAAATTGCTATAGTCAGGGCAAGACCTTGTGCTCACCATGTATAATAAATCACACAATACAGAAAAGACGTTTATAGCGGAGTGATTATCGTAGTTTTACCGGTTGGAGGAATATCGTATCATTTTTCTGGTGTGAATCCATGACAGCAATACTGTGGTATCGACATCTAAGATGCCACGGAGTAGCTGCCAGTTAAGTTGGCACTACGACAGACAGCGACGACAGCGCCCTCTAGCAGGTGCTGTTCAGCTCTGCGAGCCCCACTGTAGATTCAGCCCACTTGATCAAGAGCAGACGGCCAGGACACTTCGCACCTCATTGCAAAGTTATGTACTCTTCTTGCTAGAGTAAAGGTGATTTAAGTTCATACTGCAGTACCGACGTGTATTACCTTAGCCTGCTCCTACTCACTTCCTTCATTGGGTCAACCTTTCAGTGTACAGGAGCAGACCCACGCTTTCCAGGCGGGATACAAAAAATACTTCCTCTACCGATGTCTGAGCAATTAACCTTGCAGCATCTTTAAGGACAGTCGGTGACTGAGTTTTGGGAGTCTAAGCGTGTCGTCTAGTACGCTGAAATGTTTAAACCGCTAGTTCACCGACCCGCCTCGAACACGACTCCGAGGTGAACGGCCGAAACAGTGGAAGGGGAAGTACTGTCCGATATGCACGCCTGAAAGATAGTGGAACGTTTCTGGCTGTCAATGGGGGAGAACGGAAGTGGGTAGTGTGAGCAGGTAGGACGACTGGAGGCGAGATGGCGACGCTGGCGCTGGCCGGCCGCTGGAGCTGGAGGCGCGGAGCCGGCGCGGCGGTCAGAAGACGTAGAGGGCGTGCGCCGAGCCGTCGGCGAGGGCCAGCTCCCCGGCGCCGCTGGCGGCCACGCCGGACACCCAGCCGATGCCCGAGCTGCGGCCCCCGAGCGAGCACACCAGCCGCCCGTCCTCGCTGAACACCTGCCGGCACACGGCGCCGCCCCCGTTAGTCTACCGGGAATTACTGTTCACACTCAGCTCACCACACCCACTGCGTAAGAGGGTCACGTCAGCGAGGTGGCTCATGCGACCTCTTCTGTGCATACAATTAATTAATCTACAGAGTGTGTTACAACTAACAGTGAACACTGACACGGCTGAAAGTAACCTATAATTCAGGGAGACCATTACTGAACTACGCTACTGGCCATTAAAATTGCAACACCACAAAGATGTGCTACAGACGCAAAATTTAACCACAGGAAGAAGATGCTGTGATATGCAAATGATTACCTTTTCAGAGCATTCACACAAGGTTAACGCCCGTGGCGACACCTACAGCGTGCTGACATGACGAAAGTTTCCAACCGATTTCTCATATACAAACAGCAGTTGACCGGCGTTGCCTGGTGAAACGTTGCTGTGTTGCTTCGTGTAAGGAGGAGAAATGCGTACCGTCACGTTTCCGACTCTGATAAAGGTCGGATTGTAGCCTATCGCGATTGCGGTTTATCGTATCGCGACATTGCTGCTCGCGTTGATCGAGATCCAATGAGTGTTAGCAGAATATGGAATCGGTGGGTTCAGGAGGGTAATACGGAACGCCGTGCTGGATTCCAACGGCCTCGTATCACTAGCAATCGAGATGACAGGCATCTTATCCGCATGGCTGTAACGGATCGTGCAGCCACGTCTCGATCCCTGAGTCAACAGATTGGGACGTTTGCAAGACAACAACCATGTGCACGAACAGTTCGACGACGTTTGCGGCAACATGGACTATCAGCTCGGAGACCGTGCCTGCGGTTACCCTTGACGCTGTATCACAGACAGGAGCGCCTGCGATGGTGTACTCAACGACGAACCTGGGTGCACGAATGGCAAAACGTCATTTTTTCGGATGAATCCAGGTTCTGTTTACAGCATCATGGTACTCGCATCCGTGTTTGGCGACATCGCGGTGAACGCACATTGGAAACGTGTATTCGTTATCGCCATACTGGCGTATCACCCGGCGTGATAGTATGGGGTGCCATTGGTTACACGTCTCGCTCACCATGTTGTTCGCATTGACGGCACTTTGAATAGTGGACGTTACATTTCAGATGTGTTACGACCTGTGGCTCTACCCTTCATTCGATCCCTGCGAAACCCTACATTTCAGCAGGATAATGCACGACCGCAAGTTGCAGGTACTGTACGGGCCTTTCTAGATACAGAAAATGTTTTACTGCTGGCCTGGCCAGCACATTCTCCAGGTCTGTCATCAATTGAAAACTTCTGGTCAATGCTGTCCGAGCAACTGGCTCGTCGCAATACGCCAGTCACTACACTTGATGAACTGTGGTATCGTGTTGAAGCTGCATGGGCAGCTGTACCTGCACACGCCATCCAAGCTCTGTTTGACTGAATGCCCAGGCGTATCAAGGTCGTTATTACGGCCAGAGGTTGTTGTTCTGGGTACTGATTTCTCAGGATGTACGCACCCAAATTGCGTGAAAATGTAATCACATGTCAGTTCTAGTATAATACATTTGTCCAATGAATACCCGTTTATCATCTGCATTTGTTCTTGGTGTAGCAATTTTAATGACCAGTAGTGTATATGAAATAAAATTGTAACGTCTCAACTGTTTGCGTTAGTACGTTCAAACTGTACCGCTGGCCGCGGGGCGTGATGGGAATTAGTACGGTTTGGCTTAGGGACGAAGCCCGCTTTCATTTGGACGGGTTCGTCAATAAGCAAAATTGAGGCCTTCGGGGGACTGAGTATCCTCCGCATCTCGTGATCGAGGAGGGCTCATCAGCCTCGGCGGGTGACTGCGTGGTGAGCAGTGTCCAGTCACGGAACAATCGGTGCGATATTCCCTGACGGCGCGGTGGCTACCGAACGATAGGTGATGATTTTGGAAGATGATTTCATTCCCATTATCCGGAGTGACCCTAATTTTGACAAGACGTGGTTCATACTCGACCCTCTCGAAGCAGGAGAGGGTTTTGATGTCCTGGAGGAGCACTTTGGGGATCGCATTCTGGGTCTGGGGTAATGGCCTCGATTGGCCGCCATATTCTCCGGCTCTGAACACATGCGGCTCCTTTTTGTGGAGCTGTATTAAAGACAAGGTGTACAGCAATTACCCGAGAACCACTGCTGATCAGATGCCGGCCGCGGTGGCCATGCGGTTCTGGCGCTGCAGTCCGGAACCGCGGGACTGCTACGGTCGCAGGTTCGAATCCTGCCTCGGGCATGGGTGTGTGTGATGTCCTTAGGTTAGTTAGGTTTAAGTAGTTCTAAGTTCTAGGGGACTTATGACCTAAGATGTTGAGTAGCCATTTGAACCATTTTGCTGATCTGAAAACAGCCATTCGGGAGGACATCGACAGCATCGATGCACCAACACTTCAGCGGGTCATGCGGAATTTCGCTACTCGTCTGCGCGACATCATCGTCAATGACTGCAGACATATCCAACACGTCATAACCTAAATCCGAATATCTGTAGTGACGTTCACCTGTTGGTTCAAATGGTTCAAATGGCTCTGAGCACTATGGGACTCAACTGCTGTGGTCATTAGTCCCCTAGAACTTAGAACTACTTAAACCTAACTAACCTAAGGACATCACACACATACATGCCCGATGCAGGATTGGAACCTGCGACCGTAACAGTGCACCTTTTGAATAAAGTGTGTACACGCCGTAGTTTGTAAGTAATTTACGTTCTTTTTTTCATATAGTTCAATAATATTCACCCTCTATATTAAGATCTTCTTGTAGAAATGGTAAACAGCCAGTCAGTTGCGAAATGGAAGGCTTATTAAACGTCTTCTTCATAAGGAAATACTGACAGCGTAATCAAGTTAACAGTAAAAACATGTTAAGATTCACACACACACACACACACACACACACACACACACACACACACACACACACAGATACAATAATATCTCCTTACGAATCCAAAAAAGTTATTTGGACTTGCTGGATTACACGCTGTGGTAGAGGTATGTAAAAATATAGTCGAAAGGCGTCAGTCAAAACGTTTCACCCCCATAATAATCAATACATGCACAAGATGGTTGTTGTCATTTGGTACTTCCTCACCAGTGTACAACCAGTGTACCAGCGTCACATACGGAACGCTTGGCCTAAGGAGAGCTTGTGGCGAGGTAGGGCGCTAGCAGTATGATCAAGGAGGGTGCGCGGTGGTGAACGAAACTATCATGCTAAATCAAGAGTCTGCTCTTTCCAACGTTAAGTTGTCCATGCAAATATCTCAAAGAACATAATAGTTACGATTTTTTAAAAAATCGGATGATTCTTTTTGATACACCCTGTATATTTACAACATGACGAAGAAGTAGTACAAATACCATTAGCATTAACAGGCGAGGAAAATGACAAATCCTATAGTCATACGCACTCCTACTTTCCTTAAGAAAGTAGGAATCTGAAACTATCTAAGAAATTTCTGTCTTCGAGTTGCATCTGTTCGTTTAAAATTAATCCATCACGGTGAGTGAAATGTTGAAAAATCTGACACTTCTTGCAGGTCAAGCCTATAGCCTTTGGTTTCTTTATGCAAAAGTTCAAAGTATTCTCGTCTCCGTTGGAGCAGTAGAATTCTATACATTTCCCCCACCTTAACTTAGGAGCTGCTGTTTACATCTTGCTTTAGACGGTATCCCTGTATGTCCTATGTAATACGGGCGATCACTATGTGTAATTTTATAAACACCACAGTTTGTGAGACCGTCTTTATAAACATTTCAAGATTTCATCCTACGATTCCTGCTCCAGTCATATATATATATATATGAAAGGTCCTAAAGTTAAATGAGCGCTGAAAAATCTGCAGTTGAGATTCCTGGAATATTCAATTATATATACTTGAATATTTCTGGTATCTCAACTGCAGATTCAAGTATATATACTTGAATATTTGTGGTATCTTAACTGCAGATTTTTCAGCGCTCATTTAACTTTAGGACTCTGCATCTCAGAATGAACCAAAATGGACTTGTACCGCTATTGAAATAAGCCCTTCATATAAGCGTTACAGAATTTACACACCATCCACAGGTCATCTGTATCAAATCTGTATCAAAACAGAGAACACACTGCACATAAAGTGTATACAACGACAACAGCTTATGCCTCATAAAATATTATTCTCACATACAGTATATGTGTGTTATGCACAGAGAGACGTAATTATATAAAAATATACTCACAAAACTACGCATTCCTGAACTGCAATGCTTACCCACTCTGAAACTTTTACTACAGTGTAACATGTGTTATCCCCAGTATTAGATTTGTCTAACATTCTAGACACTGAAGTGGCAGGAACATCTCTTAGTACCTAGTAATCTATCCCATTGTGGGATGGTGCATGCAGCAAGCAACATGCTGTCCACATAGCAACGAACGAAAGAACGTAAATAATCGTCATGATCTACACGGATTACCGGTCTCATCTGCATCGGCGACGAGTGGAGATGTGTACCGGACCGGGATTCGAAGACGGGATCTCCTGCTTACTTGGCAGGTGCGTTGACCAATGCGCCATCCGGGACCCAGCGTCATCGCAACGGCGCACGCTGTCTCGGCACGCCTCACTGCCGACCCACACCGCCACCGAGCGCCGCCTATCCGCAGTCTTGGTCCATGTGCTCCATGCTCGCTACTCTGAGATTCCCGCAGGACGTCGGACGTACTTGTGCATGAGTGCTGAATGGGGTGGATCCACGGTCCATCTAGGCGAATCGATTATATGAACGCGTGGCGCCTGTTCTTTCGGTCAAGCAGGTGGTGATCCTAGAAACGCTTCCCGGCGTATGAATACCGGGAAGTTGGCCGGAGTCACGTGACCTGCGGCGGCGAGCTATCGCCGGCTGTGTCCGGTAATCGTAGCGCCCTCGTTACTGCAGCGCATGTCGCAGTGAGGTTGAGTGGGGTCGGCTGTAGGCGTCTGACAGGGCGGCAACCCGCAGGACAACATTGCGTGGCGTGTGGCCGCCTCACCAGGCACTAGACTCCTCGTCTGTTGCCGCCATTGTTCAGAGTCGACTTAGGGTACAAACATATTTTAAATAGTTAACTTTAAAACTAACTCACTGCCTAAATACAACACATGACTATAAACGTAATGACAACAACACCACCACAAAATTAAACAATGGAATGACAATGCATTATTGAGGTTTGGTGAACACTGTAAAGCAAAAATAAATATATGTGGTGTCCATTCTTTTGGACATGTTTGAAAGAACAGACTCTATTTTTTGATCCAGCAGCTAGAGTGAATTAAGACACAAAGAAATTACAGATCTTGGCCGCAAGCAGGCATTGGTTGAAATCAATGGGGAAAGTTGAAAATTTGGTGCGGGACCAGGATTTGGCGACTGGGTCCAGACATATCAGTGGTCAGAGGCTCTGCCTAGTCAACACTAAAAATATTCACAGCTGGTGAAGTTCGATACTACAAGTCTGTAGTTTGATTTGATGAATGCGAGTACGCCGGCCGTTGTGGCAGAGCGGTTGCAGGCGCGTCAGTCCGGAACCGCACTGCTGCTACAGTCGCAGGTTCAAATCCTGCCTCGGGCACGGATGTGTGTGCTGTCCTTAGGTTAGTTAGGTTTAAGTAGTTCTACGTCTAGCGGACTGATGACCTCAGAAGTTAAGTCCCATAGTGCTCAGAGCCATTTGAATCATTTTGAACCAATCCGATTACAATATGCTTTGTAGGATTAGACTACGGTTACACTTCTAATTAACTGGACTACGATTGTGAAACAATTAGATTTTATAACTGGAGTATGATCATATTTTTAAAGCCGAGCGGTCTAGGGCGCTGCAGTCATGGACTGTGTGGCTGGTCCCGGCGGAGGTTCGAGTTCTCCCTCGGGCATGGGTGTGTGTGTGTTTGTCCTTAGAATAATTTAGGTTAAGTAGTGTGTAAGTTTAGGGACTGATGACCTTAGAAGTTAAGTCCAATAAGGTTTCACACACATTTGAACATTCTTTTTAGTGAGAATGGACTAATTTTGTAAAACGTTTTTCTTTTTATAATCAGAATATGTTTGTACTTTCAACATAGTTAGGCTACATGTCTAAAAAAAATACAGGGACATGTCTTCACCAGCTTTTAAGATGAACGTATTATAAGTATACAGACTGATTCTACACTAATTTTTAATTTTAAGAGGTTTTCTTGTAATTGCATATGGTTCTGTGTTGTAATTAGACACAATGAGTTTTGAAGATTAACTTTTACCAATGTGTTGGTGCTCTAAATTAAGATATTTGGTCAATAGCAGCAATAGACTAGGGACTTTGAGCAGTTCCTGACACCTTCATGTTTATATCCAAAGACAGAGACATGCCATGTTGAATATTGCATATATTATATTGCTGTAGAACGTTTCAGATTTATAAGCACAGCATTTGAGGAATATACAGCTCAATATTTTGTGCAAGTGTATTTCTATATAATTACGTGACATTGTGCGTAATACATGTGTAACGGTTGTATGAGTAATATTTTATGAGGCGCTAGATGCAGTCATTGCAAACACTTTGTGTATAGTTTGTTCTCATCTGATAAAGATCATCTGTGGATGATCTGAAATCTACAGAACTCGATACTGAGTAATAAGATAACTATACAGCTCAGTTCCATAGGATGCAGTTCCTAAGACTCCTAAAAACAGTCCAACGTCACAAACCCAAAATATTTCCTATACGTATACACTCGGAGTGGTGTGGTCCCAGCCAGCTCCTCAGTGTCGTGGCGTGGCTGGGTCTCCCCACAGACTGCCCCTGTGCTCTGGGCACGCTCGAGGTTAAGTCCCAGACCTTACTTAGTTGCAAACCACAACCTTAATCTATTAGTTCATCAGGCAACCGGATATCGACGAGGCGTTTTTTTTTTACGTAAGTACCGTTTTGAAATTAGAAAAAGACGTGCTAAGATACCTCAATAATTTTATTTTTACATGAAAGCCTGCACCTTAATCTACTTTTCTACATAATTTCCGTCAATATTGAGGCACTTGTCATAACGTTGCACCAGTTTTTGAATACCCTCCTCATAGAACTCTGCCGCCTGACTTGTTAACCACTCCATCACCACTGTTTTGACTTCGTCATCGTCTTGAAGACGCTGACCACCCATGTGTTTCTTCAAGTGCAGGAACAGATGGTAGTCACTGGGCGCAAGATCGGGGCTGTACGGAGGATGATCTAGAGTTTCCCATCGAAAAGATGTGATGAGATCTTTGGTGTAATTCGCGACATGCGGACGGGCATTGTCTTGCAGCAAAACGATGCCCTTGCTCAACTTCCGTGGACTGTTGCTTTGATTCTGGTGTGACGTAGGCCACCCATGTTTCAGCGCCCGTAACAATTTGGCTTAAGAAATCATCACCGTCGTTGTGGTACCGCTCAAGGAAAGTCAATGCACTGTCTAAAGTTTGGTTTTGTGCACATCTGTCAACATTTTCGGTACCCAAGATACGCACGATTTTCGGTAATTCAAGTGCTCGGTCACAAAGCCATACAAAACGCTACGAGAAACATTAGGAAAGTCATCCCGCAAGGAGGAAATCGTAAAGCGTCTATTTTCTCTCACCTTATTGTCCACTTCTTGCACCAAACTTTCATTACCGACCGAAGGACGGCCACTCCATTGTCCAACATGCACATTTGTGCCGCCATCTTTAAATGCTCTCACCAACTTTCTTACCATTCCATCACTCATAATGTTTTCTCCGTAAAGTGCACAGATCTCACGATGAATATCGATCGCTTTTAGGCCTTTAGCACTAAGAAATCTTATAACAGCTCGTACTTCATGGTCGGCGGGACTCACGATTATCGGAGGCATCTTAAACACTCAGTACACAACGTAAACAAGGACGAATCAGACTGTAATGACGTCAGTGCGTTGATTGAGGTACAGGCTTTCATGTAAAAATAGAATTATTGAGATATCTTAGCACGTCTTTTTTCAATTTCAAAACGGTACTTTCTTAAAAAACACGCCTCGTACATGTTCTTTTCAAGCGCTTTCCAGGAATTTGGTGACCTGTTTTAACAACTTGGTGCCGCTGTAAGTCATAGTAGGACCTTCGGAGACGGACGCAGAGTCTGCGGCAACTGACTTCGTCTGTTGTTCTTTGTTTGTGGGACGCCTGTGCTCCGCACATTGTTCCTACACAGTCTGGATCGTCTGGCCATCGTACACTTTCTCGTATTGGGGCAGAGTCAGGCAGACTGCTGGTATTAGTCCTAGGTTGTCCTTAACAAACATCGATAAGGCTTTGATATTACGCGGAGTGCCAAGTTATAATTCTGGAGTATTTTTCCACGTTTCATCGATGCATTACCGACGAGCGGGGTAAACGCCGTCGCAACAGGTTTCTCTCCTTGCTCTGCACACTGTAATCTGGGATCCTTCGATTTTATGGCACGCTGCATCCAGAGATAGCTGCAAACATTCTTTCGGAAAACCGTATCTAGGTGCTGCAACTACGCCGCTATACTGTTTTGATCTGATACTTTTTTGTTCGTTATCGTAATTAAAGCGCAGCCTGTTCGAGAGTTTCGTGGCGTTTTCCATCTCCTGCACGCGGTCGGCCGCGACAGATGTAGCAGTGCTCCACAGATGTGATAGGGGACGGCTCTAGCAACGACAAGTGTTGAAATTTCGTGTAAGCATAGATGGAAAGTTGTAGATGAAGCACGTACTCATGTAACTGTACGTTACTGAGAAAACAGCTACACAAACTGACCCCATAAACAAAGAAAAATAAAAATAAAAGTCTCTGGTGTTCAGATCGCGCACCATCCACTTACCTTAACTTTAGCTATAAGAAGGATAGCATACGAGAGGAATAGGGGAACGTTAGATCTGCGCTCTACCGAAACTACGGTTCATTAGTTTTACTACACTGTGTAAGGGAGGTAGTCCCCCCATGAACCATGGACCTTGCCGCTGGTGGGGAGGCTTGCGTGCCTCAGCGATACAGATAACCGTACTGTAGGTACAACCACAACGGAGGGGTATCTGTTGAGAGGCCAGACAAACGTGTGGTTCCTGAAGAGGGGCAGCAGCCTTTTCAGTAGTTGCAGGGGCAACAGTCTGGATGATTGAATGATCTGGCCTTGTAACAATAACCAAAACGGCATTGCTGTGCTGGTACTGCGAACAGCTGAAAGCAAGGGGAAACTACAGCCGTAATTTTTCCCGAGGGCACGCAGCTTTACTGTATGCCATGAGAGCTGCATCAAACCAGTCTCAGTACTGAAGACCACAACAATAACAACAATGGAGATAGTAAGTGGAAGATTACCGGTAATATTGGTAGAATTGGTAGGGAAAGAATCAGAAATGAGCAAATGCGAACCGACGACTTCTTTGTTTTTGTTTGTTAGTTTTGCACATACGCTACTGGCAATTAAAATTACTACACCAAGAAGAAATGCAGATGATAAACGGGTGTTCATTGGACAAATATATTATACTAGGACTGCCATGTTATTACATTTTCACGTAGTTTGGGTGCATAGATCCTGAGAAATCAGTATCCAGAACAACCACCTCTGGCCGTAATAACGGCCTTGATACGCCTCGGCATTGAGTCAAACAGAGCTTGGATGGCGTGTACAGGTACAGCTGCCCATGCAGCTTCAACACGATACCACAGTTCATCAAGAGTAGTGAATGGCGTATTGTGAAGAGCCAGTTGCTCGGCCACCATTGACCAGACGTTTTCAATTGGTGAGAGATCTGGAGAATGTGCTCGCCAGGGCAGCAGTCGAACATTTTCTGTATCCAGAAAGGCCCGAACATGCGGTCGTGCATTATCCTGCTGGAATGTAGGGTTTCACAAGGATCGAATGAAGGATAGAGACACGGGTCGTAACACATCTGAAATGTAACGTCCACTGTTCAAAGTGCCGTCAATGTGAACAAGATGTGGCCATGACGTGTATCCAATGGCACCCCATACCATCACGCTGGGTGATACGCCAGTATGGCGATGACGAATACATGCTTCCAATGTGCGTTCACCGCGATGTCGCCAAACACGGATGCGACCATCATGAGGCTGTAAACAGAACGTGGATATACCCGAAAAAATGACGTTTTGCCATTCGTGCACCCAGGTTCGTCGTTGAGTACACCATCGCAGGCGCTGTGTGATGCAGCGTCAAGGGTAACCGCAGCCATGGTTTCTGAGCTGATAGTCCATCCTGCTGAAAACGCCGTCGGACTGTTTGTGCAGATGGTTGTTGTCTTGCAAACGTCCCCATCTATTGACTCAGGGATCGAGACGTGGCTGCACGATCCGTTACAGCCATGCGGATAAGATGCCTGTCATCTCGACTGCTAGTGATACGAGGCCGTTGGGATCCAGCACGGCGTTCCGTATTACCCTCTAGAACTCACCGATTCCATATTCTGCTAGCACTCATTGGATCTCGATCAACGCGAGCAGCAATGTCGCGGTACGATAAACCGCAATCGCGATAGGCTACAATCCGACCTTTATCAAAGTCGGAAACGTGATGGTACGCATTTCTCCTCCTTACACGAGGCACATAACAACGTTTCACCAGGCAACGCCGGTCGATTGCTGTTTGTGTATGAGAAATCGGTTGGAAACTTTCCTCATGTCAGCACGTTGTAGGTGTCGCCACCGGCGCCAACCTTGTGTGAATGCTCTGAAAAGCTTATCATTTGCGTATCATAGCATCTTCTTCCTGTCGGTTAAATTTCGCGTCTGTAGCACGTCATCTTCGTGGTGTAGCAATTTTAATGGCCAGTAGTGTAATTCGATCAAAAGAATGTTCAAATGTGTGTGAAATCTTATGGGACTTAACTGCTAAGGTCATCAGTCCCTACGCTTATACACTACTTAACCTAAATTATCCTAAAGAGAAAGACACACACACCTATGCCCGAGGGAGGACTCGA
This sequence comes from Schistocerca americana, assembly GCF_021461395.2. Classification (NCBI taxonomy): domain Eukaryota; kingdom Metazoa; phylum Arthropoda; class Insecta; order Orthoptera; family Acrididae; genus Schistocerca; species Schistocerca americana. The sequence goes on along the minus strand of NC_060122.1, from coordinate 826,478,750 downwards.
ACCTCCGCCGGGACCAGCCGCACTGTCCATGACTGCAGCGCCCGAGACCGCTCGGCTAATCCCGCGCGGCGGCGATTCGATCAATAGAATAGAATAGAATAGTAATTACATTATAAAATCATCCGGTCCACGGAGGGAGTGAATGAGACATATGGCTGCTGGATTATGTTGATTGTATGCACATGAAGTGTACATGACAATTGTTGTTGTTGTTGTTGTGGTCTTCAGTCGTGAGACTGGTTTGATGCAGCTCTCCATGCTACTCTATCCTGTGCAAGCTTCTTCATCTCCCAGTACCTACTGCAACCTACATCCTTCTGAATCTGCTTAGTGTATTCATCTCTTGGTCTCCCTCTACGATTTTTACCCTCCACGCTCCCCTCCAATACTAAATTGGTGATCGCTTGATGCCTCAGAACATGTCCTACCAACCGATCCCTTCTTCTGGTCAAGTTGTGCCACAAACTTCTCTTCTCCCCAATCCAGTTCAATACTTCCTCATTAGTTATATGATCTACCCATCTAATCTTCAGCATTCTTCTGTAGCACCACATTTCGAAAGCTTCTATTCTCTTCTTGTCCAAACTATTTATCGTCCATGTTTCACTTCCATACATGGCTACACTCCATACTAATACTTTCAGAAATGACTTCCTGACACTTAAATCAATACTGGATGTTAACAAATTTCTCTTCTTCAGAAACGCTTTCCTTGCCATTGCCAGCCTACATTTTATATCCTCTCTACTTCGACCATCATCAGTTATTTTGCTCCCCAAATAGCAAAACTCCTTTACTACTTTAAGTGCCTCATTTCCTAATCTAATTCCCTCAGCATCACCCGACTTAATTAGACTACATTCCATTATTCTTGTTTTGCTTTTGTTGATGTTCATCTTATATCCTCCTTTCAAGACACTGTCCATTCCATTCAACTGCTCTTCCAAGTCCTTTGATGTCTCTGACAGAATTACAATGTCATCGGCGAACCTCAAAGTTTTTATTTCTACCCCATGAATTTTAATACCTACTCCGAATTTTTCTTTTGTTTCCTTTACTGCTTGCTCAATATACAGATTGAACAACATCGGGGAGAGGCTACAACCCTGTCTTACTCCCTTCCCAACCACTGCTTCCCTTTCATGTCCCTGGACTCTTATAACTGCCATCTGGTTTCTGTACAAATTGTAAATAGCCATTCGCTCCCTGTATTTTACCCCTGCCACCTTTAGAATTTGAAAGAGAGTATTCCAGTCAATATTGTCAAAAGCTTTCTCTAAGTCTACAAATGCTAGAAATGTAGGTTTGCCTTTCCTTAATCTTTCTTCTAAGATAAGTCGTAAGGTCAGTATTGCCTCACGTGTTCCAGTGTTTCTACGGAATCCAAACTGATCTTCCCCGAGGTTGGCTTCTACTAGTTTTTCCATTCGTCTGTAAAGAATTCGTGTTAGTATTTTGCAGCTGTGATTTATTAAGCTGATAGTTCGGTAATTTTCACATCTGTCAACACCTGCTTTCTTTGGGATTGGAATTATTATATTCTTCTTGAAGTCTGCGGGTATTTCGCCTGTTTCATACATCTGGCTCACCAGAAGGTAGAGTTTTGTCAGGACTGGCTCTCCCACGGCCGTCAGTAGTTCCAATGGAATATTGTCTACTCCGGGGGCCTTGTTTCGACTCAGGTCTTTCAGTGCTCTGTCAAACTCTTCACGCAGTATCATATCTCCCATTTCATCTTCATCTACATCCTCTTCCATTTCCATAATATTTTCCTCAAGAACATCGCCCTTGTATAGACCCTCTATATACTCCTTCCACCTTTCTGCTTTCCCTTCTTTGCTTAGAACTGGATTTCCATCTGAGCTCTTGATATTCATACAAGTCGTTCTCTTATCTCCAAAGGTCTCTTTAATTTTCCTGTAGGCGGTATCTATCTTACCCCTAGTGAGATAGGCCTCTACATCCTTACATTTGTCCTGTAGCCATCCCTGATTAGCCATTTTGCACTTCCTCTCGATCTCATTTTTGAGACGTTTGTATTCCTTTTTGCCTGTTTCACTTACTGCATTTTTATATTTTCTCCTTTCATCAATTAAATTCAATATTTCTTCTGTTACCCAAGGATTTCTGCTAGCCCTCGTCTTTTTACCTACTTGATCCACTGCTGCCTTCACTACTTCATCCCTCAAAGCTACCCATTCTTCTTCTACTGTATTTATTTCCCCCATTCCTGTCAATTGCTCCCTTATGCTCTCCCTGAATCTCTGTACAACCTCTGGTTCTTTTAGTTTATCCAGGTCCCATCTCCTTAAATTCCCACCTTTTTGCAATTATAGTTTGTAAAAGTGGTATTTTCTGCATGCATAAAAACTGTTTCATAATGAGGAGAAACGTTTTCTGTTCAAAGTGTAAAATAAAAAGATGCGAAGCTGATGAGATGGAAACTGGTTTACGGTGGGGGAGGGGGGGGGGGGGGGGGATGAAAAAACTAGCCGAAAAAATACTGTTATGTATAGTCTGGGAGACGAGTCTTTGGTATTGACAGCTAGGTAGCGTCTTTCCGTTGCCTAGCGACCGCAGGCAGGCAGCCAATGACGGCCTGACTCTGAGCGGGTAGCAAGGGGCAACGTTGCCGCCCTGAAACCCGGTCGCGCGCGCTTATGAAACTTACCAGTGTCTCGCGTGCAGGCGGTGCGGTCGTTCGTCGTTTGTCTGAAGTTGAATTCGCAGTTTATTTCGTTTTTGTTGTTTTTTGTGTTTCTTTGTTTATGTTTCGTTGTAAACAATGTCTAGTGCGGCGAGTAGTACCAGCCCAACACAAGAAGTGAAACGGAGGAAGAAAAGTGTGCTACACACCCAGGCCCGTGAATTCGTGTGCTCTGTGAGGGATTACTTTGAGAAAGAAAAGTACAAAGGCGGGCCCTTAATTTCTGCTGTTCAGGTTGTGAAGAGAACTGCAGCAGCATTGAAAATAAGTAAGAACACTGTTGTAAAGATAGGGAAAGAACAGTATAGTGTAGATTGTGACGTGAGTGGCACAACAAAGCTGCACACACCAGGAAAGAAGCGACCGAGAAATAAGCAGGTGACAGCTTTGGACGATTTTCAGAAAGACGCTATTCGTCGTCATATATACAGCTATTATAAGAGAAGGGAACATCCCACTCTATCTAAATTACAGGTGTCGCTTCAGAAAGACGATCTTTTTAAAGGGAGCAAATTTTCATTGCGTACAGTGTTGAAAGACATAGGCTTCAGCTATTCATGTTTAACGGACGCCAAATATTAATGGAAAGGACAGATGTAGTTGCATAGCGATGCAGATTTCTGCGCAGGATCATGGGTGTGGAATTCGAAAGTATAGTGTGGTTAGATGAAACTTGGGTAAATGCCAGCCATTCTTTACGTAGAGGCTGGAATGATGGAACGCCCGAGGGGACAATGGCAGTGCCTGTTGGCAAAGGAGGGCGTTTTATTGTCTTACATGCAGGAACATCGAAAGGTTTTGTGCCAAACTGCTTGAAAATGTTTCGGTCAAAAAAGACGGGAGATTACCATGAAGAAATGAACAGTGTAGTATTTCAAGAATAGTTCGAGTCATCGCTTATGACGAATCTGACAAGTACATCAGTGATTGTTATGGACAATGCGCCTTATCATTCCGTTGTTCACGATAAGGCACCAACCATGGCAACAAAAAAAGACTATATCATTCAGTGGTTGAAACGGCGAAAAGTAGATTTCAGAGAAGATTTAAGGAAGGCGGAACTGGTCGAAATTGTGGCACAAAAGAAACCCCAATTTCCAACATATGTAATTGACGAGATTGCTAAAAGGCACGGGTATGAAATCGTTCGGCTTCCTCCATACCACTGTCACTTCAATGCAATTGAAGGAGTGTGGGCGCGGATAAAAAATTACATTGCTGCAAACAATAAAAAATTCACGATCTCTGAAGTGGAAACTCTCCTTCCAGCAGCTATCAATAAAGTGACAAGCGAGACGTGGGCTAAAATTGTAAACAGCACTGCAAGTGCCATCAGAGAGGCGGCCAAAACCGAAGGGGTTGTGGAAGAATGCATCGAAAATTTAATTATACATCTGGGAGAGAGCAGTGATAGTTCGAGTAGTGCTGAGGAAGACAATGTCAAATCAGATTCTGACAGTGATGTGAGTGGTGTTTTTCCATCACAGTAACTACAACTTATTCAGGAATGTAAGGAGGGAGTTTGCTATCGATCTACAACCAGATCATCATATTGTGAGTACTTTCTTCAGATTATAACTGTTAATACACTGACCAATTATTCTGTAGCTTGTAGTAGAACAAATTAATAATGCTAATACTTAACAATGGAAACCAAAACTGCTAATGTTCAACAACTTGCGAAAATAGTTTTCATTTCAGTTGTGAAGTTTAACAAATAACTTTATTATGTTTCAGCATCTTAGATAATTGTACTAAATAGCTCTTATCAGTTTTCGAGTTAATATACTTCAAGCATCAACTTTAAATAAATTCACGCGTACCAGTACGACTTGTATTTTGTCTGGCTTGTATTCCTGCTGCTGGAGAGTGCGTGCAGCAGCAGACAGGGCGCCGCGTGCTGTGAGCCACGTTCGGCAACAGCGCCGTCTGTTCGCCGGAACTGGAACTACCGATCACTCGTCTCACGGACTATATACACAAATGGCTGCGAGGACCTGCGCGACAGCTCTGTTGTGCGGGCTGCATACAAGTCAGGCAGCTCACGATGCCTACCTATTGCGGTAACAAAGCTGTCTGGTCCTTATTGTGTTAGTACCTATCTTGAACAGTAGTGGTCCTTTACACTCCGAGATAGAAACTGCATGTGAGATTGTTTCCGCAAGACATCAAGAGTGAAAGTAAAATGATAACTGGAACCTTCTATCGCCCACCAGACTCATCTCCTACTGTAACCGAAAACTTTAGACAAAATCTCAGTTCGCTTGTACGTACGTTCCCCAGTTATGCTGTAATCGTAAGTGGAGACTTTAATCATCAAATAATCTACTGGTAATTATAGCTTTGTTAGTGTTTGGGGTCATAAGACATCCTGTGAAACATTACTAAACGCCTTATCTGAAAACTACCTAGAAAACGTAGTTCAAAACCCCAATCATGATGGAAATATACTGAATCTAACGGCGACAGATAGACCTGACGTCTTTGAGGATGTCCACATCGAAACTGGTATCAGAGACCATGACGCTGTTGTTGTGAGAATGATTACCGAAGTACAAAGGACAACTGAAACATGCAGAAAGATATACATGTTCAGTAAACTAGATAAAAAATCGGAAGTGTCATATTGCAGTGAGGAAATTGAAACTTTCAGCACAGGGCAGGAGCATTTAGAGGAAGTCTGGCTCAAGTTTAAAACGATAGTTGATCAAGCGCTGGGTAGATATGTACCCAGTAGAACAGTTCATAATGGGGGAAACCTCCATGGTATGCACTCAATGTAAAGAAATTTCTAAAGAAACAGAGATTACTGCATAATAGGTGTAAAACAAAGCGCAGGGCTACAGATAGGAAGATGCTGAATGAAACGCGTTTGGCTGTCAAGAGGGCAATGCGTGATGCCTTCAATGACTACAGTAGCAGAATATTGTCAAGTGATCTTTCACAGGACCGAAAGATATTCTGGTCGTATTTAAAAGCTGTTAGTGGCAAGCTAGAATCCAGTCCCTAGCGAATGAGGCAGGAACTGAAATTGAGGATAGCAAAGCAAAAGCTGAAATGCGTAACTCCGTCTTTAAGTGTTCCTTTACAAAAGAAAACCCACGAGAACTGTCCCAATTTAATTATCGTACCTCTGGAGAGATGAATGAAACAAGTATTAGTGTCAGTGGTGTTGAAAAACATCTGAAATCATTGAAATTGAATAAAATCCCCAGCCCAATGGACCCCCGTCACATCCTATACTGAATTTGCGACTGAGTTAGCCCCTCTTGTAACTATAATCTACCGTAGATCTCTCTAACAGCAATCCGAGGCCAGTTCTTGGAAGAAGGCACAGGTCACACCCGTCTACAGGAAGGATAGTAGATGTGATCCTCAAAACTGCCGTACAATTACCTTGACATAGATTTATTGTAGAATCTCACAGCATATTCTGAGCTCAAAAATAATGAGGTACCCTGAAGAGAATGACCTCCTACATGACAACCAGTATGGATTCGAATAACATCATTCGTTTGAAGCCCGACTTGCACTTTTCTGACATGACATACTGAAAGCTTTGGATCAACGCAGTCAAGTAGATGCAGTATTTATTAATTAACGAAAATCATTTGACTCAGAACCACACCTACTTTTAGTGCCAAAAGTTCGATCGTACGGAGTATCAAGAAAAAATTGTGACTGGATTGAGGACTTTTTGGTAGCGTTCAGATGGTTCAAATGGCTCAGAGCACTATGGGACTTAACGTCTGAGGTCATCAGTCCCCTAAAACTTAGAACAACTTAAACCTAACTAACCTAAGGACATCACACACATCCATGCCCGAGGCAGGATTCGAACCTGCGAGCGTAGCAGCAGCGCGGTTCCGGACTGAAGCGCCTAGAACCGCTTGGCCACAGCGGCTGGTCCTTTTGGTAGGAAGTACGCAACATGTTGTCTTGGACAGAGAGTCATTGTCAGATGTAGAAATAATTTCGGATGTGGCCCAGAGGAGTGTATTGGGACCCTTGCTTTTCACGTTGTATGTTAATGAACTTGCAGACAATGTTAATAGTAAAATTAGGGTTTTTGCAGGTGATGCAGTTACGTATAATGAAGTACTATCTGAGAGAAGCTTGATAAATATTCAGCCAGATCTTGAAATGATTTCAACGTGGCGCAAAGGTTGGCAACTTACACCGAATGTTCAGAAATGTAAAATTTTGCACTTCACAAAACGAAAAAATGTAGTTTTCTGTGTCTATAATATCATTGTGTAACAGCTGGAATCGGCTAAGTAACACAAATACCGACGTGTAACACTTTGTAGGAATATGGAGTGGAATGATCACATAGGATCAGTTGTGGGTAAAGCGGGTTGTTGGTAGAATACTGCTGAAGTGCGGTGAGTCTGCAGAGGAGATTGCTTACAAATCACTCGCGTGGCTGGTTCTAGAATATTGCCAAAGTGTGTGGGACCCGTACCAGATAGGATACAGACGTATACAGAGAAGAGCAACACGAATGGTCACAGGCTTGTTTAATCTATGGGAAAGTATCAAAGAGATACTGAAGGAAGCGAACTGGCAAGCTCTTGCAGACAGAAGTAAACTGTCCCGAGAAAGTCTATTAACAAAGTTTGAAGAACCTGCTTTAAATGATTTCTGTAGGGCTATACTACAAACCCCTGAGAATCGGTAACACAGGGATCGTGAGGATAACATTAGAATAATTATTGCACGCACAGAGACATTCAAACAAATATTCTTCCCGCGCTCCATAGATGAATGGAACAGGAAGAAATCCTAATAACTCGTGCAATGAGACGCACCCTCTGCCATGCACCTCACGGTTGCTCGCAGAGTATAGATGTAGATACACTCCCTTGGGATGCACCCAAAGTTACGTTTACCTCTGACGATTTCTCTCCATTATGAAAGACTTGTCGTGTTCTGTTTGCTAGGAACTCTGGAATGCAATCACACTGCCGACCCAACAACCGGTACATTCGTATTTCACCTTTATGCGACAGTGCGGAATCGTATCGGACGCCTTCTGGAAGATAAGGAGCAATCACGTTAACTTAGGTTTCCTTAAATCGGCGAAGAGGAAAGCTGGTGTGGTTCATTCGAGAAGAACATAGCATGTTACCTTCTCAGTCCCTTTAAAAGCGAGATTGTGTCCCGTATCTAATGATCTCGTCGTCGACAGAACGGAGAAACCCTAACATCTTTTCCTGTTTTTATCATTTTCTGCGAGGTTGTTACAGCATCATTCTGTCGCTCTTTGCATGTGCTACACATTGGTCGTTCACGACCCTGCACTAATGTTGCCACAGATCTCTTAGTTGGCTCTTTGTAACTGGCCGGAAGTAGATCTCACAGATCGGTAGGTAGCGCAGGCGCCGCCGTGCGGGAACCCGTGACGGCAGAGCCGGCCACCGACCGACCGCCGGCTCACCCACCTGCACGCGCTGGTTGCCGCTGTCGCCCACGATGATCCTGCCGCTACGGTCGATGGCCACGCACTCGGGGCAGTTGAACGGGCCGTTCTCACCGGACAGCTCCAGTATCTTCTCACCCTCCATGTTGTACACCTGCAAAAGAGCAAAGCACTCAGCTGTGGTAGGTTTCGTGTTTAGCCCGTATCTCGTGGTCGTGCGGTAGCGTTCTCGCTTCCCACGCCCGGGTTCCCGGGTTCGATTCCCGGCGGGGTCAGGGATTTGCTCTGCCTCGTGATGGCTGGGTGTTGTGTGCTGTCCTTAGGTTAGTTAGGTTTAAGTAGTTCTAAGTTCTAGGGGACTGATGACCATAGATGTTAAGTCCCATAGTGCTCAGAGCCATTTGAACCATTTTTGTTTCGTGTTTGAAACAGGAGCTGGAGGGAAACCAATACTAAGATTAAGAAAAAAAAAGATCGGACTGTTCTCTAAAAACTTTTTAATAGTGTTTGTGCATATTTTAGTAAGAAATGGCTTGTCAGTTTTCATATACTGAATTCAAAAATAAAAAGGCAAGAAAAGGAAGAAGAAGGAAAGAGACGAAGGACTACACCGTCCAAAGTAACGCCATACTGTTCGTAACAGTGATGTTAAACTGCCTAGCATTTTGTATGGGCAAGTAAGTGAATATTTCGCTGGAAGATATTTAAAGTTTTCAATAAGAAAGACAGACTTTATTTTATGAAAAGAAATAAAACTAGCTATGAAAGTAACCATAACTTCAGAACAGAAATACACTAAAACTGATGATCAAACATGTAAAGAGTGTGTAATCTACAAAAACTGATATTAAGAATTAAGGTGCGAAGTGGAATGTTGTATGCTATGTTGTTGACCATTAAAAAAATGGTTCAAATGGCTCTGAGCACTATGGGACTTAACTTGTAAGGTCATCAGTCCCCTCGAACTTAGAACTACTTAAACCTAACTAACCTAAGGACATCACACACATCCATGCCCGAGGCAGGATTCGAACCTGCGACCGTAGCGGTCGCGCGGTTCCAGACTGCAGCGCCTAGAACCGCTCGGCACCCTGGCGACAATAAAAATTTTTTAAACAGCAGCTATGAGCAATGAGTGACTTTTTTCATGTTTAATGTTCGCAAAAGCTTAGTTTGGAGCACGTTTAAACCAAAATGTAACGGCTGTCTTACCTAAATGCCTAAAGCAGAAAGTAGACCTGCGCACCGCAATTATTTGAAATGAAGGGCTTATTTCAATAGTGGTACAAGTCCATGTTTGTTCATTTTGAGATACAGAGTCCTAAAGCTAAATGAGCGCTGAAAAATCTGCAAGAGATGAACCTTGCTTTCCGTTTGCTTGGATCATTAATTTCAGAAGTATTATAGGCAGAAAAGTGGAGGTAATGGACTTTTCCACTACTGAAATAAGCTCTTCAAACAGTAATATAAAAGTTGACTTTTAATAATCAACCACTAAAGAATACCTGTTGAACAATACAACTACCATAAATAATTGTACCCGTAATAACGTAACTGATATGTAACTTTTCTATGTCTCGTGAAACGACCCCCAGATAGGGCGTTTGAATGGCTACTCCAGGTTCTTCCAACCCTTGTCGCAGGCATTAAATGGGGCGATGTAACAAATTAATTTCTGTCGTTTAATTAAGTACTGTTAAGAGATATGTGTGTGTATATGCTTGAGCTCGATGTATTAGAATCGATGGATTAATTTCTTTCTTCTTTTATACACTCCTGGAAATGGAAAAAAGAACACATTGACACCGGTGTGTCAGACCCACCATACTTGCTCCGGACACTGCGAGAGGGCTGTACAAGCAATGATCACACGCACGGCACAGCGGACACACCAGGAACCGCGGTGTTGGCCGTCGAATGGCGCTAGCTGCGCAGCATTTGTGCACCGCCGCCGTCAGTGTCAGCCAGTTTGCCGTGGCATACGGAGCTCCATCGCAGTCTTTAACACTGGTAGCATGCCGCGACAGCGTGGACGTGAACCGTATGTGCAGTTGACGGACTTTGAGCGAGGGCGTATAGTGGGCATGCGGGAGGCCGGGTGGACGTACCGCCGAATTGCTCAACACGTGGGGCGTGAGGTCTCCACAGTACATCGATGTTGTCGCCAGTGGTCGGCGGAAGGTGCACGTGCCCGTCGACCTGGGACGGGACCGCAGCGACGCACGGATGCACGCCAAGACCGTAGGATCCTACGCAGTGCCGTAGGGGACCGCACCGCCACTTCCCAGCAAATTAGGGACACTGTTGCTCCTGGGGTATCGGCGAGGACCATTCGCAACCGTCTCCATGAAGCTGGGCTACGGTCCCGCACACCGTTAGGCCGTCTTCCGCTCACGCCGCAACATCGTGCAGCCCGCCTCCAGTGGTGTCGCGACAGGCGTGAATGGAGGGACGAATGGAGACGTGTCGTCTTCAGCGATGAGAGTCGCTTCTGCCTTGGTGCCAATGATGGTCGTATGCGTGTTTGGCGCCGTGCAGGTGAGCGCCACAATCAGGACTGCTTACGACCGAGGCACACAGGGCCAACACCCGGCATCATGGTGTGGGGAGCGATCTCCTACACTGGCCGTACACCACTGGTGATCGTCGAGGGGACACTGAATAGTGCACGGTACATCCAAACCGTCATCGAACCCATCGTTCTACCATTCCTAGACCGGCAAGGGAACTTGCTGTTCCAACAGGACAATGCACGTCCGCATGTATCCCGTGCCACCCAACGTGCTCTAGAAGGTGTAAGTCAACTACCCTGGCCAGCAAGATCTCCGGATCTGTCCCCCATTGAGCATGTTTGGGACTGGATGAAGCGTCGTCTCACGCGGTCTGCACGTCCAGCACGAACGCTGGTCCAACTGAGGCGCCAGGTGGAAATGGCATGGCAAGCCGTTCCACAGGACTACATCCAGCATCTCTACGATCGTCTCCATGGGAGAATAGCAGCCTGCATTGCTGCGAAAGGTGGATATACACTGTACTAGTGCCGACATTGTGCATACTCTGTTGCCTGTGTGTATGTGCCTGTGGGTCTGTCAGTGTGATCATGTGATGTATCTGACCCCAGGAATGTGTCAATAAAGTTTCCCCTTCCTGGGACAATGAATTCACGGTGTTCTTATTTCAATTTCCAGGAGTGTATGTAACATCGGTCTCGTAAATTGACAACGGCCAGGAGAGCGGTGTGCTGACCACATGCCCCTCCATATCCGCATCGAGTGACGCCTGTGGCGGAGGATGACACGGCGGCCGGTAGGTACCATTGGGCTATCCGAGGCCTTTTCCGACGTAGTTTATATCAAACAAAGGAAATTAGTTGGAGTCCTACTTACTTTCCACTTCTTCTTCTGTCTAGATGCATATAAGATCACCTGTTTTGTAGCTTTACATTAACTATGAGTACTAATCTTGCTTTTGAGATAAACTGAGTTACTATTTATTGAATGTGTACCATAAGTATGACTAATTGTCTGTACAAGTTCCTTATGTTTCGGCAACCTAATTCTACTGGAAAGCGTGAGTTCTGTGCTGTGACGATCACGCGGCATCAGGGTGGTATCACATGCCCATTTGCACCCTTCCTCCATTGCATTGTGCTACACTTTAACACGGTCAGTTATCACCCGAGTTATGACTCTACTACAGCGATATCTGCGCCTCGGGGCGATTTCCATCATAAGGGGATAAATAATAGTAATACTCGCAAAATCAGCTACAGTGAGAGTTTTCCAAACCGTAACTTAACTGAGAACTACATGTGATTTTTCCACCTCAGAACAATTAGTATTCTGAGCCCCAATGCAATCTAGCATTCCGTCTTTATTCTGGCAACACATTTTTATGTGAAATATAACAAACTATTTGCAACGGTTGTAACTGATGTACAGCTACGAAATTCATGAACACTGAGCTTCAACAACACAGGGTGAGTCACCTAAATTTAGCGCCGCAAATAGGGCGGAGATGGAAAGTGCTGTTTATGTGCGGTTTTGACAGAATGGACTGGTAGTCAGGGACTCATATTGTTAGGTAATCAACAGACTGTATAATAGGTAGAAAGTGTATCTTTTGTGCAAACATACTTTTTAAGTCGAACAATATCTTTGAAATCAACAAACTAAAAGTGGAATAAATTAGAATGTCAGCGGTGTTTGTTGCATGATTCTAGTGCGAGTCATTTACGATATATCGTATTCTGAAAAGTTACCACACCGACACTTCTACAATATCTGTGACAGCACACATTAAAGAACAACCCAAGTGCACACACTAGTTACGCGGATTCTGACCGGTAAGGAGACTAGTGGACATCACAGGTTGTGTTCAAAACGAGCACCGGCAGCGGCAAAAGACGCTTCCAGTCTGGTATGGAACGACTGCTGCACACGTGCTAGCACTTCAGAGGAGACGTTCGAACAGACTGCAGTAATACGTCGTAGTATATAATCGGGTGTAGATGTCATGTTCTTGTAGAAATCGGCTTTCAGCCCCCGCCCCCCCCCCCTCCCCCCCGGAAAAAAGTGTACAGCACTAAAATCCAGGGAACCAGCGAGCCAAGGTATAGGTCGTCTGCGTCCATCCGACGATTTGGAAACCATTCGTGAAGACATGCTGTAGTACTTCGTGCGCTATGGGTTGGGCAGCAGTAGTTTCAGCACCACAGGTTCCTCCTAGTCTGCAGAGGAACGTCTTCTAGTATACGTGGAGGATGGTCTGTTAGGAGGTTGCAATACTTGTGAGCGTTCAGTGTTCCGTCTATGAAAAACGGCCCTATGGGCTGATGCTTCACTATTCCACACCACACATTTACACTATACGGACGCTGACGTTCCACCTGGTGAGACCAACGGGGATTGTCAAGAGACTATATTTCGGCGGTTCACTTGGCCATGATTGGTAAATGGGGCTACATAACTAAACAAGATACGAAATTCATCTGGAATATCTGATCTTAATGCCCACGTACAGAAGTTAATCGTTTCCATGGAGCTCTTGATGAATAGCGATGTGATAGGTGTGGAACCTATGTCGATGGAGAATGCATAGAGAGCTAATGTGCGAACCAACTAGGACAACAGTACGACCATTAATGTTCCCCTCTTCCGCCCTCACTTGTTTCGTTCTGTTACGTTGTGTACATGTTAAAATACGACTTTCACGTAACTTATTGAAGGGGTCCACAAATAATTGCCGAGATGGTTGACGTCTATTGGGATATCTTGCTGCGTACACCGTACAGGAGCGGACTGCATGCTTCCTACACTCTCTACGCACCATGCGCATGTCGGCTTTTCTACAAAGACAAATTCACTCACGAGCTACTGCTTGGTCTGTCACACACTAACTGACTAGCAAGTCACAGTGCACTCGAGGCAAACACAACCACACTGTAAGCAAACATAGCAACATCGTAATTAGCAACTACGCATGTTGAATGACACAAACAAATGTCGGTGTGGAAATTATACGATATCTCCTAAAAGACTCACACTAGACTCCTACAACAAAGATCACTGACATTCTAAAACTAATTTTAGTTTGTTGATTTCAATAGGCATTGTTGCATTTATAAAACTGTATATTTGTGCAATAAATACACTTTCCACTCATTATTACAGTCTGTTGGTTGGCTAACAATAGGAGCCTCTCACTACGAATCCATTTTCTGGAAACTGCACATGAATAGCACTTTTCATTTCCATAACATTTGCGGTGCAAGTTTTAGGTGGTTCACCCTGTATATTGAGCTTTTACCAGATTTGTCTGTGGTTTATTTATCGGTGTTATTTTGGTAGCACATTCGTTCCCACAATTCATACGCTGGTGGGTAACGTCCCATTAACTATCCTGTCGGTAAGATCATGTAAGTTGTAGTCTTGAAAGAACTGCGACAGACACCCGGACAACAGGGAACTGACATGCGTTGATACTACGAGAAAGTGCATTGATAATGGCTATGCACTAGAAATCTAGTTTTTCCAAATAAAACCTGCAAAAAAGGACGACTGATTGCTGTGCACTATCATTTGTAAATTAGGTAAGTTTGACACGTGTGGAGATCGCGTATGGAATTCGAGAAAGGAGAACCAAAAATGTAAGTACATACGGTACGTTGTTGGTTAGAGCGTGGACCGTCGTTATTTCCTCTCGCAGCGTACTGATGTGCTTTATTTTGTTTGAGACGAATAGGGTAATGAATCAAACTGACGTAAAATACGAGAGGGAAGATCGAATAAGTTTCTACACGAGGACGAGCAAATGCATGTAGTTTGGTGCACATCTTTAAACGGGCCCAAATGGCTGGGACAGAGCAATCAAGGCATCAAAGTACTTCCCTGCTCTGCAGGTTCGCTGGATATTAACCCAGGTAGATATCTGTAGCCTCATTCAATCTTTGTGTGTGAATCCTTCTGCTCTCTCCTTTCGAGAATGGAAACACACCTGGAACCGTGGCTTCGCACAGTTGCAGGCATCTGTCAGCAGTTGTGTTATTTGCTTCCAGATCGTGCAGTTGCTGTGTGGACAATAAATGGCGGATACCTGAGACACTAGCAGGTGGTCGTGCTGTGTGCTTGAGACAGCTGACTTTGCCAGCCGGGCAGCAGCCAGCAGCACCAGTGGGGAATGCCGGATATTTACCACGACGGACATTTGCCACACTTACCTCTTCGCCAGGTAGCTTGAGTAGCGATCCCTCAGGTAAGGGACGCCCTTCCTCGTACTTCTCCTGTCCGCTTTCAAACCGCCGTCTGCACATCTTACTCGATACAACCAGTACGTAAGCGACCTTCTTCTTCGACATCTTGGTGAAATACAGAGCTTCTTTTCCGAAATCGAAATATTTATAACTTTTGGGAAACGAAAGCAATACCGACGATTATGTCAGTATGTAATTAGTTCTGCCAAGTATAAATATAGATCCCTCTGTGTGTACGGTAGCTTCCTTTCACGCTTACTGATCGCGATAGAAACAGTCCATCGGCAGGGGAGCAACAAGAAGGAACGTTGTAAAGAGAATGCGAATGTACGCTAATCATTTCTTTTTGATCACTGCATTTGTGCCTACTTTAATTACTACAACCCGCATGCCCAAAAGACAATAAGGAAAGAACAAGTGGGAATGTGAATGTTTGAAAAGAAGCACGACATACTCCATATTAATTTACTCTCTAAAATCCGATATCCCTTGTGGCGAAACATTAGTTAATAAAGTGTAGCGGGACAATGTTCAAAACATGACTGAAAATACGTTCACTAAATAGAGATAAGAACACCTATGACTGACATGTCATCTAAAGTCGACGCACAATTTTAAAATGTTAGAAATAAGGAAATGAAGTAATACAGAATGCTATGCTTGAAACGTACGTTGTTATTCTACATTGTTTAGCTCTCGTATTTAGAGGGTCACAGAGAAAGCGTCCTAGGTTTTGGAGGGAAAAGCCGTAATTGTAATGATCTCCACTACAACAGAAACAAGAAGCACAAGTTAAGGAAAAATAATGTAA
This sequence comes from Schistocerca americana, assembly GCF_021461395.2. Taxonomy (NCBI): domain Eukaryota; kingdom Metazoa; phylum Arthropoda; class Insecta; order Orthoptera; family Acrididae; genus Schistocerca; species Schistocerca americana. The sequence goes on along the minus strand of NC_060122.1, from coordinate 826,463,059 downwards.
TATGTGTTTTAGCTCACAAGTGACATTGAAACAGATAGTTCCTGTGACTTAGTATGGGCAGAGGTTATATTCGACAACCGAAATAAATTAATAAATGGCTCCTCTTACCGACCGCTGGGCTCAGATGAAACAGTTGCTGAAGAGTTCAAAGAAAACTTGAGTCTCATCACAAATAGGTATGCTACTCACACAATTACAGTTGGCAGTGACTTCAATCTACCTTCCGTATGTTGACAAAAATACATTTTCAGACCATATTGTAGATATAAAACAACTTCCGTAATTGTTCTAAATGCTTCTTTTAAAATTATTTTGAACAATTAATTCACGAGGCCATTCAAATTGTAAATGGTTACGAAAAAACACTTGACCTCTTAGCCACAAATAATCCGAAGCATCACGACGGATACAGGGATTAGTGAACACACAGTCGAGCAAGGCTCAATTCCGTAACAAAGAAATTCACCAAAACTAAACGCGAAATATATCTATATATGTTGTTGTCGTTTTCAGTCCTGAGACTGGTTTGATGCAGCTCTCTCCTGAGACTGGTTTGATGCAGCTCTCCATGCTAATCTATCCTGTGCAAGCTCCTTCATCTCCCAGTACCTACTGCAACCTACATCCTTCTGAATCTGCTTAGTGTATTCATCTCTTGGTCTTCCTCTACGATTTTTACCCTCCACGCTGCCATCCAATACTAAATTGGTGATCCCTTGATGTCTCAGAACATGTCCTACCAACCGGTCCCTTCTCCTAGTCAAGTTGTGCCACAAACTTCTCTTCTCCCCAATCCTATTCAATACCTCCTCATTAGTTACGTGATCTACCCACCTAATCTTCAACATTCTCCTGTAACACCACATTTCGAAAGCTTCTATTGTCTTCTTGTCCAAACTATTTATTGTCCATGTTTCACTTCCATACATGACTACACTCCATACAAATACTTTCAGAAACGACTTCCTGACACTTAAATCTATACTCGATGTTAAAAAATTTCTCTTCTTCAGAAATGCTTTCCTTGCCATTGCCAGTCTACATTTTATATCCTCTGTACTTCGACCATCATCAGTTATTTTGCTCCCCAAATAGCAAAACTCCTTTACTACTTTAAGTGTCTCATTTCCTAATCTAATTTCCTCAGCATCACCCGACTTAATTCGACTACATTCCTTTATCCTCGTTTTGCTTTTGTTGATGTTCATCTTATGTCCTCCTTTCAAGACACTGTCCATTCCATTCAACTGCTCTTCCAAGTCCTTTGCTGTCTCTGACAGAATTACAATGTCATCGGCGAACCTCAAAGTTTTTATTTCTTCTCCCTGGATTTTAATACCTACTCCAAATTTTTCTTTTGTTTCCTTTACTGCTTGCTCAATATACACATTGAATAACATCGGGGAGAGGCTACAACCCTGTCTCACTCCTTTCCCAACCACTGCTTCCCTTTCATGTGTCTCTACTCTTATAACTGCCATCTGGTTTCTGTACAAATTGTAAATAGCCTTTCGCTCCCTGTATTTTACCCCTGCCACCTTTAGAATTTGAAAGAGAGTATTCCAGTCAACATTGTCAAAAGCTTTCTCTAAGTCTACAAATGATAGAAAAGTAGGTTTCCGTTTCCTTAATCTTTCTTCTAAGATAAGTCGTAAGGTCAGTATTGCCTCACGTGTTCCAACATTTCTATGGAATCCAAACTGATCTTCCCCGAGGTCGGCTTCAACCAGTTTTTCCATTCGTCTGTAAATAATTCGTGTTAGTATTTTGCAGCTGTGACTTATTAAACTGATAGTTTGGTAATTTTCACATCTGTCAACACCTGCTTTCTTTGGGGTTATATTCTTTTGAAGTCTGGTGGTATTTCGTCTGTCTCATACATCTTGCTCACCAGATGGTAGAGTTTTGTCAGGACTGGCTCTCCCAAGGCTGTCAGTAGTTCTAATGGAATGTTGTCTACTCCTGGGGCCTTGTTTCGACTCAGGTCTTTCAGTGCCCTGTCAAACTCTTCACGCAGTATCATATCTACCATTTCATCTTTATCTACATCATCTTCCATTTCCATAATATTGTCCTCAAGTACATCACCCTTGTATAGACCCTCTATATACTCCTTCCTCCTTTCTGCTTTCCCTTCTTTGCTTAGAACTGGGTTTCCATCTGAGCTCTTCATATTCATACAAGTGGCTCTCTTTTCTCCAAAGGTCTCTTTAATTTTCCTGTAGGCTGTATCTATCTTACCCCTAGTGAGATAAGCCTCCACATCCTTACATTTGTCCTCTAGCCATGCCTGCTTAGCCATTTTGCACTTCCTGTCGATCTCATTTTTGAGACGTTTGTATTCCCTTTTGCCTGCTTCATTTACTGCATTTTTATATTTTCTCCTTGCATCAGTTAAATTCAATATTTCTTCTGTTACCCAAGGATTTCTACTAGCCCTCGTCTTTTTACCTACTTGATCCTCTGCTGCCTTCACTACTTCATCCCTCAAAGCTACCCATTCTTCTTCTACTGTATTTATTTCCCCCATTCCTGTCAATTGTTCCCTTATACTCTCCCTGAAACTCTGTACAACCTCTGGTTTAGTCAGTTTATCCAGGTCCCATCTCCTTCAATTCCCACCTTTTTGCAATTTCTTTAGTTTTAATCTACATATCTATATATAAAAGCAGCTAAAAATTCGCTTGACGTCTTTCTAAGAGACAGTCTCCAATACTTCTAAACTATCTAAGTAAAGACCATATGTGACTTCAGTTCAAAGAAATAGTATCAACAGCACTCGAGGGATTCATACCAAATAAATTACTAAGAGACGGAACTGATCCGCAATGGTACACAAAACACGACAGAAAGCTGCTGCAGGAGCACCGAAAAAGGCACGTATAATTTAGACGAACGCAAAATCTCCAAGATTGGCGAAGTTTTACTGAGGCTCGAAATTTGGTGCGGATTTCAATGCGAGATGCATTTAATAGTTTCCACAACGAAAGTCTCTCTAGAAATGTGGCGGAAAATCCACAGAGATTCTGATCCTATGTTAAGTAAACCAGCGGAAAGTCTCAGTAAGTAACTTTACTGCGCGACAGCGATGAGGAGGAGGAGGGGGAGACAAGGGACCCAACCCTTCGGAGCAGGTAAAACCGTGGCAAATGTCCGCGCACCCCAGTGGTCTCTGGCGGGCAGACGCTACGCACCTTGACCCTGTTGTTGCCGCTGTCTGCGACGGCGATCCTGTCCCGCGACACGGCCACGCCGGTCGGCTGGTCGAACTCCGTCTGCAGCACGCCGGGCTGGTCCTCCAGCGGCCTGACGCCCACCACGCGTACCACCGCCCCGTCAGGCCGCAGCACCTGCACAACACAGACGGCGGACCTGGCAGCTGGAGTCACACTAAAGACAGCACCAAGGGTCTCAAGGGTACCATACCGCCGAAATGAGTATAGGCTTGTTTTCACTGTGGTTTGCTTTAATGTATACTGTATCTTCTGAACTTTAGTGACATGTTGTATAATCTTAGGTTATAATTTAACATAACTGTTACTTGAGGTGGGGATGGTGCGTGGTGGAAGAGAAGGACTTAGCTACGTTTCATTAAAGCTAATAATCGTAATTTTTTCCGTGGAAAGTTGAACTATTTCGATTTTAGTGTGACTCTACGGTATACCTACATAGCTTTGACTTGGCTGTGTCGAGTTTCTACGGAAGTAGTAAGGAACCAATTGGAAACTGAATATAACCGGCGTGCGTTTTTCAGTACAGTGTTCGGTTCTCTGGTGCATTTCTCATGTGCTACATCACTACAGCTTATCACTGATGTTGCAATGGTCACTATTCAACCCTGTATCGTGGTCAAAATGAAGCTGGCGATTCTTATTGAATCTGTTTTATAAGTGTGACAGAGCTGGGAATTGATCCAGGTGTGTCGATAAATGTTTCCTGGCTAATCAGTGATCAAATATCTCGCATAATTTTCCTAACGCGTGACACTAGGCCGGGTCCGAGTGGATTCCGGCAGCGACCGCGCACAAGACTCACTGCGACGCTACGGCAGCTCCGAGGATGAGTTTCGACGTTAGGATGTCCTGTATAGGGAGCAGTGTAATAACTGACGGCAGTTATCAATAACCCTACTGAAACAAAAATTTAAAATAAAAAAAAATGATCATATACTCTTGAAGAATGTTCACAAGTTTTGGCTCACATCATTTGAGAGATTTTCTCCATTCAGCGAACACAACTGATAACTTGACGAGGCACGTCAGCTGACTTTCTGGCGCTCAGCGCCATATCAAGTCATCACATCACACGATACGTTACAGGATACTGTGAGAGGTTCCTCTGCGTGAATAGTCCCTGACACCAACCACCGTCCATAAAATCTTCTTTAAGCTTTTGTAAAAGCTTTTACAAAAGACATTTTAATATACATCTCTCTAAATTTGTACTGCGTTGCAACTATTTTGGAAAGTATACAGTTTTTAATTATGTATGACATATGCCTACAATTTTAAAATCGTTAGCTTATTATTTAGCCCTGTGAAAGTTGGCGACCTTGGAGTATGGGACGACATCCTTTAGCCTAGATCACAACTCTCACAGACGATTACATATTGCCGGAAATAGCTGCACAACAAAAAGACTTTTAGCTGGTTTGTGGTGTTCATGCATCAAAATGACTATACAGTATCTCGAGGAGATGTGAATTATGCACTGAGATTTCGGGCACGTAACATGGAAAGGAATTTTTATTCAGGGAGCAGAGACAAATGGGGATTCATTCTGCCGACGATACTGACAGTAGTAGGGAAACCCACTGACGTAAACTACTTTGGAAAAGGGGAGATTGTTATGGCCCGGCGCCGGTGAATAGGTGAATCTGGTTAGCTGTTCGTGCGCTACTGTCGTTAGCGTCTACGGAAAGTGGTCGAAGGATGGTTAAACCACAAGTAGGACACAAGATTTTAAATGTCATGCCTCATCAGAGAGAGTGAAGGTGGAGACTTCTGTGCTGTGCAAAGCAGGCTAGGCCACCATCTGTGGCAGATCTGAGGACAGAGTGCAATGCTAGTGCAGGCAGAAGTGTTTCAGAGCACACAGTTCGGTGCACGTTCTTCAACCTAGAGCCCTGCAGAAGAGCCCTACTTGCTCCCATGTGGACCCAACGACGACGTGAATTACGATTGCAGTGGGCAAGGCATCATTGGGATTGGACCGTGGATCAGTAGAAACATGGCACCTTGTCGAATGAACCACGTTTCTTCTTCCATCAGATGGATGGTTATGTCTGGATACATCATCAGTGAAGTGAATGCTGCTCTAAACGTGCGGCACGCCACGGACATCGGCTGGTTGGGGAAGTATTACGGTGGGTTTATGCTGCAACCTCGCTGCTTGCTGCTTGCCAGCATATTCCAGCGATGAAGAAACAAGCCCATCGAGCCTTACCTGCCCACACCGTCGCTATTCACCCTACTGTGCTCCCTGTGATCCTTGACACGCTGATGACGTCCAGCTGGTTTGTGTTTTGCGTTGCAGCCACCACTGTATGTTCTGAAACTTGTGCCGTGATTGGCTGCTTCAAGTTCACTCCAACAGTGACTCTCTAGGCAGTCCTGGCGAGCAGCGAGGCTGCAGGAATAACCTTAGCCGCAGGATAGTTTATGCCAGCAGCCAATCGCAGCTCAAGTTTCAGAACGTATGAGGATGGTAGCGGCTTGAAACACAAAACAGCTCGATATTGTCGCCTGGCGTAGGTCATGGCTAGCAGCAGGGCTAGCAGGAATGGTGCAGATTAAATGGGCAGTAAGACTCAGTGGGCTTGTTTTACCGATAAATGTCAGTGGGCGCATTTCATTATCGCTGGGCCCTGCCGGCTAGCAGCAAATTGTGAGGTGGCAGCGTTAAGTGCACGCTTACGTTATGGTGGACATTGACCTGGGCGTCCATGGGACCTGTGGTAGTCATGGACAGCTGCAGAGTACATGCACATAGCTGCAGACTGCCAGCATTGCTTAGCGCTTGATCTATTCACCAACAGCTATGGTATCTTCCAGCAGGATAACTCTCCGTGTCACATGTTCAGAATCGTACTGTAGTGGTCTGAGTTGTTTTATAGTAAAATCAAGTCTTGGCGACCAATTTCACCTGATCTGAACTCGACGATAAATATCTGGGACGCTACTAAGCTCAGAAATCACCGGCACGTAATTGAAGACTTGAAACAAAAAAAATTCTAAGTGCCATAATACGGAATTTTGAAGATTTGTGTAAAGTGGGATCTACACGCCACGCCCAGTAATACTAACTACCACGAATGAAAATGTAGTATCAAATGCAGTCAAGAGATGGCTTACAGTTTAAAAGCCATTGCTGTTAACTCTATGTTCCACGCGCTTACTCTTCATCGTTAGATAAAATGGCGAAGGCAGCAAATGTTCGTAACAGAAACGACGAATTAAAGGAGAATGTATTGTGGCAGCAAAGAGGAAAAATGCGGAAAAATTTCAGGGAATGAATACATAAGTTCAACCAATAAACGTGTTGCAGCAGAAGTTAGTCCAGCTCAGGAGGTAAATGTTATTACTGAAACTTCCTGGCAGATTAAAACTGTGTGCCGGACCGAGACTCGAACTCGCGACCTTTGCCTTTCGCGGGCAAGTGCTCTACCAACGGACCTACCCAAGCACGACTCACGCCCCGTCCTCACAGCTTTATTTCCGCTAGTACCTCGTCTCCTTCCTTCCAAACTTTACAGAAGGTCTCCTGCGAACCTTGCAGAACTAGCACTCCTGAAAGAAAGGATATTGCTGAGACATGGCTTAGCCACGGCCTGGGGGATGTTTCCAGAATGAGATTTCCACTCTGCAGCGTAGTATGCACTGATATGAAACTTTCTGGCAGATTAAAACTGTGTGCCGGACCGAGACTCGAACTCGGGACCTTTGCCTTTCGCGGGCAAGTGCTCTCGGTCCGGCACACAGTTTTAATCTGCCAGGAAGTTTCATATCAGCGCACACTCCGCTGCAGAGTGAAAATCTCCTTCTGGAAGCAGATGTAAAGGGCACGATACAGAAAATAAAGCGATTTAAAGTGGGTAACATGAATGCATTTCGCTTCTTAGGTTTCAAGAAACCAGTAGATTGTAATATAAATATGGCAGACATAACCATACCGAACGTACACAGGCTATGGTTAAACAATCATGAGCTTCAAGGAGTTAAAATCAGCAGAAGCTTAAATGAAACGGAGTCCTGGGAAAGTATGAGTATGCCTACTTTGAGAAAAGGTGTGTGAGTAAAGGACGTCAAGGAAATGGCACACACCTGCCCTAGATGTTACAACCCACATGTGTGAAGAAATGGAGAAACATCTGATTGAAATGATGCAACAGCTGATAAATAATGACCACATGCACTTTTACAAAAGCAGACTGCAGTCCATTACCTTTTGGTAATGTGGTACTTAGAGATTTTCATTGCATTTCCTCTTTCAGTAAGTTTTTCATAAACTGCAATGCGATGTTTGTAATTTCCTTTCGAAACTATGCTTACCTTTCAAATAGAAGACATTAATAGCGCAATTATGACCACTGATTGCCCAGTATACTTAAAATTCATTTTACTCAAGTTCATGATTTTGGCGCTTAGAGACTTTTTTATTTCAAGTGGTCTGTTTACGGGAGTTGTATGAGCTACGCGTAGCCGTCTGGTGCCACATATTTTGGGAAATCTGTTACTGTACTGGGCTGCAAAGCGGGACCAACACACTGTTTATGCGGCCGATCGTAGTGCTCCAGCGCATCAGGGTGCTGGCGTAAGGTGTGGCCAGCACACCAGGCAGCAAAGTGCATGCGGGAAGATCGATAGTAGGCGCCAGCAACGAGCCTATAAGGAGAGAGTCCAACGGCAGACTCGCAGGCAACGCGCTGCCAACGCCCTCTCGACCGCCGGTGTTTAGATCGCCGCAGCCGACCGTAGGACCCAGTCAGTCACCTGGCGATCAACGAGTCGAGTCATCAGTCGCAGCCCAGTGGATGTCGCAGTTGCAGTCAACTCAACCTCCAGCTCAGAGTCGGTCAGCACTCAGCCGCCAGAGTAGTGTGCATAGCTACATCACCAGCAATGAGACTAATGTGGACTATTTAAAGTTAAGTAACTTGTTGTTCTTATGAGTGAAGAACCCTGTTCCTACACGTGTCCTGTTTGTGTTACAGAAGGGTGTACCCGCCACCAAACAGCATCCTCTCCCCGCTCGCCCCGTGGTACCAGTCCACACCCCGTCGGCTCACCTACCTGCAGGCGGTCGTTGCCGGTGTCGCAGACGTAGAGCAGGGTTCCCCCCGCCTCGTCGGCGGCTACGGCGAGCCCTTCGGGGCTGCGGAACTGGCCCGGCGCGCCGCCCTTCTTGCCCAGCGACGCCACCACGCGGCCCTCCGCGTCCAGCTCGTGCACGCAGTGCGCGTACTTGTCTGCAACAACGTCAGAATGCAGGTCACACCACTGCAGCGCAGTTCCCGCCAGGTATTACACGTAAAAAAAAGGAAAAAAATCTCCACCGCAGGTCGCTTTCTGCGGAGTATTACAAGTTTAAAAAATCAGAACTGACGACTCTACAAACAAGTCGATTTCGGGTATTAAACCATGGCAATGACAAATTTTTTTAAGCCTGTCAGTTTTAGTGTCAGCGATTACACTAAATTATATGCACGATAGAAATTTGCACGATTGCCACAACGGCGTTATGACAAATACAAACCCTGGAGACTGTTAACACCAAAAATGCAGGATGCATGGCACCTGCGACCGATATATATATATTTTTGAATTGTATGTAAATATTTGTAATTTAAATGCTTTCTTTTAATAAGTAAGGACATTGTTTCACTGTATGTGTACATTTAGGTCTGTTGACGTTTCATTGTATTTATCTGTGTTTTACTGTGAAACTTATAAGCTCTGGGAAACAGTCAAAGGAATTGTTATTTGTACCGACTAGCAACGATAACAGCAGTGCTTATGCGTTGTAAAATCTTTGGGTACGGAGTTGTCGCGTAGAGCGCACGGAGGGAGCAAGAGATGGGTTCCAGCGCTTGTAGTGTGCGGAAGTGTGGTGTTGACGCTCTCGCAGTAGAGACTACGCCGCCAGATGTCTAGAGCAGGAGTACTGACAGTGGACGGGCGGAAGAGGCTGTATTAATTACAATTGCCCGTTCCTATAATTATCCGTGGCTCCACAAGGTGCTACCGTCTTCAACAACAGCAGCAGTTCCAGCGACACAGTTTCGTCGTCGGCTCCGAGTTTCGTCGCACGCACAGCACTGAAGTAAGACTGTTCATTGGTAGAAAGTATTAATGGCTAACCCAACAGCACAACTGAATGTGATTTGATTGATAAGATTTATTTAAGTAATAATCAGTTACACTCAGTGCGATTGTGTCCTCATCGCCCCAGACATTGTTACCAAGCAGGGTCCTTGTTCCTTTTTTTCCTAATATGCTAACTGAGTTTCATAAGAAACAAATTGAATAGTTAAAGCCAGTTTATTAATGAATAAATTCTCTTTTAAGAATTGTAGCCTCAGTCTACTTTCAATTAACTGTTCTACAACAGGGGCTTCAGTATATGACTAAAGTAAAGCAATTTCATTTTTCAAGTTTGAGAATCAATCATTGGAAAAAATTCAAATCTAAAGAAATGTACAAATTAAGAGTGCGGAAGTTTTATTTATTTTACATATAGCTTGGAGCACATGGCTGTTTGGTTTGGTACGTATTCTAGTATTTTAAATCTGTTCAAGTCAGTAAAAAAGGCTCAGTTGTTCAGACAATAATATGAAATCCAATTTGCAAAATGAGTTACGGCAAAGTAAAAAGTGCTCGTTTTTTTCCCTACATTTCTTTGATGACGTTATGCTCAGGTCACTGAAAGTCATACAAAATTGCTAAGGCATTGTTCACGTAACGAAGTTCAGTACTAACATACAGTTCAATTGCATGTTTCCAAGTCATTACTCGATGGCCTTTTTCAAAATTTAATGCCAAACATAACGGAAGAGTGACTTCTCAGTTTTCTTTATCATTACATACTCACTTAAAATTAGTCTAAAAAAAAGTCCTAGTGGGCTGGCGACCGTTAATTACTTCCTTTTTGTTCAGTAGTTTAACTTTTGGATTCATGATCAGTGGTACCCCTTTCTTCCCGTGTTATTCGTGAGTGAATACACAAAATAACTTTCATTTTCCAAATTATAGCCCTGTTCGGTTTAATTACTTTCATTTTTAGTACACTTTCCCCCTACTTATCGGCATCACTTCTTCGGGAGAGATAGCCTTATCCAATTAGAAAAAATCCATTAGGCATATACGCGATCCACGGTTCTATTTTATATCGCAAGCAGGATAGGCCGATTTGTAAGAGGGAGGTACAAGACCACTGCGTCACCGTAGACGAGAAAACAATCCGTGAAAATCGCGAGTCAAATAAAGGCCGTTAGGAGAAGCCAAGCTCGTTGTGAACACACGCAGATCCGTTCCAAGCAGAGCCTAAAGGGCAGCCCGGTCTGAAGCGCAACCGTCACTGCGTTTACATCAACTACAATGGTAAGCTTCACATACTCCTTCTACTGTTCGGACTTCAGAATTGCTACAATATACGCAATTTATTTCTCCATTAGAAAATTCAATTTAGACACTACATTGAACGCAGTAATTTTGTATGAACGTGACGAAATAGTTCACGGATGAATGTCCGGATTTCGGTATTTAACGGCACAATATCTCGGCACGCGACTACGTTGCCATCATCAGATCAGACGTACTGATGAACTGAGTTCCTAAGAGCTCGCACGGGGCTTTTATATCGTCTCACCTTCCCTTTGACCTAAGGGAAGCCACAGGGGGGGGGGGGGGGGGGTTAATGACAACGTGGTCACATCCCGAAATATTGTGCATATTAGACACTGACAACCGGACATTCACCTGTGAACTATTGCGTCATGAGTTACGGTGGAAGAAACTGAAGAATCACACTTGTATGAAAGTGTTCAGGAGACTATCATAATTAAATTTAGAGATGACGAAGTATTTGTGTCATATAACTGCACCTGCATATGACATCCATGATAACACAGGTCTGCAAAAGAATATTTTTTTAAAGTTGTTTGAAATTTGATAAGTGACTTTTATATACACTCCTGGAAATGGAAAAAAGAACACATTGACACCGGTGTGTCAGACCCATCATACTTGCTCCGGACACTGCGAGAGGGCTGTACAAGCAATGATCACACGCACGGCACAGCGGACACACCAGGAACCGCGGTGTTGGCCGTCGAATGGCGCTAGCTGCGCAGCATTTGTGCACCGCCGCCGTCAGTGTCAGCCAGTTTGCCGTGGCATACGGAGCTCCAACGCAGTCTTTAACACTGGTAGCATGCCGCGACAGCGTGGACGTGAACCGTATGTGCAGTTGACGGACTTTGAGCGAGGGCGTATAGTGGGCATGCGGGAGGCCGGGTGGACGTACCGCCGAATTGCTCAACACGTTGGGCGTGAGGTCTCCACAGTACATCGATGTTGTCGCCAGTGGTCGGCGGAAGGTGCACGTGCCCGTCGACCTGGGACCGGACCGCAGCGACGCACGGATGCACGCCAAGACCGTAGGATCCTACGCAGTGCCGTAGGGGACCGCACCGCCACTTCCCAGCAAATTAGGGACACTGTTGCTCCTGGGGTATCGGCGAGGACCATTCGCAAACGTCTTCATGAAGCTGGGCTACGGTCCCGCACACCGTTAGGCCGTCTTCCGCTCACGCCCCAACATCGTGCAGCCGGCCTCCAGTGGTGTCGCGACAGGCGTGAATGGAGGGACGAATGGAGACGTGTCGTCTTCAGCGATGAGAGTCGCTTCTGCCTTGGTGCCAATGATGGTCGTATGCGTGTTTGGCGCCGTGCAGGTGAGCGCCACAATCAGAACTGCATACGACCGAGGCACACAGGGCCAACACCCGGCATCATGGTGTGGGGAGCGATCTCCTACACTGGCCGTACACCACTGGTGATCGTCGAGGGGACACTGAATAGTGCACGGTACATCCAAACCGTCATCGAACCCATCGTTCTACCATTCCTAGACCGGCAAGGGAACTTGCTGTTCCAACAGGACAATGCACGTCCGCATGTATCCCGTGCCACCCAACGTGCTCTAGAAGGTGTAAGTCAACTACCCTGGCCAGCAAGATCTCCGGATCTGTCCGCCATTGAGCATGTTTGGGACTGGATGAAGCGTCGTCTCACGCGGTCTGCACGTCCAGCACGAACGCTGGTCCAACTGAGGCGCCAGGTGGAAATGGCATGGCAAACCGTTCCACAGGACTACATCCAGCATCTCTACGATCGTCTCCATGGGAGAATAGCAGCCTGCATTGCTGCGAAAGGTGGATATACACTGTACTAGTGCCGACATTGTGCATGCTCTGTTGCCTGTGCCTATGTGCCTGTGGTTCTGTCAGTGTGATCATGTGATGTATCTGACCCCAGGAATGTGTCAATAAAGTTTCCCCTTCCTGGGACAATGAATTCACGGTGTTCTTATTTCAGTTTCCAGGAGTGTAGTTTCCAGCGCTGATTTCAAAAATGCAATCCATTTTTTTCTATCACGTCAGGTTTTCTCGCAAAAAGGGAGTATTTTTGGGTATAATAACAAAATTTAAGCAATTTATCACATTTTGTCCAGCGTTATAAAATTTTATTTTACACATAATTCATGTTCTAAACTACATTTCCATACACTTTCATTTCTTTTTAACCTCATAAGACTTCATAATAATGCTTTCGCTTTCTGTCGAAGCTTCTTTTATTGATTTTCCGGCCGTGGACTCGTTGAGGCTCATCTCTTTTTATCATCCAGCAGTAGTCCGCTATCGTGTTGACGTTCCATCTTCCTTGATGTATTCTTTTCATTTCTTTGATGTCTTGGTGGAATCTTTCGCCCTGCTCTTCACTTACATCACCAAGGTTTGCAGGGAAGTAGTCAAGATGTGAGTGGGGAGAATGAACTTTAATGCTCACGTTACAGCCCAGCTTCTTAAGGTTGTCGAGCATGTCTGCGACGATTGTCTTGTAGTTTGGATTTCTTTTGTTTCCTAGGAAACTGGTGACAACTAATTTAAAAGATGTCCATCATGCCTTTTCTTTTGTTTGCATTTTGTTCACAAAGTTGGGATCTGCCGTTAGTTTTCTAATGTCTGGTCCGACAAAGATTCCTTCCTTTAGCTTTGCCTCCGATAAACCAGGAAACTGTCCACAAAAATATCTGAAACACTCCCCTTTTCTTGGTAATGCCTTAACAAATTGTTTCATCAGCCCCAACTTAATGTGAAGTGGTGGAAGTAACACCTTTCTGGGATCCACAAGGCTTTTCATCTCAACATTTTTAATCCCTACCTGTAAGGTTTTTCTCAGGGGCCAAGCTTCTTTTGTGTAGTGTTGCTTTCTGTCTCTACTGTCCCATTCACAGAGAGTGCAAGGGAGCTTTGTATAGCCACTTTGTTGACCAAGCAACATTGAAATCACTTTTAAATCACCACATAGTGTCCATTTGTGGTCTGAATAGCAGAGTTTGTTTCAAACCAGTTCAAGGTTTTCGTAGCATTCTTTTAAGTGAACCGAGTGTCCAACTGGTATAGAAGCATACTTACTGCCGTTGTGTAGAAGTACTGTTTTAACGCTTCTTTTTGAAGAATCAATAAAAAGTCTCCACTCAACAGGAGCGTAATATTATTCTATTTTGAAACTTGCCATAAGTCCAGGAACATCACTGCAAAACACCAGGTCACCTTCTTGAGAGAAGAAAGATACAAACTCCTTTTCCCTCGATTGATACTAAGAAAAGGATGTACCCAGAGCCAGCATATTTTTGTCTTTCAATCTAGATCCTAAAACCGCTGCCGATTCTTTAGAATGGCCTAGGTCTCTGACTAAATCGTTCAGATTGTGGGAATGGAATGGGATCGGTTGTGCCAGGATCCTAGCAATCTCTGTTTTCTTCACTATTACCTTGCTGAGCCAATGGCTCGTGATCATCTATATCATCCAAAGAATCTGGAGGCGGTATTGGAACTTCAGGTCCATGAGAAAACAGGGCGAGTGGCTGACTGTATGTTAGGGTAAGAAATATCCTTTTTGTTTTTCAAATTGAAACCTCGTAGGTTGCAAGAACAAAAATAGCAGTCATCATTATAATTTTTGGGCTCCCTCCAAACCATTGGTATTCCAAAACGTAAGGACTGCTTTTTACATTGAAACCATTGCCTCGGTTCTTCAACACACACTGAACAAACGTTTTGTGGGGCCCAAGGCTTATCTTGATCGCCTAACTTTATACCAAAATAGGCGAAATGTACTTTTTCAACAAAATCGGAAATGTTTCTTTGTTACTTTTTAACGGTATAGTTACCACAAATGTAGCAGAAGCAATCTGGCGAGTTTATACATCCTCTGGTAGCCATTGTCCATTGTCCATAAAAGAACTTCACAACACAAGAAAACAGTCACTACTTTAAAGCACTAGTAACAACAACACGAAAACAGCACAGAGTGAAGAGGTACTGTGAATTGAAGGACAATAGCAGAAGCTCACAGCTTGGTGATGGCGGGGGAAGGGGGCAGCGCGACGGACAGGCACTGATGTGAAAATATTGCTGGTTTCTCCTAATTACTCTTTATTTTACGTATATCTAGTACAAAAACGGCTAAATAACAGTTTATGGAGATCTTAAAAACCAAAATTCAAACTCACTAGAGTGCTTAAATATCGAAAAAGCTAAATTAGACAAGCAGTTTGTGAAATAACTGTACGTCATGGAATTTTTTTCACTATTTTTCCCGAAATCAGCATTGAAAACACTACAAAAACGACCTAATAAATTTGAAACACTTTTTATGTCACAGACCTGTGTAATCATATTAGAAATGCGTATTTAATAAATTTTAGTGTACCACTGGAAAGAAAAAAAAAAAGAAAAAAGGTGTTTGGCATTGTTGTCTGGGAGATCCTGAGGAGTGGGTTCAGCCGCCTAATAAGAGAAATTTTCTTCCGCTGCGCGCAATGACTATTTTCCTCGAGGTGCGCGAGATTTGCGTCTCAGGTGTATCTGTCGATCGTAGATTACTAATGAACGTGTGTGTTTAGTGTGGACTCCTCTTTCTGTTGTGTAGTGACACGGGAGAAGCTGCAAGCTGAAACCGCGGGATAGAACACAGGGTACTCCTTTTGAACTGCACCTGAAATGGTACAGTACTGCCTGACACAGAAAAGATGTACAACAACATACTTTGTTGTTCTTGTCAGAACAGCGTTTTTCGTAGAATAACACCATTTTATTTATTACACCGAAGTCGGATACCAGTGGAGGAAAGAAGGGCAATTTGTATGTTTAATTATTCAGATGTGCCCTTCCTTAAAATAGATCCCTGAATCCTGCTTGGTAATGTTTGTGAACTGAATGAATGGTGGCCGTCTGCTGACCACAGATGGTGAAGGTAGATTCTATAATCATCTTTGAGACGCTTCTCTAGTCACCTTTGGCCGAACCAAAGAGAGGAAGTGTACCGGAGCACCAGAGGGTCTGGAATGTGGCTGACCAATACGGTGGTAAGGTCCTCCCCGACTTCTGCGGAGGCACGGGATGACCGGATGAACTGCCATGTTTCTGCACTGTGTCGCTGGTTCCAGAGGTGTGAAGACGTGCTCTATGTGTGGTCCAGAAAAACAAATTTAACTGAAAATGGTATGCATGTGGAATACTTAGGAGTAGATGAACTAATAATTTCTCTTTTCAGAAACTTTTGGTGGGAGGCTCATATAAATTGTTCGGAAAAAGATAGGCACGTAAAAAAATTATGGGAAACATAGGATTCTTCGGAAGTGACAAAGAAATCATGTGTTGTAATCATAAGACGAAATACTAGCGTGCGGTAGTATTAATATGAAATACTTGTGTGTGTAAATCTAAGTTGAAAATAATTAAGATTTCCGTGTGCAGAACTTGAATTAGAGACAAGAACTTCCACGTGGTGAGTACAGTGTGAGTCTCAACCTGACTATGAGACAATAAAAAGAATTAGAAGTGCTTGTCCTAGTATTCAGTTGAGGATCCGAGTGTGAGATAAATAAGATACCAAAACTTACATATGAGATACATTTGTGTAACGCCAGCTTCATATTCAGATACTCAGAGTGATTTAAGGTGAGTCAGCCATCTACCTGGCAACTCCATGTGGGTTGCATTGCACAGAGAGATCTGCATAAATCCTCCAGAGTTTGTGGCAGGAAAATTATTACGGGGTCAGTGACGTGTGAATCTGGGATGACTATTGTTCGATGTGGGAAAGCAGAACGAGTAGAAAACCGAACATTTTGTTTTTGATATGTGTTTTACACTGCAGTGTGATTTATTATGTGTATTTAATCTGTGTGATTTGCATGAGACTGTAGAAAATTAGTTTCAAATACGGTGGGACAAGCATGATTTTTCCTAGCAATGCACGGAAGTCAGTAAATTCGTTATGCTGGTAATGAATGAGGTTAAGAGAGTGTGGGAGAGAATGAAGTAGCGAAAGATACCTTACCAATCCAGAAAGTGCAGAGTAGCAATAGACAGAAACATTACGAGACCACAGAATAATAAAATGCTTATGTCATGCCCGTTGCGTGGAGAATCACTTGTTTAACTATTTTGTTTGAGTGTAATGCAAGGAATTTTTCAACATTAGCGTGAAAGAATTTATTTTAATAAAATAGTTGATATATGAAACAAATAGTGGTTTTGAGTATTGAGTTTTGGGTAGCCATTTTGATGAGTTATTTTAACATAACCTCCATTTTATTGCTGGGATGTCCAAGCTTTGGATAAAATATATACCACAGGAAGGAAATGTGGCCTTGCCAGGGTGGAGTGAGTCCATCAGAAATGTGCACTAGCTATTAGTCAGACGTGTTATCCATTCCTTTGCATTGAGACGTAAGGACGAGAATAAATTATAGCTTAACTGATAGGCACTAGGGCTCATATTTTAAGCATAGTTGCAGTGCGTATGGTAATCATGAAAATATTTCTGATGTACGAACAAGAATTGCACTCGCTTGGCAAGCCACTAATCAAGTAGGCCTGACCATTAGATGCCAGAGAATGGGGTACGAACCTCCCACACCGTGTGAATTGCTGAGTTTAACGTCCCCATCCGACGGACGGATCATGAACAATGTCACATATCCTCACTTCATGTGAACTGCGATGAGTTTTGGAATTTAATGCAGGACACTGATGCTAAGTCCGGTGATCAAAAATTCTGCTCCTTGACGGTCAAAAAATAGTGGTGAAAATTTCCTCCACCGTGTGAATTGCTGAGTTTAACGTCCCCATCCGACGGACGGATCATGAGCAATGTCACATATCCTCACTTCATGTGAACTGCGATGAGTTTTGGAATTTAATGCAGGACACTGATGCTAAGTCCGGTGATCAAAAATTCTGCTCCTTGACGGTCAAAAAATAGTGGTGAAAATTTCCTCCACCGGCAGTATTCGAACTAGCTACCTTAGAGAAGAGCGCCACTGATACGCATTAGCCACCTCGGCCAGAGATGCCAGTGTAACAAGAAACGTTTTCAGTGGGATTAGCCATACAAACTCTAAATGCATATTATACGCTTGTCTCTGAAATAATAGCATTAAATATTTGTAACAAGGATCCACAGATCCGAAGCGAGATAGCACTGTTAATGGCTGATCGTACAGGGTCTTGAACGTCTAAATATAGAAAACTCCAGTGATGTAAATACACAGACTTCCGTCTGGGTGTAATGCCGCGTCATCTTGTAAGATACAAAAACATAAAAATAGCCCACGATTCATCCATGTATCACCTGCCTTCCTCAGGGCGCGGGTTGGTCCTGGAAATTGTGTTGTTCTGAATGTGTTATAAGACCACCAAGATTCTAAGACTTTTATTGACTGCAAAATACCACTGATCTGGGGTAAAATAGAGGCAGTCGAAATGTGGTAGACTGTTCTGGGGATACACGGCTTATTGTTGATAGACTGTCCACCTACAGTCGGCAACAAGCTTATGGCAATTGTAGGAATAGTCTCTTCCAGCTGTTAGCAGCGAAAAAGACGCCAGTTCTGCACTGTTGTGTTGGGTTAGCAGATCGCGGCCGTGTCCAGTGTCCGGAGAGGCCGATGAACTGCGATCATACGCGGCTCTTCGAAATGGGTTCGACGGCAACCGGGAGTCGAGAGTCGCTCGCCCTCCCTGTTGATGTTCGTGAACTGCTCCTTAACTTCAGTTGGCTATCTTATTTTGCCACTTGCCAATGGATGAGTGAAAGGATACATCAGCTTTGTAGCAAATTGGACATCAACAACAGGGCACTACTCCAGAAGCATCTACGGCTATAGTCGAAACAGTTGGTGATGGACTGGGACAAAATTGACAGAATAACGCCCAGGCTACGTTGTACAGCGAAATAATTGGTCGACAGTCAAATGAGGAATAAATCGAGGAATTAACAAGGAAGACAAGCAGTGCTGGGGCTGGAGTGGATGTACGATGTGCCGTGCTAAATCTATTGCCACAGACCATCAGCGAGGCTCTGACGTCCAATGTGTACGCTATGCAGGGCCCCTACAAGGAACCCTACGGGAAAAATGATCGAATCTGTTCAGGCAGTACCCTCTTCTCGTCTCGCAAGTCGAAGTCGAGAAGATGAGACAGGAAACAGTCAGAATCCTACAAAGAGCGAAACCGTCCAAACCGAGCATCACACAGGAAGGAAGGGCTACTGCAGGAGAACTTAACAGGAATGACGGTATTCTGACTCTCCCCGTGGAAAAAAATAACGCTACTGATGTTTAATGGACACTACACAGTATGAATAAAAAATGAGTGATCTATTGATTATCCTATCTACAGAGAACTTAGAAGTGATCTGACAATGAAGACAATCAAACAAAGATTCCAGCATTCGTCTTGAGCCAGTCTGGCGTTTCAGTGCCAAACTCCTAGCGACATCAAGAAATTATGGAATACGTGAGATCCATAAGGACAGATGCCAAAAAAAAAAAAAAAAAATGGCTCTGAGGACTATGGGACTTAACATCTGAGGTCATCAGTCCCCGAGAACTTAGAACTACTTAAATCTAACTAACCTAAGGACACATCCATGCCCGAGGCAGGATTCGAACCTGCGACCGCAGCGGTCGCGCGGTTCCAGACTGTAGCGCCTGGAACCGCTCGGCCACCCCGGCCGGCTAAGGACAGCTGCCCCCTCAGGCCATAGATGATGGGATCGACTCTCCAACCTACAATCTGGTGATGTGTATGACTATTAAATTACGCCACCTCGTGGGACACACAGAATCACATGTAAAGGATTCGACTCACTTCGCTTCATGCACATTTACACAGGAGCAGCACACTGTTATCATGGTCAGTTCTGACACAAAGTCTCTCTTCTGTAACGTACCAGTGTAGACTATTACTATCGTTCAAGCACGTGTACCACCTGATATTTGTGCCTTGGTGCAGTTATGCTTCCGTCAACTTATCTCAGTTGGAGTGATAAATTTGAGGAACAAACGGACGAAGTAGAAATGGGATCCTGTCCCACAACTCTCTCTCTCTCTCTTTCTCTCTCTCTCTCTCTCTCTCTCTCTCTCCCTCCCTCCCCAAAACAGCAGAAATCTTCGTCAATCTTATCAGCAAGCTGTATTACATTTCACAGAAATGGGCCAGCGCTGTTGGCTGCGATACGTGGACGACACTTTTGTCATTTGTGTAAATGGAGAAATAGGTCTGCATAAGATTCGTAAGCACTTTAACATAGGAACATTCAGTTTACGCAGAAACAAAATGGTAACTGTGCAATACTATTCTTGGACTTGGAGATCTGCTTCACTCACTAAGCAAAATGGGACACAAGGTATACCAGAAATCAGCCATCACCAACTGATACCTAGATGTCGGTTCCAACAGCACCTGGACCGAAAGTGCACCTTTCTTGACACGCTCACTGCCCGAGCTCACTGAACTGCCGATACGCACAATATGAAACAAGAATTGAGAAAGCTATGTATCACCTTCCAACCAAACACATACAAAAGCAAAACAACAGCTACGCAGTCAGCAGCAAGCAAGAGAGAGGAAATGAAATAAAACAACAGCTTCCAGAGATGCGCTCATGTTAAGGGTGACAGCGATAGCAGGCAAGATCCTTCGTCGAGGAGGCATCAAACTAGTTCTCCACCGTGGCTGTAGGAAACAGAATTTGCTAGGGTCCAATAACAATGTAGCTAAAGCCCTCGCTACTGCAGGTATACATACGATGTGACTCTGTCGTGTGACCAACATTCGGAAAACCGTGAGACCTTTTAGCATCGAAATACAGATTATGAGGCACTATGTTGCACTGGGGCATCACAGGAGAACGGTACAAGTGGAGCATCGTTGCAACTGTGGGCAGCTGATGAAAACCAGAGTACTTGGGAGACAGATGTGGCTACGTACACACAAAAGAAGAGTACACACAAATGAAGAGAATGTATTCGCCAGAAAAAGCATTAGACGTGTTGACAGTTCAGAACAAGACCTGTTTAAACGACATTCAAAACCAACAACCTTCCTCCATTTTCATGAGCTTATAGCCTCGGAGGAGGGTCGTATTACTGCTGAGTAAAGCAGTATCGTAATAGGGCGCGCGGTAACATTATGAGCGCGAGTGTCTCGAGTTCTGGAATCGTTACGGTCCCGATTCTGCTTTGTGTAAGCTGCGTCTACCTCAAGCAGAAAATAGCCCACCCACGTGAAGTCCCAGTACGTCAACAACCAGTGGATTCAATTACGTTTAGCAAATAATGCTTAGTTAAGTAAGACTTAGATAAGACGCTGCCTGATACACAAAGAAAAATGCCAATCATGAGAAACAACTGAATGGAGCTATTTGCTGCTAAATGACTGTAGAGAAATTTGTCAGGAAGGGAGGATTTGGGATGTCACTGAACTAGGTTGGAAGTTCTGAACTAGCGTAAAGGAGAAACGGAATGTACTGTGCATAACTGTCGACTTGTAAGATGTGTGTCGAGACTTTGCAGCAGCGCCGTGAGATGGCCAGAAGGCTTACCGCAGTACCTTCTCGCCGACCACGTACAGCTTACGCTTTGAAGGAGTTTGCTCCTCCGAGCAGCGTCGTAACTGTTGTAGTTTCCTGAGGAAGAAATGAATGTTGCAGCAGTGTTGTTTTCATGTAAAACTTCAGACGACAACCTGGCATCCACTCGCCTCTCCACCACTACCCTGTCCAGGGAGGTGAACTACTGGCTTCCTGACCTGTGCAAGTGTGACTCTGTGGTCACAGGGCAGCGTCCTCACTGAACACTGCCGTGGCCGGCTAAGTAAACAGAATGGCGTCTTTTTCACGAGTCACAAAATACGGATCCCACAAACACGTCACCGATCTGCAATAACCAGCAGGCTGTGTAATTCATGAATCGTCTACAATATCTCACGTCCCTATCTTCCTCCCCAGACAGTGGTATTTTAGAGTCAATGACGTCTTCGAAAATTGACGTCGGTCGTCTTATCACAGCGTCGGAAACGTGATATATCGTAGCATTTCCTCAGAATTATGAAAAAAATGGTGCTGTGAATGTTTTCATATTTCTCAGGCCATTGAGATATAGAAATAAATTCTTTTGGCAAGTTGCAGTCCCAGCCATTCATTATTAAAAATACACTTGGGTACGGGATTCTTCGGAAATTATGACAGAAGTGGCAGTTTACCTTCACCAGACATCTTACACATTTTGTAGACTACAGTGAAATGGTGTTAGGTTAGTGGTGTTTAACGTCCCGTCGACAACGAGGTCATTAGAGACGGAGCGCAAGCTCGGGTTTGGGAAGGATGGGGAAGGAAATCGGCCGTGCCCTTTCAAAGGAACCATCCCGGCATTTGCCTGAAACGATTTAGGGAAATCACGGAAAACCTAAATCAGGATGGCCGGAGACGGGATTGAACCGTCGTCCTCCCGAATGCGAGTCCAGTGAGTGAAATGCCATTTGCGAGGAAGTTTGGTTAACACCCACACTTCTCTTGTTACCATGTAAAATTTGCTGCTTTTACCAAAACACAACATAGGTTACAAACATTTAGCTGACTAACAATAATGCATTTGAGATTGCAATGCGATCCTGCTACAGTACATTAGTAAACTGTTGACTGAGTGCAACACAGGTCAATAGTTTATGAAGAAGCTCATTCTTAGCATGAAAATAAACATGTACACTACTAACCATTAAAACTGCTACACCAAGAAAAAATGCAGATGATAAACGGGTCTTCACTGAACAAATATATTATACTAGAACTGACATGTGATTACATTTTCACGCAATTTGGGTGCATAGATCCTGAGAAATCAGTACCCAGAACAACCACCTCTGGCAGTGATAACGGTCTTGATACGCCTGGGCATTGAGTCAAACAGAGCTTGGATGGCGTGTACAGGTACAGCTGCCCATGCAGCTCCGATACGATACCACAGTTCCTCAAGAGTAGTGACTGGCGTATTGTGACGAGCCAGTTGCTCGGCCGCCATTGACCAGATGTTTCCAGTTGGCGAGAGATCTGGGGAATATGCTGGCCAGGGCAGCAGTCGAACATTTTCTGTGTCCAGAAAGGTCCGTACAGGACCTGTAACGTGCGGTCGTGCATTATCCTGCTGAAATGTAGGGTTTTGCAGGGATCGAATGAAGGGTAGAGCCACGGGTCGTAACACATCTGAAATGTAACGTCCACTGTTCAGAGTGCCGTCAATGCGAACAAGAGGTGACCGAGACGTGTAACCAACGGCACCCATTCCATTACGCCGGGTAATACGCCAGTATGGTGATGACGAATACACGCTTCCAATGTGCGTTCACCGCGATGTCGCCAAACACGGATGCGACCATCATGATGCTGTAAACAGAACCTGGATTCATCCGAAAAAATGACGTTTTGCCATTCGTGCACCCAGGTTCGTCGTTGAGTACACCATCTCAGGCGCTCCTGTCTGTGATGCAGCGTCAAGGGTAACCGCAGCCACGGTCTCCGAGCTGATAGTCCATGCTGCTGCAAACGTCGTCGAACTGTTCGTGCAGATGGTTGTTGTCTTGCAAATGTCTCCATCTGTTGACTCGGGGATCGACACGTGGCTGCACGATCCGTTACAGCCATGCTAGTAATACGAGGCCGTTGGGATCCAGCACGGCGTTCCGTATTATCCTCCTGAACCCACCGATTCCATATTCTGCTAACAGTCATTGGATGTCGACCGACGCGAGCAGCGATGTCGCGATACGATAAACCGCGTTCGCGGTCGGCTACAATCCGACTTTTATCAAAGTTGGAAACGTGATGGTGTGCATTTCTACTCCTTATACGAGGCATCACAACAACGTTTCACCTGGCAACGCCGGTCAACTGCTGTTTGTATATGAGAAATCGGTTGGAAACTTTCCTCATGTCAGCACTTGTAGGTGAATGCTCTGAATGCTCTGAAAAGCTAATCATTTGCATATCACAGCATCTTCTTCCTGTCGGTTAAATTTCGCGTCTGTAGCACGTCATCTTCTTGGTGTAGCAATTTTAATGGCCAGTAGTGTATGTCTCATTGTTTCGCGTACGCAGAATACTACACTCCGTCGTTTTCGTGCATTTGTTATCTACTCAGGACTGTGGCGTAAGGCAATGTGTCACTCCTACAATTTGCTCATCAGCCTTCCGACTTGTCTGATGTGGTCCGACGCGATGTCCTCTAGTGTGCCATCGTCATCATCTCAGAGCAGTATTGGCACCCAGCGTCCTCAGTTATGTTTTGGATATCTTCCAAGTTGTATTAACCGCTACAGCTTTTGCCCTCTATAGCTCGCTCTAGAACCAAGTAACTCCTGATGTCGTATAAAATATTCCATCATCCTGTTCCTCCTCCTAGTTAGTGATTTCAAATATTTCATTCCTCGACGATTTTGCGAATAAGTTGTCTCTTTCTTATCTTATCAGTTCACTTAATTTTCGGCATCTTTCTGCACCATCGTCAGGTAACGCAACATTTGCGGAATAAGATAACGGGGATGCAGACTGACTGTACACGGTACAGACGTGTCACAAAATGGCACCTGCACGGTTTTCACAATATACAAAACTGCAGAAGAAGCAGTGGCGTTGTTGCAGGTCTTGTTTTGTCCGCAGCATCGAGTATTTTTTTTAATATGTTGCTCGCTTACTACCACGTCAGTTTCGATTGGACGACCGAGAGAGATGACGCAGTGATTAATCCGTAACCGGGTCACCTGCGTTCTGAGGAACCACGACGATGTATTCTCCGATATCTCGCGTCAAACAATAGTGCCCGATGACTTTTGTTGTCTCCCAATCAGCTACTGTCCATGTCCATGTGATTTATTTTCCCACTTTAGCGGGCGTTGCGTCCCAGCGATCCATGTTCTGCTTCAGAGGCTGTGTCTGGCATCTTGCAACCGTCCTCTCCCGTGCGGCTCTTGTATAATTCTCCACAGAGAGCGAAACGTGGTGTTTCTTCGACTTTGATCGAGAGTACGGGCAGTGATGATGTTGACATTAGCGGTGACGAGTCACGTCATAAAAAGAGTGGCCATGATCCTGAAAATGTAGAACGTGTTGATCGATGTGATTATGTTATTCAAATTATGGGAACTGTTTAGTTGCTAGAAATAACTATGAATTACTGAAAATTACAATAGTTTTCAGAAGAGTACTATAAACAAGCATGACCTCTTCAGTTCGTTTGTCAGCACTTAGGTGCGTGGCAAGGCAAGTAAATAGTAAAAAAAAACAGCCGTTTACAAACGGTATGACATGATGTCGTCCTAAGAATAAACATAGAGGTGTCACTTCCAGATGACTGCAAGGAAAACGGCTACGAGTGAAACAGACAGAACTGAACTAAAAAATATCATTACGTAATTTAACTTATGGGCAGTCTTCAAATCAAATGCTGAGGCTATTTACAATATTTACGGTCTCTATTCTTCAGATGGTATGGTATTTGCGAGATATTTCTGTCTGTAAAGTCTTTGTTGTTCCTGATAAGTTGTATTTGACAAAGATGAAACTTGACAAGAGAGAAAACAAACTGATAAACCATCGTAATTATTGGACAGAGCCATAATAAATATCAACTCCTATTCTGTCCGGGAGTACATAACAGTTGAAAGAGTGCTTGTAGGTTTCCGCAGCAGGTAATGTTTCAGGCTGTACACCCCATCTAAGCCAAGAAAATACGCGAAGAAAGGTTTTATCCTTGTTCATGCTAAGATGTGCTACTGACTGAATGTGGGGCTATATATTGAAGTCCATGCAGAAGAAAACTCGCCAATCTACTCTTCAAGAACTTCTCCATCCTACATTATTGGTGCTGAAGATGACCGAGCCTGCCAAAGAAAGTAACAGAATCGTTGCTGTTGCCATCGGATTTTCTGGCGTAGAACATTTGGATGAACTGTCAAAATATCGTGTAACATATTATATTGGAGCACGGAAGAAAGATAAGAGAGAGCTTCCATTTTCGTTGACAGCAGTCAGAGGCAGAGCAGTAGGGACTTGAGAATAAGGTATCTGCGGTGATAAAACTATTGTTTCCAACGTACTCAAGAGAACCAAGGCGTTAAATCTGGTCTCATCAATTAATTTTACCCAACAAGATGTGGAAATATTGGTTCTACTTCATTTTGGCTGCCTGATGCAGCAACCGATTATGAATATTTTTGAATGAAAATAGTCTCGGTTGCCGAACCTTTTTTTAATTAATAAGAAAAACGGTAAACAGAATGAGGAATGATTGCGAACAGTACAGCCACGCATTAAAGGGACAGTATTGTAGAATTATGCATAAACTTATGTAAAAATGTGGTAAGCTAAGCTCCATCCT
This sequence comes from Schistocerca americana, assembly GCF_021461395.2. Taxonomy (NCBI): domain Eukaryota; kingdom Metazoa; phylum Arthropoda; class Insecta; order Orthoptera; family Acrididae; genus Schistocerca; species Schistocerca americana. The sequence continues at coordinate 826,437,055 of NC_060122.1, read as the reverse complement.
TTAGTTTCCGCTGAAGGGCATTAAATAGGAATAAGAAGGGCCTCCATACTAAACTAGTCTGGTATTTTGCCTATTTTAGATTCCCATTTCCCCTACTTCCCACAGTTAATCTTGGTTAATTTTACTTTTCTGCTCTTACTTCCCGTTTGGGTCCTTCGCGTATCTGAAAAGACACCGACGACCTGATGCTATATCCAGACGCTTCTTCTTCTTATCTGACGCTCTTCAGCGGCTATTGACGGATGTGGCTTACCCTCCTATATTTTTACGTGAGTTTATGCATAACTGTATTACTGTCCCTTGTACGCGTGGTTGCGCGACTTAGAACCATGCTTCTTTCTATCTGGCGTTCTCTCATATTAAGTTTTTGTTCCACTGTCTCCAGGTAACGTGATGATGTCCTACAAGGGCGAAACGCGTAACAGTTATTAAAAAAAACAGTTGCGCAATGGAGACTGTTTTCATTCAAAGATTAGAAAGTAAACCAGAAATTGTATTCTGTTATAACAAAGAGAGGAGTTTATGGACTATACGGAAAGAATCAATTACACGACGTCTCTAAGAACAACACGGTGGCCTGTGACAGTTTTTTATTGCTGCACTGGATGCTCGTAGAGTGAATTCGTTTGTCCTTTGCAAAGAAAAGAGCGACGCTGAGCAACTTTTTTTCATTCAGAGTATGTGTACCTTGGAAAATAATTCGTAGGAGACGACCTGAAAAGGCGTTTGCAGTCTCATTTCGTCCGACGAGGTCTAGGAGACATCTCTGGACAGACGATATTCATCACTCCAGCAAGGCGCCAATGACTGCCTTATCCACGGCCGAGGGCGACAGCAGGTTGTCGCGCTTGTGCGTTTGCTGAGCGCCCCCCCCCCCCCCCCCCCCCTGTGCCCTCAATGGGCAAAACAATATGGTCAAAGTGTTTCAGTAATACGCATGAAGAGTTGACAGAGTCATAAGGACAAACGTTTACTTTTGTCTACAGAGTGTTTCAGTTTTACAAGAACGTCATGCTTTCTGAAATTATGCTATTGTTGGCAGTAGTTAATACACATTTACAACAGCAATCAGCAGTGCTAATAATTAGTAAAACTGAAGTCGGGCCTCGTAGAACCAGCTGAATCTTCAGTATGTGCCAGAACAGAACAGCAGCTCCTGTTACGAACTGAAGCGTGGGCTCGAAATCAGAAGGAGTGGGTTTCAAATCCCCACCACCCACCAGGATTTAGGCTCCCATGGTTTTCCAAGCTGGATTAAAGCGAATGAAGCAATGGTGTTTAATGACTGCGTTTTCAACGGAGTGTTAAACCTTCTGACTGCATGAAGAATTTAAGTTTTTTATAATTGTAGCCGTGACGTCTGAACACTATACCACTTTTAACCCTACCACACCGACGCATTTTCCACAACGTCTATTAGCAGTTGGGGGGGGGGGGGGGGGGAGGTAATTTATGCCCACCCTACAAAAATTTAAAAAATGCAAATCTCGTTAACTGTTGTTGACGTTTACTCACACCATACCTTTTAAAGAGATGTTGGTGTGTAAGTAAGAGCCTAAATCTGATAACATGGAATATGACATTCATTGGGGAAAGTGACATATATACTACTAAGACTTAAATTTTTGGGATAAGTTTAATTGAAAAATTTTAAACATTTACGGAGTCAGATAGAAGAATTCATTAAAAACAATAAAGCTTTTTTTTTCAAAATTTGAAAGTATAAAATAACTGATGAGATTACAATATTTTCAAAAGGTTGGCATAAATACCCCCCGCCCCCCTCCTCCCATGGTACTGGGAATGTTAATGTAACGAAGAAAGGTCCACACCGTCTGAGTCACTTTTTATTGGAATTATCGGTTTCGATCTCTGTTATTCATCATCAGAACCGTGTCTAATAATAGGAGCGACTGGAGTTCGGTTGTACAAAGCTGATCATAATGTGGCATAACAGTACGTACAGAGACAGTATACAAGCAAAAAATAAAACACCATAAAGCAATCAATTCCTTCATTACTGAGGATTGTATTAAAACTGCAGAATCTAGGCATCTTGAACTGCAAGGAAAGTTGTCCAGATATGGTAACATGACCGACGAGATACTCCAGCGTGTTCATCTAAAAATGCCACTTTCAAAATGAGTTGCAATTTTAAAGTAAAAGCCTTAGAAAAAGTAAGCACACTCATATACGTAAATGATTACCTTTTACGACTTACCAAAGCTATACACATACCGGGTGGAGAGATAGAACGTTTAAAACGAGTTTCAAAGAGAACAGCTACTCGAAAAATGAGTTCGCTCTAGGCTCTCATATGTCACCTTACTACAATTTAATCTCTAATATGGGTATAAACATGGAGAACCTCGACAAAGCCAACGAGCCTACGGTATCTAGATGTGTTCGAGGAACCTGAAATATACCAGGTGAAAGGAAAAGAACCAGACAAAAATTTTAGGGCAGAACGAGTTTTTTACGGAAGGGCTATCCCTTAATCGTGGATATGTATGTTTGCTGTGCGGTCTTCGCGACTGGCTGGCTGCAGCATGCTAAACACACACGCCAATGCAACGCAATGCTAAGTGAAGCCTGTGGCTTGTTGTCATTGCGACTAGATTCTCGTGTTGACTGTTTACAGTCTCTAAGAGTGAAAGTTCGAGAACACGATCCAACGACAATGGAATAAGAGACATGTTTAAGTTGTTGTCAGGTGCTAAATGTAAGAGATAATTATTGCGTTTTGTAATGTTTTATATAATGTCTTGATATCCTGAAATATCGTTTCCTTCTGAGCAATATTAGAAAAAAGTGATACATGACTGTGCTATGGTATCTCAAATTTCGTCAGGTAATGTGTATATCAAGAAATTATAAACAAATTCCTCATTTCTTAAAGAGGTTTCTTTAGCTCACAGCCTCTGACTGGAAGTTCGAACATGAAATGTCTCTAACATTCGTTTCACAAATTTATGACTTTCTCGTAGAACGTTACCACTTATTAATCTATCCTCGTTTGAGCGGCGTTAATGCAATTGCGTGTATTAGGAGTAGCGAGTCCTTCACAGCATGAAGCGTTAATGGTTATGGGAGAGTTCTCACGAGCAGACATATTTAGAACTTTTGTAGAGGAAGCCTTGCGTCATTTTCTTTAGCGCTGGGACATTCATTACACTGTAGTTATATAGTAATTCTGGTTGGAGACGTGAAATTGGCCAAGACTGAAAGTTACTCCTCTGTTTCAAAACCTGTTCTGCGAAGAGATATTTAGGTCTGTCCTATCTTTGTTTATTCTTTTCCGCTGAAATTAACGAGTTTTAGATAGGAACAGAATTGTTTGTCGAGGAAAGAGAAATACTTGAACGCCGTTGCAATCAACAGATACATAGTTGGTTCCAGGAAACGCAAGAGTGCAATGACACATTGCGTTCTCGCTACTTTATTTATTTGATCGAGATATGAGGCAACACGTGGAATGCCGTTATCGTACCAAGAAACTTGCAGATAACTCAACTAGGTTTATGATGGGTATCCGGTGGCGATATCGAGAAGTTGCGTAAAGAAAAAGTCCACCAGATTCTAATCTGGTTACACATCAAAAGAAAGTGTAGAATGTTCCAAACAGTGATAAGCAGGGGAAAGTACGGTGTGATGTAGAAGATTTGCAATGCTTACGAAGAGTTTCCCCCTGCCGCGACGCCTCTCACAGGGATGGAACAGCTCATCTACATCTACGTGATTAGTCTGCTTTTCACAATAAAGTGCGTGGCGGAGGCTTCAATGAACCACCTTCAAGCTGTTTTCTCTACCGTTCCACTCTCGAACGGCGCCCGGAAAAAACGAGCACATAAATTTTTCTGTGCGAGCCCTGATTTCTCTTATTTTATCATAATGATCATTTCTCCCTATGTAGGTGGGTGCCAGCAGAATGTTTTCGCAATCGGAGGAGACAACTGGTGACTGAAATTTCATGAGAACATCCCGCCGCAACGAAAAACGCCGTTGTTTTAATGATTGCCACTCAAATTCACGTGTCATGTCTGTGGCACTATCTCCCCTATTTCGCGACAGTACAAAACGAGCCGCCCTTCTTTGTACTTTTTCGATGTCATCCGTCAGTCCCACCTGATGCGGATCCCACACCGCACAGCAATACTCCAGAACAGGGCGGACAAGCGTGGTGTATGCAGTCTCTTTAGTATACCTGTTGCACCTTCTAAGTGTTCTGCCAATGAATCGCAGTCTTTGGCGTGCTCTACCTATAACATTATCTATGTGATCGTTCCAACTTAGCTTATTTGTAATTGTAATCCGTAAGTATTTACTTGAGTTTACGGCCTTCAGATTTGTGTGATTTATCGCGAATCGAAATTTGGCGGATTTCTTTTAGTACTCATGTGAATAACTTCACACTTTTCTTTATTCACGGTCAATTGCCACTCATCGCACCATATAGATATCTTATCTAAATTATTTTTCCATTAGTTTTGGTCATCAGATGACTTGACAAGACGGTAAATGACAGCATCATCTGCAAAAGAATCTAAGGTTGTCTACTAAGATTGTCTCCTATATCGTTAACATAGATCAGGAACAATACAGTGCCTATAACACTTCCTTGCGGAACGCCGGATATTAATTCTGTTTTACGCGATGACTTCCCGTCTATTACTACAAACTGTGACCTTTCTGACACGAAATCACGAAGTCAGTCGCACAACTGAGGCGATACTACGCAGACACGCAGTTTGGCTAGAAGATGCTTGTGAGGGACGGTGTCGAAAGCCTTCTGGAAGTCTAAAAATATGGAATCAATTTGACATCCCCTGTCGATAGCATTCATTACTCCATGAGTATAAAGAGCGAGTTGTGTTTCAGAAGAACTATGTTTTCTGAATCCGTGCTATGTGTCAAAATCGTTTTTTCGAGGTAAATCATAATGTCCCAGCACCCTATATGTTTCTGCAGATGCAGTTTACTGGAGGATCGTTATCGCGAAACATTGTGCCCAGAAGCTACTGGGTCAGCATAAGTGAATAAGCGAAATGTCAAAGTAGACCCGTACTCAGGAAATGAGCGTAGAAGGAGTAGATGCAGAAATACGGCATCGGCCTTCTAGGCAAGCTGGAATTGGTTTACCATCGACTTTCTCCGATCTGTTATGAAGCGTCAGTATGTGCGCTTGTGTCTTGAGGATCACTGTAATGAGTACTTTTACAGTGCTGTGTTACAGTTGTCTTGTTACGGGATAACGGAAGGTGGAGGGTGGAAACCGATGCCGGCATACAGCCTGCTCCTCTCGAATTGCACAAAGGGGGCTCCCGCACTTAATGTACCCCATCCGACGCCGGGATCACCGTCGACAATGTCACGTGTGGGACACTGCTGAGAGATTTAGTATCTCATCCACGACATTGGTGCAAAGAGGGAGGGGGGGGGCGGTGGTCAGAAACTTTACGTCACACCGCCACTCCCGTGGCAGGCCAAATACTGGCAGTGAAAATTTTTCACCATCACGATACGAACCAGTGTATCTGGGTATCGAACAGGCACACCTCCGAGTTGAGCGCCACCTTAGAAACATGCGTTAGCGACTTCAGCTACTGCGACAGGCGCGGAGTGGCCGCGCAGTTTGAGGCGCCATGTCACGGATATCGCGAGCCCTCCCGCTAGAGGTTCGAGTCCTCCCTCGGGCATGAATGTGTGTGTGTGTTTGTGTTATTCTTCACATAATTTAGTTTAAGTAGTGTGTAAGTCTAGGGACCGATGACCTCAGCAGTTTGGTCCCTTAGGAATTCACACACATTTGAACATTTTGACAGGTAATGAGTCAGTAGCTAAATAAAAATGTGTTTCTGTATAATAATCATCTCCTTTCGATATACTGTACACACGTGTTACAACATTACCGAATAGTGCGCTACAGTGTTGTCTCGGTAAGAATACAGATGTTTGCGGAGCCAAGATTCGCTACACACCATCTGGACGCCTATTACAGGATATCAATGTGGAGCGTGATCACCCTTCGCATTTATGAGAGCTTCCGATCTGCTGGGAACTCTTTCAGTGGGGTGTCTGAATGTCTGTGGACGAAGGGAAATCAATTCTTCGTCAAGAGCAAAAAACCAAAGAACGTACTGATGTTGGACGATAGGGACACTTAAATCTATACTCGATGTTAACAAATTTCTTCAGAAACACTTTCCTCGCGATAGCCAGTCTACATTTTATATCCTGTCTGCTTCGACCATCATCAGTTATTTTGCTCCCCAAATAGCAGAACTCATTTACTAGTTTAAGCGTCTCATTTCCTAATCGAATACCCTCGGCATCACCTGACTTAATTCGAATACATTCCATTATCCTCGTTTTCCTTTTGTTGATGTCCTTTCAAGACACTATCCGTTCCGTTCAACTGCTCTTCCAGGTCCTTTGCTGTCTCTGACGGAGTTACAATGTCATCGGCGAACCTCAGCGTTTTTATTTATTCTCACTGGATTTTAATACCTACTCCGAATTTTTCTTTTGTTTCCTTCACTGCTTGCTCAATATACAGTTTGAATAAGATGGGGGATAGGTTACAAACCTGTCTCACTCCCTTCCCAACCACTGCATCCCTTTCATGCGCACATATTGTGTGTTTTTTTCCGTATTCTTTGTCACTTTTCCACCATATCGAGTTTCTTGTTTGGTAGGTTCAGTATATTTCTTCCCAAATTCGTTATTTTTTTGGTAAATTCAAAAATGGTTCAAATGGCTCTGAGCACTATGGGACTTAACATCTGAGGTCATCAGTCCCCTAGAACTTAGAACTACTTAAACGTAGCTAACCTGAGGACATCACACACATCCATGCCCGAGGCAGGATTCAAACCTCCGACCGTAGCGGTCGCGCGGTTCCAGACTGAAACGCCTAGAACCGCTCGGCCACACAAGCCGGCATTGGTAAATTCGACGTAATTATTTTGCCAAGTTGGATGTTAACTTTTCGCCAAATTGGATGTCACATTTATGCCAGATCTGGGGTTGTTTTGCCTAATTCGATGTTTATTTTTCAAAATTCGGTGTTTTTTTGAGAAATTAAATATTGTGTTTTTTGGTCAAATTCGATGGCTTTTTGCCAGGTTCCGTGTTATGTGTGCTAATTTCGGTCTTATTTTCGTCGTCAGGTGAGAAACGAACTGTCAGTTTAAAGTTATGTACGAGACTGCGTTCATGATGATAGAAACCAAAAGGCTGTTTTAACATTCAATAACTATCCGTTACAAATAATAATAAACTGTTGTAACATTTTTATGCGGCAACACTACAAATTTAAAAACAGCAAATTTCGCGTTATTTTTCGCGCTTTCGTTTCCGTAAATGTTTCCTGTCACTGCCGACAATCAAGTACAGGGTGCGCACGAAATGTGTTACCATTTTGTTTTTGAATGTAAACTTTATTGTCAGTACCATCTGAAAGGAACATATACTACAATGAAGAGCCGTCCATGGAGATTTGTTCTAACTCAGCACATGCTCAATATGTCCACCATTTCCTTTCCTAACTTCCTTCAAACGAACACTGAAGTTAGTGATTACCCTAAGGAACATGTCTTCTGTAATTTCACTGCAAGCTTGAAGAATAAGTCTTCTGAACTCCTTTAAATTCCACAGCTTCTTGCTACTGCCTTGCCCTTCAACACGCAGTGGTTCATGCAAGATGGAGCAAGGCCACATTCTGAAAACACTGTGTCGCAGATTTTACACGAGCATTTCGACATGCGGATCATTTCACTCAGGTTTCCAGGTCGCTTCAATTACGGACAAAATTGGCCCCCCAATAGTCCAGACCTCAATCCATGTGACTTTTTGCTTTAGGGGTACCTAAAGGAAACATTTTCCCGAAACGTCCACGTGATTTAATGGAGCTCAGAAGACTTATTCTTCAAGTTTGCAGTGAAATTACGGATGACATGTGCCGTAGGGTAATCACTAATTCAATGTCCGTTTGAAGGAAGTTAGGAAACGAAATGGTGGACATATTGAGCATGTGCTGAGTTAGAACAAATTCCATGGACGGCTCTTCATTGTAGTATATGTTCCTTTCAGATTGTATTGACCATAAAGTTTATATTCAAAAACAAAATGGTAACACATTTCGTGCGCCACCTTGTACTGAAATTTACGGAGCAGAGATTAAAAATAATTTCTCTCTAAGCCGACAAGAACACGACACCGAATAACGCTATGCAGGAAAAAGGAATTAAAAACACGCACCAAGAAGACATCCCAAAGGCGACATGTTGTTGTTGTTGTTGTGGTCTTCAGTCCTGAGACTGGTTTGATGCAGCTCTCCATGCTACTCTATCCTGTGCAAGCTTCTTCATCTCCCAGTACCTACTGCAACCTTCATCTTTCTGAATCTGTTTAGTATATTCCTCTTCTGATCTCCCTCTACTATTTTTACCCTTTACACTGCCCTACAGTACTAAATTGGTGATCCCTTGACGCCTCAGAATACACCCTACCAACCGATCCCTTCTTCCAGTCAAATTGTGCCACAAACTTCTCTTCCCCCCCCCAATCCTATTCAATACTTCCTCATTAGTTATGTGATGTACCCATCTAATCTTCAACATCCTTCTGTAGCATCACATTTCGAAAACTTCTTTTCTCTTCTTGTCCGAACTATTTATCGTCCATGTTTCACTTCCATACATGGCTACACTACATACAAATACTTTCAGAAACGACTTCCTGACACTTAAATCTATACTCAATGTTAAAAAATTTCTCTTCTTCAGAAACGCTTTCCTTGCCATTGCCAGTCTACGTTTTATATCCTCTCTACTTCGACCCTCATCAGTTATTTTGCTCCCCAAATAGCAAAACTCATTTACTAGTTTAAGCGTCTCATTTCCTAATCTAATACCCTCGGCATCACCTGACTTAATTCGAATACATTCCATTATCCTCGTTTTGCTTTTGTTGATGTTCATCTTATATCCTCCTTTCAAGACACTGTACATTCCGTTCAACTGCTCTTCCAAGTCCATTGCCGTCTCTGACAGAATTACAATGTCATCGGCGAACCTCAAAGGTTTTACTTCTTGTCCATGAATTTTAATACCTACTCCGAATTTTTCTTTTGTTTTCTTTACTGCTTGCTCAATATACAGATTGAATAACATCGGGGAGAGGCTACAACCCTGTCTCACTCCTTTCCCAACCACTGCTTCCCTTTGATGTCCCTCGAGTCTTATAACTGCCATCTGGTTTCTGTACAAATTGTAATTAGTTTTTCGCTCCCTGTATTTTACCCCTACCACCTTGAGAATTTGAAAGAGAGTATTCCAGTCAACATTGTCAAAAGCTTTCTCTAAGTCTACAAATGCTAGAAATGTAGGTTTGCCTTTCCTTAATCTAGCTTCTAAGATGAGTCGTAGGGTCAGTATTGGCTCACGTGTTCCGATATTTCTACGGAATCCTAACTGATCTTCCCCGAGGTCGGCTTCTACTAGTTTTTCCATTCGTCTGTAAAGAATTCGCGTTAGTATTTTGCAGTCGTGATTTATTAAACAGATAAAGCTGCATGCCCTCGGGAAAAATTACGCCTGTAGTTTCCCCATGCTTTCAGCCGTTCGCAGTACCCGCACAGCAAGGCCGTTTTGGTTAATGTTACAAGGCCAGATGAGTCAATCATCCAGACTGTTGCCCCTGCAACGGTACGGCTATCTGTATCGCTGAGGCACGCAAGCCTCCCCACCGACGGCAAGGTCCACGGTTCATGGGGGGATCGCAAACTGCTCTGGACTGAGTGACCGGTCGAACAAGTGCCCGGGGTGTGTTGGTCGTTTCCCGTGCCTGTCCGTGAAGTGTGTGTGGGCGCGTACCTGTGACGTAGCACCTGTCGCCGGAGAAGGCGACGCCGGCGGGGCAGAGCAGGCCGTCGACGGTGACTCTGGAGGCGAGGCGTCCCGTGGCGGCGTCCACGGCCAGCAGCTCTCCGTCGCGCGCCGCCACGTACAGCAGGTGGCGCGCCGCCGCCCACGGGCACCAGCAGACCGCGCCCGGCCGCCGCAGCCAGTGCTTGCGCAGACACAGCCGCGGCGCGCTCCTGCCGGCAGTCACCGGAGAAGTGCACTCACTGGCCTCTCACTGTGCTGATAAACCCCTACGTTATTTGATTTTCAAACAGCTGAGCAAAACTGAACGTACTCAGACATTCACTAAAGTGACACACAATATTTTTAGCGCAAAGCAATCTGACTTTCAGTAATCCCTACAAAAGAATGGCCCTGACTAACAATAACCTATATCTTTCATGAGTCACTTACCTCACAAAAATCTTCGTTACTCAAACTACTGCAACACAGCGAGCGCCAATACTGCCAGCTAAATAAAAGATTCTAACTACTGAAGGCACTAACTACTGATAGGCATAGTTTGCAAATGAAAGATTTTGATAGAGAACCTTAATAGTGTTCAAAAGTCATATATATATATATATATATATATATATATATATATATATATCAGTCATGATATCCAATATTACAAATTTGCTCTTTCTGATGGACACACGTCCAGATCGTCCGCTCTCAAAATTGCGCCATCTCTCTCCCCACATCCACCACTGCTAGCGGCTCACCTCCAACTGCGCAACGCTACGCGCTGTTAACAGCCAACTGCCCGACACTACAATAGCGTATATTACAACAATGCTAACCAGCCACAGACTGCACACAGCACAGCCAGTGATTTTCATATAGAGCGCTACGTGGCGTTACCAACATAAAAACCTAAACAGCATTCTTACACACTGAAGAGGCAACGAAACTGCTATAGGCATGCCTATTCAAATACAGACATATGTAAACAGGCAGAATGCGGGGCTGCTGTCGGTAGCGCCTATACAACACAACAAGTGTCTAGTGCGATTGTTAGAACGTTTACTGCTGCTAAAATTGCAGTTATCAAGATTTAATTCACTCTAAACTTGGTATTATAGTCGGCGCACGAGCGATGGGACACAGCATCTCCGAGGTGGCGCTGAAGTGGCGATTTTCCCGTACGACCATTTCAAGAGTGTACCGTCAATATCTGGAATCCGGTGGAACATCAAATCGCCGACATCACTATGGCCGGAAAAAGATCTTGCAAGAACGGGACCAACGACGTCTGAAGAGAATGGTTCAGAGTGACAGAAATCCTTCCGCAAATTGCTCGGATTTCAATGCTGGACCATCAACAAGTGTCAGAGTGCGAACGATTCAACGAAACATCGCCGATATGGACTTGCGGAGCCGAACGCCCACTCATGTACCCTTGATGACTGCACGACGGAAAGCTTTTCGCTTAAGCTGGGCCCGTCAACACCGACACTGGGCTGTGGATGACTGGAAACCTGTTGCCTGGTCGGGCGAGTCTCGTTTCAAATTGTATCGAGCGAATGGACGTGTACGGGTATGGAAACAGCCTCATGAATCCATGGACCGTTCATGTGACAAAGGGACTGTTCAAGCTGGTGGAGGCTGTGTAATGGTGTGGGGCGTGTGCAGTTGGAGTGATATCGGACCCTTGATACGTCTAGATACGACATAAGATAGAAAGATAGATCCCTTATCATTTAGTTACAAAATAGCAGGTCAGCAACTGGAAGCAGTTAATTCCATAAATTATCTGGGAGTACGCATTAGGAGTGATTTAAAATGGAATGATCATATAAAGTTGATCGTTGGTAAAGCAGATGCCAGACTGAGATTCATTGGAAGAATCCTAAGGAAATGCAGTCCGAAAACAAAGGAAGTAGGTTACAGTACGCTTGTTCGCCCATTGCTTGAATGCTGCTCAGCGGTGTGGGATCCGTATCAGATAGGGCTGATAGAAGAGATAGAGAAAGATCAAACGGAGAGCAGCGCGCTTCGTTACAGGATCATTTAGTAATCGCGAAAGCGTTATGGAGATGATAGATAAACTCCAGTGGAAGGCTCTGCAGGAGAGACGCTCAGTAGCTCGGTACGGGCTTTTGTTGAGGTTTCGAGAACATACCTTCACCGAGGAGTCTAGCAGTACATTGCTCCCTCCTACGTATATCTCGCGAAGAGACCATGAGGATAAAATCAGAGAGATTAGAGCCCACTCAGAAGCATACCGACAACAATCCTTCTTTCCACGAACAATACGAGACTGGAATAGAAGGGAGAACCGATAGAGGTACTCAAGGTACCCTCCGCCACACACCGTTAGGTGGTTTGCGGAGTATGGATGTAGATGTAGATGTAGATGTAGACTCTGACAGCTGCCACGTACGTAAGCATCCTGTCTGACCACCTGCATCCATTCGTGTCCATTGTACATTCCGGCGGACTTGAGCAATTCCAGCAGGACAACGAGACACCCCACACGTCAAAAATTTCTACATAGTGGCTCCAGGAACACTCTGTACCTATTCTCGACGTGTGGGGTGTGGCATTGTCCTACTGGAATTGCCCAAGTCCGTCGGAATGGACAATGGACAGGAATGGATGCAAGTGATCAGGCGTGATGCTTACCTACGTGTCAGCTGTCAGAGTCGTATCTAGACGTATCAAGGGTCCCATATCACTCCGACTGCACACACCTCACATCATTACACAGCCTCCACCAACTTGAACAGTCCCCTGCTGACATGCGGAGTCCATGGATTCATGAGGTTGTCTCCATACCCGTACACGTCCATCCGCTCCGTACAATTTGGAACGAGACTCGTCCGACCAGGCAACATGTTTCCAGTCATCAACAGTCCGTTGTCGGTGTTGATGGCCAAGCCTAAACGTAGGGCTTTGTGTAGCGCAGTCATCAAGGGCAGACGAGTGGGCCTTCGGCTCCGAAAGCCCATAGCGATGATGTTTCGTTGAATGGTTCGCACGCTGATACTTGTTGATGGCCCAGCATTGAAATCTGTAGAAATTTGCGGAAAGGTTGCGCTTCAGTCACTTTGAACCATTCTCTTCAGTCGTCGTTGATCCCCTTCTTGGAGGATCTTTTTCCGGCAGCAGTGATGTCGGAGATTTGATGTTTCATCGGATTCCTGATATTCACGGTACTCGTGAAATGGTCGTACGGGAAAAGCCCCACTTCGTCGTCACCTCGGAGACGCTGTGTCCCATCGCTCGACTGTCGACTACAGCGCCAAGTTCAAACTCACATAAATCTTGATAACCTGCCATTGTAGCAGCAGTAACCGATCTAACAACTGCGCCAGACACTTGTTGTCTAATATAGGCGTTTCCGACTGCAGTGCCGTATCCTGCCTGTTTACGCATGTCTGTATTTGAATACGCATGCCTATTTCAGTTTCTTTGGCGCTTCAGTGTTATGGTAATTCCACTTAAGATCACTCCGAATAATTACTCCCAAATACCATACTGTAGACACTGTTTCCAACAGTTTCTCATCAATAGCCTAGTTATACAGTAGTGGTTTTCTTTTCTTATGTGTGCGCAGTATGTTACTTTTATTTATGTTCAGTGTCAAGAGCCAGAAGCTGTAGCATTCATTAATCTTCTGCAGGCCATTCTGCAAATCGATTGGTCTTCTGACGTTGCTACTTTGTTATAGACGTCCGCATCTTCTGCGAACAGTCTTAAAAAGCTTCCGATGCTTTCTACTAGATCGTGTATACACATTGTAAAACGTCGCGGTCCTATTACATTTCCTTGGGGTACTTCGGAAATTATGCTTACATCTGTCGATTTCGTTCCGTTAAGGGTGACGTGTTGAGCTCTATTTGCAAGCAATTCTTGAATTCGTTAAAAATTGATCCGATACTCTATAAATTCGTGATTTGTTCAGTAGCTTGCAGCGTGGGACGGTGTCAAATGCCTTGTTGAAGTCGAGAAACATGGTACCAACCTATAGCGTTGTCTACAGCGTTGTATATCTCACGAAGGAACAGGGCGAGCTGAATTTCGCAAGATACCTGTTTGTGGAATCCATGTTGATTTTTATAGAGGAGATTTTCGTTCTCCAAAAATGTCGTAATTCTTGAGCATAAAGCATGTTCCATAATTCTACAACAGATTGACGCCAACGACATAGGCCTATAATTATGAGCATCTGTCCTGCGGCCCTCCTTGGAAACGGGAATGACCTGCGCTCTCCTCCAGTCGCCACGTGCCCTTCGTTGCTCCAGTTAGCTACGATAAACTGCTGCTAGAAGGGGAGCGAGTTCCTTCGCATCATCTCCGTAGGATCTGTTAGGTATCTCATCTGGTCTTGGTGCCTTTACCCTACTAAGCGAATGTAGTTGCTTTTCTATTGCGCGATCGGTTATCTCAATATATACCATTTCGACGTTCGTACGATGACTGAAAACGGGACCGTGTTACAATTTTCCGCGGTGAAACAATTTCGGAAGACCGAATTCAGTATTCCGGCCTACTCTCTGTTTTGTTCCGTGTCGGTGCCAGTTTGGTCACCGAGTGAATGCATAGAGGATTTAGAACTGCTTACTGATCTTACATAAGCCCAAAAGCATTTTCGAGTCTTTGCTGAGACCGGCTGCCAAATTTTACTTTCAGACTCTTTGAAAGCTTCCCTCATTGCACCACAGTTGTAGGTAACCGATGCAGTCTTTTGGGATATTAAGACCAATCTTCCCTAAAGTTTTCCTCGGTCCCCCAGTTTAGAGGAGCATACCAGCCTTACACGAGTGTGAAAGGCGATGTGATAATCATTAGTGGCGTCTTTTATAAAGCTCTCCGAATCCTTCTGCCCCCTACAGACACTGCCGGTCGGCGGCTGCCTCACGCCGTACCTGTAGGCGGCGCTGCTGGCCAGGTTCTCGACGGAGCCCCCGCTCCCCTCGGGCGGGGTCTGGCTGCCGGCCGCCTCCTCGCGTATGCTGAGCTCAAGGGTCTGCGCGTTGAAGGCCAGCTGCCCGCCGCTCCAGCTGGACGCTTCTTCCACCAGGTTCGCCGCCTCTCCGTGCAGCGTCAAGAAAGCGTCCACCTGCGCCAGGAGACAGAGGGGAACAGGTTTATCGTAGAGCGGCAGGGTGACGTCGCAAAACGTCGATGCTGGGTGCAGAATGTAGTGAAACGAGATTATTCAGTCTTATGATATGTCTATAATTTATAGTAACGATGACGAAAAAAAACTGCAGTCACAGTTTTAACCAACGAAATTAGGAATGTGTAGGGGAAGGGGAGGAGTAGATGATGGTGGTAGTGGGGGTGTCCATGACTGAAGGCGGTGTCCACCGGCGACTGGAGTCACCGAAGTGGGAAAGGATGTGATTGATGTCTTTTTTTTCTCTATTGAGTTTCGATTCCCCCTGAAGGGAGGGTACTGGCAGCAACGTGGTACGCCGCTCTTCAGCCTACAGACTTTGTTTTAAAAAGATGAAGAGAATAAATAATAAAAACAGGCGATAAAACCGGAGACTTAAATAGTAACATGGCGAAAAAATCGTGGAACTTAAAACATAGAACAAAGGGATGATGATGCTAATAAAGTACATTCGAAGCAGACAGGTAAAACAATAGACAGACAATTAAAACACACGCCGACAGTCTGGTTTCTGTTTGCAAAATACATAAAATTCACACCCAGCAACAGCATGGTTTCTGTTCGCAACACTAGAAAGACGAACAACACTGAACATTCATTGGAACACTGCACTAAACAGTTGGCAAATGTGACATACCACAGCCGAGAGCAGGTGGGGGGAAAATAAAAAAGGGGGAAGGAGAGGAAAAGCGAAGGGGGGGAGGGGGGAAAGGAGCCAATGGAGGATGAGGACCCATAAGAGGGGTTGGGGGGTGCTGGGCATATGTGACAGGGAGTGGGGAAGGCAGAGGAGGGGAACACAAAAGGACTCAGCAGACAGGGGGAGAGAAG
The DNA here is from genome assembly GCF_021461395.2 of Schistocerca americana. Classification (NCBI taxonomy): domain Eukaryota; kingdom Metazoa; phylum Arthropoda; class Insecta; order Orthoptera; family Acrididae; genus Schistocerca; species Schistocerca americana. Next base: position 826,421,188 of record NC_060122.1, on the reverse strand, counting down.
GGAGGTAGGGAGAGGTTTGCCGGGGAGAAAACTGGATGGAAGGGGGGAAGAGGGAACCCAGCGAATGGACAGAGGAAAGGAGGAGGGGTGAAGATCAGAGTTGATAGGAGGGATAGATGGAGGAAGAGACGGCATCATCTGGGAGGGGGAGTTGACGGAAGCCACCTTGGGAAACGAGATGAAGGGTGTAGAGATGGAGGGTAGGGGGGACACAACAGTGAAGGCATGGCAGGGGGCGGGGACAGGAGAGGAGGGGAGCTACCATGGGGTGAGGGGGATCAAGGCAGTGGGAGGTGTAGAGTATGTAGATATGTTCGAGGAATAGGAGCAGATGGGGGGAAGGAATGAGGTCGTAGAGGATCTGCATGGGGGACAGGAGGCATATACAGAAGGTGAGGTGGAGTGCATGACGCTCGGGGATCTGGAGGGACTTATAGAATTTGGGGGGGGGGGGCAGATATCCAGGTGGGACTGGCATAACAGAGGATGGGACGGATTAAGGATTTGTAGGTGTGGAGGATGGTAGAGGGGTGCAAACCCCAAGTCCGGAAGTCCGGCCAGAGAGGAGTTTGAGGAATTGAAGGCGGTTGTCAGCTTTGGATTGGATGGAGCGTAGATGAGGGATCCATGTTAGGTGATGGTCGATGGTAAGGCCAAGGTAGGTGAGGGTGGGCGAGAGGCGGACATGACGGGCACAGACGGTAAGGGAGAAATCCGGGAGCTGGAAGGAGCTAGTGGTACAACCTACGATGATTGCCTGGGTCTTGGAAGGATTGATTTTCAGGAGCCACCGGTTACACCATGTGGCAAAAAGGTCAAGGTGATTCTGGAGAAGGCGTTGGGACTGTTGGAGGGTAGGAGCGAGAGCGAGGAAAGCGGTGTCATCGGCATATTGCGAGAGTTGTACTGGAGGGGGGGGGGGTTGGGGCATATCTGCTGTTTACAGGAGGTAGAGGAGAGGGGAGAGGACAGAGCCCTGGGGCACACCTGCAGAGGGGTGATTGATGCTTTTTATGCGGTTTTTGGCCTAGGGACAGTTAAAAACCGATTTTTCCCACCCCATGTGATATGGCCTTGCCGCAGTCGATGGGCTTACATAAGTAACAGTATCACACCTGTACACCCATGCACACTGAATAGTAAACTTTATTTAACATCAAACATACACCTGAGGCATTGTATGATTGATTTGTCATTTGTAGTCAACCACTATTAAATTATGATTCTTACAGCGCCATCTATTGCTACGTTTTGTAACTATTTATTTTTCTTGTGCCATACGTTTTCCCCCTTCTCCGATAATAATCCGTTGCAGTTTGACGTCATTCTCACGAGTGGTGTAATTTCTACAGCGGTTTGAAAGTTTAATTATAATCACCCTGTACATCTGGGATACAATTTGAGACAAAGTATTATCGTCTTCCATCATTTTGAAAGCAGTCTTTGGCTCATGGGCACTTTACCCGCCAGTGTGCTTATTTAAGGGGCTGCCCAGCCCTTAGCGCGATCCTATACACCTCCAGTAATCTAGATCCCCCTCACCCGCTCGTCTCTCACATCCTCTCCCGCCCCCGTCCGCTGCCGCACCTGTATTTCCACGTCCCACCTGCTCTCCATCTCTCCACCCTCCTTACCTTCTCCCAAGGTGGCTTCCGCCAGCTCCTCCTCCCTGATGATGCCCTCCTCCCCTCCATCTACCCCTCCTATCAACTTTGATCCTCCCCTCCCACTTCCCGTGTTTTTTCCTAAGGGCACCCTCTCTCCCTTCTCTCTCCTTTCCCTCCATCCTCCCATCCTCCCCCCACCTCCCCCAGGCTTCCCCTACCCCCTCCTCCCTTCATTCCTCCCCCCATCCCCCCTGCCATTAGCATCCCTGCTCACCCCTCTCCCACCCCCACCACCTTCCTCCCCTCTTGGCAGGTCCCTGGACTCGCACACGCTCAGTGGACATTTGCTCGCCGGAGATCATCGCCATCAGTTTATCGTGTGTGTGCCACCGTGTTTATGCTTTAGTGTTTTTCGCCGTCACGCTCCTTCGTTCACCTGTACCGTCTAATTCATCAGTGTCCGTGTGCAGTGCCAACAGTTTCTTTCGGTGTCTTTGCGTGTGAACAGCTACGTGTTCTTTATTTATGTGTCTACTGTTTTTTGCCCCACAATTTTGTTCTGTCTATTCTGTGTCTCCATTGCTTTTTCAATTGTTAAACTTGTGGCTGAAGAGCAGCGTAGTATGCTGCTGCCAGCCCACCGTATGTAAAAGTGTTTAAATGACAATAAAGGAAAAAAAAAGCCCTTATCGCAGTGGGCCGCCCCTCCCGCTCACCTTGTCGTGGCGCAGCTGCAGCCCCCGGAAGGCGTCGGCGAGGCGCGCCGCGGCGCCCTGCAGCCGCCCCCGCAGCGCCCCCGCCGCCCCCGCGGCGCCGCCCTGGGCCTCGCTGAGCCGCTGGTCCGCCTCCCGCTGCAGGCGGCGCAGCTCGGCCACGCGGCCGTCCACGGCGGCGGCCAGCTGCGCTCTCGCCCGCTCGCACCGCTCCTGCCGACAGACACACACGGGCGGTCCGCAGTCAGCGCCGAGCTCTGCCCAGCACAGTGTTTTAAGCCACCCAGATGATTCCTCTCAGACTGCCAGAGGAAGAGGCGAAGAGGGGCAGACAGCATTAAGATTGAATGAGTCGGTAACTGATGTGTGCAGTGTTACAAAACTTCTTTAAGCATTTCATAACTAAATCTAGGAGGGTCATAGAATAATTAAAGAGACAAATTGGTCTGCGGAAATAACTCTTAATAGGGCAAGCTTGGTACTTTTATGGCTTTAAGTTGGCATCACTGGGATGAGCCTTGATCAGATGATGTATAAATAATTGTTTTGTTTATAACCTCAAAAATACATTTCAAGATGGCAAGTCCGCTTGAAATGTCCACATTAGTCAAACACCGTTCTGTTATTCTTTTTTTACTTGCTGAAGGCGTGAAACCAGTGAATATATACTGTAGAATGTCTAAAGTTCATTGTGAAGGTTGTATGAATCGTACAAATTTTTACAAGTGGGTAGAGCAGTTCAAAAATGGTCGCGACTCAGTGACTGGCGAACAGCGCTCTGGCCGACCAGTTACAGTTTCAACTCCCTCACTTGAAAGTCCAATTGATGACATTATTCGTTCCGACCGCCTTTTGACTGTCGAAATGATAGATGATGAGGTTCAAGTTGGTACTGGTGCATTTCACAACATTATCTGTAACGAGTTGAAGTACCGCAAAACGTGGGCAAGACGGGTCCCAAAGGTGTTGACGTGGCTACACAGGGGAACAAGGTTGAGAGTGTGCACAGAGCTACAGGAACGTCATGAAAGAGAAGGTGAGCACTTCCTCAACAAAATTTTAACTTGTGATGAAGCTTCGGTTCACTATTATGGAAATGAGAGCATTTGGCGTCATTGGCCGGGAGGCCCCCTGCGGGGCAGGTCTGGCCGCCTTGGTGAAGGTCTTATTTCGACACCACATTGGGCGACCTGCGCTCCGGAGAGGAATGAAATGATGATGAAGACAACACAACACCCAGTCCCTGAGCGGAGAAAATCTCTGACCCAGCCGGGAATCGAACCAGGGCCCCTTACGACAGCAGTTCGTCACGCTGGCCATTCAGCTATCGGGGCGGACGGTTCACTATTATCAGCCAGAAACAAAAAGATAAAGCATGGAGTAGAAGCACACCAACTTACCTGCCAACAAAAAATCAAAACCCAAGCATCAGCAGGAAAAGTCATGTTGACAGCGCTTTGGGATTTTGTGATTATCTCGAAAAGCAGCGTACAATGAACAGCCAACACTACTCGGATTTGCTTTCAAACAAGGTGAGGTTCCAGGACAACGAGGACGTGAAAAAGTTTGGGGGGACTTGGTTGAAACATCAAGACTAAGAGATCTTTGCAGCCGGAATTAAAAAGTGCATAAATGTTCAAGGGGACTATGTTGAAAACTAGATAAAGTATTGTCTTGTAAAAATAAATGCTGTTTTCTCCAGACCAGTTTGTCTCTTTGATTATTGAATGACTCTCGTAAGTAAATTCGTTGACTGGGAATATCTTGGTATCAGCTTTATTAGGCGTAGATACACTACCCATTAGTGACATAGAGAAATTTGTGCCAGAGAGGGACTCGATATCGGATTTACTGCCTGACGTGGGCAGTCGCCTTAACCAATTCGGCTATCTGTGCACGCCTACCGCACCAACCCAAACTTCCCTACATGACGCTCTACATCTTCATGTAGGGGACGAATGCAGGGGACTACAGGACAGGGATGTAGACAGTGTGATGTACAGAAGTTTGCGTTGCTGTGGGAGGAATGCACGGATAGCAGAAGTCGTTGGGTCAACCACTCACGTTACATCTACATCTACATCCATACTCCGCAAGCCACCTGACGCTGTGTGGAGGAGGGTACCCCGAGTACCTCTATCGGTTCTCCCTTCTATTCCAGTCTCGTATTGTTCGTGGAAAGAAGGATTGTCGGTATGCCTCTGTGTGGGCTCTAATCTCTCTGACTTTGTCCCCATGGTCTCTTCGCGAGATATACGTAAGAGGGAGCAATGTACTGCTTGACTCCTCGGTGAAGGTATGTTCTCGAAACTTCAACAAAATCCCGTCTCTCCTGCAGAGTCTTCCACCGGTGTTTATCTATCATATCCGAAATGCTTTCGCGATTACTAAATGATCCTGTAACGAAGCGCGCTGCTCTCCGTTGGATCTTCTCTCTCTCTTCTATCAACCCTAACTGGTACGGATCCCACACTTCTGAGCAGTATTCAAGCAGTCGGCGAACAAGCGTACTGTAACCTACTTCCTTTGTTTTCGGATTGCATTTCCTTAGGATTCTTCCAATGAATATCAGTCTGGCATCTGATTTACCGACGATCAACTTTATATGATCATTTCATTTTAAATCACTCCTAATGCGTACTCCCAGATAATTTATGGAATTAACTGCTTCCAGTTGCTGACCTGCTATATTGTAGCTAAGTGATAAAGGATCTTTCTTTCTATGTATTCGCAGTACATTACACTTGTCTACATTGAGATTCAATTGCCTTTCCCTGCACCATGCGTCAATTCGCTGCAGATCCCCCTGCATTTCAGTACAATTTTCCATTGTTACAACCTCTCGAAACACCACAGCATCATCTGCAAAAAGCCTCAGTGAACTTCCGATGTCATCCACAGGGCCATTTATGTATATTGTGAATAGCAACGGCCCTACGACACTCCCCTGCGGCACACCCGAAATCACTCTCACTTCGGAAGACTTCTCTCCATTGAGAGTGACATGCTGCGTTCTGTTATCTACGAACTCTTCAATCCAATCACACAATTGGTCTCATAGTCCATATGCTCTTACTTTGTTCATTAAACGACTGTGGGGAACTGTATCGGACGCCTTGCGGAAGTCAAGAAACACGCCATCTACCCGTGAACCCGCGTCTATGGCCCTCTGAGTCTCGTGAAGTAATAGCGCGAGCTGGGTTTCACACGACCGTCCTTTTCGAAACCCATGCTGATTCCTACAGAGTGGATTTCTAGTCGCCAGAAAAGTCATTATACTCGAACATAATACGTGTTCCAAAATTCTACAACAGATCGACGTTAGAGATATAGGTCTGTAGTTCTGCACATCTGTTCGTCGTCCCTTCTTGAAAACGGGGATGACCTGTGCCCTTTCCCAATCCTTTGGAACGCTACGCTCTTCTAGAGACCTACGGTACACCGCTGCAAGAAGGGGGGCAAGTTCCTTCGCGTGCTCTGTGTAAAATCGAACTGGTATCCCATCAGGCCCAGCGGCCTTTCCTCTTTTGGGCGATTTTAATTCTTTCTCTATCCCTCTGTCGTCTGTTTCGATATCTACCATTTTGTCATCTGTGCGACAATCTAGAGAAGGAACTACAGTACAGTCTTCCTCTGTGAAACAGCTTTGGAAAAAGACATTTAGTATTTCGGTCTTTAGTCTGTCATCTGTTTCAGTACCATTTTGCTCACAGAGTGTCTGGACATTTTGTTTTGATCCACCTACCGCTTTGACATAAGACCAAAATTTCTTAGGATTTTCTGCCAAGTCAGTACATAGAACTTCACTTTCGAATTCACTGAATGCCTCTCGCATAGCCCTCCTCACACTACATTTCGCTTCGCGTAATTTTTGTTTGTCTGCAAGGCTTTGGCTATGTTTATGTTTGCTGTGAAGTTCCATTTGCTTCCGCAGCAGTTTTCTAACTCGGTTGTTGTACCACGGTGGCTCTTCTCCAGCTCTTACGATCTTACTTGGCACATACTCATCTGACACATATTGTACAATGGTTTTGAACTTTGTCCACTGGTCCTCAACACTATATGTAAAACTTTTGTGTTGAGCCGTCAGGTACTCTGAAATCTGCTTTTTGTGATTTTTGCTGAACAGAAAAATCTTCCTACCTTTTTTAATATTTCTATTTACGGCTCGCTGATTCCCTGTTCTGCGTTAACTGTTTCAAATAATTCGGGTCTGTTTGTCACCAGAAGGTCTAATATGTTATCGCCACGAGTCGGTTCTCTGTTTAACTGCTCAAGGCAGTTTTCAGATAAAGCACTTTAAAAAATTTCACTGGATTCTTTGTCCCTGCCACCAGTCTATATCCGGCAAATTAAAATCTCCACCCAGAACTATAACATGGTGGGGAAATCTACTCGAAATATTTTCCAAATTGTACTTCAGGTGCTCAGCCACCACAGCTGCTGAGCCAGGGGGCCTATAGAGACATCCAATTACCATGTCTGAGCCTGCTTTAACCGTGACCTTCACCCAAATTATTTCACATTTCGGATCCCCGTCAATTTCCTTCGATACTATTGCACTTCTTATCACTATAAACACGCCTCCCCCTTCACTGTCCAGCCTGTCTCTGCGGTATACATTCCAATCTGAGTTTAGAATTTCATTACTGTTTACATCTGGTTTCAGCCCACTTTCTGTCCCTAGTACTATGTGGGCATTGTGACCGTTTATTAATGAGTGCAGTTCTGGGACCATTCTATAGACGATCCTGCAGTTTACTATTAGCAGATTAATGTTGTTATTCCCTGTTGCATTTTGCCTACTCCTACTTCGCCGCGTCTCAGGAGGCGTCTTGTCGGGCCTAGGGAGGGAATTCTCTAACCTAAAAACCCCAAATGTGCACTCCACACGTACTCGGCTACCCTTGTAGCCGCTTCCGGCGTGTAGTGCACGCCTGACCTATTCAGGGGGACCCTCATTTCTCCACCCGATATCGGAGATCGAGAAATTTGCACCCCAGATCTCCGCAGAATCGTCTGAGCCTCTGGTTTAAGCGTTCCACTCTGCTCCAAACCAGAGGACCGCGATCGGTTCTGGGAACGATACTACAAATAGGTAACTCAGATTCCACCCCGCGAGCGAGGCTTTCCGCCTTCACCAATTCCGCCAACCGCCTGTATGAACTGAGGATGACCTCTGAACCCAGACGGCAGGAGTCATTGGTGCCGACATGAGCAACAATTTGCAGTCGGGTGCACCCAGTGCTCTCTATCGCCGCCGGCAGGGCCTCCTCCACGTCTCGGATGAGACCCCCCGGCAAGCAGACAGAGTGAACACTGGCCTTCTTCCCCGACCTTTCCGCTATTTCCCTAAGGGGCTCCATCACCCGCCTAACGTTGGAGCTCCCAATAACTAATAAACCCCTGCCCCCGTGTGCCTGCTCGGACCTTGCTGAAGGAGCGGCCGCATGTCCACTCACAGGCAGAGCGGGCGATGCCACACGGCCAGCCTCCACATTGACCTTCCGCCTCGTGCGCCGCGAACGCCGCTGAACCCGCCACTCCCCTTGGGGAGAGGGTGGCCCAACCGCGCCCGGTACCCGAGAAGATGTCTCGACAGCAGGGACAGTGGGTGAAGCATGTAACACCTGGGGTGTACCATGCGACGCACCAGACATCCCACTGCCGCTACACTCCGAGGTAGCAGCCTGAAGACGGCTGACCGCGGCCATCAACACGCTCAGCTGTTCGGGAACAGTGGCCAGCTCCTCCTGCGTCCGTGCACAGCAGTCACACATCCTATCCATCCTAAGAAATCAATTTACTGTAGAGAGTTAATCAACTTTTAACTAGAGTGCTTAATTCACTAAAGGCGGCTGATAGTTGACTAAACTGTGGTTACTAGACACTTTTTGTAGAAAACAATGAAAATAGCACTACCTGTCTCTGGACTGTATTGAAAACAAACACTAGCACTACCGGCACTATGGCTGACTAAAGGGACTCTCTCTGACTGTATTCAAAACAATCACGAAATCTATGGAACACTATTACTAGCACTCGACAATTAAACCTTTCTAAAAGCAAAAACACACGGAAGAAGAAGTGACAAGTAAGAAAAATACAGTTAATACTTAAACTAACGTAGCTCGCTGCACAGCAGACGTGACACAGACGGCAGTCACGACGACACCCGAGTTTGAGTCCTGATCCGACCCAAATTACACTATATCACTAATAGCTAGTATATCTACGCCCAGTACAGCTGATGCCAAAACATTCGCAATCGGCGAATTTCTCTCGATTTAATTTCGGACAGCTGTCAATCGTCATTTACGTCTCTTGATCCACATATGCAAGTAAACATTTCATAAGTGTTACTGAAAAGATGGGGTTGTCAGGTTCATAGATGCCGATACGTAATGTCTCAGTTCAGACATTATAAATAATTTCAGGAAATGAGTGCTATCCTCACTACACCAGCAGAACAAATGCAAGACAATATTTAAAATAAAATAAATTCGACTGGTTATGATAAATTAATGAGTGTTCTTTGAGTCCAGTAACATATTAAGTTATTTGAGTAACCAGTCATTTATCAGCGTAACATTTCGATAATGGTTGCAACATGCTGAAGTTAAGCGTTTGTTTAAGGAAGGAGATAAAGAAACACCGCCAAATCTCCAGCTTGTTTCACTTTTTCCAGCTTCTCGAAAATTTAAGTAAATGTAATATACGGTCGGCTTCTTACCCATCTGACAACAAGTAATACATCTGTGAAATCAAACGTTATCAGGAAAGGAGACAGCAGTCTTAATGTAGTTTATTAAAATTAAAAAAAGTTATACAAAATATTTTTACTACCCGGACAGCACTTACATTAGACAGTTAACACATGATGACTGGTTTCAGTTGACTATACCAACTGTAGATAATGATAGTTCACTTACTCTCAGACTGGGAGCGCCTTCCCAGTCTCGCTGGGCTGTTTCCATGTTACTTTTCTCAACACTGAGTGCATATAATGTAATGATGGCTATTTTATATGATTTTATCTACTACTCTTCTGTCAACCAGAATGTGGAACAGTCTTACAGTTTTGCCGTTACGTAAATCTTTCTCATTGCATTACCTTTTAGCAACTGTGTTAATGGATGAGTAACTGACAGCCAGTAATGAAAGCATTGGAATGGAACTTGTCGCATTTTTAACTTGCTTCAGTTAAATTAAAATGTAATGCAAATTATTTCAAAAAATTAATTTACCTTATATTACGAAATGGTAGCCACAATACTACGTAGACAAAGCACCTGCTTGCGTCCATATCGTTTTCAAATAGCTTTGCAACAATGACAAAGCTTGCATTAAAGAAATAATTTCAAAACAAAAGAATATTTAGAATTCGTGCGATCAGTATTGGCGACGGATTTATTTATAGTATTTATTCCAGAAGGATGTGCTGCGGCTCTATTCCTGACGCTGATCAATCACTGTTGGTTTGGTGGATATTTCCAGGTATTTCAGGCGCGCAGTGCAGTGTTTTCTTTTACGTGTGTGTAGTAAGGAAAATGAGAGAACCCTATTCCTTACGTTCCTTACTATTTGGAATTAACCATTCGGTTTCCTTCACTAGTAAATCGAATATAGGGTCGATATTGGTAGCTGTGACGTATTTCTCCAGTGCAATAACAGTTCTTAAGACTAAGAGGTTATTACAAACGATGTAAACTGTAAATCAATAGTTCTTTGCGAGTGTAAAATTTTCGATATTCTCGGAAGTGAAAGTACGCGGCCAGCCGCACCACGGCTGCGCACCGCGCACCGTCGTAGGATGGAGTCTGGACAAGATTTGCTACCGTAGATCCGTGGCGGATGTGTTGCTTGATATTTGACTAGAGAAAAGTGGATGAGATTACAATGAAAACCCTTCTGGAACATGACAACAAATGAACACATCTCCAGGAGCATACGTATGGGCTAACAGCACTGGAAATCGCAAGCAACACCGAACGATAATGTCATCTCACGAAATTTGTGCTACAAAAGTTGATTTTAATCTGAAAAGCAACAGAAAAACCTGACAAAACATAGCAACATAATATGTAGTAACATATTGTAACTACTACATAATACTTTTATTGTATGTAGAAAAAGAAATACGTATTACAGGCCACTGAAAATGCTTCACAAATAAAAGAAGCGAAAAACTGCCTGAACGGTAAGTGTTACCAATGTCAGATACAATTTGTAAAAAGGAAACTAGAAGTGACAATTTTACTCATATGTTAGTTTGTTCGTTGAGAGAGTAAACAGACTGTACTTTGCGATCGCTCAATTATAATTCCTGTATATGAGAACACAACGTGGAATTTGCATGTTCCTTTTAGTTACGATTGTTGCAATTACCGGACGGTATAATGGAGGGAAACTGGACAAAGTTTCAAGGAAGAGCAAGTTTTAACGCTGACGTGGGCGGGGGCAGCCCTTGACACTGTACGCCGTACAGAGAACATTTAGTCATTTGACGTCGCGTGGAATTGTGTAAATGAATAGGAGTTTGGTACTCAGTGATTTCTTATTATTCACGAATTGGGCCAATAGGACCACGCGAGGTACAATCAATCAATGTCGTTTTTGATGGTTCGCCTTCCTTTGTGTCCAAACATGTTTCGTCCTTTCAGAATGAAGTCTCCATCTTTCATCAGACCACGGCGTTACAGTCCGTTTTCTAATTTTCCTCTGACCAATTCTCCAATCAAATTTATTTTGTCTGGATGTTTTTCTGTCTGTAACGTTTGCCTGAGTTATACCGACTATTTTAAGATCCTCCTTAACCGCAGCGATCCATTTAATTGGCTCAGTTTTGGCGTTACTTCTGTTTTCGTAGAATTCTGCTATTTGTTTTGTCAACCTAGTGGGTGCCATTCTTAGACTGTGCCCATAAAATTTAAGTCTTCGTTTCCTCATGTCACCATGTATGTGTCAGTATTCTTCTATTTCCTTATTACTTCTTAGCCTGTAACTTTCTCCATCAGCAATTTTGCGGCTTAATGTTTTCCTAATTATCTTTCTTTCTTTCTTTTGAATTCTTTCAATATCCCTCTTTCTATTTAAAATCAAAGTTTATGCTCCATAAAGACATTCAGGTTTGATTACAGTGCAGTAATGTCTAAGTTTAATAAATTTAGATAATGATTTTTTACTATAAATTTTTCTATTAATCTCAATGGAGTTGCCATTTTTTGACAGTGAACTTCGTTTGCAGCTTCTTCCAGACCGTTTTCTTAATGATTTCCCCCAAGTATTTAACTTGAGAAATACTTTTTATTATCCCGTATTTCATTTACAAAACTTTGTTGCTTGTTTGTTGCATGTCACAGTTAAAATTGCCAGCCGGGCGCGGTAGCCGAGCGGTTCTAGGCGCTTCAGTTCGGAACCGCGCTACAGCTACGGTTGCAGGTTCGAGCCCTGCCTCGGGCATGGATGTGTGTGATGTTCCTACGTTAGTTAGATTTAAGTAGTTCTAAGTTCTAGGAGACTGATGACCTCAGATGTTAAGTCCCATAGTGCTCAGAGCCATTTGAACCATTTTTTAAAATTGCTAGATCATCTGCAAAGGTGAGGCAATCTACTCTTATATTAATTCTGTCTAACTTGATTCATTGCTGTATATTTTGATTTGACTTCCGCTCTCGCCATTCTGCAATTACCTTTTTCAAAACACAGTCAAACAGTAATGGGGAGAGTCCATATTCCTGCCTAATACCAATACTTATATCAAATAGTTCAGTAATTTCTCCCATGAATTTAACTTTTAGAGCTTGTGTCGGGTAACGTTTCCATAATCAAGTGATTTATTTATGAGCCTGTTTAGATTTCAAAACGTGAAGTCAATGACGTTAGTGCACTTCCCATTGTACAGAAATCACGTAAGCAAAATGTGGAATGATGCGCTTCTGATGTTATGAACCTATCAGCTTAAGTAGATCGATGATTAGTAATCGATAATTGATTTACATGCTGTGTTTAGAAAGCAACCATTACGTTTTTCTTGGTAAGTTGACGCACTGGTAAGTGTGATATACTGAAATTAATTAAATGTAACGAAGCATTTTCTGAAACGCTCCAATATCTTCAAGTTACCCTAGCTTGCTTTGTTTGGCTTAGTAATCTGTAAAGTCTGATGATAAGTACAGGATGTTATCATTTGATTCGAATTAAAGCACGCTGGCCACTTCATTAAGAACTCTTCACGGCGATAAGACACATTACCGTGGACAAAAGAAATAAGTATAAGCTCCAAGAAAGCAGATATGAAGTGTTTGCAAGATTGGTAACCAGAAATCAAATATTTGCAAAAAAGTCTGGAATAATGTCATGGACCTAATGCGATAAAAGACAACAAAAAGGAAGCGTTTTAGCTGTATAGCATATATCCGATTCACACTATCATCGAATAATACAGGGACGCGTATATGAATAATAGAGCTAGAAAAATTATCCGCTTAACAAACTTTAATATTATGAACAAGAAAGGACCTATCAAGTCTTGTGTAAAATTGAGCTCTGTTTCGTACCACTGAATCCGCAATGTAAAATGGAGAAGCAATTAGTATTCGCTGCACAAACTGTATTTCTATATTAAGAGTATGTAATACCAACCACTTCTCAGTATCTGCTTTGATGGCATTACCCACAGTTGGAAGCTGCTTATAGACAAAAAAATAAAAATATGAAAGAACAATATTTTAGGCTTTGGCTTTCTGTTTGTTACTATTTTAACTAACCACAAGTTTTGATCGCAATGCAATTATTATCGGGTGGTTTTCATTCTATTTACATCTTGGATTGCATCCGTGGTTTGAAGAGAAGACTTTTTATTTTTCTGGGACACCAGGAAGACAGCATGATAACGTGTCGTTTTACATGCGCAGCAGAACGAAAACATTCGCTGTATTCTGCGATACCGCACCACGTGTTTGTCACTAAGTATTTGACAACAATATCTTTGCAGACCTTACAATATGTAAACAGAATGAAATCCAAATAATAACGATGCGATGCCATTGAACGCGCTATGGACTTAAACAAAGAGCAACAGAGACCAAAAGTCGGCGTTATTTGTGTGTTATGAAGAATCGGATGTAAAACTGGTTAGCTTTGGAAGCATATGTGGCACCTCCCACAACGCGGTGAAACATAAGGACAGACAAAAACGTGAGAAGAGTTTTGTAACACTAAAGCTCTTCCCATACGTCTTCATTCACTGCTATGTGCCTAAGAAAACTATTGGTAAAACAACAAGAGCAGAAATGAAATTTCTCAAAAGAACGAGACACAGGTAAGAAACGACTACATAGAAGAGTTAAACAATGCGATGCGACAAGAGCTGGAAGAAGAACCAATCGACTGAAAAAGGAAGTAAGAACTGCAAAGCGTGGTACGAAACGTGCAAATAGTAGATAATGCACGACACGATAAATTATCATTGAGCCGGCGGCTGTGACCGAGCGGTTCTAGGCGTTTCTGTCTAGAATCGCTCGACCTCTACGGTCGCAGGTTCGAATCCTGCCTCTGACATGAATGTGTGTGATGTCCTTAGGTTAGTTAGGTTTAAGTAGTTGTAAGTCCACTGGACTGATGAGCTCAGATGTTAAGTCCCATAGTGCTCAGAGCCATTTGAACCATTTGAAATTACCATTGCGTTATAAAGAGATCGGAAGAAGAGCGAAGAAAGGCCTAAGGCGAGTTGGGTAGACTTCTCGTAAAATTCGAAAATCCCTGATGCCGTGCCCACAGAATGAAGAAGAGGAAGAAGAACTATAAGAACAGTTGTAATAAACGTCTGCTGAATTTAGAATTTTTCGAGAACTACAGAGCTTTACTTAACTGAGACGACAGGCCAAACATCGCAACGGCTTTTCCAAACAAACACAAACATTTCATTTGATTTATTACGACGTAATATATAATCTCATAAGTTATGCAACTACTAGAAGAATAGTTTAGCTGGGTGTTCAGTGACACCGTTTACCTGTTGCTAACCTAATTATGTACGAGATATGCGTGTGTGTATAGCTATATTCTTACACTAATCAGCCAGAACATTATGACCACACATCTAATAGCCGTAGGCCCACCTTTGGCGCGGATAACAGCGGCGACGCGTCGTGACCTAGAAGCAATGAGGCCCTGGTAGGTCGCTGGAGGACGTTGGCACCATATCTGCATGCCTAATTTCCATAAACTGCGGGAAGGGGAGCGATGAGTTCTGACGGCACATCCAATCACATCCGAGATGTGTTCGATCGGATTCAGATCTGGTGAGTTGTGGGAGGGGGGAAGGGGAAGGGGGGCAGCACATCAATTGGGACTCGCCACTGTGTTCCTCAAACCATCACACTCCTGGCCTTGTGATATGATGCATTATCTTGTTGAAAAACGCCACTGCCGTCTTGAAGCATGATCGTCACGAAGGGGTCTACATGGTCTGCAACCAGTGTACGATGCTCCTTGGCCGTCATGGTGCTTCGCACGACATCCACTAGACACTTGGATGCCCACATGAATGTTCCCCAGATCATAAAGGACTCGCCGCCAGGTTGTCTCCGTCCCGCAGTACAGGTGGCAAGGAGCTGTTCCCCTGGAAGACGACGGATTCGCGCCCTCCCATCAGGGTGATGCAGAAGGTATCGGGATTAATCAGACCATATAACGCTCTACCACTACTCCAACATCCAGGGCCAATGGTCATGTGCCCATTTCAGTCGTAGTTGCCGATGTCGTGGTCTTTAAACATTGGATCATGCATGGATCGTCGGATGCAGAGGCCCATCGTTAGGAGTGTTTGATGCACTGTGTGTTCAGACACACTTGTACTCTGCGCAGTATTAGAGCCTGACGTCAGTTCCGTCGCAGTTCGCCGCCTGTCCTGCTTCACCAGTCTGCCCAGCCTGCGACGCCCGACACCTGTAATGAGAGGTGGCTGATCAACCCCACGACGTCTAGACGTGGTTTCACCCTGATTTCGCCACGTATTGAAGACACTCACCACGCCACTCCTAGAACACCCAACAGGTCGTGCAGTCTCCGAAATGCTCCTGTCGAGCCTCTGGGCCATCACAACCTGCCCTTGGTCAAACAGATAGATCGCGCACCTTACCCATTCTACACACGCACAGCAAGCCCACTGATACTTCATTCACACTGTACGTGTGTCTGAGTAGCAGTCATTCCTCGTCAGGTGACGCTGCTATCGCTTGGACGGGTTTATACCGATAGTAGGTCGGTGGTCATAACTTTCTGGCTGATCAGTGTATAGACATTTCTGGATAGGAAATATTTATGAAAGTGTGGAGATTTAATAACTTATTATGGTAGAATATATGACAGTGATAGGTGTATAAGTAGATAGTTAAGATACTGAGGTAATTAATGGAAATGAGTACCATAGGAAGCACACGATTTAGTTGTGGTTCTCTGGGGTACATAATACAGTCTAGTGCACTGTTCCTTCCGTCTCACTACGGACCTGTGAACTTTGAACAGTAATGTCTCGGAAGAGTGGTAGGTTCTTGAGCAGGAGATGTCTAGGAAGAGTTACACTGCCAATGTCACTGCGTGGTGGCAGTAGGGTATTGCGAAAGTAGGGCAAAAAATAAAGGCTGGTTCTTCAGTGAGAAACGTTGGCTATGATACTAAAAAAAGATACATTTCGCATGCTAGTAGCATTTGACGAGGCGAAAATGTTCGTTCTTACCTCACTAACCCTGGAAGAGACAAACAGAAAATTATCTTAGCAATGATCAAACGGAAAGACATCTGAAATTCATTGTAGTCATGCAAATAATAAAAAAGTTGTACGTGATGTAATGGTCTGCAAATTGTAAGTGATCATAGACTCTTAAGATGCAGAGTAAAATTAGATATGATGTTACGAAGAAAGTGCCTAACCAGGCAGGAAATAAGAAATGTGGGTTATGAGAATTAGTCCAAGAATTAGGAGATATATCGGATTACATTAAGTAGCGAATTTAGGGTTTTAGAAAATGAAGGTTACAGAGGCAAATACTCTACTCAGCAAAAAAAGTTACAAGGAAATTTTGAAATTAATTAACGGAAGTGGTGGGTTTTGCATAAGACTGTCAATAATTTGTTGAAATTGAAGGAAGATTGAAGAGGACTTCTCAAGCAGGGACTGTATATAAACTCAAACCGCAAGAACAGTGCTAGAATTTGAGTCACTGTTTCGCGAAGGAAGTAAGCCGACGGCAATGACAGCAGCGGACCGTATGATGTCTGTTAAAATGAAGAGCGATTTCAGCAACCTGACGTTACAGCATATGTCTCACGAGGTTCCGCACACATTTTACGAAGATGTTTCCTGATCGCTTCATTTCACTTCACTCACTCGTGATACTGCTATGTCAATATCAAATGCCAGCTTTCAGTTAGAAGTGTACAGGAAGAAGAGAACGATGAATGAACTCCAAATCAGAGGAACACATTGTTTCTTACGTAACGGAGTACGATTGACTTTACTAGAGCGTACATCGTAATACACATCCACACAAAGATTAACAATTGTTTTTTTTTCAGTATCAGTTAAATATGCACTGTGAATTA
Organism: Schistocerca americana; assembly: GCF_021461395.2. NCBI lineage: Eukaryota > Metazoa > Arthropoda > Insecta > Orthoptera > Acrididae > Schistocerca > Schistocerca americana. The sequence goes on along the minus strand of NC_060122.1, from coordinate 826,404,261 downwards.
AAAGTTCTTTTTATATCAAAATAACTGTTTAAAGCAATCAAATGTTTAAACACTAGCTGAATGTCTAGGGCGTTCCTAGGAAAATTGACAGGTACAAGAGGTCTTCGAAAAGTAAGTTGCACGTACCGTCCCACGCTAAGACCTCTGCGCAACAAGAGTCTCGTGTTGTCGGAAGAGAGTTCGTTTCCTGGGTTTCTCCGCGGATGATAGGTGCATCGCATTGTGCGAATTAAACGGAGCGGTAACTGGAAAAGTACTCTAATGTCGAAGTATGCAGGGCAGTGCGATTTTCTGTTCAAAACTGAATAGAGATTCGCCGTGAAATTATGTCTGGTTGTGGATCCAATGCCGTGTCGCGTCCAACTGCCCTGAAACGGTGCCAACAATTTGGCTAAGGCCGCACATACGTGACTCATACTGATCGAGGACGAAAGCCATCGACGTGGACGACAGACGACAATATTCGGGAAGTCGAGGAACTGATTCTCAGAAATCTCATGTTTTCCGACGGTGAGGACGCTTATACATCGGTCCTCGAATGGCACCAATGAGGAACCGAACCTTTGGTAGAAGGCTGCGACCATTGTTTTTAAAAATTTTGTTACTATGTTGAAAAATAGCGTCAAGTGTGTGTGTCTCTCTGAAGTGCAGCGCAGCATTAAATAAAAGTTTCTTTGCCTGCCATAATGATGTGTAGCTTACCTGTATCTCAGCTCTAAATAAAAATGAGTTAACTATACATAATTGATTCCATATTCAAAGACAAGTTAAGATGTTACAAGGATCAGTTTGTTGTAATCGTTTAAGGGGATACGGAATCGGATTTTGGGTTAAAAAATCGAATTTTTTTTTATTGGCGTATTATATTCTGCCATGTTTCCTCTTTAAAATGACGTATCATACATAGCTCTACTACAATTATAACTATTTTATTTTTATATATTTGTGAGATCGGGTATTGCGCTTTAGTTATACACGTCTCTCGTGGCTGACCATGAACTTTTTGGCAGTACCTTTAAAGTGACATGAATTCAAATATCCCGGTTTCCAGCGACTATTTATACACTAGTTGCCCGAAAATGTTTCTCTCTGGTTTCCTCAAGTTACTCTTTGACTTTGTGGCGGGACTGTTTTGTAAACAGTGTGATATAAGAAAGTAGTTGTTGTTGAGTTATTTCGTATTTAGTGCTTCATTTTTCGCAGTGAAAATGCCTAGAGCTAAAGCAAAAGTATTTAAAAAGCGTGTGAACTGGCAAAAGAAAAGAAATAATGATTCATTAGCAAAGCAAAGCAGTTCATCATCATCACTGTTGGAAAATGTGAATCCACTTATTACTGATTTGCCGAACGAACTTACACCAAATGAAAACAGTGCTTCTCATAAAAAACTAAGAGATTTGGAAGAGAAATATAATTTACTTGATAGAGGGAATGAAGTTTTTGAACTCATTGATACGAATATATTGTGTGAAGCTCTTGAAAACAGTTTGTGCTGCAAAAAATGTCATGGAAACGTTTCTCTGAAAGTAGAATCCCATGTTGGCCTGGCTGCCCAGTTTAATTTAATATGCAGTGTTTGTAAATACAGCTGTAAGTTTCCAAGTTCGGTTTCAGTAACTGTAAATAATGGATACAAGAAAACTGAACTTTATAGTGTAAATATTAGGTTAGTTTATGGATTGCGAGCAATTGGTAAGGGCAAAGCAGCTGGTGATATGCTATGTGGTGTTCTAAATCTTCCAAGCGCACCTTCAAAGTTTGAAGCTTACAATTATGTACTAGGATCTGCAGTTGAAGATGTAGCACAGAAGTCAATGCAGGTTGCTGTGGAAGAAGCAGTGGAAGAAAATGACGGCAGTCGTGACCTCACAGTGGCGTTTGATGGCACGTGGCAGAAAAGGGGCCACACCTCCAACAATGGTGTTGTAACAGCAACTAGTGTTGATACTGGCAAGGTTATTGATGTTGCAATAATGTCTAAATACTGTAGGTGCACAGGCAGGCTGAAAAATGAACACAGTGATGACTGTATTGCTAATTATTATGGTAGTAGTGGTGGCATGGAGGTTGCTGGGGTGAAGAAAATTTTTCATCGCTCTTCACAGTGGTATAATGTTCGCTATGTCAAATATCTGGGAGATGGTGACTCTAAAGCATTCAAAGAAGTTTTGGAAAGCAAACCATATGGGAACAGTGTAAATATAAGCAAACTTGAATGTATAGGACATGTGCAGAAGAGAATGGGTGCCAGGCTGAGAAGGTTAAAATCAGTTATGAAAGGGAAAAAACTAGATGATGAGAAAACCTTGGATGGCAGAGGAAGATTGACTGATTCCATAATAGACCACATTCAGAACTGCTATGGCCTTGCAATCAGGCAAAATACAGGCAATCTTGAAGAAATGAGGAGAGCTATATGGGCTTTATATTTCCACACCGCATCCACGGATGAGCATCCACAACATGGTTTGTGCCCCAAAGGTGAAAACAGCTGGTGTAAATACAATAGGGGACTAACAACAGGAGAGAAATACATTCACCACCACAGTCTACCATCAGCCATCATGGCAGAAATAAAGCCCATTTTCAGAGATCTGGCTGACAGAAGTCTTCTGATGAAATGTCTTCACGGAAAAACGCAGAACCCCAACGAGTGCTTGAATAGTGTGATATGGCATCGTCTCCCAAAAACAGTGTTTGTCGGAATTAATACACTATATTTTGGTGTGTATGATGCTGTGGCAACCTTCAATCTTGGAAATATAACTAAATGCCAGGTCCTTCAAAAGTTGGGTATGTGTGTTGGTTCCCGTACGGTACGTGCTATGTTCTTTTTAGATCAGCACAGACTAAGGCATGCTGATAATATAATCAAGACATTAGTGAAAAAAGCAAGACAGGTGCAGAGGGGTGCCAAAAGAAGACTTGAAGATGATTATGAAGACTGTGAAGGGGGTATTAGCTACGGATCAGGAATGTTTTAATCTTCTTTCTCCGTTTCCCGTAAGTTTACTTTTTACTTCATCTAGGAACATTATCTCAGGTACTGGTCAACCTAGAAGTCTGAAATTTTTATGACGTAGTGACATAGGTCCCTATTACATACTGAAACAACGATTTTTTAATTACTTGATTTACAAAAGACTTAGGGGTGATAGTCTAGTAAAAAGCGATGGAAAAAATTTACTTAAAAATAAATGTACAATATCTCTGTAAGAAAATACTTTGACAATAAACTGTTGTTTCAGTATTGTTGTAACATATGAATGCACATACAGTAAAATTTTTACCTCTCTGTCTCCAGTAGTTTGTGAGAAAATGTTCCCTATAGTAGGCATATATTAACATTGCGGGGATAGGTGATTCCGTATCCCCTTAAGAGAATATTGGTTTCCTAAAATAAAAACCGCCTTTTCTTGCTGCACTGTATTTTATTTCTCCCAGACGCGTTTCGTCTTTTTCACTTTCAGGCATCATCATAAAGTGAAAAAGACGAAAGCGTCTGGGAGGAATAAAATACAGTGCGGCAAGAAAAGGCGGTTTTTATTTTAGAAAACCAATATTTCTGTGCTTGCTGCGGAGGGCGCCCACGCAAACAAACTCGTTTAAGAGAATACTTATAACGTAGTACATAAGTTGCCACAGTTTGTAAATAAGGGAGACACATCGGTAAAAAACCTTTTGTCTCTCTTTTAATTTATCTCTAAGCATAATTTCTATTTAACTTACGTACATATGACTCTTACCCTTTGATGTTTCTGACCTTTAGTTCTAATACCACAAACAAGTGCTTTACAAGTATAAATATAAATATCTTTCGTTATTTCCCTATGTGCCCAGCGTTAAAAACCTTTTCTCTCTCTTTTAATTTACCTCTAACCATAATTTCTATTTGTGTTAACTCATGTAGATATGACTCTTACACTTTGATGTTCAGACTTTTAGTTCTAATACCACAAACAAGTGCATTACAAGTATAAATATAAATATCTTTCGTTATTTCCCTATGTGCCCAGCGTTAAAAACCTTTTCTCTCTCTTTTAATTTACCTCTAACCATAATTTCTATTGGTGTTAACTCATGTAGATATGACTCTTACACTTTGATGTTCAGACTTTTAGTTCTAATACCACAAACAAGTACATTATAAGTATGAATATAATTGTCTTTCATTTTTTTCCCTATGTGCCGTCCCACCTTTCTCACCGCAGGCAATTAAACAAACGGTGAATCTCTGTCGTGCTCTAAGCACTTAACGTTGCACGAAATGCATTTCGTTTTTATTGTGTGATCAGCTTACCTTCCGTACTTGCTCTCCTCCCTCTTGGTTGGTGTTTCTGGGCTGTTATTAACTGCGCTGCGCTATCATAACACACTAATACTTAAACCTTTTGTAAATTTTCATCGATAACTTGAATCAGTTGGGCCATATACACTGAAGAGCCAAAAAAACTGGTATACCTGCCTAATATCGTGTAGGGCCCCGCGAGTACGCAGAAGTACCACAACACGACGTGGCATGGACTCGACTAATGTCTGAAGTAGTGCTGGAGGGAACTGAGTCCATGAATCCTGCAGGGCTGACCATAAATCCGTGAGTACGAGTGCGTACAGCTCTCTTCTGAACAGCTCATTGCAAGCCATCCCAGATTTGCTCAATAATGTTCATGTCTGGGGAGTTTGTGGGCCAGCGGAAGTGTATGAACTCAGAAGAGTGTTCCTGGAGCCACTCTGTAGCAATTCTGTACGTGTGGGGTGTCGCATTGTCCTGCTGGAATTGCCCAAGTCCGTCGGAATGCACAATGGACATGAATGAATGCAGGTGATCAGACATGATGCTTACCTACGTCTCACCTGTCAGAATCGTATCTACACGTATCAAAGGTCCCAATCACTCCAACTGCACACGCCCCACACCATTACAGAACCTCCACCAGCTTGAACAGTCCCTGCTGACATGCACAATCCATGGATTGTCTCCATACCCGCAGACGTCCATCTGCTCGATAGAAATTGAAACATAGCTCGTCCGACCAGGAATCAATGTTTCCAATCATCAATAGTCCATTATGGGTGTTGACGGGCCCAAGCGAGGCGTAAAGCTTTGTGTCGTAAAGTCATCAAGGGTACACGAGTGGGCCTTCCGCTCCGAAAGCCCGTGTCGATGATGTTTCGTTGTATGGTTCGCACGCTGACACTTGATGACACAGCATTGAAATCTGCAGCAATTACCGGACAGGCTGCACTTCTGTCACGTTGAACGATTCTCTTCAGTCGTTGTTGGTCCGTTTCTTGATGGATCTCTTTCCGGCCGGAGTGATGTCGCAGATTTGGTGTTTTACCGGACTCCCGATATTCACGGTACACTCGTGAAATGCTCGTACTGGAAAATCTCCACTTCATCGGAACCTCGGATATGATGTATTCCATCGCTCGTGACTGACTATAACACCACGTTCAGACTGACTTAAATCTTGATAACCAGCCAATGTAGCATCAGTAACAGATCTAACAACTGCGTCAGAGACTTGTTGTCCTATATAGGCGTTGCCGACCGCACCGCCGTTTCTGCCTGTTTACATTCTGTGTGTTGGATATGCATGCCTATACCAGTTTCTTTGGCACTTCAGTGTATGTTCACCAACAATAAAACAAATGACGCTCTGCACAACTTACTCCTTGCGCCGAGTACAGGTTCTAGACAGATAACATGATAGACAGGGTGTTCATTAATTATCTCTTATAACTTAAGACATTAATAACTTTAAAACAATAACATTAACAAATGATTTTTACATGTGGTAAGATAACTCATAAAGTTTTTTTTTACCTTCCACGTGATGCAGTTTTGACGCAAAATTTGACTTGAAAACCTGATAAAATGTGGACGCCACAGGAGAAAGCTCAGCGTGCTGCTTGGTTCACATATACGACATCCGACACCCAAGTCCAACGAAACTTCCGAACACGACCTGGCAGGCAACAACTGTCCCGACCGACTATGACGGACACCACCTTAGTATACGTCATTTACGGAAGAAGGTAGCGTTTTCTAGTGAAAAAGGAAGAGGGTCGTCCATCTGTTACAGACGCCAACGTGGACAAGGTACGACGAGCGTTTGCAAGGAGTCCCAGAAAACCGGTGCGCACGGCAGCCGGAGAGTTGGAAATGAGACGCTCAACAGTGCATAATGTCTTACATAAGACGTTACGGCTATATCCCTACAGATGCAGATGCTTCAGGCATTAATGCTTACGGAAGAACCTCAGTGTGAACTGTTTCTGGTGGATATGCTGGGTAAAACTGACACAAACATTGACTTTCTGGGAAAGATTTGTTCCTCCTATGAGGCAACATTTCATGTAACCGGCAAACGTTCGGATATGGGGTTCAGAGCAAGTTCATATTAGATGTGGAATGTAATAATAGACGGAAAGTCATTGAGTAAAACAGAAGTAATAGGCGGCATTCCCCAAGGAAGCGTTATAGGTACTGTATTGACGACATACGAGACAATCTGAATCGCTCTCTTAAATTATTTGCAGATGATGCTGTCCTTTACCGCCTTTTAACGTCCTCAGATGACCAAAGCGACTTGCAAAATGATTTACATAAGATATCTGTGTGGTGCGAAAAGTGGCAATTGACCATGAATAAAGAAAAGTGTGAAGTTATTCACATGAGTACCAAAAGGAATCCGCTAAATTTCGATTACGCGATAAGTCACACAAATATGAAGGCTGTAAATTCAACCAAATACTTAGGGATTACAATTACATGTAACCTAAATTGGAACGATCACAAAGATAATGTCGTGGGTGGTGCAAACCAAAGACTGCGATTCATTGGCAGAACAGTTAGAAAGTGCAACAGATCTACTAAAAAGCCTGTTTACACCAGGCTTGTCCGCCGCATTCTGGAGTATTGCTGTGCGGTGTGGGATCCGCATCAGGTGGGACTGACGGATGACATCGAGAAAGTTCAAAGAAGGACGGCTCGTTTTGTATTATCGCCAAATAGGGGAGATAGTGCCACAGACATGATACGTGAATTGAAATGGCAGTCACTAAAAGAAAGCCGTTTTTCGATGCGACGGGATCTTCTCATAAAATTTCAATCACCCATTTCCTCCTCCGATTGCGAAAACATTCTGTTGGCACCTGCCTACATAGGGAGAAATTATCGTCACGATAAAATAAGAGAAATCAGGGCTCGCACAGAAAAATTTAATTGCGCGTTTTTCCCGCGCGCCGTTCGAGAGTGGAACGGTAGACAGTTTGAAGGTGGTTCATTGAACCTCTGCCAGACAGTTTATTGTGAATAGCAGAGCAATCACACAGATGTAGATGTGGAAATGGAAAGAGACGGTCCCGAGATCAGTGTTTGATGCGGGCTGGTGCACAGTTCCAGCATTGGTCCGATCTTTTTCATCGAGCCCGGTGTCAACAATGGTGTTCACCTGTGCGTGTTACAAGAGTTTGCTCTACCACTATTGGAACCACCTGCATCGTGATGCCATATTCCACCAGCATGGGGAACAACCCCACTGATCCTCAATGTCCGTAAAATTCTAATTGAAAAGTTACCCGAGAGCTGGATTGGATGAGATGGTCCAATTCGATGACCGCCATGATACTTTGACCTCATAGCACAAGATTTCTTCCCGTGAGGTTTTCTACAGGATCTGCTGCACCGAACCAAGGCTAGAAACCTAAAGGACTTAAAAGCACGCATTCGCAATGCATCTGAACATGTCACATGTTCTTGAATCATACGTGGAGAGAAATGGAATTCCGAGTAGACATCTGTGGCACTAAGAGTGCACACATTGATATGTGCGAATGAGGAAACAAAACTTTGTGAATTACCTTATCGCATGCTGATAATCATATGTTAATATCTAGTACGGGTTTAAGGGTATTACAATGACAAGCTGTAAAGATAATTTATAGCCATCGTGTATTTTCTTCCTGCTACATGGAAAAAAAATGAAAATTTGTGGTAACGTACTGTGGGACGAAACTGCTGAGGTCATCGGTCCCTAACTTAAACTACCTTACGCTAAGGACGACACACACAGCCATGCTCGAGGGAGAACTCGAACCTCCGACGGGGGATGCCGCGCGGACCGTGACAAGGCGCCCAAGACCGCTCGGCTACCCCGCGCGCTTCCTGCTCGGTGGAGTCACAATGCGGTGAGAATTTACAAGTAAATGTTGTCGTGTAAACGAGAGGTTGTCAATACTGAGGTGAAAATCTCGCGAAGAATGCAATAAGCCTCGTGAGGGACGAATGGGACCTTACCTTGAAGTCGGCCTCCTTGCGGTCGATGGCCTCTGCGGCCTCCAGCACCTGGGAACGCATGTGGGACAGCTGGTCCTCCAGCGCCGTGGTGTGGCTGGACCAGCAGGTGTCGCAGAAACTCTGCGGAGTAGACGAGCAGCGGTTCCTCTTACTAGCGGCAGGCTTTCACAACGAACTGATTATTGCTATAATGAACAGGCAAAGAGTCCAGTAAAATCAATGAGATACTTAGAAACCCAATGGAAAATAAAGTCGTACTCAGTTATTCACTAGGTGACAATAGACATAGGATACGTCGTAATATCGTGTCGAACCTACTTTTTCCAGGCGCAGAGCAGTATCTCATCGTGGCATGGACTCGATAAGTCGTTGGAAGAAAATATTGAGCCACTCTGTCTCTACAGCCGTCCATTATTGCGAAAGTGTTGCCGGTGCAGGCTGTTATGCGCGAACTGACCTCTTGATTATGCCCCAGAAATGATCGATGGGATTCATTTCGGGAGATCTGGGTGGCCAAACCACTCGCTCGAATTGTCCAGAATGTTCTTCAAACCAATCACGAACAACTGTAGTCCGGTGGCAGCCGCATTGTCATACATAAAAAATTCGGTTATTGTCTGGGAACACTAATTCATGAATGACTGCAAATGGTCTACAAATAGTTGAACATAGCGATTCCCAGTCAATGATCGGTTCATTTGGACCATATAAGCACAGACCACGCCATTATGGAGGCACCACCAGCTTGCACAGTGCCTTGTTGACAACTTGGCTCCATGGCTTCATGGGGTCTGCGCCACACTCGAAGCCTCTCATTGGCTATTACCAACTGACTCACCTGACCTGGCCGCGCTTTTCCAGTCGTCTAGGGTCCAACCATTGTAGTCACGAGCCCAGGAGATAAATTGTCAGGTAGCAAGTCTCTCTTCAACACAAGTCTGGCGTTACAGTGTAATGAGACAAAGACCAACCCAATGTTAGTCTGAGTGTCTGAGGCTTTCAGCAGCAAGAGATTCTTGTATTGATACATTGTGCCTTCCAGGATGACGACATCACTCAGGGAATGCCCGCAGACTGGACCCATCCGATGACTGTTGCTAGGTGTATGATTTCAGTCGTTTCACGACTTTCATACCCACGGCTGTGTGTTCAGTGGAGCATAAAAGATAATTTATCTGAAAAGATCACGTTTGGCCACTCAATGGAGTCACTACCATCACCTTTGGGCCAATTATGGATGGCGCCAATCTGCTAAGCATGGCATGTAGTACCCACGAAGGCACGCAAACAGTTTATAAGTTCAGCCACTTTGGAAATGCTTCCACCCTTGGCCCAGAAGCTAATTATGATGCCCTACTGGAAGTCAGACGAATCGCTCCGTTTGCACATTACGACGAATGGACTGTTTCTGCCCCTCCCTGCTGCCTCCCCCCCTCCCCCCCCCCCCCCTCCACGCCCCATGACACTGTACAGGGTGTTTCAGGAGTGATGGTCAATATTGAGCAATACGATAGGAATGATCATTCGAAGCGAAAAATTCAAGTAAACATAAGCTTTAAAATGCAGAACTTAAGAGCTATGAGCAATTCTTGATCTTCGATTCTGTGCAACAATCTCTTCTACTGCAAGCTCTTTGGTTTCCATATTTTGTTTAGTGGTAGTATGAACGAAAACAAGAAAAAAAGTCCATTAAACATGTGCTCTAAACTGCACAGCTTAGCAGTTACGAGCACTTGTTCATTAGGAGAGCTGTCTTTCAATGCAGTGAAGGTGAACAAGTGCTCACAGCTCTTAAGGTATACGTTGTAGAACACATGTTTACTGGACATTTTGTTTCTTGGATTGGTTCATAACGCCACTTCCCAAAATTTGGCAAGCAAAGAGCTTGCAGTAGAAGAGATTTGTTTCACAGTATCGAAGATGAAGAATTGCTCATAGCTTTTAATATGTGTTTTAGATCCCATATTTACTTGACATTTTTGTTTTAAATGATAATTCATGCCATGTTCCTGTTGTGGTCTTCAGTCCAGAGACTGGTTTGATGCAGCTCTCCATGCTACTCTATCCAGTGCAGGCTTCTTCATCTCCCGGTACCTACTGCAACCTACATTCTTCTCAATCAGCTTACTGCATTCATCTCTTGGTCTCCCTCTACGATTTTTACCCCAAACGCTTCCCTCCAGTACTGAACTGGTGATCCCTCGATGCCTCAGATCGTGTCCTACCAACCGAGCCCTTCTTCTAGTCAAGTTGTGCCACAAATTCCTGTTCTCGCCAATTCTATTCAGTACCTCTTCATTAGTTACATTCTTCTGTAGGACCACATTTCGAAAGCTTCTATTCTCTTTTTATAACTAAACTAGTTATTGTCCGTGTTTCAGTCCCATACAAGGTTACACCCCACACAAATACTTTCAGAAAAGACTTCCTGAGACTAAAATCTATACTCGATAGTAACAAATTTCTCTTCTTTAGAAACCCTTTTCTTGCCATCGCCAGTTTATGTTTTGTAGCCTCCCTACTTAGACAGTCATCAATTACTTTGCTTGACAAAAAACGGAAAGTCGTCAGCTAATCTAATTCAGTCAGTATCACCTGATTTAATCCGACTGCATTACATTATCCTTATTTTTCTTTTGTTGATATTCATCTTATATCCCCCATTCAAGACACTGTCCATTCTGTTCAGCTGCTCTTCCAGATGCTTTGCTGTCTCTGGCAGAATTACAATGTCGCCGGCAAAGCTCAAATTCTTTGTTTCTTCTCCATGGATTTTAATTCCTACTCCAAATTTTTCTTTTATTCCCTTTACTGCTTGCTCAATATACAGATTAATAGATAATATACAGATTTATAGATAATATAATAATGTTAATAGATAATATACAGATTAATAGATAGGCTACAACCCTGTCTCACTCCCTTCACAACCACTGCTTCCCTTTCGTGTCCCTCAACTCTTATAACTGCCATCTGGTTTCTGTACATATCATAAACAGCTCCCTGTATTTTACCCGTGCAACCTTTAGAATTTGAAAGAAAGTATTCCAGTCAACACTGTCAAATGTTTACAATAAGTCTACAAATGCCAGAAACGTAGGTTTGCCTTTCGTTAACCTATCTTCTAAGATAAGTCGTAGGGTCAGTCTTGTCTCACGTGTTCCAACATTTCCACGGAATCCAAACAGATCGTCTCCGAGGTTGACTTCTACCAGCTTTTCTATTCGTCTGTCATATCCATGAATATTGACCATCTCTTCTGTATACACCCTCCATTCCTAGCACTGTCGCCTGTTGTCTGTGAATGGTTACTGCACATTCACATCGTACACAGCTGGTGATCTCGTTAATGTACAGGGTAGGGTGACACACGGGAGACGGACGGTTTTGAACTGCGTAGTACTGAGGGCGCGGTGGTGGGAGGTGGTCGTGGTGGGGATAGTTCTGATCCACACAAGACGCCTTCTCATTTACTCAGTCACTATGGAACAGTGGGACTTGCAACGTCGAGTGTTTGTCTATGACAGTTTCGTGAAAAGTGGTGAGTCTGTTATTGCTACGCAGCGATTGTTTCGTGCGCTGTTTAATGTCGGTCGACATGGAGCTGTTCCGAGTCGTAACACAATCCTCAGATGGGTGGAAAACTTCAGATCAACTGGAAAGATACTGGATAAGAAGCATCCTGGCCCGAGACGCAGAGTAACGACACCAGAAAATGTTGAGAGGGTGAGGCAAGCGGCAGTCAGAAGCCCAGGACGGTCAGCTAGACGTCATGCTAGTGAGTTACGAATCAATCGTGAATCGGTTAGACGAATTTTGCATAAAGAATTAAAATTCCATCCCTACGAAATACTCATTGTCTAAAAACTTAAGGAAACTGATTTTGCTGTACGAGAAGACTTCGCTTACAGAATGCAAGTGATTTTGGGATCGAATGAAAATGAAATTTTTTTGGTAAGTGATGAAGCTCATTTTCATTTGAACGGGACCGTGAATAAGCAAAACCTACGTTACTGGGCTCCAGAGCATCTAAACCTTATCCACCAGTGTCCTCTACACTCAGAAAAAGTAACAGTCTGGTGTGCTCTTGGCTCTGTTGCCTTTTTTTTTTTTTTTTTCCTCCAGAGAACGGGGCCACAGTTACTGTTAATTCGGTTCGTTACATTCGTATGCTTGAAACATTCTTGAAAACAGAACTAAGAAGGCGAGGAATCCCTTTAAAATGCGTTTGGTTCCAGCAGGATGGGGCAACGTCGCACTCCGCTGACACTTCAGTGACGGTTCTTAGACGCATGTTCCCTGGCCGGATTATCTCACGTTTTGGCAATTTTCCTTGGCCTCCCAGGTCTCCCGACTTGTCACTATGTGACTTTTTTCTGTGGGGGTACCTTAAGAACTGTGTCTATAACCACAAAGCACGAAATTTGGACTAGTTGAAGAATGCAGTGATTCAAGAAATTGCTGCCATCCCTACAGAGATTTTAGTCCGGGTGATGGAGGATTTTGAGGAGAGACTTGAGCCTTGCATTCCAAATGATGGACATCACCTTGACGACACTATTTTTCACAAATAACTTAGTTAACTAAAATGGCAAATAATGAGCTTTGATTTTGTGTAAATTTAGATGCATTAATTTTAAAGTTGGCTTAGTATTACTTCATTGTTCAAATGTTCAAATTTGTGTGAAATCTTAATGGGACTTAACTGCTAAGGTCATCAGTCTCTAAGCTTACACACTACTTAACCTAAATTATCCTAAGGACAAACACACACACCCATGCCCGAGGGAGGACTCGAACCTCCGCCGGGATCAGCCGCACAGTCCATGACTGCAGCGCCTAGACCGCTCGGCTAATCCCGCGCGGCTATTACTTCATTAAAACCGTCCGTCCCCCGTGTGTTACCCTGTAGGTGCACCGTGTATGAAGACTCTGTCAAGTACTTAAGTGTCAACTGCAGAGCAGCTTTAACTTGTAATCGCCCTGTGTGCCACACAGTAGCTGCGGGCTCCAGGCCTTACTCACCTGGCCGCAGTGGTTGCAGGCCTGCAGCTGCAGCTTGTTCTGGTCGCCCGCCTGCTGGCCGCACAGCGAGCAGTGCGCGGGCGGCGAGGGGGCGGCGGCGGGGGCGGCGGCGGGGGCAGCGGCGGCGCCCTGCGGCTGCGGCTGCGGCTGCGGGGGCGGCAGCGTCGCGGGCGGCGCGCCCCTGGCGGCGAGCAGGCGCAGCAGCGAGCCCACGTACAGGTTGCCCGGCAGGTGGGCGGCGCCGCCCGCGGGCACCGAGCTCGCGGCGCCGCACACCGGGCAAGACACGCTCCCTGGGGCAGGCGGGCAGGGGGGCAGGCTGCACTCACTGCGTGCCTCGCACACACACACTCACACACACAGTTTCCAGTATCACCTAGCAGAAACTGAAGTTACGTCATTAAATTCTTTGTTCGTCTCAAGTCCCGGTACAGACTACCATCGCGCCATACTACTGCAGTATTCTGCTAGTGCGTCCAGCGACTCCAGTCGACATGGCTGCCGAGAACGTGGCGATGTGAATCAGTTTTAAGAGGCAGACATTCCATGTGGGCGTTGCACCTAAGCGGGTGCACCTCAGGCATACGATGCTTAAGAGGGGACGTTCGCGAAATTCACCGAAAATGTAAATTTTAAATTTACGTTTTACTTGCTACTAGAACACATTGACAATGAACTCCCACAATTTCAATGACGAAGTATTATCCGAAGAAAAATAATGAAATAGTTGGCCGGCCGGGGTGGCCGAGCGGTTCTACGCGCAACAGTCTGGAACCACGCGACCGCTACGGTAGCAGGTTCGAATCCTGCCTCTGGCATGGATGTTTGTGATGTCCTTAGGTTAGTTAGGTTTAAGTAGTTCTAACTTCTAGGGGACTGATGACCTCAGAAGTTAAGTCCCATAGTGCTCAGAGCCATTTGATTTGAAATAGTTGACGCGACCTTCCTGCCATACCTGCTTTTCGAATTTCAGCGGGATAACAACCCCTACAATTACAAGCAGAGGCTTCCAAATTGCATCCTCGATGTTGTCAAGCCCATTTACAAGTTTCTGGTCGATCCTGAACTTCTAAAGAAAAAAAAAATGGTTCAAATGGTTCTAAGCACTATGGGACTTAACATCTGAGATCATCAGTCCCCTAGACTTAGAACTACTTAAACCTAACTAACCTAACAACATCACACACATCCATGCCTGAGGCAGGATTAGAACCTCTGACCGTAGCAGCTTCGCGATTCCGCATTGAAGCGCCTAGAACTGCTCGGCCTCAGCGGCCGGCTTATAAAGAAATGTGTTGATGGCGAAGCCTGCAACTCTAATGAGTCGCCAAATTCACTGATTATGGAAACAGTGCCGTCACACCACATTTTCATGTTCAACAGTTGTCAGAATTGCAACTTATGATGCAGTTCTTGTATTTAATGATGGGAACGTACGGAGGATGAAGGTGTTAGAGAGAAAGGCCTTCAAATACGAAATTTTGCTGCAGCCGCCCACTTCAGACATCGTAGCGCCTACTGCATTGGCATCCCACTTCACGTCCAACCAAGACGGGATGCCTGCATCGCAGGGTGTATGTTCACCAGTTAAACCTACGTCATCTGTGTTGTCAACACAAATATTTACCAGCGGCCACAACACAACACAACACCAGGTCTCCTCAAAGGATCGCTAGGGATCGCTACCCGTTCGCTGAGCCTGCAAAACAGCTTCAGCAGAGGTCGCATGTAGACCAGGAGCTACTTTGCTACGCCAGGCACGTGATTGCAAATAGTTCCGGCAGATACATCCGCCAAACGGGCTTTATACGGCGCACTGCCAGCAAAGGGCAGTTCGACGCTCCGCTTGGACGTATACAGAACTGTCAACCCGGGAGCCACGGCGACATGCCTCTTCCAGCTGGCCGATGTCTTGCAGATGGACTTGGTATAGTCGACGAACATTTTGACATTTTTAGAATTGTTTGATTGTGGTCTCTCCTCGTGAAGAGTCAAGTCTTTTCTATTATTATTTGTTATTGTATATTGGTGACGATCTGCAGTTGGTATCGAGTCTGTTGTTCTTTTGGTGATTGTATTATTGTTTCGCTTTGGTGAATCCAATAAATCGTTTTTGGACTTGTGTTTTCCGCCATTCTGTTCGCTAGCGCAGATATTTCAAATTTCACTCAAGACGTATTGAGAAGAGTAGGTTTGAGGCGCCTCTCTGTAGCTGAAAAGTCATTTGAAAATCTGGCAAAGAAAAGAAGGCATAAAACAGGAAACCAGCAGAGAAAACTTTGGGGGAATGAGGACTCTGAGTTTAAATCTGAGGACTTTTGAATAGGTAGCATAAGAAAAACACGTCTGGTTGAACTTTAAATTCTTTAAATTAAAAGGAAGGTCAGCGTTGGCCATAATATTGATGTCTTATTGATAGCAGAATCGATTTTCGATCACATAGTGATCATCCTCAGTGCTGATATGTACAAATTAAACTCAGACACTGGTATCAAGTTATCAACAACCAAAACTGAGAAGCGATCACAATTGTACATATCAGCACTGAGGATGATCATTATGTGATCGAAAATCGATTCTGCTATCAATAAGACATCAATACTACGGCCAACGCTGACCTTCCTTTTAATTTAATATATATGGTCGTTATGCACAAGCACTCCATGGAGTCACCAATCAGTTTAAATTCTTTTCTGAAAATAATGTTTTTGAAAGTTCATCAGAATCTATGAAGGCCAGAATTATGCATTTTTGTTCACTTATTTCTACAAACCCAACAAATATTATTTCAAGAAAAAATTTTAAAATTTTGAGTGTAAGCTGAGGTACGAAGCAAAGTGCTGTGAATTCAGCATGAATTTTGTATTTTTCTTACAGAAGTATAATTAAGAAATTATTAAAATTCTCCTATTCGACATATTCAAAACACCTCATCAGAGAAGCTTACTACATGCAAAGGGATTAAACATAGAAAATTTTGTAGAAGCTTCTTGAATAGTTTCTGAGAAAATATTATTTTTTAAAACAAACTTTTTACATTTTATAGAAAAGTTAAATATATATAATCGAAGGAACTCAACAGTAAATTTCTTACTTTCATGTAAAGCATGGTACAAAATTTCACTGCCGCATCTTCAAAATTTTCTTTGTAGTGCATCTCGTAAATAGTGTGTGCTTCTCATGAACACCCCCTCTTTGTGTGCTGCCCAGTCACCTTGAGTTTTGTAGCTGCTTCCGTCATACTATTCATCGGAAGTTCACTGAGGCTTTTTGCGGATGATGCTGTAGTATATCGAGAGGTTGTAAGAATGGAAAATTGTACTGAAATGCAGGAGGATCTGCAGCGAATTGACGCATGGTGCAGGGAATGGCAACTGAATCTCAATGTAGACAAGTGTAATATGCTGCTAATACACAGAAAGAAAGATCCTTTATCGTTTAGCTACAATACAGCAGGTCAGCAACTGGAAGCAGTTAATTCCATAAATTATCTGGGAGTAGGCAATAGGAATGATTTAAAATGGAGTGACCATATAAAATTAATTGTCGGTAAAGCAGATGCCAGACTGAGATTCAATGGAAGAATCCTAAGGAAATGCAGACCGAAAACAAAGGAAGTAGGTTTACAGTACACTTGTCCGCTCACTGCTCGAATACTGCTCACCAGTGTGGGATCCGTACCAGATAGGGTTGATATAAGAGATAGAGAAGGTCCAACGGAGAGCAGCGCGCTTCGTTACAGGATCATTTAGTAATCGCGAAAGCGTTAGGGAGATGATAGATAAACTCCAGTGGAAGACTCTGCAAGAGAGACGCTCAGTAGCTTGGTACGGGCTTTTGTTGAAGTTTCGAGAACATACCTTCACCGAAGAGTTAAGCAGTATATTGCTCCCTCCTACATATACCTCGTGAAGAGACCATGAGGATAAAATCAGAGAGATTAGAGTCCACACAGAGGCATACTGACAATCTTTCTTTCCGCGAACAATACCAAACTGTAATAGAAGGGAGAACCGATAGAGGTACTGCAGGTACCCTCCGCCACACACCGTCAGGTGGCTTGCAGAGTATGGATGTAGATGTAGATGCAGAAGACAGTGCACGGTCGTAAGTCTATTGGTAACACGCTTGGGTGTACAGTGGAGTGGAGCAAATAAATAGGGACGCAGCCGTTTGACGTCAGGTGCTGTGGAAATCATGGGAAGGGGTGGGGGTGGGGGGGGGGGGCAGAGGCCAGCAGACGGCAGCGCTCCAGACTTGGAGAGGGCTCCTTGTTGCAAGGCACGCTTTAGGTGGGGACATTCAATAAGACGTCATTTTACCACATACTCGTAACCCGGCACGAGTTTGTTTAGCTATTACAGTTGAACTGAATAAAATTATAGCCATTTCCTTCTTTAGTTACGAATTCTTTCGTGGAAATTTTCGTGTTTTGTGTTCTTTCGGTGTTTGTTGCCAACGTCTGACGTGGTTACTTTCGTTAAGTTTGGAAGTGAAAAAGGTTCTTTCGAGTTTAGATAATCAAAGTTCACGCTCAAAATTGCGCAAAATAGATCAACTGAGAACTATTTTCTTCACAGTGGCTCACAAAAGCCCATAGCTCACAGCGACACAGCGTCGTACTCTGTGGGTCGAACAACACAGAAATCGGACGGTAGGTGACTGGAGGCGTGTAGTGTGGTCCGGCGGGTCGCGGCTTTGCCTCGTTTCAAACGCTGCACGGCGCCAGATGCGCCAACGGCCCAAACTTGCAGTGTGTGGAGGCTGTAGCATAGGCAGTGAGTGGGTGTTTGTCGCGTCACGACTTGCACTCATTAAGGATCCCGTGAACATGAACCATGACTACTCTTTCAGCTCTCTGTATGGTCAAGTGCTTCCCATTCCTATGAGTCGGCACTGGGTCCCCTCCCCCCCCCCCCCCCCCCTGTTCTCTCAATACGACACTACACTCTATGATCAATTGTCAATTGCGTGCACGAGACAGCTACATTTCAGGTCACCTGAAAAGCAAGCCACCACAATGGAGTAGACTGTAAACAGCACAGACATACTGGTATATTACGTGAAATGACTTACGAATATGTGGATTAGCTGCGTCAAAGAATAGCGATATCAGATGAGTACGAGGTTTCGAGGATAGGAAATGAAGTATCGATGTTTAGCGTATGGTGTGAACGATTTCGGTGAGGGGACGGGGACTGCGATTGGGTAAATGTGAATTCGCTCTTTAGTGAAAAATGATAAGAAAGGAGCAAATTCTATGAGGAAAGGAGAAAGAGGGTACTTGATTTGTTGGAAGGGAAGGTAATGAGCAAAGTGATGGAGATGAGAGCAGAGAGACGGTGGGGCCCAGTGTACTGAATTTATGGGATGCGTGGGGAATTTGAAGATGTCTAACGTGAGTAGGAGAGAAGAAGGTAAAGAAATGAACAAAGCAATCGATAGTCTGAGGCGGTCCATTGTCGCAACGGATATTACAAATTGGGAATGTGCTGATATCTTCGTGACATTGGTGGAGGTGGGAGGTTATTTGGTTTAGAATTTTGTGAAGTTAGGGAATGTGGATGTGTCAGTTCCCTGTAGACAATCATTTTGTGCCACAAGATACTCGTGCAGGTCCTCTGATATACAGGGTGTTACAAAAAGGTACGGCCAAACTTTCAGGAAACATTCCTCACACACAAAGAAAGAAAATATGTTATGTGGACATGTGTCCGGAAACGCTTACTTTCCATGTGTCGTACTTGTAAAGGCACAAGTTCTAGCAGCACAGGTAGAGTGTCCCGTATGAAATTATGATAACGTCCTCCATTGAGCGTAGGTGGAAGAACATGGGGCCCAATGAAGACATCACCAACAATGCCTGCCCAAACGTTCACAGAAAATCTGTGTTGATGACGTGGTTGCACAATTGCGTGCGGATTCTCGTCAGCCCACACATGTTGATTATGAAAATTTACAATTTGATCACGTTGGAATGAAGCCTCATCCGTAAAGAGAACATTTGCACTGAAATGAGGATTGACATATTGTTGGATGAACCATTCGCAGAAGTGTATCCGTGGAGGCCAATCAGCTGCTGATAGTGGTTCAAATGGTTCAAATGGCTCTGAGCACTATGGGACTCAACTGCTGTGGTCATAAGTCCCCTAGAACTTAGAACTACTTAAACCTAACTAACCTAAGGACGGCACACAACACCCAGCCATCACGAGGCAGAGAAAATCCCTGACCCCGCCGGGAATCGAACCCGGGAACCCGGGCGTGGGAAGCGAGAACGCTACCGCACGACCACGAGATGCTGATAGTGCCTGCACACGCTATGCATGGTACGGAAACAACTGGTTCTCCCGTAGCACTCTCCATACAGTGACGTGGTCAACGTTACCTTGTACAGCAGCAACTTCTCTGACGCTGACATTAGGGTTATCGTCAACCGCACGAAGAACTGCCTCGTCCATTGCAGGTGTCCTCGTCGTTCTAGGTCTTCCCCAGTCGCGAGTCATAGGCTGGAATGTTCCGTGCTCCCTAAGACCCCGATCAATTGCTTGGAACGTCATCCTGTCGGGACACCTCCGTTCTGGAAAACCTGTCTCGATACAAACGTACCGCGCCACGGCTATTGCCCCGTGCTAATCCATACATCAAATGGGCATCTGCCAACTCCGCATTTGTAAACATTGCACTGACTGCAAAACCACGTTCGTGATGAACACTAACCTGTTGATGCTACGTACTGATGTGCTTGATGCTAGTACTGTAGAGCAATGAGTCGCGTGTCAACACAAGCACCGAAGTCAACATTACCTTCCTTCAATTGGGCCAACTGACGGTGAATCGAGGAAGTACAGTACATACTGACGAAACTAAAATGAGCTCTAACATGGAAATTAAGCGTTTCCGGACACATGTCCACATAACATCTTTTCTTTATTTGTGTGTGAGGAATGTTTCCTGAAAGTTTGGCCGTACCCGGTATAGAGGTTGAAGGGAAGTGGGACTGGTAAGTAATAAGTAGATCATTAGATATCATAAGACAGAAGACAGGCAAGTGGAGGCATCTTGTGGTACAGCCTACAATTATTACTGTCCTGAGAACACAGTAGCTGCACCCGACGTGGGACAGTGTGGCATTGAGGTCGCGTGGGAGGCATCTGGAATTTCTGACATCTTACACAGAGAGCCGGCTTTGCGATGTCTTTGGTACACTCAGTGAGGAAACTGAAGTTTGTCTGCACAGACCTAAAGGTTATATGAAGTACAAGGATGAAGCCAGAACGTGAACTTGAGGCACTCTTGCAGTGAGAGGGAAGGTACGGAATTTGTTGTTAAGAGCAGCATAGGAGGGAGATCTGGATACAAAGGACGCAATACGGCGATCATAAATTTTCGACAAGAAGGGGGTTTAAGATATATACTAGTAATTCATACTTTTACTGCTTGTCAGAACAGTGAGAAACTGACATTAAGCATATTTGAAATATTCCAAAGTCGACATACACAGAAGAGTCGACAGGAAGTATGCAGTACTCACTTGCGTCCCTGGCGACTCTGACGAGACAGTCCTTGCAGAAAGAGTGCTGGCAGGCTGGCAGCATGCGGGGGTCCTTCATGCGGCCCTTACACAGCGGACACTCCACCAGCTGCTCCAGGGAGGCCGTCCTGCCGAAATCCCATCACCGACACTTACAGCTACAGCTGACTCATTTTATTGTGCGTGCATTCTGACTTGATAAGTGTTCAGCCAGACATGTTCACTTTTCTCTAATCGTTTGAAGTAGTGTCGTATATTTCCCTACGTAGGGTACGGCAGAACATATGGTACTGTCAGATGCAATGTCACAGATATAAAAC
Source organism: Schistocerca americana (assembly GCF_021461395.2). Classification (NCBI taxonomy): domain Eukaryota; kingdom Metazoa; phylum Arthropoda; class Insecta; order Orthoptera; family Acrididae; genus Schistocerca; species Schistocerca americana. The sequence continues at coordinate 826,383,077 of NC_060122.1, read as the reverse complement.
AATAGTGCTAATGAAAAAATGGATAAAACACAGTGTAAATATCTTACATATATGGTCCACTAGTTTAACAGAGAAATGCTTGTAAGGTTACATTTAATTTCCTGCCACAGTTAGCAGTATCCAAGGTCAGTGTCAGGAACTCCTATGTGTCTCCTGTATGCGATGTTACAGTTCATCCTGGATGATGTTCAACTCTCGTTGAAACTGAAATATGGGTTGAATACTTTCTTCCATTTTAAAAGAGCGTCCTTGCTTACTTCATCGTTTGTTTGGATTCTACCAGCTGTCTTCCACCTATGGCAAGGTAAATCATAGCCTGCTGGTTTAGTGCGAATGTTTTACGATTTGTGCATGTGATGCTGCTTGGTGATCCATATTTCCCCCTACTTGTGAGATACGAGGGCAGTTCAATAAGTAATGCAACACATTTTTTTTCTGAAACAGGGGTTGTTTTATTCAGCATTGAAATACACCAGGTTATTCCCCAATCTTTTGGCTACACAACACTATTTTTCAACGTAATCTCCATTCAATGCTACGGCCTTACGCCACCTTGAAATGAGGGCCTGTATGCCTGCACGGTACCATTCCACTGGTCGATGTCGGAGCCAACGTCGTACTGCATCAATAACTTCTTCATCATCCGCGTAGTGCCTCCCACGGATTGCGTCCTTCATTGGGCCAAACATATGGAAATCCGACGGTGCGAGATCGGGGCTGTAGGGTGCATGAGGAAGAACAGTCCACTGAAGTTTTGTGAGCTCCTCTCGGGTGCGAAGACTTGTGTGAGGTCTTGCGTTGTCATGAAGAAGGAGAAGTTCGTTCAGATTTTTGTGCCTACGAACTCGCTGAAGTCGTTTCTCTAATTTCTGAAGAGTAGCACAATGCACTTCACAGTTGATCGTTTGACCATGGGGAAGGACATCGAACAGAATAACCCCTTCAGCGTCCCAGAAGACTGTAATCATGACTTTACCGGCTGAGGGTATGGCTTTAAACTTTTTCTTGGTAGGGGAGTGGGTGTGGCGCCACTCCATTGATTGCCGTTTTGTTTCAGGTTCGAAGTGATGAACCCATGTTTCATCGCTTGTAACAATCTTTGACAAGAAATTGTCACCCTCAGCCACGTGACAAGCAAGCAATTCCGCACAGATGGTTCTCCTTTGCTCTTTATGGTGTTCAGTTAGACAACGAGGGACCCAGCGGGAACAAACCTTTCAATATCCCAACTGGTGAACAATTGTGACAGCACTACCAACAGAGATGTCAAGTTGAGCACTGAGTTGTTTGATGGTGATCTGTCGATCATCTCGAACGAGTGTGTTCGCACGCTCCGCCATTGCAGGAGTCACAGCTGTGCATGGCCAGCCCGCACGCGGGAGATCAGACAGTCTTGCTTGACCTTGCGGCGATGATGACACACGCTTTGCCCAATGACTCACCGTGCTTTTGTCCACTGCCAGATCACCGTAGACATTCTGCAAGCGCCTATGAATATCTGAGATGCCCTGGTTTTCCGCCAAAAGAAACTCGATCACTGCCCGTTGTTTACAACGCACCTCTGTTACAGACGCCATTTTAACAGCTCCGTACAGCGCTGCCACCTGTCGGAAGTCAATGAAACTATACGAGACGAAGCGGGAATGTTTGAAAATATTCCACAAGAAATTTCCGGTTTTTTCAACCAAAATTGGCAGGGAAAAAAAAAGTGTTGCATTACTTATTGAACTGCCCTCGTATATACTAGTAATTCATACTTTTAGTGCTTGTCAGAACAGTGAGAAAGTGACATTAAGCATATCTGAAATATTCCACAGTCGAAATACATTCTATAGTAGTTTGTATTAATGGCTGTTTGGATTTTATCCTATATGTGGAAATAAAATTGCAAAGCATCACTCTAAGACCCACAGTTTGGCAACACCCTTGTGTCACTAGTGCACGTTTGCTGAGACCCTTAAAAATGTACATGTACATCTGACCGATTCCTAGACGCCTGTGTGTAGGCAACCCCTCAACATCTTATAGCTGAGTCGCAGTGCACTGCTGCTACAGTGCCTGTGTGTGCCTGCAGTGCCCGTCTGTGGGCACGTAGGATCTAATCAGTGTTGATGGGACTGGCGGCTCACAGTCGCCTAGGAAACAATCAAGTGTTGTCTCTGTACAGCCACAGTTTTACTCATGGGGTGCTACCGAGGGTGTTGCCAAAAGTGGAGACTGTTAAATCTGGTGGAGGTCCTGTAATGGGGTGTGGGGCGTGTCCAGTTGAACTGCTATGGGACCCCTCATACATCTAGGTACGACTCTAACGGGTAAAACATACATAAGCATCCTCTCTCATCACCTGCATCTATTCATGTCCACTGTGCATTCCGACGGACTTGGCCAATTCCAGCAGGACAGTGCCACACCCCACACGTCCATAATTGCAGCTCCAGGAACACTTTTCTGAGTTTAAACAGTTCCACTAGCCACCAAACTCCCCAGACATGAACATTATTGAGCATATCTGGGAATCCTTGCAACGTGATGTGCAGAAGAGATCTCCACCACCTCCTACTCTTACTAATTTATGGACAGTCCTGCAGGATTCATGGTTTCAATTCCCTCCAGCACTGCTTCAGACATTAGTCGAGTCCATGGCACGTCGTGTTGCGGCACTTATGCGTGCTCGCGAGGATCCTACACAATATCAGGGACGTGTACCAGTTTCTTTGGCTCTTCAGTGAAGACGTACCCTTTGCCATTTAGGTCACGCATGTGTCAGTGTTGCACAACTCCCGTGATAACACTACAGGGCGGCGTGAAATAAGAGAGCTGAAAAAGTGCAAAAACACAGTGGATCACATTCAGAGTTCGTCGAACGGTTCTGAGCCGTTCCTAGTACTACCACCCACTATACCAGAGGAAAAACTGTAGTTGTGCTCCACTCCAAAGGGGTCAGATCACGTTTAATGGTGTCGCATCCCAGGATGTCCTTAAAACATAGCTGAATCATCCGGAAGATGTCAGTAGTGGCAAAGGTTGTCAGGAACGTCATTCTGTTCGACATGACACTACGAACTGGTGTTTTCAACTGCAAAATGTAAGTAAATCAACGCCCCAACGGACGGGGTAGTTTCACTGACGCCGTTTATGCCACCTCCTGAGACCTCTTGGTATCGATTCTGAGCAGCAGTATGTCTGAAATGTTTTCCTCGGATACCCATAAGAAAACTGCATGATTTTCTCGCTGGACGTTGCGTTTCCCGAGGCCAGTCACAGTGGCGTCAAGAGAAGAGGTGAACTTTGCGTAAGCCACCTTGCAATTCACGTGAACTCCTGAGCTATGGCCGTGTTTTCGCATGTGTCGCCACCCTGCTGCTTGATGAGTTTCCGAGCCCGAGGGTAACGCCGGAGGCCGCCACATTTTTGTACAACTACAAAAGCAGGTTGCAGGTATCCTTGAGCCAAATTTCACACTTCTGCGTCGCAATTTTGAGGAGAGGGGAGAGGAATGACGTGTTTCAAAAAAGTAATACTTCAATTCCTTTTCGCAATGCATTTTACACATACATGTACTTCTTTGATGTGCAAAATAGAGAACTTGGCCAGAATGCTCAATAAGGTGCAATTTTTCCTCAATTTTCATTTGGGTGCTTTTCTAACCTCACGTGAAGGCTCAACCAAATGTTGGCCCCAAAAGACCGGGGCCAAGCCATTCTTATATTGTCAGGATGTATAGTGTACATGGTAAGGCTTTGAGAGCGTTACATATAGATGACCTTCATTGGGGAATAATGTACTCTGCGTATGTGTGCAACATAGTACATGTCTTAGTAACTGGTAGATCAAATGGTTTTCTCTTATACATTCTCAGTTTAAGTTGAATGGAACAGTAAACTGGCTGTTCAGTATTGTGTGTGTACCTCTATACAACATTCAACATGTATTCATGTAAAACAAAATTAGTTTACCGGAGATTACTTTGAGGGATGGGCCTTTATTTAGGGTTCTTTGCTTGAATACATTATAGTTACCTGAAGAAAATATAAACACTTCTGTCTTGCGAGTCGTTCGTACACTATTTGGGACTGAGGAATATTACTTCCAGTAGAACTACATTCCCACCACTACCACACCACAGAGGCGTGCTAGCTTACCAAGAAGACAGTCTTCCGATGTACTGTCGAGGGACAATGGGTCCAGTTCAATATAGGCCAGAAAATCGGCGTACAGAGGAATTGGAACGGCATGTGTGACAATCGTAATGTACATCTTGACAAATACAGCTGCAGCAGCAGTTATCTGTGAAGAAGATTATCAGGTCGTCGCTTGACGTGGTGCAAGCTGGAGCGAAGGATACGTGTCTTTTGGCTCGAAGGTCATACTTCGATCATTCCAGCGCTTGCCAGAGAAGGCTACTCACGGAATTTCAACGAAGCTCAGTCTGCAGCATTGTCCTCGTAACTGATCGTGGCCCGATGAATTGAACTTGAGAGGAAGTCATGAACCAGAGACTTCAAAGGGTCTGTAAGCCATTATGGCTGCTGGCGGCGGCAGACGGAGCGAGATCCGTAGAAGTAAGGGCGCAGAGACATCATTACGTCTACGAATCTCGCTCCGTCTGCCGCCGCCAGCAGCCGTAATGGCGGGAAAAAGCCTGAAGATGGTCTGAGGAAAGGGCCGAAACCGGCTGCTAATGCCAACTCAGAAAGTGTTCAGAAATTTTGCAGCAGATCAATGTTAACGATACTGGTCTGTAATTGCGCTGGTCAATCAATCTTCAAAGGCAACTGCTTAAAAATTACTTGTGTGACCTATCTTACAATATTCCTCATGTGTGTGGGACCCATATAAAATAAAATAGGACTAACAGAATATATATAAAGGAGGAACGGCGGCATGAATGCTCACAGGTTTGTTTGACACACGGGACAGCTTCAAGGAAATACTGAAAATCTTGGATTGGCAGGCTCTTAAAGTTAGACACCAATTCTCCGCTGAAAGGCAACTTAATAGGTTTCAAGAGCCAGTAGAAACTGAGGAATCTAGAAATATTTTGCAGACCCATACGGCCCACACACACACACACGAGACTGCACTAATTTCACTAATTTAACACCCAAGCAGTTACTTTTCCCACGCTCCATATGCGACTGTTAGAAAAAGAGACCTTAACAGGTACACACGACTTTCAGAAATGATGTAGAACTGCATTGTTTTACAAATACCGCTCAAACTACTGGAAGGTCCTTTTGTAGGAGGATGAAAACTGACTGGTATGCCACGCAGATGCTAGATGGCAGCTGGGGATTCTGTGTATGGCGAAAGAACAGCGCTTGTTTGTTGTTAAGTAGGGAAAGCTACGGACAAGATCGAAGGCGACTATCATAGACAAAGATGGACCACATGGTATTTGTGGAAGGAAGGAGTCAAAACAGTAGATATTCATAAACTTTTAACTGTGGTGTGTGGTCAAGAAGGTCCGTCACAGAAGACTGTTTACAACTGGATCGCTGGTGTCGTTTCATAACACAGGATATAAGGAAGACAGGAGGTTACGGGTCAGTCTGAAATTTCCGAGCGGTTAGAAGCAAATGCAGAAAGACAAACTTCCAGTGAAGGCAGGTTCGCTGTATGGATCAGCGACAAACACTGTCAAAAAGCACCTAGGAGAGGTGCGGATTAACACTCGATAGGAGACTCAAGGGTACTCAAGGATCTGATAACACTATTTATTGCAATCAGACTAACTACTAAACTGAAGACTTGTTTTAAACATTAGAAAAAGTAAAGGAGGCAACTGTTTGCACGACAGAAATCAGTGTTTCAATCCATAGGATGAGAGCTAACTAAAGTAGCGAACACCACCAGTATTTTAACTCCAGGCTTTGGGCGCAGCACTCCACGTGAGAAAAATAGATTTCTGGGAGCTTACTGAGGCTGGAAAAGAGCAAAACGGTTCAAAAATGGTTCAAATGGCTCTGAGCACTATGGGACTTAACATCTGAGGTCATCAGTCCCCTAGAACGTAGAACTGCTTAAACCTAACTAACCTAAGGACATCATACACATCCATGCCCCAGGCAAGATTCGAACCTGCGACCGTAGCGGTCGCGCAGTTCCAGACCGTGTTGGTGCCCGAACGAGCTGACTGAGGACTGTGTCAGAATACAAAAACTTTTTTATCGATTGTGGTGGAGCAGTATTTCTCCCTGTCTCACTAATACACAGACTTCAGTCAATCTACGAGAGGTTCTCCACCTCTAAGGCGCCTCTGGCTACTTACATTCAGATTCCTCTCCTTCTCCTCCTACTCGATAGGCAGGTAAAAGACTCCAAGTTTGGTAGCGACGGCATTCACTGGCCTACCTCTTACGGCCAGCAACAACAGTGTTTTACGTCACTTGGCCCCACCCAGAGGCCTTTAGTGAGTGGGGACCGCTGTCGTAGCACTCTATGCAGTGTAAACCTACTGACGTTTCAGTTCTCAGAAGCAATTATCAAACTTGCTGCGTCTGCTGAGATGTGCCTTTATGTGACCATCTTCTACTTTGACGCCTTACAACAGCACATAAGCGGTGGCTGTCAATTCTCTGAAGTGAAACTCCTGCCCTGCAACAAGTGCCCCGAGCGTCTGGAAGTGGCAGGGCTCTAGCGTTACCGATGACCTCAGGTGACCTAAACACTACCTCTTTTGTCTGCTTTCTGCATTGTGTGTCTGTCTGGTTTCCTGTCTTGGAGTGACCTTGCTAGCTTCCAGCAGCCTTAAGCTTTCTTCTAACCGGTCTGATGATCCCCGCCAACCTCTTCATCTCAGAGTAGCACTTGCAACCTACGTCCTCAGTTATTTGCTGGATGTATTGCAATCTCTGCCTTCCTCTACAGTTTTTGCTCTCTACAGTTCCTTCTGCTATCACGGACCCTGACGTCTTAACAGATGTTCTATCATCCTGTCTCTTCTCCTTGTCAGTGTTTCCCACATATTCCTTTCCCCTCCGATTCTGCGGAGCACCGCATCATTCCTTCCCTTATCAGTCCACCTAATTTTCAACATTCGTCGGTTGCACCACGTCTAAAATGCTTCGATTCTCTTCTGTTCCGGTTTTCCCACAGACCATGTTTCATTATCACACAATGCAGTGCTCCAAGCGTACATTCTCAGAAATTTGTTCCTGAAATAAAGGCCTGTGTTTGATACTAGTAGACTTCTCGAGGCCAGGAATGCCCTTTTTGCCTTTGCTACTTTGCTTTTGATGTCCTCCTAGCTCCGTCCGTCATTGGTTATTTTGCTGCCTAGGTACCAGAATTTCTTAACTTCATCTACTTCGTGACCATCAACCCTGATGTTAAGTTTCTCGCTGTTCTCTTTTCTCCTACTTCTCACTACTTTGGTCTTTCTTCGATTTACTCTCGTCCATCTTCTGTACTCATTAGACTATTCATTCCATTCAGCAGATCATGTAACTCTTCTTCATTTTCACTCAGGAAAGCAATATATCATCAGCGAATCGTATCATTGATATCCTTCCACCTTCGATTTTAACTCCACTGCTGAATCCTTCTTTTACTTCCGTCATTGCGTTTTTGATGTACAGTTTGAACGATAGTGACGGAAGACTACATCCGTGTCTTACAAACTTTTTAATCCGAGCACTTCGTTATTGGTCCTCCACCCTTGTTATTCCCTCATGCCTCTCCTACATATTGTATATTACCCGTCTCTCCATAAAGCTTACCCCTATTGTCCTCAGAATTTCGAACATCTTGCACCATTTTACATTGTCGAAAGCTTTTTCCAGGTCGACGAATCCAATGAACATGTCTTGATTTTTCTTTAGCCTCGCTTCCATTATTAACCGAAACGTCAGACTTGCCTCTCTCGCACCTTTACCTTTACCTTTCATCTCGCACATCCTCAATGTTCTTTTCCATTCTTCTGTGTATTATTCTTGTCAGCAGCATGAGCTGTTAAGCTGATTGTGCGATAATTCTCGCACTTGTCAGCTCTTGCAGTCTTCGCAATTGTGTTGACGATGTTTTTCCGAAAGTCAGATGATATGTCGCTAGACTCATACATTCTACGCACCAACGTGAATAGTCATTTTGTTGCCACTTCCTCAATGATTTTAGGGATTCTAATGGTATGTTATCCATCCCTTCCTGCCTTATTTGATCTTAAATCCTCCAAAACGCTTTTAAATTCTGATTCGAATACTGGATCCGACTTCTAAACCGACTGCTGTTTCTTCTTCTATCACATCAGACAAATCTTCACCCTCATAGAGGCTTTCAATGTACCCTTTCCACCTATCCGCTTAAGCTTAACAATGTACAACTCGTTACATCGTCAGTATATGACACTGGGTTCACTAGTGGAAGGCAAACTGCACACTAGAATATCATTACAGGTCGTCTGTCAACATCGTGCCTCCAGGGAACACTGAGGTTGTGTCAACAGGTGGCTACACACCCTTACACAACTTAGGCACAGGATTCAGCAGAGGCGGCAGAGAAAGTGCTCCGAAGTAGCACTCGTACAGAATGACAATGCCCAGCTAGCCCCACATCGGCAATGCCGCGAGTAAGAAGTTGAAATGACTGAAGTTCATTGTTGTGCCACAGTTACCATATTCACCAGTTTTTCGCTCTGTCTGATCACGCTTTATTCAGTAACATGAAGGTCACTCTGCGAGGTAATAGGTTCGGCAACAACGAAGAAATACAGACAGTTATCGACGAGCGGTTACGTAGTACGCTCAAACATTGGTTCCATGACGCAATAAAAACGTTGCGAGGAAGGCGGTAGCAGTGTACTAATGCATTCCACGTACGTTAACTCATGCTCATCGATAGATAAGGTACAATAAACTACTACTGTAAATGATCTCCAAACGTCCGTTGAAGTACCGTGTGTAATGATCTTGTGTTCAAAAATGGCTCTGAGTACTATGGGACTTAACTGCTGAGGTCATCAGTCCCCTATAACTTAGAACTACTTAAACCTAACTAAGCTAAGGACATCACACATATCCATGCCCGAGGCAGGATTCGAACCTGCGGTTCCAGACTGTAGCGCCTAGAACCGCTCAGCCACCACGGCCGTCGATCTTTTGTGTGTTTCTGTGTTGTATGTGAATGCCTGTATACTTGTGCTGTTGTAACACCTCGTATGGTCACATAATGCTGCACACAACATATTCAGTACAACTACTTATCACAGGCGAGTATTATTATTTTTGATATTGTTAAGTCTTTCTGTACTCAAGTGCCCTATACTCAAGTGCCTATATTCAAGTGACCTTGGAATGTCGGTATATACCTAAAATAACTTAGGAACAGATCTGTGTGAAACACCTTGGTCTTTTAGATTTAGAAATATCTCAGGCGTGGAATTAAAAACCTTTTCATTCGAATAATAATTTATAGTTTTGTGGGTTCGCGTGTAGTAACACCTTTTACATGGTACGCTTATTATTAATTTGAACCTGATAATTTTTTTAATAATGAAAATCTCGTCACTCGAACAAAATACGAGTATAGCTGTGAAGTGACAACCACGAGAATGGTTAATATTGATACAACTATTTGCAAAGAGAATTAAATTAACTTTACTTCGGTATGTTTACTCAAGAATTACTTGTGAACCCTCTCCATTTTTCTTTACGCCACTTAATATTGGATTAATTTGAACAAGAATCTCCTGTCTTGCAAATGACAGCCAACAATACAAATTACAACTCGCGCTGTTCTGCACGTTATTAATCTCTGAAAAAAACGTGCAGCTAAATTTTCACACATGGTAGGGATGCTACCGCTACCGAAATAAGTGTTTTCGTTATAAATAACAGCGTATATTTCCCAGAAGAGTGGTACTAGATACATACGTCTCCATCCGCATCTTCCTCATATGAAGATCCGAGCAAAAGTAGTATAATTCTGAAAATCTATTTCTATTGTTTCACTGTTCTTAAACCATGGATTATCCTGCAATATTGATACTGTTTTTTCACATTCATTTAGTCACATTCTTTTGCAAACAAAATACGAGTAACAGTTTGTTTAAGCATGTCATGTCAGTCATAAATAAATATTTCTCATTCCCATAGAACCAGTACACGTGCTAAGAACTGTCTAAGACGCACTTGCAGAGAATGTGTGTAGACTTAGACGCTGATGTGGATGTGCCTACAGAACCTCAGACACATCCAGTTGGCTGTGCGGGATTAGCTGAGCGGTCTAAGGCACTGTAGTCATGGACTGTGCGGCTGATCCCGTCGGAGGTTCGAGTCCTCCCTCGGACATGGGTGTGTGTGTTCGTCCTTAGGATAATTTAGGTTAAGTAGTGTGTAAGCTTAGGGACTGATGACCTTAGCAGTTAAGTCCCATAAGATTTCACACACATTTGAACATTTTGAACACAGCCAGTTAGTTGCCTTCTTGAGTACGGATGCAGGTGTGGGAGACTCACCCCGGCTCTGGCTCACGCGTGGTCCTCGCCGCGACGAACGTTTTGGCCCTGGCCAGGCGGTGCTGCTTGCGCTGCTGCACGGGTGACAGCGCCGCTGTCTTTGCAGCTGTCGCCGGCTGCTGCTGCTGCTCGGCCAGGGAGGGGTGCAGCTTGATCTCCCCGGCGGACACCGCCCGCAGGAGAATCGAGCGCACCTTCCCGTCCGCCGACGTGGGTGACGTCATGCCGCCTCCTGCAAAGTATGCAACACGAAACGCAGAGTGAGGCTGCGCTCACACTGGCTCCGATACCGGTGCAGTCCACCGACGACCCACATCGGCCGGAGACGGCAGATCTTTTCAAAGCAGTACGCCACCACGTGTGTCACACTGTGGCCGATCTTATCTCCCGAACGTAGAGACTTTGTACGACAGTCGGTGAAATGCAGATCAGTTTGTTTTCTTCAGTCAACCCGACCGACGTTCTCGCACACGAAATATGGAGCCTTAAAACTGACAAGTTTAGTCCAGAAAGAGCGAGTTTGTGGCGTCCTGAGAATGAAAATATCATAATCGGTATATACACTACTGGCCATTAAAATTGCTACACCAAGAAGAAATGCACATGATAAACGGGTATTCATTGGACAAATATGTTATTGTAGAACTGACATGTGATTACATTTTCACGAAATTTTGGTGCATAGATCATGAGAAATCAGTACCCAGAACAACCACCTCTGGCCGTAATAACGGCCTTGATTGAGTCAAACAGAACTTGGATGGCGTGTACAGGTACAGCTGCCCATGCAGCTTCAACACCATACCACAGTTCCTCAAGAGTAGTGACTGGCGTATTGTGACCAGTCAGTTGCTTGGCCACCATTGACCAGACGTTTTAAATTGGTGAGAGATCTGGAAAATGTGCTGGCCACGACAGCAGTCGAACATTTTATGTATCCACAAAGGCCCGTAAAGGACCTGCAACATGCGGTCGTGCATTATCCTGCTGAAATGCAGGGTTTCGCAGGGATAGAATGTAGGGTAGAGCCACGGGTCGTAGCACATCTGAAATGTAACGTCCACTGTTCAGAGTGCCGTCAATGCGAACAAGAGGTGACCCAGCCGTGTAACCAATGGCACACCATACCATCACGCCGGGTGATACGCCAGTATGGCGATGACGAATACACGCTTCCAATGTGTGTTCACCGCGATGTTGCCAAACACTGATGCGACCATCATGATGGTGTAAACAGAACCGGGATTCATCCGAAAAAATGATGTTTTGCCATTCGTGCGCCCAGGTTGTCTGTGATGCAGCGTCAAGGGTAACGGCAGCCATGGTCTCCGAGCTGATAGTCCATGCTTCTGCAAACGTCATCGAACTGTTCGTGCAGATAGTTGTTGTCTTGCAAACGTCACCATCTGTTGACTCAGGGATCGAGACGTGGCTGCACGATCCGTTTAGCCGTGCGGATAAGATGCCTGTAATCTCGACAGCTAGTGATACGAGGCCGTTGGGATCCAGCAGGGCGTTCCGTATTACCGTCCTGAACCCACCGATTCCATATTCTGCTAACAGTCATTGGATATCGACCAACGCGAGCAGCAGTGTCGCGATACGATAAACCGCAATCGTGATGGGCTACAATCCGACCTTTATCAAAGTCGGAAACGTGATGGTACGCGTTTCTCCTCCTTACACGAGGCATCACAACAACGTTTCACCAGGCAACGCCGGTCAATTGCTGTCTGTGTATGAGGAATCGGTTGGAAATTTTCCTCATGTCAGGACGTTGTAGGTGTCGCCACCGGCGCCAACCTTGTGTGAATGCTCTGAAAAGCTAATCATCTGCATATCACAGCATCTTCTTCCTGTCGGCTAAATTTCGCGTCTGTAGCACGTCATCTTTGTGGTGTAGCAATTTTAATGGCCAGTAGTGTAGTTCGCAACCAGTGGACTGAAATCTCAGGTTTATTCGAAACCTCAAATATGCGAAATCTTTATTGGAAATTTTAGGCACAGATTATAACCTCAAAAGATAATTTGTTCAAGTAAAAGGGTGCAGTATCTTGTGTGTTTAAAGCCCTGCCAAAAGCTGACGAAGGGGATCGGATGCTCTACGGCCACGCTGTCCGCCGATGTTATCGGACGACCTCTGGCGACAGGGTCTGACGACCGTTGTCGGTGCCACTTTCAACGCAGCCTAATGCAGCAACATGCAGACGAATCACATACACGTGGCTCACGGTGTGTTCAACCTGTTCTGGTACGTAACAATGAACTACTCTTACAGGAATTGTCAAAATATCCGCATCGTGGCAGCGGCAGAGTGTACAGTCGCGCGCGGTCAAGAGAATCAGTAGTTGACATACTAACTTCGTACTTGCATGCCACAAGATTCGAACTGCGCATGCGTAAGAGGATAAACACATGCGAACGTTGCTGTATCCTGGAAGCAAAGCATGAGACCGGCCGAACTTAGGGAAATATTGGCAGCACAGTACGAAAATGAATAATAGTAGAGAAAAAATTGTTCAAGGTCGGAAGATAGAGGAAAGTGAACGACGCAGGCTCGTTTACTTCACTGCTGTGAACCGAGAGGAAGAGTAGCGTATTCAACACGTAGCCCTACAGTTGTCGATTCGCGGTGTATGTTATCGTCGTGGCAGCGCAAACTGGTGTTGCCAACGTTGATGCAATCATCAACGAGAAAAAATTCTTCTACAAATCCCGTAAAAGGAAAGTATTAAGCCAGCTGATATTTGTTCGGAAATGGTCCCGTGAGACAATATGTAAACGTGAAATGTCGAATCAAAACACCTTCGGCTATCTAAATTCCCAGTTGTTTTATTTGAGGATTAACCGGGAAAGTAAATACAACAAAACATTGGACTCAAAATTACAGTGCAATAGCTGTCTGTAACAAACAGAGAAATAGATCTTTGCTAAATTCGTAAGACTTGTATTTCATATTATCGAGAACAGTTTTAGCAAACAAGCCGTTAAAAGCTATTTGAGTTTAAAAATTGTTTCCCTTCCATGTAGATGGACGACAAAAAAGGTATGACTTCCAGAGCAGGTGACTGCTTACAACACGCACTGTTTTTAGTAAGGAAGACAAAACACACCAATAGAAACAAGAAAACAGAGAACTTGTTATAAAATATTTTTCAGTTTTGAAAAACAAGAATTTATTTTAAGAATATTAATTTGTGGAGATTTCTATTCGAAGAGAAAGGGAGTTCAAATTTCACTTTCACTGCTCCCATCTTTGCTTTGAATTCTCAGCTGTTTTTATGCCTTGTAATAAGTATGATGCACTTCCAGCATGGAGCCGGTCGCGGTGGTCGTGCGATTCTAGGCGCTCCAGTCCGGAGCCGCGCTGCTGCTACGGTCGCAGGTTCGAATCCTGCCTCGGGCATGGATGTGTGTGATGTCCTTAGGTTAGTCAGGTTGAATTAGTTCTGAGTTCTAGGGGACTGATGACCACAGCAGTTGAGTCCCATAGTGCTCAGAGCTATTTTGAACTTCCAGCATGTACTGTAAACAAGACATTACACCACTGAATTTGGTTGCCTCGATGGGTCGTGGTCCTGTGTGTAGAACTGGAAGAGAGCGTTTGAAGCATTAGTGCAATTGCACCGGACGACCTCTTAGCCTTCCTGATACAGGATCTATTTCGCAATGGTATGAATTACATACCATCATTTTTTCAGCTTCTTTACTTGTAAACTCCATCTTCACAACATTTCTAATTCAAAACTTTTCACAAGTCTGACTGAAGATGTCCAGTAAGTTTGAAATCTTCACAAAATCATATGTGGTCATACAGTGCACAATCATAGGTTTGTTCTTCTAACACTTGTTCACGACCTTCTCCCATTCGTTAGCCGAAAATACTTACTGACAACTATTCTGTAGATATTTCTCGTCGACAGCATAATGGTGACCAGAAGGCAGCGTTGTAGCCATACTTGAGGAAATGTGTTTGAGACAGTTTTGAATCCATCATCTGATAAAAGTTTTAACCATGTTGCAACAATGCTTGAGTTGTTGTTTTGGCTTCTGCAGTTGTCTGATGATATGGCTATTAACTTCTCCCCCCGCATGTCGTGTCGTCCACAGTGCTTCAGTAAACAACTGCTCGTTTGCCAGCAGTTCCTTCATCCCGCACGTAAAAATATCCTTGTTCTACTAAACAAGTGTGGATGCTGAGATTGTAGAGAAAGAGTTTCTTTTTGTAGAAAACAAGACCAGTTGAAAGTTTGGGGGTAGGTAGGGTCTGCTGCAAATCAAACGTAATGATGTAAATACCTCGATTTTTCTGTGACCCTTCTGTAGCAAGTATAGATTAGATTCAGTGTTCTTTTCACAGACCCAAAAATGAGATGATTCTAGTGGGTGTGGAACAAATCAGAAAATACAACATCCTATCCTGATTTCGCTTTGCGCTGTCGTAATTCAAGTTGATCAGATAAGGATTTTAATAAGATGTGGTCTTTCTCGTTTTTTGCCTTGTCTATTTTGCTACTATGGCAATCAAACGTGTTGCAAGTGTCTGATTTAAGATTTTTAAAGAATATACTGTGCTCTCCTACAAAAACGCGCCGAAATTTATGACTAGATACAGGCGATTTCTGCTGTTGTGCACATTCTTCTTTGTATTTATCACAACAACTTTCTATTGTGTGCTCCATGCTAATGAGTTTTCTGTTTGGGCTATCAGCTCTCTTGTATTGGTTGGTGTGTTTTAGCAGTCTATTCGTGAGAGTATTGACAAATTCAGTGACTGCATCTGAATGTCTTTCTGGATGATGATGGTGTTTTCCCCTTCCATCTACAGAGGGAGTTTCACAGCCTTCTCTTATTTTTGGTGTTAAGTGTGCTAGATGACCCCTACCTTTCTTTAGCCGATGAATATTCAAGATCTACATCTGCATCTATATGGCTACTCTGTAAATCACGCTGAGGTGCCTGGCAGAGGGTTCATCGAACCACTTTCGCAATAATTCTCTGGTATTCCACCCTCGAACAGTGCGCGGAAAAAAACGAACACATATCTTACCGTGTGAGCTCTTATTTCCCTTATTTTGTTATGATGATAATTTCTCCCTATGTAGATCGGCGTCAGCAAAATATTTTCGCATTCGGAGGAGAAAGATGGTGATTGAAATTTCGTGAGAAGATCTCACCGCAGCGAGAAACACCTTTGTTTTAATGGTGTCCACCCCAAATCCTGTATCATGTCCGTGACACTCTCCCCTATTTCTCGAAAATACAAAACGTCCTACCCTTCTTTAATCTTTCTCGATGTACCCCGTCAATCCCATCTGCTAAGGATCCCAAACTGCACAGCATTTTCCAGTACATGACATCAAACCGTACCTTGTAGTTGTACTCCGTCTTGACGGCCTTACAGTTTTCTTTGTTTCGGTTACTTGTATGCAACTTTTAAGACAGGTACCCTCAGTTTTCCATATTCCGAAACTTTTTAACAATATCCACTCTTTCATCCTCGTGGAATAATTGGGAACACCTTTTCCTACAGTTATAGTTAGTACCAGGTTCACGGCCCTTGTTCTCATTTCCTTTCCCTCGTTTCTGAATATAAACTAAACCTCTGTTGCTCCTTTCTCGAGAACTGCATTACTCCAAAAAAAATTAAAAATCTGTAGGCCTAATGTAATTATTTAATAAGCAAGAAAAAACCCTGCACTGAAGTTCATTTAAAACTAAAATTCTCATTTCAGTTCTTCCTAACAAACCTTATTGAAAAATACATTTGAAAATTCTTCCTTACAAGGGAACCTCCCCATCGCAGCCCCCTCAGATTTAGTTATAAGTTGGCACAGTGGATAGGCCTTGAAAAACTGAACACAGATCAATTGAGAAAACAGGAAGAAGTTGTGTGGAACTGTGAAAAAATAAGCAAAATATACAAACTGAGTAGTTTATGGGAAGATATGCAACATCAAGGAGACTGCTAACGCATGAGCGCAGTGGTCTCGTGGTAACGTTAGCAGCTGCCGAACGAAAGGTCCTTGGTTCAAATCTTCCGTCGAGTGAAAAAGTTTAATTTTTTATTTTCAGTTTATGTGACGAAACTCTTATGTTTTCATCACTTTTTTGGGAGTGATTATCACATCCACAAGAAAACCTAAATCGGGCAAGGTAGAAGAATCTTTTTACCCATTCGCCAAGTGTACAAGTTAGGTGGGTCGACAACATATTCCTGTCATGTGACGCACATGCCGTCACCAGTGTCGTATAGAATATATCAGACGTGTTTTCCTGTGGAGGAATCGGTTGACCTATGACCTTGCGATCAAATGTTTTCGGTTCCCATTGGAGAGGCA
Source organism: Schistocerca americana (assembly GCF_021461395.2). Taxonomy (NCBI): domain Eukaryota; kingdom Metazoa; phylum Arthropoda; class Insecta; order Orthoptera; family Acrididae; genus Schistocerca; species Schistocerca americana. The sequence continues at coordinate 826,366,283 of NC_060122.1, read as the reverse complement.
CGTCCTTTCGTCTACTAATCGCACGGTTTTGCGATGCGGTCGCAAAACACAGACACTAAACTTATTACAGTGAACAGAGACGTCAATGAACGAACGGACAGATAATAACTATGCAAAAATAAAGAAAGTAAAATTTTCACTCGAGGGAAAACTTGAACCAAGGACGTCTCGTTCTTCAGCTGCTAACGCTACCACTGGACCACGGCGCTCCTAAGCTCACTTTCTCCTTGATGTTGCTTATGTGGTCCATGGACTACTCAGTTTGTATATTTTGCTTATTTTTTCACAGTTCCACACAACTTCTTCCTGTTTTCTCAATTGATCTGTGTTCAGTTTATCAAGGCCTCTCCACTGTGCCAACTTATAACTAAATCTGAGGGGGGTGCGATGGGGAGGTTCCCTTGTTAGATACAGTGTAGTAACTAACATTGTGAACTACACATTTTAAAACATAATATGCACACAAACACATACACAGGAGAATAATACAGTACATATCATTCAACTCTAGTTCTCTGCATTAATGCATAGCGTGTGTAACATGGTAACCACAGAAAATAGTGCCTGCGCTTATCCACAGCATTCATAACACGTTAATTACAGCAGATACCATTGTCTACGTGCAAAAGGAAATCTGAGGTTAGTCAAAGTTCTTACCTCATTTTGTTCGTTACTACCGCTGTAATCATTTTCATGTTTTGTCTCTTGGTGATTTGGGTCTTTATCAGAGTCGCCACACTCATAATCACTGTTTAATAGCCGTTCTTATATTGCAATATTGTTCGCATTCATCCTACCTTCAAACTTCAACTTCTTCCTAGCAACCATTTTGCCTAAGATGCCATGTTATACATGCAACAGTTTCTATTTACCAGGAAAGAGCAAGCTGTATTCTTCTGCCATCTGCAAAGATTTTTGAATAGTATGTAACCTCCCCCTCTCTTATCGACCTTAATGACAGTGAAAAATTAAACTGCGTGTACCTAATGGAAATTTGGGAAGCCGGCCGAAGTGGCCGCGCGGTTCTGGTGCTGCAGTCTGGAACCGCGAGACCGCTACGGTCGCAGGTTCGAATCCTGCCTCGGGCATGGATGTGTGTGATGTCCTTAGGTTAGTTAGGTTTAACTAGTTCTAAGTTCTAGGGGACTAATGACCTCAGCAGTTGAGTCCCATAGTGCTCAGAGCTATTTGAACCATTTTTGAAATTTGGGAAAAGCAATCGTCACCGAAGTTAATCTGTCGGTAAAGAGGGACGAAAGGGTTACATCTAAATGAAAGGAAAAATGCTAATGAAACAGGTGGAAATTAATTTTGAAAAGGGGTAAAGTTAATAAAGAAAGTAAATGTGCGGCCATTACGTTAACAATTAACTAGCGGTAATTAGATATTTGAGATTTGGGGGAAACCCATTGTTCTGGGGCAGGCGGCTAGCATGAAAGACGCGACCGCCGAAACGCAACAAAGAGCAGAAATGGAATTCCAAACTTCAGAGAATGTTTCGGAATCTGAAGTGAAAATCAAATCTGAACCAATTGATGAGGAATACGGGGGTACAACAAAAGAGGAACCCGCAATGGAAGTAAAACAGGTAGTTTCCGGGAATTTAACTGATTTATTGAATGTTTTGATTAACGAAATCAAAGCCCGCATCTCGTGGTCGTGCGGTAGCGTTCTCGCTTCCCACGCCCGGGTTCCCGGGTTCGATTCCCGGCGGGGTCAGGGATTTTCTCTGCCTCGTGATGGCTGGGTGTTGTGTGCTGTCCTTAGGTTAGTTAGGTTTAAGTAGTTCTAAGTTCTAGGGGACTGATGACCATAGATGTTAAGTCCCATAGTGCTCAGAGCCAGCCAACGAAATCAAGGCTCAGTCTAGCAAGATAGAAACTCAATCGGCAGAAATTAAAGTTAAGTCTAAAAGAATTGACAGGATGCTAGACAATCAGAACAAAGTGTTGTTAACAACAATGTTGGAGTTGTTAACACAAAAATTGATAAAATCAGAGAAGATATTGGTGTGATTAATACCTAAAACGGTAATCTTAAACAGGAAATAATAGGAGTTCAGGCGGAATTTGCGAGCATAAATACTCGTTTTGACTCCGAAATTAGCAGGATCGAGAAACGTGTAGGAGAAGCAGTTGCTCCGATCACCGAGAATAAGGTGACGGAACAAATTCAATTAGTAAAAAAGAGGATCAACAGAAGGTGGAAACTTTAAAGGCTTTAGTATCCGAAGTAGATACTAAAGTGAGGAAGCAGGCTAATACCTGCGATGAAAAAAAGGGGGAAGTGGAAAGGCTTGCGACAACCGCTTGCCAAGTAATTACGAGAGTGTCGGATTTAGAAAAGAAACTTGACGAAAAACAGAGCTATGTGCCAATCTGTGCACATAGTTCGGAATTGTTGACAAAGAGGAGCGGTTCGACCCCTTGAAAAAAGGCGGTATACACGCGACGGGTTTCATTAAAAATTGTGAAAGAGTTTTACCCAGATCATGGACTAATGAGAGAAAAATTATTGCGGTTATTGACGTGTTGGCTGGTGATGCCAAGCGTTGGGGCTTAAACCTCAACAAGAGTTTAAAAATTTGTTTCTGGCTGAATACTGGTCAGAGCAAAAACAACAAACTGTCTGGCGCGAATTTGTCGTATCGAGGCCTTTCGATGCGAATTCGCGCGATTCGATGAAGGAGTTTTGTGAGGGCTGGATCCACAAGTTGGAATATTTGCGTGATCGCCGCACGGAATTCGAAATAGTCTGGGAACTCTACAAGAAGCTTCCAGATGATACAAAACGCTACGTAGGAAGCAATTACAGGACAATCAATAATTTCCTGGAAAGAGTTGATAACGAGGACAATTGGCGCAATAATCTCGACAGTGGTAGAGGCCGTGGTAACAACAACGGGTACCACAACAACGATAACCATGGGAACAATGCATACCGCAACCATGGCAGCAATAACAATAATGGTTCGGACCGTAATGACAATCGGTACAATGCAAATAATAACAGGAATGACGGAAACCAGTATCATACTAACGTGATACGGGCTTCACAGAATAGTAATAACGCCAGAGGGTGTGATCAGCCGCCTCAGCAGCATCCGGGGAGCGTATCTGCTGGGACGAGACAGGGAAACCACTAGCCGCGCCGGTGACGGGCCGACCGGGCGTGGAGAAATTTTGGCGGCCCGATAACAGTAGAATACCGAGGTGTCGTCGTTATGAAAATTCCGTATGGAATAATCAACGGCGGGAGAGTGTGCCAGTGTTAGGAGAAAGGAGTGCGCCCACAAGTAGTAGATCAGCTGTAGACACGGCAGTAGAAAATACATTCACTGTCAGTGAGAACAATTTAAGTAGTGTTCCGGAAAACGATTATAAAATGGCAGCTGTAACACGCACAGCGGAAATGGAGATTGAGTTTAAGAATGATTCACAATTGTTGAGAGAAGATCAGATGTCGGATAACACGTCCGCCATCGAGCGAGGGGATGCAGAGAGGGATGAGGACTGGTTAAGGCAGTTCGGTCGCTTATACGACGAACTAAGAGATTATAGGGGCCTGCACGGGAGAAGTGTTTATGAGGAGCGCGGGCAGGATTTGCCGCGTCTCGTCCCGCAGGAAGATAGTGTTTGTGAAGTGATAGAAAGTTCTGGCCCTAACCGGTAGACTTTACCAGAAATAGTTGATGTTAATGGGGAGCACGAGCAAGATTCGTCGTGGTTCGTCCCGCAGGAGATGGATGTTGAAGTAGTAACGGAAAGTTCTGGCCCTAACCGGCAGACCTTACCAAAAGTTATAGTGGTAGAAGTAGCCGACCCATCCGACGCAAAACTCCAGTTTAAACATTGCGAGAGTATTAAAGAGAAAGATTACGAGAATTTTAGTGATAGCCGGACACGATTGGTAGAAAAGCGCATAGATTACGGCGTGTATGAGGTTAGAGCTGACATTATACGGTCAGGCGATAGCAGTGTGGGTTGCGCAGATCCGCAGGAAGTAATTGCAGAGACTACTGGGCACATTCGTCCAGGTAGATTGGCAGATGAGATCAATCTGGCCAAAGAGGAATCAACGAAGGTGACAATTAGTGAACTGATAGCAAAGCAACACTTACTAGTTGACGAGTTACAGGAAAAGGTTTCGGTATTGGAGGCGAAGCTACAGACTAAGCCTCAGGACAAACGTGTTGGAATTAAAACTGTATGTGAACAGAGGCTGAAAAAGCCGCCAGATAAGCAGGATTTAGGATCAAAGCCGGATGGTTTTTTCTGGAATGACCTGGATATAGACGAGGGTTTATTGTGGGAAAAATAAAGAAACAGTCGACGATAAGTGTCGACAGATAGTAGTGTCTGTTAATATGCACGACCTACAACTAAACGTGTTCATTGACGCCGGTGCAGAATTGAGTGCTGTATCTGGGAAAATATTTGAGTTACTGAAAGACAGACCTGGTATCGTAGTGATGCCAGTAACAGGAGTGAAAATTATCGGTGCTACTGTGAAGGCCAAGAAACCGGTCACAGAACAGATTTTTGTCAACTTCGAGATATCTGGGGCACGATTTGAACAAGAGTTTGTCGTCGTGCCAGATTTAACTACGGAAGTAATTATCGGATTAGATTGGCTATTAAAGTACCGTGCAGTGATTAATTGCGAAAGCAAAACTTTGACATGTACGTCACAAGATAAAACAATAGTAATTAGTTTTGACGAGGCAGGAGATGGTGTGCATAGGCAATACCAGCCTATACACATCGTTAACTGGCCGGATGCTATTGACGTAGGTATGAATTTGAACTTCTGTAACGTGAGGAATCTCGGCATTGAGAATAGTGTAGAAAGTGAATTGGAAAGTATTGTAGACGGTGTGTCAAACGTAACACACGAACAAAGACGAGGCCTGTATGAAGTAATAATGAGGAATAAGAGTGTGTTTTCAGACAAACCGGGACTTGTGGAAGGATCTAAATGCAAGTTGCATGTAATTCCGCACGAACCATTCTTCGTGAGACCGTATGCTATACCGCTGTCCAAAAAGGAAGCAGTGCAACGGGAGGTAGACAAGATGATCAAATGGGGGGTGACTGACAGAAGTACGAGTCCATACAATAACGGTTTGGTCATTGTAGCAAAACGGGATGGCAGTGTGCGCATTGTGATTGACGCACGCACGTTGAATAGGGTCGTTCAACGCGAGACAGACAGACCAGAGAGTATGGAGGAGATTTTGCAACGTTTTCATGACGTTAAGTTCATGACTAGCCTCGATCTGACGGATAGTTACTGGCAAATAGAACTCGAAGAAGAATCTAGGCCATACACCGCCTTCTTGTTTGCGGCCAGGTGTTACCAGTATAGAGTACTGCCGTTTGGACTTCATATATCTGTGTCCGTATTCATCAGGGCCCTAGATAAAGTGCTAGGCCCGGCTTTGAGTTCAAAGATTAACTGTATATGTTGGCGATCTACTGTAGGCCAATGACCATTTGACCTGTTAGATGAAGTTTTTAGAGCATTGCGCCGTGGCGGAATGACTCTAAAGTTAAAGAAATGCGAATTTGTCAAGCAGGAACTGAAATTTTTAGGACATGTAATTACCACTGCTGGTATTACGAAAGTCCCAGAGAAACTAGAGGCAATAAGGAATTGTCCTCCACCCAAGTCTAGGAAACATTTAAAAAGTTTTCTAGGGCTCACAGGATTTTACCGTAAATTTGTAAAAGGACAGGTGTTTAATGATGAAAATTTGAATAACCTCTTACGCAAAAATGTTCTGTTTGTGTGGACTGACGGGTGTCAGGCCGCTTTCGAGAGATTAAAAGACGAGTTGTTAAGATCTAACATACTATTTCATCCTGATTTATCGCTACCCTTCCATCAGGGAACGGATTCGTCGAATTACGGGGTGGGGCTAAAACTGTTCCAAGAAGTTGGTAAAGGAGAGAATAAGGAACACCGGACGATAGCGTTCGCGAGTAGAACTTCATCAAAAAGTGAGTGAAACTACACGATTTCTGAGAAAGAGTGTCTCGCTATCGTGTGGGGATTCAAGAAGTTCAAGGGTTACCTATGGGACCGTAAGGTGATTATTCATACGGACCATAAGGCGCTCACTTATCTGAAGGATTGTAAACTACTTCACGAAAGACTGACTAGGTGGTCGCTGTATTTACAGCAATTTAACTATGACATCTGTTACGTAAAAGGGACCAACAATTGCGTAGCGGATGCGCTGTCGCGGTTGTCCGAGTCTAATCAAGATGTATTGAAAGATGAGTCAGATGGAGTGGTCAAATTATACTATTTTAAAGAAGTTGAGGGACGTAAATTAATAGTGAACATCTGTAAGAATCTACGTCATCATCAGAACGAGGACGGTTGTTTAAATATGGTGAAAACCCGATATGACGAAAGGAGTCCAGAAGGAGAGAAATTAAGGAAGCATTACAAGATATACGATCATATCTTGTACACACGTAAGGGTGAAGATAGTAATATTTGGCGGGTATGCCCACCAAATACGTCACGGAAATAATAGACTACTACCATTTGGCGTATGGTCACTGTGGACCAAAGAAATGTACAGAAAAGCTGAGTGAAGTAGCGCATTTTAACAACATGTTAAAACGCGTTACTGACAGAGTGAAAACTTGCGATTTATGTCAGAAGGTGAAGGTTACCAACTGTACTAGTCGTGGTACTATGCAAAGTATAAGGCCTAACGACACCTTTGAATTACTGTGCGTGGACTTGTACGGACCTTTGCCCAAGTCACAGGAAACTTTGCCTACATTTTAGTAGTGCTAGAAGTTTTTCCAAGTTCATCGAACTATACCCGATTAGGAAAGCTACAGCCAAAGCGGTCTACAGCAAGCTTGTGAACGATTATTTTGTTCCTATTGGCAAGCCCAAGGCGATTCTATCAGACAATGGGGCACAATTTACTTCTAACTTGTGGAATGAAGGCATGGCAAGTACTAGGGTCGAAGTGATCCATATTTCAGCTTACTGTCCGGCTGGAAATCCCGCTGGGAGGTATATGCGCGAGCTAGGCCGTCTTTTCCGTACCTATTGCCATCACAACCATAGGGCTTGGGGCAAATATGTAGCAGAATTTGAGAGAATTATGAACACCTTGAGACATGAATCTACGGGATTTTCTCCAGAGGAAATCCTGTTGGATGACAGAAGTAAAAGTTTAGTGGAAAAGATAAACAAATTCCCTCCACAGATTGACATTAGTATTGGTGCGAAAAAAAGATCGTTTGCGAGAAACAATGGAGCTGAAAGCCGATGCTCGCATACGTCGTCATGACGCTAAAGCGCGTTTTGCTAAGTTTGCAATCGGAGACTTAGTACTTGTAAAAGCTCATGAGAAATCGAGCGAGATAGACAATGAAAACTCTAAATTTAAGTTTGTTTATAATGGACCATATAAAGTCATTGGTATACCTCACACAAATGCTTATTGCTTAGAGTATACAAGCTCCGGAAAACTAATAGGTACACGGAACAGTGTAGACTTGAAATTGTACCAACTAAGGATTGATTAATACCACAGAATGGGTAATTTGTACAGTATGTAAATATAGAGTGTAAGATTTAAGAATTTGCTAGGTTGCCATGCTTTTGCCTGACCAAGAGGTCATTAAAGAAGTTGTAATTAATACACTCCTGGAAATGGAAAAAAGAACACATTGACACCGGTGTGTCAGACCCACCATACTTGCTCCGGACACTGCGAGAGGCCTGTACAAGCAATGATCACACGCACGGCACAGCGGACACACCAGGAACCGCGGTGTTGGCCGTCGAATGGCGCTAGCTGCGCAGCATTTGTGCACCGCCGCCGTCAGTGTCAGCCAGTTTGCCGTGGCATACGGAGCTCCATCGCAGTCTTTAACACTGGTAGCATGACGCGACAGCGTGGACGTGAACCGCATGTGCAGTTGACGGACTTTGAGCGAGGGCGTATAGTGGGCATGCGGGAGGCCGGGTGGACGTACCGCCGAATTGCTCAACACGTGGGGCGTGAGGTCTCCACAGTACATCGATGTTGTCGCCAGTGGTCGGCGGAAGGTGCACGTGCCCGTCGACCTGGGAACGGACCGCAGCGACGCACGGATGCACGCCAAGACCGTAGGATCCTACGCAGTGCCGTAGGGGACCGCACCGCCACTTCCCAGCAAATTAGGGACACTGTTTCTCCTGGGGTATCGGCGAGGACCATTCGCAACCGTCTCCATGAAGCTGGGCTACGGTCCCGCACACCGTTAGGCCGTCTTCCGCTCACGCCCCAACATCGTGCAGCCCGCCTCCAGTGGTGTCGCGACAGGCGTGAATGGAGGGACGAATGGAGACGTGTCGTCTTCAGCGATGAGAGTCGCTTCTGCCTTGGTGCCAATGATGGTCGTATGCGTGTTTGGCGCCGTGCAGGTGAGCGCCACAATCAGGACTGCATACGATCGAGGCACACAGGGCCAACACCCGGCATCATGGTGTGGGGAGCGATCTCCTACACTGGCCGTACACCACTGGTGATCGTCGAGGGGACACTGAATAGTGCACGGTACATCCAAACCGTCATCGAACCCATCGTTCTACCATTCCTAGACCGGCAAGGGAACTTGCTGTTCCAACAGGACAATGCACGTCCGCATGTATCCCGTGCCACCCAACGTGCTCTAGAAGGTGTAAGTCAACTACCCTGGACAGCAAGATCTCCGGATCTGTCCCCCACTGAGCATGTTTGGGACGGGATGAAGCGTCGTCTCACGCGGTCTGCACGTCCAGCACGAACGCTGGTCCAACTGAGGCGCCAGGTGGAAATGGCATGGCAAGCCGTTCCACAGGACTACATCCAGCATCTCTACGATCGTCTCCATGGGAGAATAGCAGCCTGCATTGCTGCGAAAGGTGGATATACACTATACTAGTGCCGACATTGTGCATGCTCTGTTGCCTGTGTCTATGTGCCTGTGGTTCTGTCAGTGTGATCATGTGATGTATCTGACCCCAGGAATGTGTCAATAAAGTTTCCCCTTCCTGGGACAATGAATTCACGGTGTTCTTATTTCAATTTCCAGGAGTGTAAGTAATTAATTTTGATTAAATGATTTAAGAGTAACTGATTATTAATCAATTGAAAAATCCAAGCTGGTAATTTAAGTTTTCAGCTGAGTCTCATCACAGTAGGTTAAAAGAATGTAAATATGATTTTGCAACTAGCTGTAAGATTTCATGAATATGTGATTTACTAGTCATTGGTGATGTACTTAGACGTTGTTTTAAGTTTGAGGCTAGTACATGCGTGTGATGATGGACAGTGTTGAGTTATCCACTGTGATAGTGTTAATGGAGTCCTTGGGATTACTAGGGAGTGAGTTTTGCCGAAAGAATTCGGTGAAACGGACGTTCTGAAAATGCCGTTACACAGGCGAGTGAGATCAAGCGTGCCGCACAGGCGGGCGCAGCAATACCGACGAGGCGGAGCCGCTGTCGGCTCTTGTGCCGCTGTCGGCATTCGTTGTACTTGCGGGTACTGAAGGCGGAGTTTTTTTCCTTCCCGGAGAGCTGATGTGATAAAATTCTGCTGTCTATATTTATGTTTTTTTTTTCGATCTGCTGCATATTATTTTCTTGTGTAGCGTTAAGTGGACTCTCATGACAAGAATATTAATTATGAAAAGGTTATATAAAAATGTATATTCTATGTAATTAATTATTACTTTGCGTATTTTGATATACCTGTTTTTTACGACCATGTACTCTGATTAATTTTGTAAATAGCATTCCATTTCTTGATACTGTCAGGAATTTTGCTGATTTAGAATAGCTGAACCATTTTCTAAGTTTTCTATGAATTTTAATGTGTTGTCAACCTGTTTTCTTTTTTTTTAAGATGACAGAGTGGAATAAGGTTAGGTGTGTCTCCACTCAATTATTACGGTCTAAAAATTGGTTTATGGTTAATTAGCCTAATGCTAAATTTTCTTGATGTTTTGAGCATACGCACTTTCGCTGTTTTTTTTTTCCTTTTTGGGACATTTTCTGAGTCTGTTTAGGTTACACGAATATCCTCAGAAAATGTGGGGCACGTGTAACGCCGGAAATGCATATCCTCCTATTTCCATCTATTGTACTATAAATTTTTTTCCTTATTTTGTTACCTGAATATATGACATTTCTGTGTCTTTATATATTGTAATAGTTTTGCTATTTGTATATATATATATATATATATATGTACTATGCTATCGAACGACTACATCGATAGGTCGTGTGGAGAACCGAAGTGTTGAGGATCTTTGGTAGTGTTAACTCTACCGCGTGGAGCGTGGGCAGAGCGGAGTCTGGCTGGAGGGCGGTGGAGTAGGTGTGTTGTGTGACGCTCCCGCGAGTTGACGCGCTTTCGGGGTTGGGCAGCATGTAATTGCGCTCGACTTGCTATGATAGTTTCTGACACAGTGTCGCGGACGGGAAGCATTGCCTGGCGAACATCAAGAGCCCGTTTCGCCTGGTGACCGTGTCGAGAAGAAGGCGCGCCAACATCCAGCTTCTGCAACAGCGACGGCCGACAATGAGTGACTGTCGCCACCTCCCCGATCGACGACTTCAAACCTTCAATCAACCAACGAGGAAGACTAAAAGCACGCAAAGTTTTAGAACTGTATGGCAGACCTCAGCTTTTCAAACTGTTCAATTTGTCTCACAAAATTACAACAACATAGCATGAACCTTCGTTGCTCATTGTTCAAATTGCATTACCAAGCAGGGTCCCTTCCTCTTCCAGAATGAACTCGAGTGTCGTTGAAATTCAAACGTCAGCATTAAAGTAATATCATTCGATTTCACTGCTTTAATTTCAAAGTTCAGTTAAGGTATTCATAGCTGGCTACAATATTTAGATTACACAAGTACAAATTAAGAGTGCGAGTTTTGTTACCATATTTTAGCTTACCTGTGACTGCAGCTCGGCTTGGTACATACTAAATTTTACTATTGTTAATTGTTCAGAATAATTTAATTCAAGTTCAAAGTAAAATCTCTTATCTCTAAATTGTGATGATTCAAGTAGCTTTTGAAATGATTGTTGAGGTAGCCCAACACTAACCTTATTTTATTGAATTTCGTAGTGTTTCATAAACAAAGTTCACTATCATTTTCAGTCACTAAAGTAACTTTCAATTTTCCGGTTTTATTAATTCTTTTGCTAAATTAAGTCAGAGTGTAGCGAAATTTATTACTTCTGACAAACATTCAGTTTTCACACAACGTGTGTCAACTTCAGTTGCCACGCTTTTAGTGCTAATTATATGTGCAATAACGTTTCCCATTCAGTTAAATAGTAGTTGTCCATAGGACTGGCGACCGTAATTTTCGCCAAATCTCAAATATCTAATTAACGCCAGTTAATTGTTAGCGTAACGACCGCACATTTACTTTCTTTCTTAACTTTACCCCTTTTCAAAATCAATTTCCACCAGTTCATTTGCAATTTTCCTTTCATTTAGATGTAACCCATTCCTCCATCTTTACCGACAGATTAACTTCAGTGACGATTGCATTTCCCAAATTTCCATTAGGTACAAACAGTTTAATTTTTACTGTCATTAAGGTTGATAAGTGAGGGGAGGTTACACGGGGGAAACAATTCGTAGAACACCGCACAGTCGCTGATCCATCAGATGCATAACATCATCTTTTGTGGGTGCGCACAGGTCTTTGTACAGGGAAGTACTGAAACGTCCTCTTTGAAGAATTTATACACGACTGTGCTTAACCTAACACACAATATTTTTAGCGCAACGCAATCTGACTTTCAAAAAATCCCTACGAAAGAATGGGCCCTGACTAACAGTAAACTATACCTTTCACAAATCACTTACCTCACAAAAATCTTCGCTACTCAAGCTACTGCAATACAGCGAGCGCCACTACTGCCAGCTAAATAAAAGATTCGAACTACTGAAGGCACTAACTACTGATAGGGATAGTTAGCAAATGAAAGATATTGATAGAAAACAACCAATGTATTTACCTCAATAGTCATAATATATATAGCAGTTCATGACAAATTTCAAAACTCCGCCATCTCTCTCCCCACATCCACCACTGCTGGCGGCTCACCTCCAACTGCGCAACGCTACGTGCTGTTCACATCCAGCTGCCCAACACTACAATGGCGAGTATTACAACAATGCAAAGCAGCCACATACTGCACACAGCACAGCCAGTGATTTTCATACAGAGGTGGCGTTACCAATAAAAAAACCTAAACAGCCTACTTACACTACTACTTTGTTTGGGCTGAGCCGTTCCTTTCTTTTCCTTATGTTTGCCTAAGGGCACCATTTCTCGTCACCAGTAACGATACCGGACAGGAATTTGGGTGTTGTTTACGAGCCAATTGATGACGCGATGGACTCACGGCAAAGCTGCACAAGTGGCCATCCACTGATTTTTGTGATTTTCACTGAGAGCATGCGGCACCCATACACCCGATTTTTGAGCCTTCCACACTGCATACAAGTATCGCACGATGGAATGATAACAGTTCACCACATTTTCCAGTTCTCGAATACACTGATGTCCATCATTGTGGGTTATTGCATTCAAACGGTCTTCATCAGAGTCACTAATGTCAAACCGATCCTCCTTAAAACCAGAAAACCATATTCTGGCAGTGATCTGTCCAGTGACACTATCCCTATATGTCGGAAATATTTCTTCACGCGGCACGCCATTTTCTATCCACCACAAGCCCACTCGCTATCTCCAAATGACGAAATGAGAATAAATAAACTCAAATAGCAACAGTGTACTCCATGTGAAAAATGACAATCCATGTAAACCGGAATGTCAAGTTGCAACAGAAAGACGTTACGAACCTATGCACCAAACTAGTAGATAACTACTCTAGATTCGAAGGTCGTGTGGTTCTGGTCCTCAATCCGAACACTTGTTTGATACAGCTCCGCCCGTTAATTTATCTTGAGCGAGCCTGTTCATCTCTGGAAAATCACTATAACCTACATCCATTTCAACATGCATACTGTACTGCCTATTAACTGACCGTGTCCGTTTCAAAAATACGGAAAGGTTTTTCAGAGAATGATGCAAGTCACAAAATTTGTTGACTTACTTAAATTACTTAATGAAGCCATATGATTCGAGGTATAAACCTCATCTTGAAGCAAACTTTAACACAAGTATACGTAGGTATTAAAGTTATTCTGTACAGTCATGGCATGTGCTGTGGTCAGTCTTGCCTTTCTGCGTAGAATGACCACAGTACGTGCCATGACTTCACAGAACAACATTAATATCTATGTGCACTTGAGTTAATGTTTTTGTATTGCCGTTGTAGCTTCAAGATGAGGTTTATACCTCTGAAACATGTGGCTTCATAAAGTAATTTAAGTAAGTCAACAAATTTTGTGAGTGGTAGCGATCTTTGGAAAGCCTTATCGTAAGTACTGTAGTCAACACTGATCTTCTTCTACAATTTTTACCCCCCTCGCATTTCTCACACCCCGTCCTTACACATACAGTATCGCACATTTAATTAAATTTTCTGTGGTGGACAATAATGAGGAAGGAAACTGAGTTTTCCCTAATTGATGGGTGGATCGATATGTCGGTATGGGTGCTCGATAGCAATGTCTTCAGCGCCCGCGCGAAAACAGTTTGAGACGAGTGTCAGTAAAATACATTAAACAGGAGTATAAAACAGCACGAAAACTAAAAGTAACAAAATGTGAAAAACTATGTTTGTACCAACATGGAAGCACGAAACGAAGTATCATGCCAATATCAAAACATTAACTAAACAGGAAGCAAGTACTAGAAGGAGTTAAAACAATTGAAGAAACCGTTCTGGCATGCGCCTTAACTGATTTGAGGGAAAAATCAAGATTAGAATTTGATCTCTTTTCGACAACTAGAACATTAAAGATGTAGTACAAGGTTGAGTTGGACAAAGATTAGGATAAAATCTGGCTGAGTCCTTGTCAAACAATAAAATGTCGGGCGCAGAAAATTACAGACCAAATCGCTGACGTCCGTTTGTTGCAGAATCGTAGAGCATTCTTTGTACTTTATCGATGTCATCCGTCAGTCCCACCTGATGCGGATCCCACACCACACAGCAATACTCCAGAATAGGGCGGACAAGCGTGGTGTAAGCAGTCTCTTTAGTAGACCTGTTGCACCTTCTGCCAATGAATCACAGTCTTTGGTTTGCTCTACCTACAACATTATCTATGTAATCGTTCAAATTTAGGTTATTTGTGATTGCAATCCCTAAGTATTTAGTTGAATTTACAGCCTCTAGATTTGTGTCATTCGTCGCGTAATCGAAATTTAGCGGATTTCTTTTAGTACTCATGTGAATAACTTTACACTTTTCTTTATTCAGGATCAGTTGCCACTTTTCGCACCATACAGATGTCTTATCTAAATTATTTTGCAATTCGTTTTGGTCATCTGATGACTATACAAGACGGTAAATGACAGCATCATCTGCAAACAATCTAAGATGGCTACCGACATTGTCTGCTATATCGTTAATATAGATCAGGAACAATAGGTGACCTATAAAACTTCCTTGGGGAACGGCGCATATCACTTCTGTTTTACTCGATGACTTTCCGTCTATTATTACGAACTGTGACCTTTCTGACAGGAAATAACGAATCCAGTCGCACAACCGAGGCGATACTCCATAGGCACGCAGTTTGGTTAGAAGACGTTTGTGAGGAACTGTGTCGAAAGCCTTCTGGAAATATAAAAACATGTAATCAATTTGACATCTCCTGTCGATAGCACTCATTACTTCATGAGTATAAAAAGCCAGTTGTGTTTCTCAAGTCCGATATTTTCTGAAACCGTGCTATGTGTCAATAAATCGTTTTCTTCGAGGTAGTTCATAATGTTCGAATACAGTATACGTTCCAAAACCCTTCTGCAAATCGACGTTAGTGATATAGGCCTGTAATGCAGCGGATTACTCCTACTTCCCTTTTAGGGTATTGATGTGACTTGAGCAATTTTCCAGTATTTTGGTAAGGATCTGTCTGTGAGCGAGTGGTTGTATATAACTGCTAAATATGGAGCTATTTTATCAGCATATTCTGAGAGGAACCTGACTGGTATACAATCTGGACCGAGGCCTTGCCTTTATTAAGTGATTTAAGCTGCTTCGTCACACCGAGGATATCTACTTCTATGTTTCTCATCTTGGCAGTTGTTCTTGATTGGAATTCAGGAATATTTACTTCGTCTTCTTTGGTGAAGGAGTTTCGGAAAACCGTGCTTAATAATTCTGCTTTAGCGGCACTGTCATCAGCGACTTCGCCGTTGTTATCGCGCAGTGGAGGTATTGATTGCATCTTGCCACTGGTGTGCTTTATGTATGATCAGAATCTCTTTGGGTTTTCTGCCAGACATAGAGACAGTGTTTCGTTATGGAAGCTATTAAAAGCATCTCGCATTGAAGTACGGGCTATATTTCGAACTTCTGCAAAACGTTGCCAGTTTTGGGGATTTTGCGTTCTTTTAAATTTGGCATGCTTTTCTCGCTGCTTCTGCAACAACAATCTGACACGTTTTGTGTGCCATGGGGGATCAGTACCATAATTTATTGATTTATGTGGTATATATTTCTCAATTTCTGTCGATACGATCGCTTTGAAATCATTCTACAACTTTTCTTCATTAAAATGATCAGCTCGGAAGGAGTGAAGACTGTCTCTTAAGGCGGGGTTAAGAGCATTTTTAACATACTTTTAAATACATATACTTCGGGTTTCTTTTTGATGGTTGTAGGTGTTAGTATTCAGCCTAGCAGCAACTGCCTGGTGGTCGCTAATCCCTGTATTCGTCACGATACTCACTATTTGTCTAGGATTATTTGTTGCTAAGAGGTCAAGTATACCATTTACGTTTCGGGTGGGCTCATGAAATAATTGTTCAAAATAATTTTCTGAGAAAACATTCAGTACAATTTCGGATGACGTTTTGTGTCTGGCGCCGGCATATGGAGGGGAGATTGAAGTCACCACCGACTATAATGTATGAGTGAGGTACCTATTTGAAATGTGGCTCAAGTTTTTTTTGAACTGTTCAGCAACTACATCTTCTGAGTCGGGGAGTCATAAAACGATCCAATTAATAGTTTAGTCCGATTGTCAAGTACAACCTCTACCCATACTATTTCGCAGGAACTATCTACTTCAGTTTCACTAGAAGGCAAACTGCTTCTGAGAGCAATAAACACTTCACCACCAACTTATTTAATCTATCCTTTCTGAACACCGTTAGATCGTTTGAAAAAATTTCGGCTGAACTTATTACCTGCTTTAACTAACTTTCTTTACCTATAAATATTAGAGCTTGAGTGCTTTAGGACTCGGAGCTCTGGTTCTTTCCCAACACAGCTACGACAATTTGCAACTACAATACCGATCGTTTATACAACTAACATACTGTGTTTTACCTGCCCCATTTTAGACGGACGCCCTTTATGTGGTTCCCTGAGGCCCTCTAATCTAAAAAACCGCCCAGTCCCTTCCACACAGCCCACACTACCCGTGTAGCCGCCTCCTGTGTGTAGTGGACTCCTGACCTATTAAGCGGAACCCAGAAACCCACCACTCGATGGCGCAAGTCAAGGAATCTGCAGCCTACATTGTCACAGAACCGCCTGAGACTCTGATTCAGACCCTCCACTCGGCTCTGCACCCAAGGACCACAGTCGGTTGTATCGACGATGCTGCAGACGGTGAGCTTCGCCTTAATCTCGGAAGCAAGACTGACAGTCTTTAGCATTTCCGCTAGCCGCCCGAAACCAGACAGAATCTGCTCCGATCCAAAGCGGCACACGTCATAGGTACCGACATGAGCCACCACCTGCAGTTGTCTGCACCCTGTACTCTTCATGGCATTCGGAAGCAGCCTTTCCACATCCGGAATGACTCCCCCCGGAATGCACACGGAGTGCACACTGGCTTCCTTCTCCTCCTTGGCAGCCATGTTCCTAAAGGGCCCCATTACGCGCCAAACGTTGGAGCTCCCAAATACCAGCAATCCCACCCTCTGTAAATGCCCAGACCTTGCGAGCCGACAAGCTTCCTCTGGAACAGGGTGGACGGCTTCACCCGGCTTAGAGACATCGTCATCCACAGATAACGCCCGAAACCTGTTTGTCTAACGAACCGGGCAGGCCCTACGATTGGCCCCTCGGAAAGTTTTTCGCTGCCTGCCAACCTTTCAATCTCACATCTATATATCTTCAATATTATTGCGCAATATATATGGACACGCATCCGGAAATATCGCACGTGTAGGGGCCGCTTAAGAATCCGACCGGAGTACGCCAATGGAAAATCAAGGCGCCTACAAGTTCGGTTAGTTGCAGCGTTCTGTGTGAACCACAAAAGATTCAGCATTTCACGTCTGTTCTTTCACCTGGGCAGCACACTGCTAATAAGTAGTACCTTAGGCATTTTGTCTTGTATGTGAGATGGAAGCTTCTAGCCAGTACTCTCCGATATAAATAGTGAGTTGCATACAGCAGAACGCATTGCGGTCGTATTCGCTCGACTGAGCTTCGTAATAGTGCTAGGTTCTGAAGAAGTCGCCACTATTTCGCGTTCCTATACATTCAGAAATTTTGCCTTCTAAATGTAGGTCTTTGTTTCCCCTCGTATTTGATTTAGAACACGCGGTGATCCGAATCAGTTTCCATGATAGGCGTCTGTAAGCTCAGTTGTTTATAGGCGGCTCTTTCAACTTTAAATGTTGTTTTACGTACTGCGTAGTGTTAATTTTGTGGCGTGGTTGTAAAGTGCTGCACTGAAGATACAGGGTGATCAAAAAGTCAGTATAAATTTGAAAACTGAATAAATCACAGAATAACGTAGAGAGAGAGGTACAAATTGACACACATGCTTGGAATGGCATGGGGTTTTATTAGAACCAAAAAAATACAAAAGTTCAAAAAATGTCCGACAGACATGATGAGAATAGCAATAATTAGCATAAAAAAGTAAGACAAAGCAAAGATGATGTTCTTTACAGGAAATGCCCAATATGTCCACCATCAACCGGCAACAATAGCTGTAGTCGAGGAATAATGTTGTTAACAGCACTGTAAAGCATGTCCGGAGTTATGGTGAGGCATTGGCGTCGGATGTTGTCTTTCAGCATCCCTAGAGATGTCGGTCGATCACGATACACTTGCGACTTCAGGTAACCCCAAAGTCAACAATCACACGGACTGAGGTCTGGGGACCTGGGAGGCCAAGCATGACGAAAGTGGCGGCTGAGCACACGATCATCACCAAACGACGCGCGCAAGAGATCTTTCACGCGTCTAGCAATATGGGGTGGAGCGCCATCCTGCATAAACATCGTACGTTCCAGCAGGTGTTTATCAGCCAGGTTGGGGATGATGCGATTCTGTAACATATCGGAGTACCTCTCACTCGTCATGGTAGCAGTTTTGCTGTCCAGCGCGATCTGTCGGACATTTTGTGAACTTTTTTTTTTTTTTTTGTTCTAATAAAACCCCATGTCATTCCAAGCATGTATGTCAATTTTTGCCTCTCTATCTACATTATTCCGTGGTTTTTTAAGTTTTCAAATTTATACTGACTTTTTGATCACCCGGTATTTATAAATAGTCCATTTCGAATGCGCATTCAGAGCCAATAGGGCTGAACTGCAGATTCAGCTACTTTGTAATTACTAATATAATTCTACTAATACAATTACTGTGACTGTGTGTTAACAACTGGAATTTCTTTTTAAACCTTTGTTAATATAAATATAGGCTGTAAAATAAAATGCAAAGTTGGGAAACATAAATAAATAATCATTAAAGAGAATAAAAACAGTGAAGCAAGGTGTGAGGGAACGTAGTGAAAGAGATAATTTGTCCCTGTGCACAAACTGTTATATAGATAGTGGGCTAATTGTAGCAAATAAAGAAGTCTTTAACTGCTTTATTAATTATGGGGGATTTCAATTTAATTTCTCTACTAAAATTCGTTATCTTACACGATTTTTCCTGGTTTACCAATTCTTCGAGGTGTACATTACAGCTAGAGACAGTCAATTAGGGTCTGGGCCAGGAATGGGAGTCGCGCTTTACTGGTAAAGCCGTTTTATCAAAACAACTTGCTGATGATCTTCGCGATTATCTACCCATTAACGGAATGTGGGGTGGGGGGGGGGGTAAGGGGGTAGGGAGGGGGGAGGGAAGGGTCTCTCCCCGCACCGAGGCTGAAGAACGTGAATCGGGAGTTCGAATTGACTGGCGATTTGGGAACTGCTCCAGGGAGAGGCCTACGGCCAATCGCGCCACAAATTGTTCATGAAGTTATTGTTGCCATGGCTGAGAATTCTGGACGCAATGTGCGATCTTCAAGCAGAGCACCAGCTGTGTCACGGCAGCTCAACATCTCACAGTGCAGCATTAGAGCAGGCCGTGGTGGGTGGAGGTGGCCGTCACATTGGGTAACATTTGTAACTTGGAACGTAAATGTGGTTCACTGTTAACAAACGTAACCCACTCATATGGAAAATAAGATGTGTTTCTTTCAGTGGTTTGTTGCTTATCTCTCTTCCGCATGTCCTTAAGAATGTTTCTGCAAAGTTTGACTGTCCTAAGATCACTCGTTTTCCATGGCAGCACTGTCAAGTAGCCGAAGTTTAACTATAACAACCTTGTATACTGTTTTCGTGCACTCGGAGGCTACAGCGCGATTCCTTGCATGCTATGAGTACAGGGGTACCTCTTACAAAATTTCGTCCAATGCACATTTTCGTTGGGAAATGGGCGACAAAGAAATTCAATTTGGGAACACTGCAATAGTATGTCCGAGAAGAATTTTCATTCGGTAAATTCAGGCAAGCTGCCGAAGTAGGGCAGTGTGTAGAGTTTTGCGTTAGAATACTCCACTGAAAGAGTTCGATTTCGGGTCTACGTCTGCGTCTTTTTTTTTCTGTTTCCTAACTTTGGCCAGACCAATAATGCTATAATGGTATATTATGCATTGTTTGTTAAACATTATGCATCGTACGAAAATTTTTGTCTATGTTGAACATAACAATTATTGGTCATACAAGTCAGAGATTTTCGCGAAGCGTAATAATCAATTAAAAATAAATTACCTTACACTGCACAAACATATACCAATAAATTGCCGATTCTTTAAAAAATAAAACTCCTATGTATAAAAGAGCATCAAACTTCTGATTACTTTACAAGTGAGTCAACGTGTGAAATATTAGACGTTATGCATGTAAGCGAGGAAAAGTTTAAAGTTTGTTGGAAATATCTAACACTGGATGAGTACAATTTGCTTAATTTGGTTACCGTTTCAAGCGAAAGTTAGTTTTTCACGCATTTCAGTGTTTATGACGTGGTATCTCCCGAACTACGCGTCGTACAGTGATGCAGTAATTTTGAACGCACGTTCACACTGTCTGCAAAATGTGTCGCGGCTAGTCAGTAGTAAAGAAGTAATCACTTAAAACGTCATGCCTGCTGCTGGAGTTCTACTGCATGAACAACGAAAATGTAATAAGCGACAATTTTTTTTCTTTCCGTCATTTTATGACGGTGGGGAACCAGCGATAAACGTTTCTTAAAGGTATGACATCATGTGTAAAATTTGTTGTAAGTCATTAGGAATTCTTAGTCTCAAATAATATGTAAATATATTTTGGGTAATTTGTTTGTCGTGATCTATGGTGCCTCAGGGTGTATACGCAGTTTGTAACTGTAACTTTTGTCTTACTGTGTTAACCCTTTAACATAAGGTTGTAAATCCTAATCAGAACATTATGGCAGCATTTTAATTTTTAAAATTTGCCTAGTAATTATATTAAATACTGGAAATCAAGCGTTCGTGACCCTGGAAGTCAGATAGGCGAGTAACGCAGCCGTGGGTTAGTTGTTTGGTAATATATAGAGTGATTACTATCAACTTTTAATATCCCCAGAAGCGACGTAGATGACGCTGAGACAAGTAATTTATTATATGAATGACGTTTCAAAAGTGCTGCACACTGTAAGATAGAATTGATGGAAATAATTTATTTTACGAAACACCTTTACGAGCCTTTAATATAATCCTCACTCATGTTTGATACCTACCAACGTTTTGGAAACTTCTGTATTCCGAATGGGGGGCCTTCGTTGTTGAGCTGTTCGATTAGTCGGATCACCTCACTGGAAGCTTCATCAGTTCTATCAAAACGTTTTCCATGGAGCTGTTCACCCAATTTCGGAAACAAATCTAAGACTGATCAGTTCGCATCAGGACTATATTCTGGGTGGGGAAGTCCTTCCCGTCCATATTTGTCGACCGTTTCTCTCGCCGATAGTACAATATGCGGTCTTGCATTATAGTGCAAAATTACGACACCAGTTGCAAGCATGTAAGGCCTTCTTTGACGAATTTTCCGACTCAAAACACTTTGCAGAAACAACTTGTAGTACGCGCCCATTACAGGTGTCCCCTTGAGCACTCTGTTTGTAGCTATGACTCCATTCATAACATACGAAAAGATCATCGCTTTCATCATTGATTGTTGGCGGCGGAATTTTTTCGGGCGTGGAGAGTCGGAACTTTTCGATTGTGACGGTCAGACTTTAGTTCTGACTCAAAATTTCATATCTAGTTTTATCAAGTGCAACAACCGTTTTCAGAAATTGTTCTCCTTCTGCTCGATAACATTGAAGTAGTTATACTTTGAATCTTTTACGACTTTGTAACACCGAAAATGCAGGATGCATGGCACCTGCTACCGATATAACTTTTTTGAATTGTATGTAAATATTTGTAATTTAAATGCTTTCTTTTAATAAGTAAGGACTTGCTTCACTGTACGTGTACATTTAGGTAGATGTCTGTTGACGTTTCATTGTATTTATCTGTGTTGTACTGTGAAACTTATAAGCATTGGGAAAAAGCTAAAACAATTGTTATTTGCATTGACTAGCAACGATAATAGCAGTGCTTGTGCGTTGTAAAATCTTTGGGTAGGGAATTGTTGCGGAGAGCGTGCGGAGAGAGCGGGAGACGGGTTGCAGCGCTTGTAGTGTGCGGAAGTGTGGTGTTAACGTTCTCGCAGTAGAGAATACCATTACGGCGCCATCATGTACGTGCGCCGACCAGATGACTAGAAGTAGGAGGAAGGACAGCGGACGGGCGGAAGAGGCTCTATTAATTACGATTGCCCGTTCCTGTAATTAGCCGTGGATCTACAATATGCTACCGTCTTCAACAGCAGCAGCAGCAGTTCCAGCAACACAGATTCGTCGTCGGCTCCGAATTTCGTCGCACGCACAGCACTGAAGTAACACTGTTCATTGGTAGAAAGTATTAACGGCTAACACAGCAGCACAACTGAATGTGATTTGATTAACGAACTTTATTTAAATAATAATCAGTTAAATTCAGGGCGATTGTGTCCTCATTGCCCTCAGACATCGTTACCAAGCAGGGTCCTTGTTCCCTTTTTTCCTTGTATGCTAACCGAAGTTTGAGAATCTATCACTGGAAAAAATCCAAATCTAAAGAAAATGCACAAATTAAGAGTGTGGAAGTTTTATTTATTTTACATATAGCTTGGAGCACATGGCTGTTTGGTTTGGTACATATTATAGTATTTAATTCTGTTCAAGCCAGTAAAAAAGGCTCAGTTGTTCAGACAATAATATGAAATCCAATTTGAAAATTATGTAACTGCAAAGTAAAAGGTGGTGCCTTTCTCTAAATTTCTTTGATGACGTTATGTTGAGGTTTCCGAAAGTCATTGTTGACGTAACGAAGTTCAGTACTAACATACAGTTTAAGTGGGTATTTTCAAATTATTACTCGACTGCCTTTTTCAAAATTTAATGACAAACTTAACGAAAAAGTGACTTCTCAGTTTTCTTTATCATTACATACTCAAAATTAGTGTCAACCTTCAGTTGCCACGTCAGTGTTTAATAATACATGTTTTTCTTTCCCATCATCTTGTACAGGACTTTGGATGTAAATCGGCCTAGTGGGCTGGCAACTGTAATTATTTCCTTTTCGTTCATTAGTGTAACTTTTGGATTCATGATCAGTGGTACCCCTTCTCTGTCCAGTGTTGTGCGTGAGTGAATGCACAAAATAACTTTCATTTTTCCAAGTTGTAGCCCTGTTCGGTTTAATTACTTTTTTATTTTTAGTAGACTTTTCTATCAGAAAGATCGGTTGTACACTTTCCCTCTACTTATCGGTATTACTTCTTCGGGAAAGATAGCCTTATACAATCAAAAATATTCCGTTAGGTATACACGCGATGCAGGGTCATATTTTATATCGCAAGCCGGATAGGCCGATTAGTAAGGGGGAGGTTACAACTTGCTTTCTGCTGTTCATACCGATCATGCGGAACACATTTCGCAGCAGCTTTTCCCATCTTTAGCCTTTCAGTTATGATTCTGTAAATGAAAATGAGACATTATGGCCTCACTGAAAAAATCATTACAATAACCTGGGAGGTGTAGTGTGTTGCCATTGATGGCCCTCCACTTCTTGAGTTGTCCTCAGTGCTTACCCGACCCTCACACAAACGAGTGGACAACCGTGGTAGTGTGCTAAGATCCACTTCACTATTCCCACACACCTCTCTCAAGCCGTTGTATTATTCTTACTTAGGACTTCGGTTTTGATGTAGGAACGCTCGTCACTAGGCGTGATCAGACAGTACTCGTTTTACAGGTTCCCTTTTAAAACTAAATTACTCACAACACAGCCACGCGAACCAGCAAACACATACCGGGTGAATCACCTAAAACTTGCACCACAAATACTGCGGAAAGGGAAAGTGCTACTGATGTGTGGTTTCCACAGAATGGATTGGTAGTCGGGGGTTCGTATCCTTAGAAAATAAACAGGTTGTAACAATACTTAGAAAGCGTTCTTTTTGTGCAAAAATACAATTTTTTAAATGGAACAGTACCTATTGACATTAACAGTCTAAAAGTAGGGTAAATCAGAATATGAGTGGTGTTTGTTGCAGGAGTCGTTTTCGAGATATCGTATTTTGAAAAGTTTCCACAGCGGCGCTTGTTTGTGCCATTCAACGTGCGTAGTTGCTAGGTACGATGTTATTATGTTTGCTAACAGTGTGCTTGTGTGTTCCTTGAATGCATTGGTTGGGACTGATGACCTTAGCATTTAAGTCCCATAAGATTTCACACACATTTGAACATTTTTGAATGTATTGGGACTTCCTAGTCAATTAGCGTGCGAAACTCCAAGTGGTAGGTCGTGAGTGGACAATGGGATTTACCAACGAAGAAAAACCGTACGTGCTGATGATGTAAGGAGTGTGTAGGGAGAATGCAGTTCGCTGTTGTACGACGTATGCGGCAATATAGACGTCAACCATCTCGGCTGTTATCTATCGGTCTCTTCAATCAGTTACGTGAAAGTGATAGTGTAACACCTAGACAACGTAACAAAAGAAAAAAGTGAAAACAGAAAACAGGGGAAATTAGTGTTCTTGCTACAGTTGTAGTTGATTTGCACTTTAACGCCCGCGCAATTTGACGAGAAAGCGGCATGAGTCAGGCAAACGTTCTGCGCATTCTCCAACGACTTAGGTTCCATCCCGATCTCTCTCCATCTCGAGCTGCATGGAAACGATTATGATAATCGTATAAACTTCTGTACGTGGGCATTAAGATCCGATACTCCGGATGAATTTCGTATCTTGTTTAGTTATGAAGCCACATTTAGCAATTATGGGCAAGTAAACCGCCGAAATTGACAACCCCCGCTGGCTTCAACACGTGGAACGTCAGCGCCCATGCAATGTAAACGTGTGGTGAGGGATACTCAACCACCATATCACAGGCCCGTTTTTCATAGACGGAACACTGAACGCGCAAGTATCAAAAAGTCTACTAACACACCATCCTCCACGAATGCTAGAAGACGTTCCTCTGCAGACTAGGAAGAACCTGCGGTACCAACATGATGGCTGTCCAGCCTATAGCGCACGATGCACTGCAGCATGTCTTCACGAATTGTTTCCAAGTCATTGGACTGGACGCAAAGGACCTGTACCTTGGCCGGCCCGTTCCTCTGATTTGATGGCAGTAGACTTCTTTTTCTGCCGGTAAAGCTGAAAGATGCTCTTTACAACGATGTAACAAACACACCCTATGATATGCAACGACGTATTACGGCAGCAAGCTCGGATATCTCAGTTGCACGTGTGCAACAGTCAGCCGGCCGTTGTGGCCGAGCGGTTCTAGGCGCTTCAGACCGGAACCGCGCTTCTGCTTCGAAACCTGCCTCCGGTATGGATGTGTGTGATGTCCTTAGGTTATTTAGGTTTAAGTAGTTATAAGTCCAGGGGACTGATGACCTCAGATGTTAAGTCCCATAGTGCTTAGAGCCATTTGAACCATTTTTACAACAATCGTTCCATATAAGACTGGAAGCCTGTATTTCAGCTGCCGATGGTAATTTTGAATACAATCTGTGATGTTCACTAGTTTTCTTACCGGTCAGAATCCACATAACTTGTGTATCCACTTGTGTTATTCTTTAGTGTGTGCTACCACAGGTACTGCACAAGTGTCGGTGAGGGAGATTTTCAAAATACGATATCTCGTAAACGGCTTGCACTAGGATCCTACAACAAACACTACTGACATTCTGATTTACCCTACGTTTAGTCTGTTAGCGTCAATAGGTATTGTTCCATTTAAGAAACTGTATGTTTGCACAAGAAATACACTTTCTACGTAATTTTACAATCTGTTGATTGGCTAAAAATACGAGCCCCTCACAACCAGTGCATTTTGTGTAAACTGCACATCAACAGCACCCTCCATTTGCGCATTGCAGGGAGGTTTTAGGTGATTCACTTTTGAAGTCTGGCTCACAACCGACACGAATATCAACTTGACGCTACCCTAACGGTCGCGCTCGCACAGTGTGCAGGACTTTTGAAGTAACCCTCATAGGGCGCGTTGGGCTGCAGACGTCGGGAAATACCACAGAAATGGATGGCAAATGTTGATCTCGTGACGTCACCAGGTGATGTAACTCGCCGCAGGTGCAGCGGTTGGTTTTATCGACCCTAGCCTCGCCGGTAGGGGGCCGCGCTACACATCGCTCCACAAGGCTGCTCTTTTTTCCTTCGTGCGTTATACGATGCACTTTTGAGGAATTTCCCGACATTTACAGCCTTATGTGTCTGATGTTAAGTTACTTATTCCAACGTGTCTACGTCACTTTGGGGGGGGGGGGGGGGTTTAGACGTTAATAAGAATCACCATGTCACCCTGTAGATAGAAAACTGATCACTCTGAAGCTGTGAAAGCGCACCACATTTAGAAAGAGCGGCCTGTCATAATATTTTAAATACTCATTCAGTCACAGCATGTCTTTCACAGAACATACGAAGACATGCGCGGAGAAACGGGCTAGCCCTCAAATGTAAAAACTTAGAGATAAGTGTCGCCATCTGTTGCTGGGTACGGCAACTATCAAAATTTTTGATAGTTCCCGTACCCAGCAACTTATCTCTAAGTTTTTACGTTTGAGGGTTAGCCCGTTTTACCGCGCATGTCTTCATACGTGGACCTCAGAATAGATGATTATATCTATATCCCAGCGATCCCTAATATTTAGCGTTTTGCTGGATCATGTTTCGCTGAATTTTCAGTGTATTCTCATTTCTGAATTACGTCGAAGAAAACATCGTTCCTGTGAAACACAACTAGCTCGTTATTCATATGAAGTGTTGAGTGCTATTGACAAGGGATTTCAGATCTATTCCGTATTTCTGGATTTCCGGAAGGCTTTTGACACTGTACCACACAAGCGGCTCGTAGTGAAATTGCGTGCTTATGGAATATCGTCTCAGTTATGTGGCTGTATTTGTGATTTCCTGTCAGAGAGGTCACAGTTCGTAGTTAATTGACCAAAAGTCATCGAGTAAAACAGAAGTGATTTCTGGCGTTCCCCAAGGTAGTGCTATAGGCCCTTTGCTGTTCCTTATCTATATAAACGATTTGGGAGACAATCTAAGCAGCCTTCTTCGGTTGTTTGAAGATGACGCTGTCGTTTATCGACTAATAAACTCATCAGAAAATCAAAACAAATTGCAAAACGGTTTAGAAAAGATATTTGAATGGTGCGAAAAGTGGTAGTTGATCCTAAATAAGGAAAAGTTTGAGGTCATCCACATGAGTTACACGATAAATCAGTCTAATCTAAAAGCCTTAAATTCAACTAAATACATAGGTATTACAATTACGAACAACTTAAATTCGAAGGAACACATAGAAAATGTTGTGGGGAAGGCTAACCAACGACTGCGTTTTATTGGGAGGACACTTGGAAAATGTAACAGACCTACTAAGGAGACTGCCTACACTACGCTTGTCCGTCCTCTTTTAGAATACTGCTGCGCGGTGTGGGATCCTTACCAGATAGGACTTTCTAAAATCAGAGAGGTTTCTATTCTTAGTATGGCCCTGTCTGTCCCTTGTCATGTTGGTATAGGAAGCTGCCTCTCTGGTCACTTCCGTTTGTATCTGTTAAGCACGCTCGGTAGCGGCCCAGGCAGTCTGTCCGCGGCGAGCGTTTGAAGTGGTAAGATCTCCGGCTAAGCACGTCTCTGCTAAGTCCGTAGGACAATGGATTTCTTAAGTTCAGCCTAACTGAAAATTTAATCACCTTTATTTCAGGTTTAGCTCTAAAATATCTAATGTTATCTTAAATTGCAACACAGTGTAATTCGAGTATGAAGTTCAGAATATCTTCCAGTAGTTGCTTTGTCAATACTTTGTGAGTAAAGTGGAACCACGTGTGGATGATCCGTAACTCTAACTAAGATCATCAATCTTAAATGCGAATGTGCGTCAGATTATAACGTCTTGTCTTGACAATATTTTTCAATATAGCAACTTTTCTTTATGTTCAACCCATATGGGGTGTACTTTCTGAGACCAGTACCATGTGCTTATACAATTGTTTGACCCATCAGGTTAACAGTAAGACGATAGTAACCAGTTCGAGGTTTTTCTTTTGTAAATTGCTTTTGGATCTAATTTATTTTAATTATCAAAATTATTGTGGAGTTACACTCTTTGTGTAAACCAAGTTGACCGCGTGAAGCATGTGGTGTATTCATCAAAGTAGCCCTCAGTTATTCTTTTCAGGAAGATTTAACAGAGAGTTAGTATGAATTTAGTATACCAGTGTGTGGTAATTAAATGACGAACAGGATTGCGCTACGAACGTAACTTCTTTGGGTGAAAATTGAATCGGTTGGTTGTGATTAATTTCCTCTTGCATATGTTTCAACATTCTTCATGTGTTGTTTTATGAATGCAGTGTTGTATGCAGTTTCCCAATCTTGGCTCCATATTTGATGTGTTCCGTAAGATTACAAACTCACATTTTCACAATCCTAAATAAGGCACCAGTTTACTTATGAATCAAGTTTAATATGCTGAAATTTCAATGATCAATGTTAAAATAAATTTCCAAATATAAACTGATTTATTTCTTTTTATTTAAATTCTCTTTATATATATATATATATATATATATATATATCACCGGTTGTCGTATGGCTATCAAAAGATTATAATTAATGTTAGTCTGATTGGGAATTTGGTAAGCTAGACTGGATACCTGGTGAAACAGTTGTGCAGTAACGCAAGGTTAACTTCCTCAGGTAGCTCACAGCTTTTAACCCACTTTTATGGTCTTGAATAGCAGCACCGCTTGCAGAATAAATTAATGCAACAGCATTACACATAACAAGATTACAACCTACATACATCACCACGATAAGATAAGGGAAATCAGAGCTCGTGCAGAAAGATATAGGTGTTCATTCTTTCGGCGCGCTATACGAGATTGGAGTAATAGAGAGTTGTGAAGGTGGTTCGATGGACCCTCTGCCAGGCACTTAAGTGTGATTTGCAGTGTATCCCTGTAGATTTACATGTAGATGTAGATGTCTTAGCACTAAATAATTTCACGTCTTTTGTGTAAGACTTGCTGTGACTGATGTATAACGATTAGGAAGCCAGATACCATATCATGCAGTCTAAACTAGAGAAGTTAAAAAGAAGTTACGCGTACACCGGGAATCTAACTCGCGAATTCGAGTATTCCAGGGCAAAACACTTCTCCCCCACATTAACTAGGCAGCACTGCTTTTAGATATTTAATGAAGATTCTTGAGGGTATTTTTGTTGTGTCGTTGCAACTAATAAATATGCGTATTTTGTTTTTCACCAGACGCGTTTTGCTTTTTTGAGATAAAGCATCATCAGTGCTCTGTAATTAAGCTATTTACATTTTGATTTGCTTTAAGATCGAGAAACAGTTCGTTAACAATATGTTGGTTTGCACTTACGGTGATTTTCGCTTGACCTCTCGCTTACATCGAGAAATGCCGTCTGCTAGTACGTCTTACAACTATCAGTGTCCAAAGAAGAAAGACGTAAACGATATGCTAGTAGATGGCATTTCTCGATGTAAGCCGTAAGTACACTCCTACATATTGTTAACCAACTGTTTTTCGATCTTAAAGCAAATCACAATGTAAATAACTTAACCACAAACCACTGATGATGCTCTACCTCAATAATGCGAAACGCATCTGGTGAAAAAAAGGCACGCATTTTTGTAGTTGCAACGACAGAACAAAAATACCCTCAAGAATTGTAAAATAACTACGGACAATATGGCTACACAGATGAAGAATTTAATGAAGATAATTGTCGCACATGCGATTCCATTGTTGCCAGATAGCCTTTACTTGACATATATTTTCTATTGAAAATTTCACAACACGAGATTTTTTACAGGCTTTTTGTAATGTCAGTTTGCAGGGGAACGACATCAGAGAGCGTGAATTTTGGTCAAGCCCGGAGAGTCAGATGTAGGCGTGTGGAATGTCGACGGGTTGTTGAATTTAGCTGTATAGGTCCACGTCGCTCTTGCAAGCGCATGTCTTTTTGCCAAGCAATGGTGTCGTTGTCCAACCCAGGCTGTCGCTTGCCGCGCAGCGCTGGCGAAGCCACGGCATACGAACCTCGAATCGTGATCTGCCGCAGAACAGAGGGGAACGCTTGGTCGGAAGGCGACGTCCGCAGGTTGACGCACCGCACGCTTGGAACACAGCCTCTCTCTGTGGCGCGACAACTGGGCCGCAACTATCGGTTCGGCAGCGAGCGGCACTGTCTGGCCCTGGGCTAATCTCGCGCTAATACTGCCCTTATCGGGCTATCGCCAGTGCCATGCGACACCGGCACGATATCGCATCCCACATCTGTCATCGTTCAGCTCCGAACACGGCATGTTATTTAGATCTGATAAAATTTATCTGTAGTCGCCACGAATTAATTAGATTACAGTGAGCTGCCTCTCATCCCGGTTAATGCGGGCCAGAGGCTGCACAGACAACCGAAGAACACAGATGATCCAAAATTAGCATACGCTTTAAGTCTGAGAGGCTAAAGTTTCCGTGGGTACTCGCTTTCAGTACAGCCCAGTTTCATCAGCGCTGTAAATCCGTTACATTTCGTGTTCGATGAGACTCAAGTATTCATCGCGAAGAGCGTCTTTGCTAGCACTAAGGTTCTCGAGCTGAAGGGTTACTGTCGAAATGCACAGCGATCTTCGAATCGAGTCTGCCACCCTGATATAGCGCTAAACTTTCTTTCGATCTTCAGTGTGTGACACCTCTAATTAGTGGTAAAAGTAAGTACAGTAATATGCGTTTAATAAAGAATATTTATCACAAGTAGTGTATTAAACTTTAGATTTCTCAGTGACATATAAAGATTTTATTATTTTTTTATTCACACGTCTCGTTCCGTAGGATCAAATTGAGGAGCAAATCTTGAAGGTCATGGAACGTGTCAGTACATGAAATTACAACATAAAGGTAGTAACAGATGAAATAAAATGTTTATGAACCCAAAAAAAGTCGAGTAATAAGATTAAGTAAACGCAATCAACAATACAATATAACACAATCAGCTTACTTTTTCAAGGAAGTCCTCAGCAGAATAGAAGCAGTGACCCATTAGGAAACTCTTCAGTTTCCATTTGAAAGCACAAGGATTACTGCAAAGATTTTTGAATTCTTGTGATAGTTTATTGAAAATGGATGCAGCAGTATACTACACACATTTCTGTGCAAGATTTAAGGAAGTTCGATCCAAATGCAGATTCGATTTCCGCCGAGTATTAACTGTGTGAAAGCTGTTAATACTTGGAAATTAGCTGATGTTAACAAGAAACGACAGTAAACAATATATATATATTGAGAGGCCAATGTCAAAATACCCAAGGGTCAACAAGAGGTTCGCAAACTTACTCCACTTATTGGCCGAACCGCCCGTTTGTGAGACAAAAAAATCCTTTTAGAATGGCAAGATGTAATACCATACGACACAAGCGAATGAAAATAAGCAAAGTAGAATAATTTTCGTGTCGGACGATCACTTACTTCAGATACCGTTCGAACAGTAAAAATGGCAGCATTAAGTCTTTGAACAAGATCCTGAATGTGGGCTTTTCACAGAAGTTTACTATCTATTTGAACACCTAGAAATTTGAGCTGTTCAGTTTAACTAATCGTATGCCCATTCTGTGAAATTAAAACATCGGGTTTTATTGAATTGTGTGTTAGATACTGTAAAAACTGACTCTTACTGTGGTTTAATGTTAGTTTATTTTCTACAAGCCATGAAATTATGTCAGGAACTGCACTATTTGAAACTGTGCGAACACAACATTCTTTACTACCAAGCTAGATCAGAAATATTTTACAATTACCCGTAATACTAAAGAGCATAACATTTATATAACTCTACCCCACATCACAGGCATTCTCAACACTGTGAATAGTGACCGTTTGCTGTTTGTTGTTAAAGTGAGAGGTCAACCAATTTTCAGCTACCCCCTTTATTCCATAATGGTCCAACTTCTGGAGCAATATTATGTCATCAACACGATCAAACGCCTTAGCTAAATTTGGAAATTTGTGGTAAGTTCCTATGGGACCTAATTGCTGAGGTTATCGGTCCCTAGGCTTACACACTACTTAATCTAACTGACTTACACTAAGGACAACACACACACCCACGGCAGAGGGAGGAATCGAACCTTCGACAGGGTGAGCCACATGAATCGTGACAAGGTGCCCTAGACCGCTCGGCTAGCCCACGCAGGTTTAGTTAAATAAAAACAATTGCCTAACGTTCGAAAACTTTCGCTTAATCTATCCAGTGCCTCACAGAGAAAAGAAAATACACCATTTTCAGTTGTTAAACTACTTCTGAAGCCAAACTGTACATCTGATAGTAAATTCTATGACAAAAAATGATCAACTATCCTTACATACACAATATTTTCAATAACTTTAGCGTACACTGATGGTATAGAAATAGTTCTAACATTGTCTACATTGTCCCTTTCTCCCGTTTCATGAAGCGGCTTTACTACTGAGTACTTTAATCGTTCAGGACACTGACCATTCTTAAAGGAAACATTACAAATATGGCTAAGTACAGGGATAATATGTGCAGCACAGTACTTTAATATTCTGCTAGCCATTCCATCATATCTATGAGAGTCCTTAGTCTCCAGTGATTTAATTATTGACTCAATCTCCCCCTTGTCAGTATCACAGAGGAGCATTTCAGATGTCAATCTCGGAAAGGCATTTGCCAAGAGAGTTATATGATTCCCTACAGAAACTACATTTTTATTTAATTCATCAGAAATGCTCAGAAAATGATTGTTAGATACTGTACATATATCTGATATATCAGTAACAGGAGTATTTTTACACTTCCTTCACAACTGACAATATTTTTTAAATTTTATCCTGCGAATTAGGTATTCTATTTACATACCACATACTCTTTGCCTTCCTAATAACATTTTTAAGCACCTTACAATACTGTTAGTAATAGGCTATTGTAGCTTGATTGTGAATACTTCAAACTTTTTAATACAATTCCCCCTATGTTCTACATGATATAGTTATGTCTCTACTCAGCCACCAAGGCTGCCTTTTACTGCTAGTATGCCATTTAGAATGTTGTAATGGAAAGCAACTGTCAACGAGTATGAGAAATGTGTTAAGGAAAGCATCACGTTTGTCATCTATGTTATCGACACTATAAACATCCTGCCACATTTGTTCCTTAGTGAGGTTTAAAAAACTCTATTGCCATTGAATTAGATTTCCTACATAGTTTGTAAGTGTATGTGACATTTGTTTGAGTACAAAAGACTTTTAGTGTTAAAATTTGTGCATCATGGTCTCAAAGGCTATTCACCCTTTTAATAACTGAACGCCCATCTAGTAATGAAGAACGAATAAAAATATTGTCTTTGGCTGTGCTACGATTCCCCTGTACCCTAGTTGGGAAAAAACACAGACTGCATCAGGTCATATGAGTTTAGGAGTTCTACCAACATCCTTTTTCTTGCACAGTCACAAACAAAATTAACATTGAAGTCGCAACAAATAACTAATTTTTGGTACTTCCTATAAAGTGGACCAAGAACCATCTCTAGCTTGAGCAGAAATGCTCTGAAGTCAGAGTTAGGGGACCTATAAACAACAACAATTAGAAGTTTAGTTTCACTAAATTCAGCTGCCCCTACACAATGTTCAAATAGCTGTTCAGTGCTGTGCCATGATATGTCTATGGGCACAAATGGAATACTGTTTTTTATGTATGTGGCCACTCCCCCACTTCAGAAGGAACTCCATGGAAAACAGGAAGCTAATCTGTATCCTGGTAAAGGAAGCCTCTGAATTGTCAGATTATTTAAGTGGTGCTGTGATATACCAATAATGACAGAGTCAACATCTGTAAGCAGTTCACCAATTTTATCTGTCATATTTCTTGTATTTTGATGAAATGTGCTAATTCCTTCTCTACTTGGAAACCTGACGTCCTCTGAAGGAGATTCCTCTGTTAGAGGGATTTCCTTTAAGCAGGTATACCTGTCAGCTGACTTCAGTTTCAAAAAGGTGAGGCTCTAACAGCAACTACCACAGGAATTTTTCCATGAGTGATCCTACCACTACCCACAACACTGTCACTTGTAAGCTTTGCGAACCTCCCCTTCCCTACCTATTGAGATGCAGGAAATGCCAAGTGAAACCCAATCTACTGATAGACTCAACTGGCACTACTGCCCTCTGCCATCAGTGACTTCTCCAGCGCCATGTTAACATACTTAACAACTGCATTAAGTTGAGGCCAATCATGACACTGAAACAATTGCACCAAATGCACATTAGTGCCACCAGTTAGAGTAGCTGTCTTCACCAGGTCACCACCTACATCACATTCCCCATCCCTCCCTGCCCCACCCACTATCACTACCTGATTATCTTTCGTGAAATTCCTACATATCTCCTCAATGATGTCAATCATCTGAGCCAAACCTGCACTAGTCTTCACAATGCTGGTGACCGGGTACTCACTCCCCATCACTTCCTGCAACTGCTGGCCCACACCTCTACTGTGTGAACTATCTAGCAGCTGAACCTTCTTCTTTCTGTATGACTTTGCAACCGACCTAGGTTTCCTAACTGCTGAGGACTGCTGCATGTTCCCTACATCAACAGCTAAAGAGACTGCTCTTCACTCAACTTTGATAGCTGGTCAAATCTATTGCAGATATGGAAAGTATAACTGTCTGAATACCTTCTCCTCCTGCCTTCTTCCCAACTGCCAGTTCCCACTCCTTCCCCAGCATCCTTCACCCCACTCAATCTATGTAGTTCCTTCTTTGCATATTCTAACTGCACCTGAAGGGCCCAGACCTTACACTTCTGCTCCTCTGTCAACTTATTTCTACTACAGATTCTGCATTGCCAGGAGAGGATCTCGCTAGAATGCCCAATGGTCTCCCCACTGCATTCTCCCCAATGAAAATACCTTGAACAAATACCACACCATAACCCACTACCCAAAACCTACTAAGAGTCCACACTTATCACTCATGGTAAAATTTTACATTTATTGAAAAACTAAACATCTACATTACCTAAGTTCAATTGCACCAGTAGAACTATTTATAGAACTAACGATAGTGGCTCAAAATTCTCTCTACTAAGGAAGCAAGAACTTTTATTGATACTACTAAAGCACAACTAATACCAGTACCAACAAAACTAAACAAAATTTATTAGTTAAAACCAAAAATTCAAGCTGCCACTGGAACACTCAATGAAGTTAAAACAGTGAACGAAAATTTTACTGAAATAATTTCATCAGAGACAATGAGAACCCTCAGCTGAAAACTACCACACGAAATTTACTTAACTGCTTCAACACACAGAAAACTCTAAAAAACACAGCGAGAGAACTTTTCCAAAAGTTTATTAAACTGTTATTTCGCCACAAACAGTATGAGACTCCGTTGAAAGCTGTTAAATTTAATAACTGCATAACATGTGCAAACAACTTCGTCAGAACTTAAGAAACACTACAACTGCAACTGCACACCACAAAATGTAAACTCACTGCTTTATTTGGATGAAGATTGAAAACTACTAAATTTAATATTCGAATTCAGTGCACAAACAACTTTGACAGTACTTAGCTTTAAAGCCGCTACAGCTGTAACCGTGCACTGCTAAATATAAACACACTACAGAGGGGTGAGACTTAGATGAGTAATGTAAGCACACTCATGGAAAACAGACCACTCGAGTAAATAACACAGAAAGAAAGACTGAGATGATTGAAAATCTGGTAACTTACTTTTACAGCAAATATTAACACAAATAAACTTTAAAATTAGTAACTGAAGACTACTATATAACGTAAAGACGCCATATTATCTCTCTCTTTTATAGCTTATCTTCTTGCTCTTGTTGCTTAGCTCTTGTCTAGTCTTGTTCTCATGGGTCTGTATGCCATTTGCAGGCTTGCTGGCTATTCACGTATGTTGAATTACCGTTAAATAACAATTATCAATGTTGAATTTTAAAAATTTGTTCTTGCTCTGAAACCTTTGCCTCTCCTTCCCATTTACGTAAATGCAGCCAGTGTTTTGTACAGGTGGATGATAGTGCGGTGTTTTAATCTAATTCCAAAGTAGCTTAAAATTAGTTTTCTTTCATTTGTCACACTTTACATTGTGAACAACGAGCATTTCAAAGCTATTTACGAAGTCCAATTTTCAGTTAACATAGCACGGATATCTCCAATTGTTGAAAATTTATCTTTCCATAGAACTACACTAGCAGAATCTTGCATTAGATTTGGCTTGAGTCTTATGATGTAATTATTCAGAATTAACAGATATTTCAATTAATTACGACTCAGGAACAACAATATTTAATACCCATAAGAGAGATACTAGAATATGAATGAGAGCTCTGGAGCAGAGAGCATATTTTTTCAAAATTTCTCTATTTGAAACCAATATCTCAGTTTTGTTTTATCCTCCCATCAAAAATTTCTTCATATGAAACCGAGATTTTAGTTATGTTGTTTCCTCGATCACAACGTTTATATATCCACAAACGAAATATTTATTTCATTAAAGAATAAATTTATTCAGTTAAAATTCAACATTAAAGAAGCTAAATTTTAGGAAATAAAAATTCTGAAATTTGTGCTGATTCAATAACTTGAATCAAACAATCCTTATTTTGTCTTGTACGTCATTTAGTAAGTTTTAATCCAACAATTTTTTCTCATTAATTATCATCATCAAACAAGATTTTAGTATAACCATATAGAAGTGTAATTTTATATTTGTTATCTAAAAGTAATAAATTAATTCTCTATATTGTAAAAGTTTAGTTTCTCTTACTCTATGACAATTTAGTGAACATTTCTGCATAACCATTACTATGACTGTTAAGTTCATTTAACAGATTATTAGCAAAATCATTCATGCTCGTTTCGTTT
This sequence comes from Schistocerca americana, assembly GCF_021461395.2. NCBI lineage: Eukaryota > Metazoa > Arthropoda > Insecta > Orthoptera > Acrididae > Schistocerca > Schistocerca americana. The sequence goes on along the minus strand of NC_060122.1, from coordinate 826,329,277 downwards.
TGCAATTAATTTACATAGAAAAATGGAGAATTTAAAATTTTTTAAAATTATAAATTTAAATTTATGCCCCTGAAAATTTTAAAAATTTGAAAATTTAGTTTTTTTAAAATTTAAAACTTTTGACCAAACGTTTTAATTTTTGAGAAGCCTAAATTTTCTGATTTTTTATTCATTTGCACAATTAAAAATTATCAGTTAAAATTCTATGTTATGAACCATAAGATAAAGTCTTTTTACTATACATAATTATACATGCAATTGCATCATTTGGTATAATTTCTTTAAAAATTCACATAATTTCATTGTTCTTTTCTGGGTGGTTATAACATACATTCTTCCAGTCATATTTACTATGTAGATGGGATAATTTAGAATAAAATTGAGTGAATTTACATTTCCATAGTTATTTGATGATATTATTCTTTTAAAATCTCTAAAGAATCAAAAGCTTTTAGAAAGCTATTCGGGGGATCAAAATTCCATAATTATTGAGGAAAAACTTCATTTTTTCCTTTTTTTCACAAACATTTTGTAATTTAACAGGATCGATTAAAGAAGAACCATTTAACTGATTGTTTTCTAAATTACTTTGAAAAATTATGGTAATCAAATAAGCCACATCAAATTTAGCAGAATTATAATAATTGGTAATATTTAGTTCAGAATTCCTTTTCTCATTTAATTTGTGGTCCTCTAGATTCAACATTTAGTTTGAATGAAGAAATAGTATTAACTTCTCTATATTGATCATCATGTTCAACAAACATTCCATCAGGCAGATTAAAATTAATATTTATTGCTTCAAAGCAAATAATTTTAGAAATATTACTAGCAATTGCTTTACCATTAGCTTTAACAATTTGATTATTAAATGCTGAAATTTGACCAATACAATCTTCTTTATCCATAAAGCATTTAATATCACTTTCAAAAACAACTCTAGCTATAAATCTATATTCTATAACCTGCATATATGTGTATGTATATACTACTTCATCCAAATTTTGCAAACTCAATTAATCAGCAGATATTTCTATAATTTTTTCTTTACTATATAATTTATAATGTTTCGTTGTAATATTTGGAAATGAATAAAAAACTAGTGAAACATTTTTGTTTCTTTTTTGGAAAAGTTAATATTTTTTTCAGATCAGATAATCTACTCAATTATATTAAAAAGTTAATGAAAATAAATGATAGACTGGGAACCAAAAATAAGAGTTACTGAAAAATATAAAAAGTAAACATGGTAAATTTTTACCAGATTCTATTCGATGTACAATAATAAGACCAAGTGATTGTGGAAAAACAACATTAATGTTTGTTCATTGAACCCTCTGCCAGGCACTTTATTGTGAATAGCACAGTAATCATGTAGATGTAGAAGAGATGTAGACTGATAATTATATCCAGGATGGTGAAACTGCAAAAGTTAATCATTTGTGTATTCTCTCTAATAATTTAGATCAACCAAAATATCAAGTATTTATAAAGATGCTTAAAAAATTTGAAGATAAAATTAATACAAAAATTACTATTTTTATTGAAAATAATGATAAAATTATTTTATTAGATGAATGTCAAGATAATTCAGATGTAGTTCTTGAAACCCACATTATCGTAACGTAATATTTAACTAGAGATAAACTTAGAGAAATAGATTGTTTTTATTTATTTCAAAATTGTTTAAAAATACCAAAACAATTAGTTAGGGACAAACTCAACTTTTAAATATTTTTAGACAAGCTGAAACAAATTTGAATCATATCTATCATGAATTTGTTGGGGGATAGTTTAAAGAACTGTTTAGTAAACGTTGAACTATGGTTGAATTTGGTTTTATAACAATAGATATGACAAGAAAAATTAATAATGGCAAATGCAGAGAAAAGATCAGGAATTTTTTAAACATTAAATGTTATATATACAAACATTAAGGATAAACATTTAACATATATAAATGCTGATAGTAAATGCCATCATAAAGCATTGAACATAAATCTTAAACATAAAAATGTTAAACATAAGAATGTTGATGCAAACCTTAAACATAAAAAAGTTTAATATAAAAACATTGAACACAAATGCTAAACATGGAAACTTTGAACATAAAAACATTGAACACAGAATAAAAATATTATTAATTTACTTTTGTTATTACAAACAATTAAAAGAAACATTTTAATTAGTGGAAAATACCAAGAACAGAGTATGAAAAATTTAAAGAGAAGCTCACCCAGTTATTGATACAATTCAGCAAGTTAAATAAGAAATCGAAGGTGTAGGTGATAATGTTCTGGAAGAAGAAAACAGAAGAGCTGAAAAAAAGGTTCTCTATCGTGATTACACAGAATATGATGGAGCTATACTAGAACTTAAGTCTTATGAAAATCCACAATCTGATTATACATTAAGTGAATCAGAAACACAGGATTTATTCGAGAAATATGGAGAATAGATTAAAAGTAAAAACAAGACATGGGCTGTAAAAATATATTGAAGATAGAAAAGTATATGTTAGTGAAAGAATGTTAAAGTATGTTAATCATAGTGAAGATTAAGTTTCTGGAGTAAGTCCCAAAGGCATAACCAAATATATTGTCGAATTACCAGTTGATTTCAATGGAGATAAATTAATTTTTGGTGAAAAGTAATATGGAGGACAGATGGATTAATGAATCTTCTAACTAAAAACAGATTACTATGATTGATATGAAGAAAAAATTTAATATTGTTGATTTGTCTAATTGTGCAGATGTATTATATAATAAAAGGACATTGTATTCTGTGAGTAACCTAAATAAAGCAAATAAGGGTTTTTGATAAAAAATTCTTGATGACTTAAAAAAAATAAGGACATTTGATTAAAAAATTGTTGATGACTATCTCCCAAACTTAAGAAGACCAATCAGAGATTCTTTATATGGTTCAGAGATAAGTTCAACTGACAAGAAGGGTAAAGGCTTAGTAAAGAAATATACAAAAAAAATCAAATGAATATTTTTGGAAATATGGCATACGCTAAACTCGATAACGATTTAGAAAAAATAAAACATTTTCAATCACTATAACCAAAAATTAATGATGGTTAACTTCAAAAGTTGGAGATTTTCTATCAAAAATCAAAGATTATTTTTTCTAAAAAATCAAATTATTCCATCAACAAAAGAACAAAAAATTTAGGAAGAATTAGCTCAGAATTAAAAAAATAAAACCATCATCACAGTCAATAAAAACAAGATTTAAAGATATTCAGTCTGTAGTAAACTCGGAAATAGATAATGAAATTAAAAAAATATAAAAAATATAACACCATTTTAATGTAACTAAAGGTTACATTAGTATTAAATGTAGAAGAATTGTTAGTATAAATGATCCAGTTCATGTGAAATATGCAGTGGACAAACAATACTTTATTAATGAACTATGGAATCTTATTACTAAAGCTGAATATCCCAATATTTTAACACACCTGAGCAATTATATCGGTAAAACTGATTTTGTTTGGTTTAATGATACTAATCTATCTAATCACTTTACAAAGAAAGAAATAGAAAATGTTTATTAAGATTACTTCTCAAAAACAAATTTAACACCACACTTAAGTGATTTAAGTAATCATATGTTAAACAAATAATTGAATTTACTTTTATGACTAAGGATGAACAAAAATATATAATTTCAATGAATATGATTTCATTATAGAAAGTTGTTTTTGGTAAAAATATAAACAGAGATTTAACCATTAATGATTTTTAACTTTCGATGAGTGTTTCTTTTTTCAACCTTTACAACGTATCTCCTGACATCCAATCAAAAAAAATAGTGTTCAAATCAAATTTTCTAACTGTAAGATTAAAAGATCCTGTGAAATCTATGCCAATTGATGTAAAGTTAATTACAGTTGCTGAAATAATTTTAATATCTTTTATTGCATGTAAATGGACAATCATAATCACATCTACTGTTTCAAGCATAAATAAAATATTTGCAGAAACACATAATTGGCATAGTGTAACAACTAAACATGGATAACAAAAGAATTGAATGTCTATGTTCAAGTTTTAATTTGAAAAAAGCAAATTTTTTAAAAAGTTCCAGGTAATCGATTAAATATTTGTGAAGAATTGTTAATGAAATACATAAACCAATTAGCAAAAATTAAACAAAAATCTAATTTCTTTTGGGCAGACGATTTATCACATGCTGATTTAGTCTAAATGGATTCTATAAAACTAAAAGGCATTTCACAAACAAAGTATACTAATATTTGTTAACTGTTATAAATGTTTTAAAATTTGCTAGTACTATTACAGGTAAAGATAAAACAGTTAAAATATAGTTACTTCTTTTAAAAAATATCGAAGTCGAAAAACCAAAAAATTTTTACAGGCCAATACTGGTAAAGAATTTCATAATGAAGAATTTCAATAATTAATGAAAACATTAATATTAGTTATTACTCCACATTTAGTGAAGTAAATACATGAGTTTTTGAATGACTTAATACAATATTAATAGAAAAAATGTAGGCAAAATTTGACTCAAAAGGAAATTATAAAAGTTTTGAACTTTTTCCGAAAGTTGTTGATGAATATATTAACACATTACATTGAACAAGAAAAATCAAACCAAAAAATGTAAATAAAGATAATAACAAAGAATTGTTGGAAACTGTTAATGTAACCAATTCTTTAGATACTTGTGTTAAATTAGAACAGGTGATAAAGTAAGAATATGTCAATTACAAGAACGTTTCAGGAATGGATATACTGTATATATGGATATACTGTATATTTGTTGTTATTCATTCTAATCCAGTCACATGTAAATTAATAATGGTGAAGAAATAAAAGAAAATTTTTATGAACAACAACTACTGAAAACGGAATGTCCAGATGTTTATCCTGTTGTAGATGTTTTGGAAAAGAAAGGTAATTTTAAATGGTTGGATAAATAAAAGTAATGTTGTGTTTCAAAATGTTAGTAAAAAAACATTATATATAATGGAAGTTAGTTATTTAAAATTTAAACATGTTTGGAATTGAAAATAATTTTCTTTACCCAGAATGAGATTTTCACTCTGCTGTGGAGTGTGTGCTGATATGAAACTTCATGGCTGAGTGCTTGTCCTTGGGTAGCTCAGTTGGCAGAGCACTTGCCCACGAAAGGCAAAGGACCTGAGTTCGAGTCTCAGTCCGGCACACAATTTTAATCTGCCAAGAAGTTTAGATTTTCGTTATGTTTATCATTTTATTAAAGTAGAGAGAGTATATTTTCAAACTCATACAAAAGCTGACAAAAATGATTTGAGATGGGAAGTATCAGAAAATTTTAAATTTCAGTTAACGAAATCAGGTTGTTTTAACGAATTTTGTTTATTAGATGTATATAATATTCATTATAATCGTTATTTTAAATTTTATCATGCAAATAAATTAGATTGATGTTCTAAGAAACGGTTGCTACATAGTTATGTAGTCATATAATTGTTGAGAATAATTATTCAAAGTATTGAAATAATTATGACATCAAAATATTCTTAAAGTTTCCTTAAGTCAATTATATAAATTTATTGAATCTTGTATGTAATTAATTCTTAAAAATTCTTCACAATTTGTATGTCTCTTTCTTATAACATTTATATCTTTTTGAGTTATTTTAATGGGAGTTCGAATACCATAGCAATCATAATTAAAACTATTATCACGTTTCTTAAAATAAGAAAAACCGGTCTTAATTTTCATCAGTTAATTGTTTAGCAACATGTGCCAATAAACTTTATTTGTTCGTTTTATCACATAAAGTTTGTACAGTTCTATCATATACTTCATCAGATTTTTCACACATTTATCCTCAATTTTATTTAGATCTTTAAAATGCTGTATTTGACATTCATAAAGTTGTACTGATGGTAAAACGTCTTCATAAATCCAATATTGAAAAATTTCTGCTAAAGATATCTTTGATTTCATATTTAAAGAACACAAACCAAGTTCACTTATAAACTTTGTATTTGAATGTAAGTGTAGCAGTGAACTATGCCTTAATTCTTTATATTTTTTACGATTAACATTGTCTTTCCAAGTTTAGCTATAATTGACAAATTCCAAAATATCACAAATATCTTTTACATTAAACCGTGTATAATTTCATCATTAATAATTATTAATACCTTTTACCATGATATATAATTTTGTTATTGTTTAGATCTAAAAGACTTCCTTAATAAATTAATAAAGTTTATTAATTTTTATTTTTTAGCTTCTAATAAAGATTTTCTATAAATGTAGAATGTTAATGTGGAATGATGTGTCCATTATGCAATCAAAAGAAAGTAGTCATAAGGAAATGAAAATAACAATGCAGAATACACCTTCAACCATGGGTTGTATTAATTGTATAAAAAAAAACAAAAACAATATAGGGAAAAATATTCTGGAATAAAAACACTATTTAGCTGTGAAAATTTTAAAAAAGAATTTAAAAATTCTTAAAATACACTCCTGGAAATTGAAATAAGAACACCGTGAATTCATTGTCCCAGGAAGGGAAAACTTTATTGACACGTTCCTGGGGTCAGATACATCACATGATCACACTGACAGAACCACAGGCACATAGACACAGGCAACAGAGCATGCACAATGTCGGCACTAGTACAGTGTATATCCACCTTTCGCAGCAATGCAGGCTGCTATTCTCCCATGGAGACGATCGTAGAGATGCTGGATGTAGTCCTGTGGAACGGCTTGCCATGCCATTTCCACCTGGCGCCTCAGTTGGACCAGCGTTCGTGCTGGACGTGCAGACCGCGTGAGACGACGCTTCATCCCGTCCCAAACATGCTCAATGGGGGACAGATCCGGAGATCTTGCTGGCCAGGGTAGTTGACTTACACCTTCTAGAGCACGTTGGGTGGCACGGGATACATGCGGACGTGCATTGTCCTGTTGGAACAGCAAGTTCCCTTGCCGGTCTAGGAATGGTAGAACGATGGGTTCGATGACGGTTTGGATGTACCGTGCACTATTCAGTGTCCCCTCGACGATCACCAGTGGTGTACGGCCAGTGTAGGAGATCGCTCCCCACACCATGATGCCGGGTGTTGGCCCTGTGTGCCTCGGTCGTATGCAGTCCTGATTGTGGCGCTCACCTGCACGGCGCCAAACACGCATACGACCATCATTGGCACCAAGGCAGAAGCGACTCTCATCGCTGAAGACGACACGTCTCCATTCGTCCCTCCATTCACGCCTGTCGCGACACCACTGGAGGCGGGCTGCACGATGTTGGGGCGTGAGCGGAAGACGGCCTAACGGTGTGCGGGACCGTAGTCCAGCTTCATGGAGACGGTTGCGAATGGTCCTCGCCGATACCCCAGGAGCAACAGTGTCCCTAATTTGCTGGGAAGTGGCGGTGCGGTCCCCTACGGCACTGTGTAGGATCCTACGGTCTTGGCGTGCATCCGTGCGTCGCTGCGGTCCGGTCCCAGGTCGACGGGCACGTGCACCTTCCGCCGACCACTGGCGACAACATCGATGTACTATGGAGACCTCACGCCCCACGTGTTGAGCAATTCGGCGGTGCGTCCACCCGGCCTCCCGCATGCCCACTATACGCCCTCGCTCAAAGTCCGTCAGCTGCACATATGGTTCACGTCCACGCCGTCGCGGCATGCTACCAGTGTTAAAGACTGCGATGGAGCTCCGTATGCCACGGCAAACTGGCTGACACTGACGGCGGCGGTGCACAAATGCTGCGCAGCTAGCGCCATCCGACGGCCAACACCGCGGTTCCTGGTGTGTCCGCTGTGCCGTGCGTGTGATCATTGCTTGTACAGCCCTCTCGCAGTGCCCGGAGCAAGTATGGTGGGTCTGACACACCGGTGTCAATGTGTTCTTTTTTCCATTTCCAGGAGTGTACATTCATAACTGTGATCATAATCAATCAAGAAAACAGAAAATAGCTTTCAATTATCAAAAATATAAAGAAAGATATTATCAAATTTGAATGTCTTTCTCGGTAATTTGTTAGTAAAGTGTATGTGATAACACATTGTAACCTCCCCAATCGCAATCTGACTGAAAGTATAAGCTGTCACGAAAATGATGAAAAACAATTCAGTGTTAAAGAAACTTCAGTGACAATGAAAATTCAATTAAACCGAAATATCGGTCTTTGGCCCTGTGCAAAAAAATCAGAATTAAAGTCTTACCTCACTATAACTGCATGTCAAATTTCTGCTCTTATTGTTGCCCACGGCTTGGAGGAACTGCATTGCAAATAATATATTTTTTTTTGAAATTTAACTGAAACTTTTCTTTGAGGGAAGTGGAACGAAATCGTTAGTTCAATTAAATAAATTTTTTTTGTAATAATTGCTTTGAAATCAAAATTATTATTGGGGCACCTGTTGGAAATTAATTACAATAAATAAACTTTACATTATCTGATGATTACCTACATTAACAATATACCTCATTCAGCATTTTGACCAGAATGCCATGTCGACGCTCGCCGACTGCATCCCGCTCGCGACTGTGACAGGACTAGACCACTACTCCCGACAGACTACATCACACAACTGCACTGGGCTGCTACTACTGACCGACTGCTCTGCATGACGACTACTAGTGTACTACTCGCAACACTCGCGCGGTGAAGCGCAGACTAACCACGATAAATGGCTCTCTGGTCAGAGACTCTGCAATGCCTCGCCATCGCCGCCTCACAACATACGTGTTTCATAACCCTCCACTGGGGGGGCAAAAATTTGGCAGCGATGGTGAGTCATTTGGACTTGCCATCACAAGAAATTTTTACAATTTACAGAATATTCAAATGTAGTACATAAATTAAATGTGGTGCACACGCACCGAGTACAAAATATATAAGACAAAGACAAAATGTAAGTACAAAACATAGTAGCAAATCAGAAAACTGTATATACAAATTATTTGACAGATAACAAAGTGCACACGCACTGAAAAAATTCTTTAGCATTTTCAGAACAAATAAACAGAATGGCAGAAAATTATGTTGATAAGTGACATGAGTGTACTCGCACTGGAGTTGAGAACATATCAGCAAATGACGAAATGTATATACAATGAGTAACAAATGACATAAGTGCATACCCACTGAAGTATTGAACATACAGAATGAGTACAAATCATATTGAAAAATGAGAAAAGTGCACAGGTACTGAAATTCAGTAGAAAACATATCAACACCTAACATAAGTGCACATGCACTATAGTTCAGAACATATCATTGAAATAAAAAATGTATATACAATATAAAAGACAAGAGTGTACATATACTGTACTTCAGAACAAATCAAAAAAATGTCTTTAGCATTTTCACAACAAATAAAGATAATGGCAAAAAATCATATCGACAAGTGACATAAGTGTACTCGCACTGGAGTTCAGCGAATCGAAAAAAAATGTATAGCCCATAAACATAAATGATGTTAGCAAAAAAAATGATCTTCACTATGTGACAAGAATTAGGATAGGAAAGGGAAGGATTGCATCATGGTTGTAGCACTTTAGATTGCACACAGCTGTTCTGAAAGTCCATATCTTTCCACAGAAGTACAACACCAAGTGACACAATTTGAAGTTCTTTTCCCATCAGAATTTATCAGCGTAGCCAAGACACTGAACTGTCGTAGTAATGTTCCATGTTTTCATTTTGGCAGTACATTAGGTACACCAAACAGTGGGACCATAATAACGTCTTCATCGCTCACGGTGGTGGACAGCATGTTGTGTCAACACCACGCTCTTACAAGGCACACCAACGTAGAATTAGTGCAAAACCAAAGATAGTGCTCCATGATCACTAGGATAGACAGGACAAATGGACATTGCAGTAATTCAGGGTAGTTATCTCATAAGGTGAAGGACATTAAGTCACATACCATTCTTCATTAGTAGTTTGCGGCATTCATAGCCCAGTTATTGAACATTTCTGTACCAAGTATGTAGTATTACAGAAAAATGTTCATTAATTGTTTTACATAGAATCAGTAGCCTTCTTTTCCTAGTTACAAAGCATTATTAAATAATCGCATTCTTTTCCAGTTACAAAGTATAGAATAGTTAATTAATCATTTGTCATTCCAATATAGTATTAATCATTAGCCTTCTCCTAATTACAAGCATTATTAAACAATCACATTCCTTTCCAGTTACAAAGTATGGCATAGTTAATTAATCATTTGTCATTTCAATATAGTAAGAATCATTAGCCTTCTCCTAATTACAAAGCATAGCATCATTTGTCATTTCAATATAGTAAGAATCACATTCTTTTCCAGTTACAAAGCATAATTAAGAATCATTAGCCTTCTTCTAATTACAAAGCATTATTAAACAGTCACATTCTTTTCCAATTACAAAGCATAGCATAGTTAATTAATGATGTGTCATTCCAATATAGTATTAATCATTAGCTTTTTCCTAATTACAAAGCATTATGAAACAATCACATTCATTTCCAATTACAAAGCATAGCATAATTAATTAATCATTTTCCAAGTGACATATTATTCATTGCTGTTCAGCATTACTCAGAACTTTCTCAAACTGGTATCACTATTTGGGACTGGTAATACATTTTTTTTGTCAGCAATGCATTGCGTTGGGATCGATAATTAATTGCTGAGGCATAACACTATTTGATTTTGACCTATTGCTGCAAATGAGGATAGGTAACGTCATTCGTCATGAGTCAGCTGTAGCAAGGTTATGTAACAAGGCAGTATATGTTATCATATTTGTAAATGATAAACACAAATGGGTAAAAAATAAAAATGCAAGTACTAGAACAGGTATAATAAGTAACAGGTTTAGTAAGTATCATGAAAAGCTTCTCCTGGAAAAAATACAAAGTGGATTATTGACCTGAAAGAAGAAACGCACACTATGATGAAAAGTAGTGAACTTCGAATTAACAGGTAGTGAAATGTGTATAAAAATGTGTTCCATAGCTGTCCTTTCCAAAACTTTCCGTCATCCTACTATGCAATATAACACCTGCTGTCAAAACAAACTGCAACAAATACTTAAATAACTACGTAGCATAAATACATAACTTCAACATTATCAATCACTTCATTATCCATATTATCATAACTTCATTATTATCATCACCTGTAAAGAAAAACTTCATTATTCATAACAGCATATTCTTCATCATTATTCATCAGCATTCATTATCATCTGCAAAAAATCACTTCATTACTCATTACACAACTATTCCTTATCTCTAGCATATTTCATCACTAAAACTAAGATGTGTAGTTCTGTCTGACAGCCTGCATCAATCACCTTGTATTCTGAAAGAAAAAATTAGTTAAGACTGCTATTCTATGATGAGTGTAGTATATTCTTGTTAATGTTTGTTAATCCTGATCCATTTACTCTTCCTCATAAAGGTATTGCATCTTCTTTCATTTATTCCGTAGGTGAAATTCCCGTTTCTGTTGAATTTATTTCTTACACGCATCATTTCTTTCTGAAATTGACGAACAAAGATTAATGTCTTGCATTTAAATCATATACCCACTAAATAATGACTCGTTTATGGTGACATAATTAACCATACAGCATAACATTACAGAAAACGTAATATGTCAAAGACATTGACAGTGTTCAGATGCAAAAATGTACACAGAATAATACAATGCAGCAGCAAAAAGCAAAAAAAAAAAAAAAATGTAAAACAGTCACGATCTTGAGATGTCATAGGGCAACAAAAATGTCAAAGTCAACTGGTGTGTGTTATATCTTAGCTATTTCACAATGCATATAAACAAAACATGAAAACAATCGTACATAAAAAGACAAAATGTGACGTTCGTTGTGTTCAGCTTGTATGTAGTGTAGTTAATAGAGGCGAGAATTAAAGACTTTAATGGAGAGAGAATTTGATAAAATTACTACGTCATTACATAGAATTGCACAATTATTCATAAAATACGTAAGTTCGTCTGGAAAAATATGCACGGTCTGATGTGTAACGACAAGAAGAGCGACCTGCTAACCTTACCTTGCCAGGCACTTGGCAATAAAAAATACGATAATCATCAGTAATTAGTCATGTGAATATAATTGCATTAGTAAATGGCATCATAGTGTGTTGAATCATACAGTGTCTTCATTCAATAAAGGGTTTAATATTTGACCAATGGTGGTTGCCTTTCGATTTTCTGGTTCTCAAAGTTTCAACGTGTACAACATTGGGGTGAGGGATGCTGCGAATCCGATATGGACCTGCGTATAGAAGTTCAAATTTACTGCACTTACCTTTTAATTTACTGGATAAATAGTGTGTACGTACTAATATTTTCTGTCCAACGTGAAAGTCGCGGCGTGTACAAACCTGTTTTTGCTGTCTTCTCCGGCGCTCTGCGGCACGTTTGATGTTGTTCAGCGCAATGTCAATTATTTCATGGTGTCGTAGACGACGACATCTAGGGAAGTTTACTAATTCTTTAATTTTGTTTGGTGGTTCAACGTTTTTCAATATAACAGATGGAGATAGCATAGTGGATTCATTTGGAATGGAATTAATTACATCTTGGAATGAGAGTATGTGTGTATCCCAATCAATATGTCTTTTGTGGGAGTATATTCAGCACAGCTTACCAATTTCTTTCATTAATCTTTCACACGGGTTCGAAGAAGCATGGTACTTGGATATATAAATCGGAGAAATGTTTCTAGCTCGTAACATACGTGTCCATATGCCAGAACGAAATTGAGATCCATTGTCAGAAATTATTCTCATCACATGCCCTACATGAAATAGAAAATGTTTTACAAATGCTTTCGAAACAGTTTTAGCAGTAGCTTTGCGTAATGGAGTGAAAGTAACAAATTTTGAAGTGAGCTCAACAGCGACAAAGATGTAGCAAAAACCTCTGTTAGTTCTCGGAATTGGACCAAAAATATCTACTGCGGCCATATGTCTTAATTTAACAGGTACAATGGGATATAAAGGAGGAATATGTGAAGTGGTGTCTGATTTAGCTTTCTGGCAAATTTTACAAGACGCTAAAACTCGTCGTATACGTTTCTCCATGTTAGTAAAATAACAGTTCTGTCTCAGTATAAGAAAACATTTTCGTGCTCCGTAATGTGCGTAACTTAAATGAGTGTACCAGATTAATTTGTTAACAAGTTCGTCAGGAATGCATAATAACCAGTTGTTGCTGTCAGTATGAGAGCGGGGAAACAGAATGTCATTGCGTACAGTGTAATGGTTTCTAATCGTAACACTATTCCTATCTTGCCAAAGGTGTTTAATTTCTTTCCACACATTGTCTTTATTTTGCTCTTGTGCTATGTCCTGTAAAGACGATGAAATAAAGTTTTCAAATGCAACTTGCTGAATGTAAATGACACTGAAATTTGCTTTGCAGAAGTTGGTTGCTACGTCTTGCTGATTGTTGCTGAGAGAACGCGATAGTGCGTATGCTATAACATTTTGCGTGCCGGGAATGTGAACTATTGTAAAATTAAATTCCTGTAAATAAAGTTTCCATCTGCTTAATCTGTCGTGAGTAAATTTAGCCGAAAGTAAAAATTGTATCGCTCTGTGGTCTGTGTAAACGGTGGTATGTCTGCCATAAAGAAAGTGCCTAAATCTCGTAAAAGCCCATACAACACATAATGTTTCAAGTTCTGTAACAGAATAATTTCGTTCAGCAGGTGACAGAATGCGACTTGTAAATGCGATGTTTTTAATTACTGTAGAGCCATCTTCTTCAATTTCCTGGAAAATGTGTACGCCTAAAGCGGTGTTAGAACTGTCGGTGGCAATGGAAAAATTTCTGGTAAGACCGTGGTGCGATAAAAGTGGTGCATTCAACAGAGCATGTTTCAAGTTCATGAATTCAGAGTGTGCTTGCTTATCCCAAGACCAAATACTGTTTTTACCTGTTAATTGGCATAATCTAGGTGTGTCTAAAGCAGAATGATGAATAAATTTACGAAAAAAATTAATTAAACCCAAAAAACTGCGTAATTGCTTCTTCGTCGTAGGAACAGTAATGTCACGTAGAGCTTGAAGTTTTTCCGGATCAGGTGCAATGCCTTCTGCTGAAATTACGTGTCCAAGAAATTTTATGGAAGTTTTGCCAAAGTGCGATTTACTAAGATTAACTGTAAGTCCTTGTGCACGAAAAGTTTGTAACAGTTGTTCAAGAATCAGATTGTGTTCAGACCATTTAGCTTCTGCAATAAGAATGTCGTCTACGTACGTTGTAATTCTGTCCTTAAGTTCTGTCGGAAGTATTGTGTTCAAACCGCGAATAAAAGCTGCAGAAGAAATAGTTAAGCCGAACGGTAATTTGCGAAATTGATAACAGTCGCCAAAACAGAGAAAAGCTGTATATTTTCTGCAATTCGGATGAAGTTGAATTTGCCAAAATCCCGATTTCAAATTTAATGTAGAATAAATAGCTGTACCATGAAATTTCTGTAAAAGTTCCTCTCGTGTCTGTGGTCGATCTGTTTCATTAATAATAATGTCATTAATGTGACGTGAATCAAGTACGAGGTGAAGTGAGCCATCTTTTTTCTTAACAATATGTAGTGGGTTTATGTACGGACTAACTGCCGGTTCTATAATTCCTTGGTCAAGCATATCCTGCAATTCCTTTTTAACCTGTTCTCTATAAATATACGGAATGGGATAATGCTTTGCTTTAAATGTGTTGTGCTGTTTGACTTGAAATTCATACATAAAACCGGACATAGTACCAGGAATGTTGTCAAAAACTGGAGCTTGCTGTAAAAGAATTTTGTGTAATTGCGTTCGTTCGTCGTCTGTAGTTGCACTGCTTTGTCTAATTTTATCGGAAATCATTTGCATTACATCGTAGTCAACTTCGTCTGGAGTATTATAGTTGTGTACGTACGTATCAGTGAACAATGTGGGATTACAGTCTATGTTACGTGATACGGAAATGACCTCTGTGCGGTTAATTGTTTGTTCTTCCGCAGATAGTGAGTGCTGAAATTCTATAGCAAATTGTATATTTTCATCCTTCAACATTAAATAAGAATTCTGAAAATCAATGACTGCGTCGTGTTGTACCAGAAAATTCGTACCTAAAATAACGTCTATTGTCAATAAAGGAACAATCCAAAAATTAGAGTGGAAAGTATGACCTCCAATACAAAATGATAAATGCGTCTGTAATTTAACGTCTACTCCTTTACTCGATACTGCTCCTTTCACTTTTGTTTTGCCTAAAGGTAATGTCGGATAGGTATTCTCTTTGTTACACTCGTTAAAAGTTTCTTCATTTATTACTGATATACGTGAGCCGGAAACAATTACTGCTGAGAATTTCGATGAACCAATTTTAATTTCGATAACAGGATGAGAAATGGTTTTCTGAACAAATGGTATTTCCTGCAAGAGAGTGTCTCTGATATCGTCAAAAGTAATTACGTTTTCGTGAACAACATTTTGCATGTCTAAGGTAGTGCTTTTATTATTGGAAGATGCGTCCTGTACAGTATTTAGTCAGATTCTATCTGACGTGTTATTATTATTAGTAGGATTCTGTGGCATTTCTACTATTTGAACTGTTCTATTACTTCTTCCAGATGTATTACGCTCTGGATGATACCTACTGTCGGGTTCATTCATGAGAATAGGTCCTTGTGTATAATTTTGCTGTTGGTATGTCCGACTGTTGTTAGATGTACGCTGAAAATTGTTCTCATTATTTTTACGTCTGTCGTAATAGTAATTCCTATACGGTGTATTGCGATAGGAATTGAAATACTGTCTTCTCTGTACGTAGTTGTTTCCTTGCTGCCGTGCGTTACTATTTGTTGGATCTGGGACTATACGTGCACGCGGCGGAACATTAAAACCTGGTTGACCTTGTGCATTCCATTGTTGGTTAGGTGTGCTAACCGGCTGGTTTTGATGTTGTTGTTGTGAAACACCTCTATTGTTACTAAAGTGTGGTTCCTGTTGCTGAAAATTTTGAAGGTATTGATAATTAGAATTTTGGCTGTTATTAAAGTTTTGGTAGTTGTCGTTCCTAAAGCGTCTGTTACCTTTTCTATTGAAATTACGTCCCTGATCATAATTACTGTAAGTTTCTTGACCTTGGTTATTATACGAAAAGTTTTTGTTTACAAAAGAATAATCAGATTGTTGTACTTCCAAGAGCTGCAACAAATCTCTGAATGCTGAAATATTTTCTTTTTGCTGACCCTTTAGAAGTGACACTCGTAATGACCGTGGTAATTTAGAGATGCATAATTGTATAAGTGCGAATTCACTGTACGGTTCATTTAGGTACTGGTTTTGTTGCACCATGTGCTCAAAAAATTGCGTCACACTGGGAAAATTTGAGTTCTCGTAATTTGGCAAACTAATTAACTGATCTTTAATTCCGCGCTGTGTCGTCTTCGACCAATACACTGACAGAAAAGCATTCTGAAACTCTTCTACTGAATAACATTGCCTCGCGATCGGTCTCATACGAGTTGCCGGTTCGCCTTCCAAAAAACTGCAAATAAATTCAAGTTTGTGTGTTACAGGCCAAGTCGGTGGAAGAGCAAAGCTAAATTGTTGAATCCAATCCAGTGGGTGAATCTGCGTTCTATCGTTTTTAAAAACTTTAAACTTTGTAATCGAAATTATCATCTCTGTGTGATGGAACAGGTTCAGGATCGTAAGAGAATCTATTGAACTGTGGTTGATCGGAATCTAAGTCCCGTACTCTCTGTAGATTACCCAAATTATACGCGCTGCGTGAGTCTGACAAATGTTCATAAAGTGGCGTCTGTTGTGGTATGTTATTAACTGAAATGTTTTTCATCTCTGTTACTTCTTGTTGTAAACTCGACAATTTTCTACGCAACGTGTTATTAGACGAATCGATTTCATTAATTGTCTGCTGTAAATTTTGAAATTCAGGTGTTTGGTTAAATGAAATCGGTGTAGTATCGTCTGATTTATTATCATTATTACTTTCAATAGCATCAATACGACTGGCTAATTCATCATATTTTTCAGTCAGTATTTTTGCCTGATCATCGGTTTTAGAATCGGACGCATTAATCTGTTTTTGCAACTTACGTGTAGTTTCGCTCAGTTTTTTAACATCAGCTTTGATGACATCGCAATCCTGTGTTAGTTCTAATTGTTCGAATCTGTCTGTCACTGTTTGAATATTTACTGTGTGTGTATCTGTTTTTGATTTAAGATCAGAAATTTCATCCCGTAATTCCGCGTTCAACTGTTCCATGGTATTAATTTTGTCGGACACTGTAGTAATATTATTGTCTACATACGTCTTCGCTTTCGCGAACATTTTACGTTTGTCTTTTTGTGTTTGTGCAGTGATTGTTTCCATGACTTGTCGTTTTACTTTGTTTTGATCCTGAATAAATTTGCGGAAACGCGTATCACTGTTTTGTATGTGAAGATTAAAGCGTTCGTCAATCTGAGTGTTCTGTTGGTCGAATTTCGCGTCGATCTTTTCATTCATTGTGTGCGAAAGTTCTGCTGTCATTGCTTTAAACTCGTCGCGTAATTGTGTAGCTTTTTCAGAGCATTGTTTAGCGACTGTACTAATTTCCACTCTAAGTGTTTCTGTTGCGACTATCTGCATTTCCCTTAATTCTTGCGCAACAGACCTAATTTCTTCGCTACTTTTCTTTGAGCTAGCCTCAATTTCCTCGCGTAACTGTTCCTTAGTGTCATGACACTGCGCGGCAACGGCTCTAATTTGTTCACTAAGCTGTCTGGAATTGTCGTCTAATTTTTCATTTAAGTATTGTTTGAGTTTTTCATTATCTTGTTTGTTAACTTCCCTAAGTTGTCTAAAATCTTCACTTTGTTTTTCATTCTGTTGTTTGACCTGTTCACTAAGTTTGTCTTGTTTTTCATTCTGTTGGTTCCTAAACTGTAGCATTATTGCCATAAATTGTTCCAAAGTAACATTACCTACTCCATTATCTGTGCTGTTTCATTGTGTACCTGGAATTGTCGCGCTTTGTGTGACCATTTGGTCATTCTGCATTTTACAAAAAGGTTTACCAATCAAATGTACACTATCAGTCATTATTTCGGAATTAAATAAATCCGGCGTACTTTGTGTATCCTGTTCATTTTCATTAAAAATATTTGTCTGTACGTTACTTGAATTTTCCAAATCGGGTGTGTTAAGCTCAGCAGCGCTCATTACAATAGAGTGCCCCGCATCATCAATTGTTGTCACATTAACAGAGGAGACAATTTAGTTCGTTTGTTCATCATTAAGATCTACATCATTATTGGTGGTTGGAATGCATTGATTGTTAATGAACGCAGGATTGTCATCATGACACTGCATGTCACAAGTCCTATTGGTAAAGTTGTTTGAGCCGGTAATTTCGTTCGTAATACCTCGCGATACACTATTCACAGTCTTTCGCGGCATTTTTACAATAGTCACAAATATTCACAAAACAAATAAGCACAAATGCAAAAACAACACACAAATACAACAGAGCAAACGAATTGTCGTTGATCTGTGGAAAGAAAGTCACAAAATTAGTGAAAGTGTAGCGCCAAATCCTAATTATACTTAAGCAAATAAGAGCAGATATCTGACTGTTTTTCAAAAGACTCTCAACGAAATACGATCCTGGACTAGGTGTCGCCAAGTGTAACCTCCCCAATCGCAATCTGACTGAAAGTATAAGCTGTCACGAAAATGATGAAAAACAATTCAGTGTTAATGAAACTTCAGTGACAATGAAAATTCAATTAAACCGAAATATCGGTCTTTGGCCCTGTACAAAAAAATCAGAATTAAAGTCTTACCTCAGTATAACTGCATGTCAAATTTCTGCTCTTATTGTTGCCCACGGCTTGGAGGAACTGCATTGCAAATAATATATATTTTTTTTAAATTTAACTGAAACTTTTCTTTAAGGGAAGTGGAACGAAATCGTTAGTTCAACTAAATAAATTTTTTTTTGTAAAAATTGCTTTGAAATCAAAATTATTATTGGGGCACTTGTTGGAAATTAATTACAATAAATAAACTTTACATTATCTGATGATTACCTACATTAACAATATACCTCATTCAGCATCTTGACTAGAATGCCATGTCGACGCTCGCCGACTGCGTCCCGCTCGCGACCGTGACAGGACTAGACCACTACTGCCGACAGACTACATCACACAACTGCACTGGGCTGCTACTACTGACCGACTGCTCTGCATGACGACTACTAGCGTACTACTCGCAACACTCGCGCGGTCAAGCACAGACTAACCACGATAAATGGCTCTCTGGTCAGAGACTCTGCAATGCCTCGCCATCGCCGCCTCACAACATACGTGTTTCAACATCAAAAATTAACATATGATCAAAAAAATGAAAACTGATTAATTTCTTTGTTTTATTACTTGTTTTACGGTTATCTATAATGCAGCTGTTTATTTACAGTAAGAAATCATTGTTATCATCCCTTATTTTATTTGAGTTTAATTTATAGGATCCATATGGTAATGGATTAATTCCATATTGCAATAAAACACCTTCTTCTCATCAGAACTTGTAACAATATTATTACATTCAACTGCATGCAATTCATTTTTAAATGATCTAATCAAATATATTTTTCTAAATTGTTTTACTTTCTTGTCTAAACAAGTTTTACTATCATAAAAACTAATTTCGTTTTTACAACTGATTTTTAACTCCTTTTCTCTTCTTTATCACCAAATTTACAAGCACACATTTTCGATGTTATATTCACATGCCCTAAAATAATTTTTCCACAAGTTTCTTCTTTAATTTTTCCTATAACTTTCTTATTACTTTGTGGAATTTCATAAATATTATCTTTTGATTAGCCACATGTGACAAATTTATTTATCATAGATTTTATATCTTTAAAAAATCTTCAGTTGTTAAATCGTAAATAAAGAAATCTCTATCAATGTATCATGAATCATTATTTTCATCATATTGTGGTTTCATAAGATTATTATGAAAACTAAAATTTTTTCCAAAGTATCTGGGATAAGCATTCCAATATAAACTGATTTATTAAGTATTTCTATTTTTTCCATATGAACTGCAACTCGATTTTCTGAAAATATGGTTTTATGTACATATTTTGTTTTCGTAACATATTTCATATATTTTCCTGTCTCTGTTACTATTTAACTAATTTTTTATTTCTAAAATTTTCTATAATTTCCAAATACTGAATTATACATCAATTTATACACATCTTTTTCCAAATCATTCCTGTAGAAAATCAGTATATATTCAACCAATCTGAATGTTCATATGACAAGATTAAAAGAATTTTTGTTTAATTTTAAACCAAGATTTAAAAATTGTTTACGATTTCTCTAACATAAAACAAGTTTTCTTTATTTTTTTATGTTATTAATAATTCATTTCCTCCATCTGGTGCTAACTGTACATGTTTATGTAAATTATACAACTATTTTTGACATTGTTGATCGATTTCTTAATTATAATCATACTTATTATCATATGGTATTTTAAGCATTTTTAAAATGAAAACATTTGGGTCCAAGCAACTGAAATCTCTAAAAAAAGTTCAGACAATGCCTAACAATTTGATTCTTTTCGTGGTTCAAAATTGTTCATACATTTTTTATTTGATTTTCATATCTTTTAATACTTTGAGAAATTCATTCTCAAATATCTTTTTCAAGAAATAATTTCATATCGCAATCGTTTAATAAATCAAATTTAGTTTATGTCATTTCTAACATAGATTCCGAAAATAAATCAGTAGCTTTAAAAAACCAAGGTTGATCAAGTTTATAAGATTTAATACATGTACCTCCAAAATTTTCTTGCATATTCATCTAAATTTTTGAACTGAATTTTTTTGAACTGTTTTTGCTCCATTACAGTCTGCGTCAGAAATATTATCTTTCTTAAATCTCGAAAAAAACCATTCCTTTTTGGCTAATTACTTTCTTGTAACTTTCAAGATCCATATATTCATTAGGATAAACCATTTGTTAATTATTAAATCAATTATTCTCCTTCACAATATCTTTCTGTTTCCCTAATTTGTTATTTCGTAAGACAAGAAGGTAATTTGTCAATATATGAGGCTATAAATTTAAATGTAACTGAAAATCTTAAGATTAATCTGTCTTGATCATATTTACTATAAGAAAAATATTTCTTTCGTTATTTGGAATTGCATTAGTATGTTGATTAAATACTGCTAATTCTTTGAGAAACAAAAGAAAATCATAATTGGTTATATTATAATATAAACTGGAACAAATTTAGGATTTAGATAATTAAATTACAATCTTCATGTGCAGCCCCTTGATATTTCTCATTTAAATGACAATGATCTATTATTTTTTTCTCCTTTACTGAACTGTTTTTCACAAATAAAATATGTATTTTAATTTTTAAATGTCATTTTATGTTCGTTTGTCATTAAAATTGTAATATTTTATTTATATATTTTAGCAATTTCAATATATTCTTCTTTTAAGAGTTCAATGAATTTTTTACGTGCATCTATACCTGTGTCCATAATAGATTTTTATAATGACCTTTAAAATACTTGCCTAATATCTAAACGAATTTAAATGTTTTTGATATTTATTAATGTAAGCTTTTGCAGGATTTGTTGTGAAGTGTTAATATCTTGTAATGAACATTCAAAGTCTGTATAAATTACAAAAAGGTACACATGATGAGTGATAATATTCTCCAAATTCATCTTTTTCACCTTTTATAGGTATATCTATGTTACTTCGATATGTTCTTTACATACAATCTCTTGATTGTTTAAATTTGTTGTGAATTGAAAATTTTTCTTCTGTCACAAGGATATATTATTCCATTGTGTTTGCTTGTTTCTGAACTAATTAATGTACATAGACTTTTTATTGAACAATAATTAGAATTATTTCATCTCGAATTAAAGGAAGATTAATATGTCGTATTTTTTATTTTTGTATGAGGATATTCGATAAAGTTTTCTTCATATACATACATATTATTTGAGATATTTGACCTCTTTACAAATTTTGGAATACCAGTTAAGTGAACAGGAAAATTAATTTCATATCTTCCAAAAATTTCATATAAATCTTTCTCCATCACGATCTTTTGGATGTAATGCCGATTTTGTTGATTAATGAAAACATTTTTGATTGGTATCTTTTACATTAATTACAGTTTCTTACCTTTAATTTCCTTTGGTAAATCGTTGTAACAACCAAAAATAGGATTTTGTCTCTTAACATTTAAATATAAATTAGTGATATAAAGTAAATTCCCACCAGATGTTTTCTTTGCATTTCTTCCATTTCCGTTAATATTTCATCTGTTGATATTTGATAATAATCCTCTAAATTAGTTGTTCTTAATGAAACTTCATTACTTGTTTTAAAATTCAGATCTTGGGTTTTGTCTTTATTTTTAAAATTGCAATAAAATTTCATATCAGCTTTAATCATTGTTGCTTACATTAAACTATTCTGTAATTTTGTGGTTGCTTCTTTAATTTGATTTAAAAATTCTTGTGGTTAAACAACATTACCATTTTTATTAATTCTGTAAGTTATTATTGTTGATTCAAAAGTATTAGCTTTTCTATAAAATCGAGTAGGTAATTTAAAAAATCGTTATCGTCTACAAAACTGAAATCTGGGCAATTTTTCTAATTTTTTGTTCAATTTCTTGCTATTTTTGTATTAGGAGTTTTTGAGGACATTTCTCATGTCGATATTATTAATATTACCCTCAGATCTATTGATAAAACTGATTAACTGTTGATTATCAAGACTAGAATTTTCAAAATTTGATGAAGTTCTCTTACACATTTTTAATCAGTTCACTATCATTATTACTTACATTGTATCACATTATTTTTATAAGGTTGATTAATTGTTGGTTATTAGGTTTGGAATAATTGGAGGGTTTGGTGCAAGAAAGAGGCAGCTCCACTTTTCCCAGTTTGTGGCAAATTAAAAAATGTTTTAAAAATTCAGTTTTCACAAAAAAATTATCTGCCTTGTTTAAGCTATTGGGTATTTAATACTAATTACGAAAATACACAGAAATGCGTGCACTCAGGTACATGCAATAGAGTTTTGAATTTTGGAGCTGCCTCCATTTTGCTCTAAAGTGAATGAAAAACTATTTATAGTACCATTTTCTTCATAATTAACCATATTTCAGTTTAAAAAACATTTATTAATAAAGAAAGTACAACATTATTGGCATAATACATTAATTCTACAGTTCTTCTTCAGTCTTCTAGCTCCACTCCAGTCACCTCAGGATCGTTTGAAGCATCTGACGTCAACCGCTCGTAAAACAACATTTCGTTTCAGCCATCATACTTTCTGGCAGCTCATTGACATCCTTAAACTTTTGGCCTTGATGAAGGTGGTCCATTGTTATGACACTCGCAGGTCCCTGGTTGCAAATTTGCGCATTATCGAAGACAGTCATCCCTATGGTCGCACTGCATTGAATAATCCCTTTACCGATGTATGGCTGTTCATAGAGGAATATTTTGTACTTAGTGATCAAATATTTTCTTCTATTATTGTTCGATAATGATACATAAGGGTTCTTTACAACAAATTTCTTCAACAAAATGGAAAATAAATCTCTGGTCCACTTCAGTGACATGAAATTTGGGGCTGGTTCTTCTGATAATGAGAGCGTAATTCACTGGAAGAAAAACCCTTTCCATCTACCTCAAACACTTTTCTATATTACCGAATGCTCTGTCGCATGTCATAAGGCTGTGGCATCGTTTTGGGATCTTCATAAAGTGGCCACTTTGCACAAGGTAAAACAGGTACTGTGTTAATGAATGATTTTTACTTTGTGGGACACAGATATCGGAAATAGGTCAAGGATTTTGATATCATCTGTTAGAATGTGATTGATGTAATGATGTATAAAACTTATTGGCTCATTGGGTGTCTTTTTTCCGACGGTTTCATCATACAGATAAAAATGTTTTCCAGTCTTTCCAGACGAAATCACATTCTCATATACCCACAACTGGCGTTTATAAAATGCGTCCCCAGAAGGAACTTTGAGGAGGGGCATGTTTTGTTGGTAGTCGAAGCACATCTCAGTGTCATTATTACATTGTGCAAGAGCCATCTTGTCTTTAATATCTTGATATAATGAATCCGCCCGACTTTGATGAAGTAACTTGGCATACTGGAGCTCCTTACGTCTCTCATCTGAGATAGAAGAGGCACTGACTTCCTTTTGCATGTTGTCACACTTTTGACACGTGTCTGATCTTGGGTGCTCGAATTGGATATTAAAATGTGTCTTGAAGTACCAAAAGTAAAAATCATATTCTACTGGAGATTCAGGGTGCTTTTCCACGTACAAACAGTGCATTGCTTTGATAGTGAGGTCGGCAGGCAAGTATTGTCTGTTGCCATTGTCTTGCTGGCTGTAGTGCGATTCTCCCCTAGGAAAACTGTCAATGTGACAATGGACCTTTTGCACAGTTTCATCTGGAATTTTGTTGGGTCTTGTGTTATGCTTTCCCCTACCATCTGGTTTTGGTGTGATAGATCCGTCAAAAGAAAGTTGCTTTGCAATGTTTTCCACTCGCTTTCTGGACACACCATGGAGTGATGCAAATGTTTTTTACAGACTCTTGCATTACTCTGTCTCGAACAGTATAAAAATTTGAAAATACCCTGGGCTCTCCTGTTAGACTTTTTGGCCTATTTCTTTTAACAGGTAAAACTTTAATGCGGCCAGCCAAATACACATCTTGGGTATGCTTAGTCGTTAGTCCATTAAAAGCATTAATAATACGATGCCTTGCTTCAACGTCAAATTTAGTAAAACACTTGTATTTGCAACTGCAATCATTACCTGTAGTCCAGTGCAGCATGTTTTTTCCACGCGTGCTCCTGTACTTCTTTCCGTCAACCTTCTGCTGTTTACTTACATTCCGTTCCCATTGTTCCTTGTGCGATCCTTTTTCCCTCTTCAGTGGTTCAACAACTGCGTCTCTGCTTCTTGAATCTACTTCTGAATCAGTAGAAGTCTCATCTCCACCAGGCTTGTAGTTTTCTGAAGAGTCACAATTAAATGCTCCTTCCTCTTCTGATTCACTCATATTGACAGAAACCATAAAATCAAATAACAATGAAGTTATCACAGACTTCTTCAACCTGTCTCTTGTCAGTAGTACATATCCTACTGAGTGGAAGCAAAGCTTAATTCAACCTATACCCAAGACTGACAACCCGAAGTCGCCAGGTGACTACAGGCCGATCAGCATACTACCTGCAATATCTAAAGCCCTAGAATACATCGTCCATGAACAGCTGACGGATTACCTCAAAACTCATAACATCCACGACAAATATCAGTCAGGCTTTCGAAAGCACCATAGTACAGCAACTGCATTAATCAAAGTAACTGATGACATTAAACATGCCATGGACAGACGTGAAGCTACCATCCTAACACTGCTTGACTTTAGCAAGGCTTTTGATACAGTTGACTTTGATATATTACTAATTAAAATGAAGCAGCTGAATTTCTCAAACAGCGCAATACACTGGTTCGACAGCTACCTCAAAAACAGAAGTCAACAAGTCATTTGTGGGTCGGAAAAGTCATCATGGAAAAATGTGCGCTCTAGAGTTCCCCAAGGCTCCGTCCTTGGTCCATTACTCTTCTCACTGTACATTAATGATATTTCTTCAGTGATTCACTCCTGCAACTACCATCTATATGCCGACGACATCCAACTGTACATAAGTGCAAGCCCCAAGAACATTGCTGACGCAGTAGCGAGTATGAACGCAGATCTTTGCTCTGTTTCTCGGTGGGCACAGAACCTAGATCTGAAACTAAACCACAAGAAATCCCAGGTCATACTTATATCTCATCCAAAGTTAATCAGTCGGTACTTTCGCGAAACAGTCCCCCAAATACTCCTCAATGGTACCCAACTACCATACCAAAAAACAGTAAAAGACCTTGGAATAATCTTGGATGAACACCTAAACTGGGAAGAACAAACAGTCACAGCTTGCCGGAAATCGCTCTCCTCCCTACAAGCAATTCAAAAATTTAGAAAAATATTTCCATCCCATGTTAAAGAAAAATTAGTCCAAACACTAGTCTTGCCTAATCTTTACTACTGTGATGTAGTTCAACATGGCACAAATAATGAAAATTCGAGATGCCTAGAGCTAGTGATGAATGCTTGTGTTAGATACGTATGCAACATACGGTTGTATGATCATATCAGTCCTTCATACTCCCAGCTAGGTTGGATACGCCCACATAAGGCACGCGATCTCCACACGATGTGCTTACTTTCATCGATTTCTTAGCCACTGGTGCCCCCAATACTTATCTTCTCACATTAAACACCTATCATCATTCCACAACCGCAATACCAGATCGGATACGTCTAGCATCTTGGCTGTACCTTTACATAACACAAAATCTTTCTCCGTGTCATTCTCCATCTCAGCCATACGACTATGGAACGCGCTCCCCTGTGATCTGCGTCTTATCCAAAACCACTCAACATTCAAGAGGGAACTTAAGACTTACATATTAGGGACGGTATAGCCACCATTGTTGTGCCCCCCCCCCCCTCATCTTTTTCTTTCTCCTCTCCATCACAGCTTCGAATTTTACCATTCTATTTCTCTTCCTCTAACCTATCTACCTCTTCTATATCTCTTTCACCCCATTCCATCGTCTTATGTCTCTGCTTGATGAGAATAACTCACAAGCTGCAAGAATATAACGAGAAAATTCCCAACTAGCAATAGGACTGACACTCATAAAAGAAAAATATGTTTACTTTCATATACATAGTTATTATTATTATTATTATCATTATTATTATTATTTTTATTATTCTTGATTGTTATAATTATTTTTTGATTGTTATAATTATCATTGTACTACTTTTATAATCTCTATTTTTTTTCTTTAACATTAATACTGTATAACATGTTATATGTCCTAATTTTCTGTAGACACTGAAATTTGTTGAATCTGAGTATGCCTGGTTAGGTGTAAGAGAGGGCCTGAAGGCCCTAATCTTGCCAGGTAAAATAAATGCATAAATAAATAAATAAATAAATGAAGTCACAAAGCAGATCATAAACCTAATAAAAAATATCCCTCACAGAGAATGTGCGATGTTCACACTGGTCTGCTGAACAATACATAACACAACGTCCTTCCTGCTATTGATTGGAGGAAGAACAAGCAGCTGCCGGAGCTGCCTCTGTTTTCATGCAAACTCGGAGTACAAGCAACTCCATCTGTTGGATTTCTCTGAAACTAGTGTGTGGAGCTGCCTCTTTCTTGCACAAAACGAAGGGGCTTTTTTTGGTATGTGATAGAATGTTCAACTCAATAGAGCCAAAAAGTGGAGCTGCCTCCTTCTTGCGCCAAATCTCTCAATTCATTAAATTCTTTAGTTTACAGATTTTATGAAGTTTCTTTAAATATTTTTTTATTCAATTCGTTTTCGTTATTATTAGTATTGTAATACGGTTTAGGATAAGATTGATTAATTTTTCTTTATTAAGTTCTGAATAATTTTTTTAACTTTTTATTTTACAAACTGATCGAAGTTGTTTTACATTTTTATATCTTAATTCTCTCTTTTTTCTTTGTTTCATATTAAAATGACCAATAAACTCCCCTAGAACTTTGAAACGTCCCCTTAGAAAAATTTATGAATGACTGTGCTGATAAACCTCTTACATTATTTGATTTGTAAACAGCTGAGCAGAACTGAACATACTCAGACATTTCTCTCTTTACTTATTCTGATCAACACTAAACTAAAACACAATATTTTTAGCGCAACGCAATCTGACTTTCAACAGTCCCTACAAAAGAATGTCCCTGACTAACAATAACCTATAACTTTCATGAATCACTTACCTCACAAAAATCTTCGTTACTCGAATTACTGCAATACAGCGAGCGCCAATACCGCCAGCTAAATAAAAGATTCTAACTGGTTGGATGGTTGTTTGGGGTTTAAGCTATCAAACAGCAAGGTCATCAGTCCCTTGTTTCAAATGTGGTCCATTCCCTAATGTGACATCACAGGAAAGTCAGAACAATAAAAGGGAAAAGGCTAAAAACGTAAAAGGGCAGTCATGTTGTCAATGGTAAAAACAAAATGAAGGAAGTCAGCAAGAGAACGAACCCAACGCTATGCTGAAGCAGCATAGGCAAGACCATCTGTGACTTAAAAGGTGCAACCGCTAGAATGAAGTACGTATTGGAAAAGGAGACTAACCAATCCTAAAAAAAGCGGTAAAACAGAGTAAAGGGGGAAGAAAAGAGGATCTTGGTCAGGGAGGTGAGTTGGGAATCTCCAAACACGGCTTACAGTGGGAGACACCCAAACACTCACCACCCTGCCCCAACACCAGAGAGAGATTAAAAACCTTAAAACTGAGAATAAAAACAACTTTCCTGGAGGAAACCGAGAACCAGAGAGACCATCCGGAAATCATCAGCCAACATCAAAGATAAAGTGTGGGGGGAGTCTGTACTTAGCACGCAGAGCCAAAAGAAGGGGGCAGTCAACCAAAATGTGGGCGACTGACTGGAAGGCTCCACAACCACATAGTGGGGGTGGCTCATCACGCAAAAGAAAACCATGGGTCAGCCTGGTATGGCCGATGCGGAGACGACACAGTGTGGTCGAGTCCTTTTGGGAGATGCAAAAGGAAGAACGCCACGGGCCTGGTGTCACCTTAATTGCACGAAGTTTATTAGACAGGGGAGTAGCCTCCCAAGAATTGGCCCATGACTGTGCAAAGTGGGATTTGATGTGAAGCCGTAAATCCGCTGCAGGATGGGGTTACAGAAAATGGGGGGTAAGTGACTATTCCCACAGCCAAACGATCAGCGAGCTCATTACCCAGGATACCCACATGGCCAGGGACCCAAAGGAAGTCAATGAAACAAGCAGCACGGTGAATATCAGCGAGATGGTCATGGATGGCAGAGACCAAGGGATGGCGCGAAAAACACCGGTCAATAGCAAGAAGGCCACTCATCGAGTCCGTACATAACGAAACACGGTTGTGTTGGGACTGTTTAATAAAGGTAAGGGTATGGGAAATTGCCATCAGTTCTGCAGTAAACACCCCACATGTAGGTACAGCAGATCATTTTCCGTTCCAACAGAGGACGTGAAGGCATACCCCACATGATCAGCAGATTTAGAGCCATCAGTGTAAAAAAGAACAGCATACCGAAACTACCATAAAATTTGGCGGAAAAAGGAACTGAACACCATGGGGGGGATGGAATCTTTCGGACCTCGGCGGAGATCCATCCGAATTCAAGGCCGAGGAACTAACGAAGGGGGGGTCGAGGGGAGGGAGCGAGGAAGACAGGACAAAGAAGGAAGCTGAAAATCACAGCAAAGAGACACCAGGATGTGCAGTGTGGAAGGAGCAGCTCAACCACAAACTTGACAACCATAGTCCAAGCGAGACAGAACTAGAGCACGATAAAGACGGAGAATGAGGGAACGGTCCGCACCCCAAGAGGAGTGGGCAAGGAAGCGAAGGACATTGAGTTTCCGGAAACATCCTACCTTCAGAAGTCTGATATGGGGCAGCCAAGTGAGCTTGTTGTCGAAAAGAAGACCCAGGAAACGAAACTGTGGGACCACAGGCAATCGTTGTTCATCGAGATAGAGCTCTGGATCAGGGTGGATCGTAGTACAGCGACAGAAGTGGACCAACAGTGATTTTGGAGGAGAGAACTGAAACCCGTGTGAGAGGGTCCATGCAGAGGCACGCCGTATAGCTCCCTGGAGCTGCCGTTCTGCAGATGCCATCGATGGGGAACTAACCCAAATGCAGAAATCATCCACACACAGAGCAGGGGCGACCAAAGGACCGACAGAGGCCACAAGTCCATCGATAGCAATGAGGAAAAGAAGGACACTCAAGACAGGACCCTGTGGGATGCCTGTCTCCTGGGTCCATGGAGAACTAAAAACAGAACCAACTCGAACTCCGAATGACCGATGGAACAGGAACTGGCGGATAAAAATCGGGAGTGGGCCCCAAAGACCCCACTGATGAAGGGTGAGTAAGATGTGATGGCGCCAGGCCGTATCATAGACCTTACGAAGGTCAAAAAACACTGCAACCAAATGGCGGCGCTGGGAAAAAGCCTGCCGAACTGCGGATTCCAAGCGAAGTAAATGATCGATTTAAGACCGTCCCTCTCGAAAGCCACACTGGTAAGGCGACAATAGATCCCGAGATTCGAGGACCCAATTGAGCCGACGAGCTACCATCCGTTCAAGTATCTTACAAACAACATTGGTCAAACTAATTGGCCGATAGCTGTCAACAGATAGGGGGTTCTTACCAGGCTTAAGGACAGCAACCACAATGCTATCCCTCCACTGAGAAGGGAAGTCACCCTGGAGCCAGATACGGTTAAACACCTGAAGATGATGTTGCCGTTGTGGAGCACTGAGATGTTGAAGCAGTTGGTTATGAATGGAATCTGGGCCAGGGGCCGTATCATGAGAAGAAGATAGAGCAGAAAGAAATTCCCATTCAGTAAAAGGTTCGTTGTAAGATTCTGACTCATAAGGGGTAAAACATAAGGTGGAAGCTTCAACCCACTGTTTCTGGTAAAGGAAAGCAGCTGGATAGGAGGCGGATGCTGATGCTACTGCAAAATGGGTCGCAAGATGTTCTGCAAGAACTAATGGGTCCGTACAAATGCCATCTGGAAGGTGAAGGCCTGGGAGGGTGGACTGCCAATGGCAACCTTGGAGAGAACAAAGTGTAGCCCATACCCATGACAGAGGGACAGTAGAACCGAGGGAAGAAACGAATCGTTCCCAACATATCCGCTTACCCTGTTTGATTAAATAACGGGCTTTAGCACGGAGGCGTTTAAAGGTAGTAAGACTGGCTACGGATGGGTGCCTCTTAAAGTGTTGCAAAGCTCGACGGGGATCACAGATGACAATGGCAATGGCTGTACTCCACCACGGGACTTGCCGGCGACGAAATGGTCCAGATGAGCGCGTGACAGCAAGGCTAGCAGCGCGAACAATCTCGTCAGACACGCCACGTATGACGTCATCAATACAACCCGACAAAGAGGGAGAAAACACGACCTGTGCAGTGTATAGAGGCCAATCGGCGCGGTGGAAAGACCAACGAGGTAACCTGTCCATAGGGGAGCGGGAAGGCAGCGTGATAATCAACGGGAAATGGTCACTATCACAAAGGTCGTCGTGTGGCGACCAGTGTAATGAAGGGAGGAGAGAGGGAGAAGAAAGAGAAAGATCAATGGCAGAAAAGGTACCATGACCGGCACTGAAATGAGTAGGGGAGCCATCATTAAGAAGGCACAGGTCGTGGTCTGCAATATACTGGTCTATGAGAAGACCCCGTCTAGATGGAAAAGCACTGCTCCAAAAGGGATGATGAGTATTGAAATCCCCAAGGAGGAGGAAGGGAGGAAGAAGTTGCTGAAGAAGGGTGGTTAAGGCAGCAGGTGTAAGAGTCCTGTTGGAGGGAAATAAAGATTGCAAACTGTGAGCGCAGAGTCTAGGTGGACCCTGACAGCAACCGCTTCCAATGTAGTTTGAAGAGGAATCCACGTGTTAGCAATGTCTGTACGGACCAACATACAAACGCCACCAGAAGCCCGCAAGGGTCTGACCCGATTTCGACAGAAAACACGGAACCCACGGAGGGTCGATGAGTGAGCATCAGTAAAATGAGATTCCTGGAGAACCACACAAGCTGCAGAGTAAGACGAAAGAAGGGATTTCAATTCCGGAAGGTGACGATAGTATCCATTACAATTCCATTGGAGAACCACAGAACGATGATTTAAATGGGGGTTGAACACACTAAAGCCAGTCAGACCGATGGGTCCCCACCCGTCACCGACAAGGATGGGTTGGTTGGTTGGTTGAGGTTTAAGGGACCAATCAGCAAGGTCATCAGTCCCTTGTTTCAAATATGCGCCATTCCGCTAATGGGACAACTCAGTAAAGTCAGAACAATAAAACGGAAAAAGGGAAAAAACGTAAAAAGGCAGTCATGTTGTCATTGGTAAAAAACAAAATGAGGGAAGTCGGCAAGAGAACGAAACCAACACCATGCTGAAGCAGCATAGGCAAGACCACCTGTGACTTAAAAGGTACAACTGCTATAATGTAGAAAGTACGTATGGGAATAGAAAGACTAACCAAGCCTTAAAAAAAGAGGGTAAAAACAGAGTAAAAGGGGAAGAAAAGAGGAATTCGGTCAGGGAGGTGAATCAGGAATCTCCGAACACAGCTTACAGTGGGAGACACCCAAACACTCACCGCCCTGCCCCAACACCAGAGAGAGATTAAAAACCTTAAAACTGAGAACAAAAACCACTTTCCTGGAGGAAACCGAGAACCAGAGAGACCATCCGGGAATCATCAGCCAACATCAAAGGTAAAGTGTGGGGTAGCCTGTACTTAGCATGCAGAGCCAAAAGAAGGGGGCAGTCAACCAAAATGTGGGCTACTGACTGGAAGGCTCCACAACCACATAGTGGGGATGGCTCATCACGCAAAAGAAAATCATGGGTCAACCGAGTATGGCCAATTCGGAGACGACACAGTGTGGTCGAGTCCTTTTGGGAGATGCAAAAGGAAGAACGCCACGGGCCTGGTGTCACCTTAATTGCACGAAGTTTATTAGACAGGGGAGTAGCCTCCCAAGAATTGGCCCATGACTGTGCGAAGTGGGATTTGATGTGAAGTCGTAAATGCGCTGCAGGAGGGGCTACAGAAAACGGGGGGTAGGTAACTGCTCCCCCAGCCAAACGATCAGCGCGCTCATTACCCGGGATACCCACATGGCCAGGGACCCAAAGGAAGTCAATGGAACAAGTAGCACGGTGAATATCAGCGAGATGGTCATGGATGGCGGAGACCAAGGGATTGCGCGAAAAACACCGGTCAATAGCAAGAAGGCCAATCATCGAGTCCGTGCATGACAAAACACGGTTGTGTTGGGACTGTTTAATAAAGGTAAGGGCCTGGGAAATTGCCATCAATTCCGCAGTAAACACCCCACATGTAGATGGCAGTAGATGACTTTCCGTTCCAACAGAGGACGTGAAGGCATACCCAACACAATCAGCAGGTTTAGAGCCATCAGTGTAAAAAACAACAGCATACCGAAACTCCCATAAAATTTGGCGGAAAAAGGAACGGAACACCATCGGGGGGATGGAATCTTTCGGACCGTGGCGGAGATCTATCCAAAGTCGAGGCCAAGGAACTAACCAAGGAGGGGTGGAGGGGAGGAAGCGAGGAAGACAGGACAAAGAAGGAATCTGAAAATCACGGCAAAGAGACGCAAGGCGCAGCCCAACCGGTAAACCGACACGAGGGCGGGAGTCGGGTGGGCGAGGTGCATGGTCTGGGAACAGGATAGAATAGGAAGGATGAGGGGGAGAGGAACGGATAGTGAGTGCATAAGACACCAGAAGCTGGGACCGCCGAACAGAAAGGGGGGGGGATCCCAGCTTCAACCAGGAGACTATCAAAAGGGCTAGTAGGGACGGCACTGTGGCCAAACGGATACCACGATGGTGGACTGGATCCAGCACGTGCAGTGTGGAAGGAGCAGCTCAACCACAAACTTGACAACCATAGTCCAAGCGAGACAGAACTAGAGCACGATAAAGACGGAGAATGAGGGAATGGTCCGCACCCCAAGAGGAGTGGGCAAGGAAGCGAAGGACATTGAGTTTCCGGAAACATCCTACCTTCAGAAGTCTGATATGGGGCAGCCAAGTGAGCTTGTTGTCGAAAAGAAGACCCAGGAAACGAAACTGTGGGACCACAGGCAATCGTTGTTCATCGAGATAGAGCTCTGGATCAGGGTGGATCGTAGTACAGCGACAGAAGTGGACCAACAGCGATTTTGGAGGAGAGAACTGAAACCCGTGTGAGAGGGTCCATGCAGAGGCACGCCGTATAGCTCCCTGGAGCTGCCGTTCTGCAGATGCCATCGATGGGGAACTAACCCAAATGCAGAAATCATCCACATACAGAGCAGGGGCGACCAAAGGACCGACAGAGGCCACAAGTCCATCGATAGCAATGAGGAAAAGAAGGACACTCAAGACAGGACCCTGTGGGATGCCTGTCTCCTGGGTCCATGGAGAACTAAAGCAGTACCAACTCGAACTCTGAATGACCGATGGATCAGGAACTGGCGGATAAAAATCGGGAGTGGGCCCCAAAGACCCCACTGATGAAGGGTAAGTAAGATGTGATGGCGCCAGGCCGTGTCATAGGCCTTGCGAAGGTCAAAAAACACTGCAACCAAATGGCGGCGCTGGGAAAAAGCCTGCCGAACTGCGGATTCCAAGCGAAGTAAATGATCGATTTAAGACCGTCCCTCTCGAAAGCCACACTGGTAAGACGACAATAGATCCCGAGATTCGAGTACCCAATTGAGCCGACGGGCTACCATCCGTTCAAGTAACTTACAAACAACATTGGTCAAACTAATTGGCCGATAGCTGTCAACAGATAGGGGGTTCTTACCAGGCTTAAGGACAGCAACCACAATGCTATCCCTCCACTGAGAAGGGAAGTCACCCTGGAGCCAGATACGGTTAAACACCCGAAGAAGATGTTGCCGTTGTGGAGCACTGAGATGTTGAAGCAGTTGGTTATGAATGGAATCTGGGCCAGGGGCCGTATCATGAGAAGAAGATAGAGCAGAAAGAAATTCCCATTCAGTAAAAGGTTCGTTGTAAGATTCTGACTCACAAGGGGTGAAACATAAGGTGCAAGCTTCAGCCAGCTGTTTTTCATGAAAGAAAGCAGCTGGATAGGAGGTTGACGCTGATGCCACTGCAAAATGGGTCGCAAGATGTTCTGCAAGAACTAATGGGTCCGTACAAATGCCATCTGGAAGGTGAAGGCCTGGGAGGGTGGACTGCCAATGGCAACCTTGGAGAGAACAAAGTGTAGCCCATACCCATGACAGAGGGACAGTAGAACCGAGGGAAGAAACGAATCGTTCCCAACATATCCGCTTACCCTGTTTGATTAAATAACGGGCTTTAGCACGGAGGCGTTTAAAGGTAGTAAGACTGGCTACGGATGGGTGCCTCTTAAAGTGTTGCAAAGCTCGACGGGGATCACAGATGACAATGGCAATGGCTGTACTCCACCACGGGACTTGCCGGCGACGAAATGGTCCAGATGAGCGCGTGACAGCAAGGCTAGCAGCGCGAACAATCTCGTCAGACACGCCACGTATGACGTCATCAATACAACCCGACAAAGAGGGAGAAAACACGACCTGTGCAGTGTATAGAGGCCAATCGGCGCGGTGGAAAGACCAACGAGGTAACCTGTCCATAGGGGAGCGGGAGGGCAGCGTGATAATCAACGGGAAATGGTCACTATCACAAAGGTCGTCGTGTGGCGACCAGTGTAATGAAGGGAGGAGAGAGGGAGAAGAAAGAGAAAGATCAATGGCAGAAAAGGTACCATGACCGGCACTGAAATGAGTAGGGGAGCCATCATTAAGAAGGCACAGGTCGTGGTCTGCAATAAATTGGTCTATAAGAAGACCTCGTCTAGATGGAAAGGCACTGCCCCAAAAAGCATGATGAGCATTAAAATCCCCAAGGAGGCGGAAGGGAGGAGGAAGTTGCTGAAGAAGGGTGGTTAAGGCAGCAGGTGTAAGAGTCCTGTCAGGAGGGAGATATAGATTGCAAACTGTGATTGCAGAGTCTAAGTGGACCCTAACAGCAACCGCTTCCAATGTAGTTTGGAGAGGAATCCATGTGCTAGCAATGTCTGTATGGACCAACGTACAAACGCCACCAGAAGCCCGCAAGGGTCCGACGCGATTTCGACAGAAAACACGGAACCCACGGAGGGTCGGTGAGTGAGCATCAGTAAAATGAGATTCCTGGAGAACCACACAAGCTGCAGAGTAGGACGAAAGAAGGGATTTCAATTCCGGAAGGTGACGATAGTATCCATTACAATTCCATTGGAGAACCACAGAACGATGGTTTGAATGAGGGCTGAACACACTAAATCCAGTCATACCGCCGGGTCCCCACCCGTCACCAACAAGGAGGGGGCGACATCCATGAACGACAGGTCAGAACCTGGTTGTGAAGTCGGGGCTGGGACCTCTGGTGACACCAGAGGCTCTTTGTCCCGGGACTTATGTTTCTTCTTCTTTTCAGGCTGAGATCGAGGAGGGCCATGTGGCATAAAGGAGCCAGCTGCAGCAAGATCAGGAACAGAAAGAGATCGGGCGACCTGGGGGCCGACAGACCGCGGCTCTCACGGTCGCCGCGCAGCAGCAGACCTTTGGCCTGGAAGATCGGCATCCCAGGAGAGGCACCCTTGAGCGGCAGACGCCGAAGGAGTGGGACACTTCTCCGTCTGGGGAGGGGGAGCAGCGCCCAGAAGAGAAGGTGTGGGAGCTGCAGGGGAGGGGGTGATGAGAGGGATCCGGGATGGGGGTAAGGAAGGGGGAAGAAGGGGTGAAGATGTAACCAAAGTGTAACTAGATGTGATGGACACAGGGTGAAGACGTGTATACTTCTTACGGGCCTCTGTGTAGGTTAAACGATCGAGGGACTTATACTCCTGTATCTTCTTTTCCTTTTTATATACTGGGCAATCTGGTGAATGTGGAGAATGACTGCCATGACAATTTACACACACAGGAGGGGGAACGCAGGGACTCCCCTCATGGAGTGGACGTCCATAGTCACCACAGAGAGGTGCCTGTGAACAGCGGGAAGATATGTGTCCAAAACGCAAGCACTTAAAACACCTCATAGGAGGTGGGATGTACGGCTTCACATCACATCACATCGATAAACCATAATCTTAACTTTCTCAGGGAGGGTATCCCCTTCAAAGGCCAGGATAAAGGCACCAGTATCAATGCGATTGTCTTTAGGACCCTTCTGAACACGCCATCCGAGATTGTCCCGAAGTTCCTCATCAGTTTGAAGGATTAGGTCCCTGTGAAAAATCACACCTTGTACCATATTTAGAGACTGGTGGGAGGTAATGGACACAGGAATTGTGCCAAGATGGGTACAGGCACGAAGGGCCACAGATTGGGCAGCTGAAGCAGTTTTGATCAGCAATGAACATGACCGCATCTTGCTCAGGGAGTCCACTTCGCCAAACTTGTCTTTAATGTGTTCCACAAAGAATAAAGGTTTGGTATTGGTGAAAGTATCTCCATCAGACCTGGTGCAAACTAGATAACGGGGGAAAGTTTTGCCCCTAGCCGAAGGGGCCTGACCCTCTTCCCAGGGGGTACCCATGAAAGGGAAGGCCGAAGGGGCAAGAGAAGCAGCACTTGAAGAATCAGTTCCATGCAGAGAGATGGCCGCAGAAGAACGTCCAGAGTTCTGGACCCGTATGTGTTTCATTTGCATAGCGTCCGCCCTGATACCACCCACTCCGATCAGGGGCTCTCCTCACGGGCGCCACCCAGCCACAGCAAGGGCCATCTGGCACGGCGGCCATTGCTGGGAGTTCCGATGCTCCAGGATGACGAGCAACCACTCCAAGGCATGCATGAGGAGGTCACAGCTCAGGTATCAAAAGTGTGATCCCTGTTTCTTCAGGGGGCTCAACCAAAAGGGTACATAGCGACCCCACCACACGGGCTGGCTACCGTGCTGGCTATGCACCCTAGCATCAGATAATGACGTGAAAGAAAAGGCGGAATGTACTAGGAGGCTGCATGTCGGAGACAGTAGGTAAGACGCTCTTCCCCAAATGTCTTGCACTAAGGAGGAGAAATTTTGTAATGGAGGTCAAACGCCAGAGGGGGCCTGGGAATGCCAAAAGGAAGAGATGATTACGCAACAAAGCCGAATTGTAAAACCAACAGAACTGGGAGGATAGCGGGGGCCAACATAAGCAAGGATACCAAGGATACCAAGAGAGGGAGAGGAGAGGGCGACGGGAAAGGTGCAAGGAGGGGAAAGGAGGGGAAGTGGAAGGAAATGCAGCCCTGGAGAGAAAGAAGGCTGCAATAGCTCGGGGCCCCATGCTCGCCACGCACATATCCACAAAAGAGTTGTGGACCCCCCTGGGGGGAAAGGATTCTAACTACTGAAGGCACTAACTACTGATAGGAATAGTCAGCAAATGAAAGATTTTGATAGAGAACAAACAATATATTTACCTTAATAATGTTCCAAAGTCATCGTAAATATATCAGTTCATGATATCCAATATTACAAATTTACTCTTTCTGATGGACACACATCCAGATCGTCCACTCTCAAAATTCTGCCATTTCTCTCCCCACATCCACCACTGCTGGCAGCTCACCTCCAACTGCGCATTGCTATGCGCTGTTAACAGTCAACTGCCCAACACTACAATAGTGACTATTCCAACAATGCCACCTAGCCACAGATTGCACACAGCACAGCCAGTGATTTTCATACAGAGTGCTACGTGGTGTTACCAATATAAAAACCTAAACAGCCTACTTACAACTTGTGTAGTAATGGTTGGATAATCTTTCTCTTTACAATAATTTTCCAAATCTTTATAACCCAACAATCCACGATTTTGTGTACAATAATTTTCTAGGTTCTGAAATAGCTTAGCTTTGGAATACATTTTGTTTTTTTGTTTTTTATTTATGTAGAAAAAATTTAGATTTTTAATTTTTAGAAACGTTTATGGTTGAAATGTACCTTTGAAAATTTCAAGTGATGATATAGATAGATAAAGTTTGATAGATCATATTTATAATCAGAAAAATTTATTAGAATTTTATTTTTTAATTAAATGATAATTTCGTTCGGTGATATATAAATTTTTTAATTGGGGGAACAACAAAACTAAAATCTTGATTTTAAATCGAGAAATTTTAGAAAAAAGTGGTCTGTGAGCTAGAACTCTCGTTCATATACTACTAAAGATAATTTTTTGTAGCTGTAAAATACATCTGTGATCTCGGAATGGTAATTCCTAACGTCACGATATTTTCACTTTACGGAATTGATATATTTGAAGTGCCATTTCCACAATTAAATGTAGTAAGGGAAGTTCATAATAAGGTAGTTAATCCTGCTTTCCCATTAATTGTTTAGAGATATATTTTCTCAGTTTCCCGAGTAAAATCACTCAAGTCATAAGAAAGTCTAGATAACGTCTAGTTTAAGTGTTTCGCGCGATTGTCCTGCGTTTTCTTTCAATATCCATCCTGATAAAGCCCCTGCTGGA
Organism: Schistocerca americana; assembly: GCF_021461395.2. Classification (NCBI taxonomy): domain Eukaryota; kingdom Metazoa; phylum Arthropoda; class Insecta; order Orthoptera; family Acrididae; genus Schistocerca; species Schistocerca americana. The sequence goes on along the minus strand of NC_060122.1, from coordinate 826,289,918 downwards.
ACCATAAGTCCAGTGCTTCATCCAGGCCGCGTAAGTCTTCTGACATTTGCGCTGCGACGAGTCGGCTAAACTGCCAGTTATGGTTGCAAAGTCTGACAGCAGATCGTTAGTTTTATTTACGTATCACTGTTTACATGTCTAACCCACAATACTGAGAAAGTGTTAATGTAGATTCACCCTTTTTGTTATAGCTGTAACTCCTAACTGCTTTTCGATCGTTAGAACAAAACGTTTGCCATTATCTGTCATTTTGCTAGCACGTGTAAACCATCCATAACTTCAGGAAAAGAAGAAGTATGGTAGGATTAACACACATTGTCAACGATTCACTTCAGAAGCTAGAGTATCGCTCAGATCTGTCTGCGTCTAGAGGAATGCGCTCAACAATACATTCCGCCTGGCGATATTTTACGGTGTGCTCTCAGTTCGTATCAACACAGAACAAAAATTCCGACGGAAACCGTCGCAGAAGAAAATCTGTATCATTTTCTTTTACCATTGACCTTACGTGCGTTGTAAACTACCTACATTCAATCCTAGGGTAAGAGATAAGCAGACATATAGACAGGGAATCGGTCACAGACATGTTATAGGGGAGGAATGCTCGCATTTGTCCGACAATGAAATAATGAACGATGGAAAATATTTCAGGCCTGTCCGGTGCTGCAGTGTGTCACAATCGAAACAGTATGTTTATTCGTTCTAATTATGTATAACACTTCATCTTCATTTTTTATTTTTTCAATGAATGTCGAAATATACCTGGATAATCAGCAGCAGAGATTATCGCGGTTTTGCTGTAATTACGATGACATGATGAAATGCCTCCGAATTTTTTATGTGAAAACACTTAAAGCTTTTCACGTGAAATAAATCTTATTAACGCTCTAAATTTTTATCCTTCAAGTCTCCATGTTTATTTCTCAACACTGTCACCCTGGCGATAAACACATTTCTCCTAAAGAGAGACCAGTTTGTTGATACCGTTAGTATAGAATGATTGACTTTGTTGACGGAGCCACTTTTGCTTGCACCCCTTCATCATTATCAAAGCGATGTCCGCGAAGGTGTTTTGGAAACATGAAAATCGGATGGGGCCAAGTCGACACGGTACAGAGGATGAACGAAAACAGTGAACCCGACGCGTCCGATTGTTACTGGTGTGGCACCACTCGCGTGTGGTCATGCTGAAGAAGGGGGTGCACCATGTGTGGACGAAGTCTTCGCATTCGAAACTCTGTTACAGGACGCTGTTTCTTACGCACCGGCAGAGTTAATGTAACACAGGGTCGTGTTACACGCTGCTGTTCAAACCCGCTAGCGGCCGAGGGCTGAAAATATGTAGACATGAAAAATAAAGATGTAGGAAGTTAGTAACATTTCTTTGATATAAAGAGCTTTAAGAGTTTGAAGTTTGTGAAAACACCCACAAGTCGCACTCATATTTTTTATTTATAGAGTTCGCTCTTCAAATGAACAAGAACATAATCAGATAAACAGTTTAAAGTTGGCTGAGAGCACTAAAGATTAAATTGGCTGCACTATACTACTTCAAGTGACGTTTAAAGTACTTTTAATGTACAGTAGTTAATGATGACATTGACAGCGCCAAAGACTAAATTTAATGTCGTCAGCCAATTTCAAACGCATTCTTTAGTGCTACCAGCCAACTTTAAACTGTATGTTTCGGTCATAGTCTCGTTTATTTGACGAGCGAAACGTAAATACTTAGTGTAACTTGTGGCGGATTTCAAAAACTTAGTTTTAACAGTCGCTCTTCCTTCAGGCAATGCCTCCTCTTCTAAATTTAAGTTTTCACATAAAAAATTCGGAGGCTTTGCTTCTCAGCACGCCGTTGTAGATTAATGTAAATATGATATAGCTCTGGAAATACACTAATCTGAAGTCCGAGAGCTGCAACAACTGATACAAAACAGTGGCTCGAACGATATTCGAAAAGACTTACGCAGTAAATAGTGATTCTTAACGAACTGTATCGTTCTTTTAGAGCCAATACGAAACGTATCCACCCCAAATTCTCCAAAATGCGAAATTCTCCGAACAGAATGCTTATCTCGAAAGACTGCATCTCGGCTTTGGGACTGCACTCACAGTTCCACATGGCGGTGACCATGAGCACAGGTCTCCGTGTCATTAGCTCCCCACAAGACAGCGCATACTGGCCTCGGTGTCCTGATCTACAGAGGGTGCTTCGACTGTTGTCCCCGCCGTGCGTTCTGAGTGTTTCTCACCCACTGGGAGCACCTGCTCATGAGTTTCCGAGAGACTGCCAGGCCACCGATCGTCATCGACTTCCGACTGACGGACTCTGACGTATAGTTGAAGCAACGTGGGATTACGTACGCGTCCCTGTCACCAAGCTGAGCTAAGACTAGACGAATGGTTCAAATGGCTCTGAGCGCCATGGGACTTAACATCTGTGGTCATCAGTCCCCTAGAACTTAGAACTACTTAAACCTAACTAACCTAAGGACATCACACACATTCATGCCCGAGGCAGGATTCGAACCTGCGACCGTAGCAGTCGCGCGGTTCCGGACTGAAGCGCCTAGAACCGCTCGGCCACAGCGGACGGCTTAAGACTAGACGCCCAGCCGAGTTAGAGCCATTGTTTCAGCCAGAGGTGACGTCACTATGTACTAAATTTCGCATATCTGTGTACCTCCAGGTCATCTACTACTTTAATGATGTTTTTTTTTTTTTTTTTCTAGACGGAACCGCCTCTATGCGGCGTCTACGTGTAACATCCACTCACAGAGGGCAGGTAGAGGACTAGTAGTGGAGGGTATATAACGCGTGTCGGGGGAGATGCGGGAAACTGTGCGGATGTTGTGTCCTCCCCCCTGGTTGCGTCTCTATAAAGCTGTACCCAGACATCGCAGAGAGGAGACAATCACTGGCTTTCATACCAAGAATGGAAGCATTTCTGAAAGGGCTAATCTCGTAAACTGTTCGCGTGCCGCCGTGATTAAAGTACAGGGCTATTTAAAAAAGAAACGGATTTCAGTCGTTTATTGCTTCCAAACTACAAAAGTCAGAAATATAATTGCAACCTTCCTTGAAAGAAAAAGGTTCAAATTTTTATGCGTTCAATGTAATCACCATGTGTTCCACGATAAATATCAAAACTGTGGCTGATTTCCTACGACACACAAAGCAGCTGATCTCTCGTCATCGAATTCAGAGCTTCAACAATGCGATGTCGCAGACTTTCAAGGGTGTCTGGCATAAGGGAGATAAAAGGACAGGCTTTTATGTAACCCCTCCCCCCCCCCCCCAGATAAAAGTCACAAGGTGTGACGTCTGGAGACCTGGGAGGCCACTGGCGATAAAGTTCATCATCTGCTCCACTTCTTCCAGTCAACGTCCTGGAATGGTGTCATTCGGGCAATGTTGGACGTGCTTAGAGGAAGACCGCGTTCCTATCCCCCCCTTCCCCACTCCTAACTCACTAGAAAGTGTGCTACGTCGCATTGTTGAGACCAGCTACTTCGTATGTGGGAGAAATTGAGCCACCGTTTTGATATTTGTCGTGTAACATATTGTACCTAGCAATCCTGCCCATTCGGTTAGTTAGACAAACAATCGAAGAAGTCGTATTAATGAGTTCAGTTAGAATAAGATAATTACAATACTTGCAAAATAACCAATCTTCTTCAGAATAGTCAAACACAAGTCTGTGCTACATAGAGATTCCTAACGAAGTCTGTAACGTTGACGCTGCTACCGAAGTGCCTAGTGTTGACGCTGCCATCCAAGTGGGTAATCTTGAAAACGCTATTCAACTGGGCCGCCACCAGTCGGGCGTGGCGCTTATGTCCTCTTCACCTATGGGCCGCTGCTGTCGCGTTGTCGTCCTGGAAGGGGGTCGGTCGGCGTGCGATTGGCTGACCACTTCTCACTGTCTTCTCTCATCTGTCGTTCCCGACTGGCGTGTCGGCGCTGACTTAACGCTGTAACGTAACACGTTGAATACATAAATATTTGAACTTTTCTCTTTCCAGGAACGTTGGAATCGTGTTTCTATCTCTTGTAGTTTGGAAGCAGTAAATGTTTGAAATCTGTTCCATCTTTTTGAATAGCCCTGCATACCGTGCAGGGCAAGATGGCGCTGTCCTAAACTGGGGTCGATGCAACTGTGGTGCACCATGGGCCATGGACGACAGAGAGGAGTGAACGACAGCTGTGGAGTGGTGTGCGGGCGGACAGACATGCAGCTGTTGAGCAACTGACAGCCCAGATGAACCAAGGGGTTACTAGCAGAGTCAACTCACCGAGCGTTCAGCGAACATTGCCGCTTGTAGGCCTCCGCAGAAGGGGCGTGGTCCATCCACCCGTTTCATTGTTGTTCATCGGGGATGAGGAACAGAATTTGCACGCCAGTACCGGAGCTGGACCTCAGCTGAGTGGCGACAGATGGCCCTGCTTCAGATGAATCATGTTTTATGCTCCATCAGACAGATGACCGTTGGCGTCTACGGCATGAAATGACTGAAATCAAAGGGCGCGTTATGGTCTGGGAAATCTTGCCAGGGTGATCTCATTGTGGAAGGCACACTGGATCAACATAAATATGCATCTGTCCTTGGGGATCATGTCCACCCCTACACGAAGTTTGTTTTTCCTCGGCACGATGACACCTTCCACCAGGACAATTCAACGTGTCACACAGTTAGTAGTGTACGTGCATGCGCAGTTCAAACAGCATCAGGATAAGTTTACTGTACTACGCTAGGCACCAAACTATCCATATTTACACGAAAATGAGAATCTGTATGACCACCTCGAACCTCAACAAAGAAACTTAACGCAGTTCATCATGGCACTGGAGTCGGCATGGCTCGACATCCCTGTTGGTACCTTCCAGAAAATCATTGACTCTCTTCCAGTACAACTCGCACCGATCTGCACTGCAAAAAGTGTTTATTCAGCTATTTGATGGCTGGTCACATTAACGCGATTTGATAGTGTGTTATACTGTATACGCAAAATAAATAAAGTTCTGTTATTTGGTATCCTTCCTGCCGCTGCAGTTTCAGAAGCCAGCAGTGTGTAAATGCAAACATTAAAAAAAAAAAAAAAAAAAAAAAAAAAAAAAAAAAAAAAAAAAAAAAAAAATCGAACATTTGCATCACCCTGGTTCCAAGAACTCCTGAAGATAGATGTTGACTGTATATATTGTATCAATGACACAGTCCCTTTGACTGTTCAGAGATGTCATTAAACTCTCCCAAAGATGTAAAAAACCATCCATTAGCAGCGCCTATTAGACGGAGAGCGTCTGACGGCCTATCAGTTCCAGTCATTCCACCAGGAAGGAGGTACACGGCTCGTGTTGTCTGTAGTTCAACCATGCCTAGACGGTCAATACCGCGCTTCGATCCCGTCCTCATTGTTACTTTGTGCCAGGAAGGGCTCTCAGTAAGGGAAATGTCCAGGCGTCTCGCAATGAACCAAAGCGATGTTGTGCCGACATGGAGGAGATACAGAGAGACAGGAACTGTAGATGACATGCCTCGCCCAGGCCGCCCAAGGGCTACTACTGCAGTAGGTGACCGCTAACTACGGATTAGGAACCGTGACAGCAACGCCACCATGTTGAATAACGCTTTTCGTGCAGCCACAGGACGTCGTGTTAAGACTCAAGTTGTGCGCAATACGCTACATGATGCCCAAGTTCACTCCCGACATATATGGCCAGGTCCGTCTTTGCAACCACGACACCATGCAGCGCAGTACAGATGGACCCAACAACATGCCGAATGGACCGCTCAGGACTGGCATCACATTCTCTTCACCGATGAGTGTCGCATGTGCCTTCAACCAGACAATCGTCGGAGACGTGTTTGGAGGCAACCTGGTCAGGCTGAACGCCTTAGACACACTGTCCAGCGAGTGCCGCAAGGTGGAGGTTCCCTGCTGTTTTGGGGTGGCATTATGTGGGGCCGACGTTCGCCGCTGGTGGTCATGGGAGGGCCCCGTAACGGCTGTACGATACGTGAATGCCATCCTCGGACTCCCCATGAACCATGGACCTTGCCGTTGGTGGGGAGGCTTGCGTGCCTCAGCGATACAGATAGCCGTACCGTAGGTGCAACCACAACGGAGGGGTATCTGTTGAGAGGCCAGACAAACGTGTGGTTCCTGAAGAGGGGCAGCAGCCTTTTCAGTAGTTGCAAGGGCAACAGTCTGGATGATTGACTGATCTGGCCTTGTAACAATAACCAAAACGGCCTTGCTGTGCTGGTACTGCGAACGGCTGAAAGCAAGGGGAAACTACAGCCGTAATATTTCCCGAGGGCATGCAGCTTTACTGTATGATTACACGATGATGGCGTCCTCTTGGGTAAAATATTCCGGAGGTAAAATAGTCCCCCATTCGGATCTCCGGGCGGGGACTACTCAAGAGGATGTCGTTATCAGGAGAAAGAAAACTGGCGTTCTACGGATCGGAGCGTGGAATGTCAGATCCCTTAATCGGGCAGGTAGGTTAGAAAATTTAAAAAGGGAATTGGATAGGTTGAAGTTAGATATAGTGGGAATTAGTGAAGTTCGGTGGCAGGAGGAACAAGACTTCTGGTCAGGTGACTACAGGGTTATAAACACAAAATCAAATAGGGGTAATGCAGGAGTAGGTTTAATAATGAATAGGAAAATAGGAATGCGGGTAAGCTACTACAAACAGCATAGTGAACGCATTATTGTGGCCAAGATAGATACGAAGCCAACACCTACTACAGTAGTACAAGTTTATATGCCAACTAGCTCTGCAGATGACGAAGAAATTGAAGAAATGTATGATGAAATAAAAGAAATTATTCAGATTGTGAAGGGAGACGAAAATTTAATAGTCATGGGTGACTGGAATTCGAGTGTAGGAAAAGGGAGAGAAGGAAACATAGTAGGTGAATATGGATTGGGGGACAGAAATGAAAGAGGAAGCCGCCTTGTAGAATTTTGCACAGAGCACAACATAATCATAACTAACACTTGGTTTAAGAATCATGAAAGAAGGTTGTATACATGGAAGAACCCTGGAGATACTAAAAGGTATCAGATAGATTATATAATGGTAAGACAGAGATTTAGGAACCAGGTTTTAAATTGTAAGACATTTCCAGGGGCAGATGTGGACTCTGACCACAATCTATTGGTTATGACCTGTAGATTAAAGCTGAAGAAACTGCAAAAAGGTGGGAATTTAAGGAGATGGGACCTAGATAAACTAAAAGAACCAGAGGTTGTACAGAGATTCAGGGAGAGCATAAGGGAGCAATTGACAGGAATGGGGGAAATAAATACAGTAGAAGAAGAATGGGTAGCTTTGAGGGATGAAGTAGTGAAGGCAGCAGAGGATCAAGTAGGTAAAAAGACGAGGGCTAGTAGAAATCCTTGGGTAACAGAAGAAATATTGAATTTAATTGATGAAAGGAGAAAATATAAAAATGCAGTAAGTGAAACAGGCAAAAAGGAATACAAACGTCTCAAAAATGAGATCGACAGGAAGTGCAAAATGGCTAAGCAGGGATGGCTAGAGGACAAATGTAAGGATGTAGAGGCCTATCTCACTAGGGGTAAGATAGATACCGCCTACAGGAAAATTAAAGAGACCTTTGGAGATAAGAGAACGACTTGTATGAATATCAAGAGCTCAGAAGGAAACCCAGTTCTAAGCAAAGAAGGGAAAGCAGAAAGGTGGAAGGAGTATATAGAGGGTCTATACAGGGGCGATGTACTTGAGGACAATATTATGGAAATGGAAGAGGATGTAGATGAAGATGAAATGGGAGATATGATACTGCGTGAAGAGTTTGACAGAGCACTGAAAGACCTGAGTCGAAACAAGGCCCCCGGAGTAGACAATATTCCATTGGAACTACTGACGGTCGTGGGAGAGCCAGTCCTGACAAAACTCTACCATCTGGTGAGCAAGATGTATGAAACAGGCGAAATACCCTCAGACTTCAAGAAGAATATAATAATTCCAATCCCAAAGAAAGCAGGTGTTGACAGATGTGAAAATTACCGAACTATCAGCTTAATAAGTCACAGCTGCAAAATACTAACACGAATTCTTTACAGACGAATGGAAAAACTAGTAGAAACCAACCTTGGGGAAGATCAGTTTGGATTCCGTATAAACACTGGAACACGTGAGGCAATACTGACCTTACGACTTATCTTAGAAAAAAGATTAAGGAAAGGCAAACCTACGTTTCTAGCATTTGTAGACTTAGAGAAAGCTTTTGACAATGTTGACTGGAATACTCTCTTTCAAATTCTGAAGGTGGCAGGGGTAAAATACAGGGAGCGAAAGGCTATTTACAATTTGTACAGAAACCAGATGGCAGTTATAAGAGTCGAGGGACATGAAAGGGAAGCAGTGGTTGGGAAGGGAGTAAGACAGGGTTGTAGCCTCTCCCCGATGTTGTTCAATCTGTATATTGAGCAAGCAGTAAAGGAAACAAAAGAAAAATTAGGAGTAGGTATTAAAATTCATGGAGAAGAAATAAAAACTTTGAGGTTCGCCGATGACATTGTAATTCTGTCGGAGACAGCAATGGACTTGGAAGAGCAGTTGAATGGAATGGACAGTGTCTTGAAAGGAGGATATAAGATGAACATCAACAAAAGCAAAACGAGGATAATGGAATGTAGTCTAATTAAGTCGGGTGACGCTGAGGGAATTAGATTAGGAAATGAGGCACTTAAAGTAGTAAAGGAGTTTTGCTATTTGGGGAGCAAAATAACTGATGATGGTCGAAGTAGAGAGGATATAAAATGTAGGCTGGCAATGGCAAGGAAAGCGTTTCTGAAGAAGAGAAATTTGTTAACATCCAGTATTGATTTAAGTGTCAGGAAGTCATTTCTGAAAGTATTCGTATGGAGTGTAGCCATGTATGGAAGTGAAACATGGACGATAAATAGTTTGGACAAGAAGAGAATAGAAGCTTTCGAAATGTGGTGCTACAGAAGAATGCTGAAGATTAGATGGGTAGATCACATAACTAATGAGGAAGTATTGAATAGGATTGGGGAGAAGAGAAGTTTGTGGCACAACTTGACCAGAAGAAGAGATCGGTTGGTAGGACATGTTCTGAGGCATCAAGGGATCACCAATTTAGTATTGGAGGGCAGCGTGGAGGGTAAAAATCGTAGAGGGAGACCAAGAGATGAATACACTAAGCAGATTCAGAAGGATGTAGGTTGCAGTAGGTACTGGGAGATGAAAAAGCTTGCACAGGATAGAGAGGCATGGAGAGCTGCATCAAACCAGTCTCAGGACTGAAGACCACAACAACAACCTCCTCGGACTGACAGTGCAACCATATCGGCAGCATATTGGCGAGGCATTCGTCTGCATGGACGACAATTCGCGCCCCCATCGTGCACATCTTGTGAACGACTTCTTCCGGGATAACGACATCGCTCGACTAGAGTGACCAGCATGTTCTGCACACACGAGCCCTATCGAACATGCCTGGGATAGACTGAAAAGGGCTTTTTATGGACTACGTGACCCACCAAACACTCTGAGGGGTCTACACCGAATCGCCGTTGAGGAGTCGGACAATCTGGACTAACAGTGCCTTGATGAACTTGTGGATAGTATGCCACGACGAATACAGGCATGCATCAATGTAAGCGGACGTGCTACTGCGTATTGGAGGTAACGGCGCGTACAGCAATCTGGACCACCACTCTGAAGGTCTCGCTCTATGGTGGTACATACAGCATGCATTGTGTGGTTTTCATGAGCAATAAAAAGGGAGCAAATTATGTTTCTGTTGATCTCTGTCATAATTTTCTGTACAGGTTCCGGAACTCTCGAACCGAGGTGATGTGTGAAAAACCAACTTTGACTGTTTCACGACACTTTTTTAATAATCAGTAACTGTAGTTCTGTAAACGCTGTGTCCAGCTAATGTAAATGTCGACTTGGTTAATTACATTGATCAGTTTTTCGTAGCGTAGTTAGGTAATAGTTTGAAGAGGTATCATTGTAGAAGGAAACAATTGAGAACTATCTATCTCTACTTCTTGATTATGGCCTATTTCGCAAACTTTTTTTTTTATTTGAAGTTGCAGCCTAGTTGATGTTTGACAAACGATTACAAATTATAGGGAGAATTGCTACCTAAATATCTAGGCCATATGTTCGAAAGTAATATTTTCCAGCTAGCCTCTATCACAGTGGAAAATGTAGCTGCAGTACTGGATGGGCAGAGTTTTGCAGCATACCCAACCATGAAATGTCAGGAGGAGGAGGAGGGGGAGATTAGTGTTTAACGTTCCGTCGACAACGAGGTCATTAGAGACGGAGCACAAGCTTGGATTAGGGAGGTTCAAATGGTTCAAATGGCTCTGAGCACTATGGGACTTAACATCTGTGGTCATCAGTCCCCTAGAGCTTAGAACTACTTAAGCCTAACTAACCTAAGGACATCACACACATCCATGCCCGAGGCAGGATTGGAACCTGCGACCGTAGCGGTCACGCGGTTCCAGACTGAAGCGTCTAGAACCGCACGGCCACACCGGCCGGCGGATTAGGGAGGGACGGAGAAGAAAATCAGCCGTGACCTGTCAAAGAAACCATCCCGGCATCAGCCTGAAACGATTTAGGGAAATCATGGAAAACCTAATTAGGATGGCAGGACACGGGTTTGAACCGTCGTCCTGCCGAATGCGAGTTGAGGGCTATGTCAGCGAAGATATACTGTCTGTTATCTAGTCTTCCGAAAAATCCATGAATTATATGTTCGTGCTTCCTTAGTTTTAAACATGACTCCAGAACTGCACTGTGTAGGATTGTCATTCTTCAAGGACGCTCTTCCCCCGGTTCAAAAAAAACCCCATAGCTCTCATAAAAATGAAAAAAAAATAGTGTAATCAGTTGTTTTCTTTCAATAAAACGACTGAAAAGTTGATATTAACGCAGGAAGTTACCAGAGTAGGAACTGGTTCTCCTTATAAGTCGCCATCCGTCTTCCATCCCCTCCTTGCCCCGCATAAACTATCGTATGGGCGCACTTGTCACTTCTGTCTTTGCAATTGCCTCCAAGTAGAACTTGCTGTTGAATGCACTGGCATTTGTTAACAGCCAGAGTAGTAACAGTACTCCATATCTATTTCGACGCTTTCATCCAATATGCTGTAACATTCTTGGATATTTGCGTCTAAATCTACATAACCAGTCCGCAAGCCAGCGCGCGGTGCGTGGCGGAGGGTACTCTGTTCCACTACCAATCATTTCCTTCCTTGTTACACTCGCAAATAGAGCGAGAGAAGAACGACTATCTATATGCCTCCGCAAGAGCCCTAATATCTCGTATCTTATCTGCGTGCTCCTTACGTGTAATTTCCGTTTGCGGTGCAGTCTCGTTCTGCAGTCAGCTTGAAATGCCGATTCTGGATATTTTCTCAATAGTGTTTCTCCAAAAGAACGTCGCCCTCCTTCCACGGATTCCCATCTGAGTTCCCGAAGCATCTACGTGACACTTCGTGTTGTTCGAACCTACCGGTAACAAATCTAGCAGCTGCCCACCTCTGAATTGTTTCGATGTCTTCCTTCAATCCGACCTGGGACTGATCCGGAACACTGGAGCGGTACTCAAGAATAGGCCACACCACCGTCCTATAAGCGCTCTCCTTTACAGGTGAACCACTTTTTCTTAAAGCCGGCCGCGGTGGTCTAGCGGTTCTAGGCGCGCAGTCCGGAAACGCGCGACTGCTGCGGTCGCAGGTTCGAATCCTGCCTCGGGCATGGGTGTGTGTGATGTCCTTAGGTCAGTTAGGCTTAAGTAGTTCTAAGTTCTAGGGGACTGATGACCACGGATGTTAAGTCCCATAGTGCTCAGAGCCATTTTTTTCTTAAAATTCTCCCAATAAACTGAAGTCGGCCATTCGCTTTCCGTAACGCAGTTCTCACGTGCTCGTTGCACGTCATATGGCTTTACAACGTTACGCCCAGATATTTAAATGACTTGACTGTGTCACGCAGCACGATAGTAATGTTTTATGCGAACATTAAAGGTTGGTTCTTCCTATTCATCTGCATTAACTACATTTTGCCACATTTAAGGCTAGCTGTCATTCATCACACCAGCTGGAAATTTTGTCTAACTCGTGTTGTATCATCCTTCAGCCACTCAACTTCGATACCTTACCGTACACTACGGCATCATCAGAAAACAACCCCAGATTGGTGCCCACCCTGTCCTCCAGTCACTTATATACATACAGGGAACAACAGGCGCCCTACCAGACTTCCCTGGGGCACTCCTGACGATACTCTTGTCTCTGATGAACACTCGCTGTCAAGGACAACATACTGGTTTCTATCACTTATGAAGTCTTCAAACCACTTACATATCTGTGAGCTTATTCCATACGCTCGTACTTTCGTTAACAGTCTGCAATGGGGCACTGTGTCAAACGCCTTCCGGAAATTCACGGATATGTGATTTGTCTGCTGATCCTCGTCCACAGTTCGTAAAACATCATGTGAGAAAAGGGCAAGTTGAGTTTCGCACGACCGATGCTTTCTAAATCCATGCTGATTCGTGGAAAAAACCTTCTCAGTCCAAAGAAAGTTTATTACATTTTATTACATTCGAACTGAGAATATGTTCAAGGATTCTGCAACAAATAGAAGTTAAGGATATTGGTCTGTAATTTTTCGGGTCCTTCTCTGACCCTTCTTATGCACAGGACTCACTTGAGCTTTCTTCCAGTCGGTTGGGACACTGTGCTGGGCGAGGGATTCACCATAAATGCAAGCTAGGCAAGGGGCCAGTGCCGTAGCGCACTCTTTGTAAAACCGATCTGGGATTCCATCCGCATCTGATGATTTATTTCCTTTCAAATCTTTCCATTGTTTCTCTACACCAATGATGGTTATTATTATATCGTCCATGCCGGAGTCTGGCTGATGGTCAAATGACGATATGTTTTACGATGCTCCTGTGCGAACGATTTCTTGAACGTGAAATTTAAGACTTCTGCTTGCGTTTTGCTATCTTCAACTGCCCCACTGGTCACCAAGGGACAGAATGGAAGCCTCCGAACCGCTTAGCGACTTTACGTAGGACCAGAATTTTCTCGGATTCTCGGCCAGCTTTTCTGCTAGGGTGTGACGGTCATAGCTGTTGTATGTGTCTCGCATAGGTCTTTCCACTGACGCACAAATCTCTACTAATCTTTGCTTATCGTCATTTGTGCGTTCTCTTATGAATCGAGCCTCCTCACCATCTTCCGAATTTTCGTTATTAAAGCAAGGTGGGTCTCTTCCATCCTTTATCCACTTACCAGCCACATAACTCTTCAGACCACTCTTTACAACTGCTTAACCGTTGTCTATAATAGCCTCCAGAGCGTCTAAAAGAAGAAAAATTCTCCGATTCAGGGTGCAGAACTTGTAGGAGTAATGCAGACAGTTTTTTTATAGCCATTTCCAAAACACAGCCTTCCCAAGTACGGCCGTCAGCTCACTCTAACACTTTAGGTCTGATCAGTTATAGGCTGCTCTACACTTTCATCTACATCTACATCTTCATTTATACTCTGCAAGCCACCCAACGGTGTGTGGCGGAGGGCACTTTACGTGCCACTGTCATTACCTCCCTTTCCTGTTCCAGTCGCGTATGGTTCGTGCGAAGAACGACTGTCTGAAAGCCTCCGTGGACGCTCTAATCTCTCTAATTTTACATTCGTGATCTCCTCGGGAGGTATAAGTAGGGGAAGCAATATATAAGATACCTCATCCAGAAACGCACCCTCTCGAAACCTGGACAGCAAGCTACACCGCGATGCAGAGCGCCTCTCTTGCAGAGTCTGCCACTTGAGTTTATTAAACATCTCCGTAACGCTATCACGGTTACCAAATAACCCTGTGACGAAACGCGCCGCTCTTCTTTGGATCTTCTCTATCTCCTCCGTCAAGCCAATCTGGTACGGATCCCACACTGATGAGCAATACTCAAGTATAGGTCGAACGAGTGTTTTGTAAGCCACCTCCTTTGTTGATGGACTACATTTTCTAAGCACTCTCCCAATGAATCTCAACCTGGTACTCGCCTTACCAACAATTAATTTTATATGATCACTCCACTTCAAATCGTTCCGCACGCATACTCCCAGATATTTTACAGAAGTAACTGCTACCAGTGTTTGTTCCGCTATCATATAATCATACAATAAAGGATCCTTCTTTCTATGTATTCGCAATACATTACATTTGTCTATGTTAAGGAACAGTTGCCACTCCCTGCACCAAATGCCTATCCGCTGCAGATCTTCCTGCATTTCGCTACAATTTTCTAATGCTGCAACTTCTCTGTATACTACAGCATCATCCGCGAAAAGCCGCATGGAACTTCCGACACTGTCTACTAGGTCATTTATATATATCGTGAAAAGCAATGGTCCCATAACACTCCCCTGTGGCACGCCAGAGGTTACTTTAACGTCTGTAGACGTCTCTCCATTGATAACAACATGCTGTGTTCTGTTTGCTAAAAACTCTTCAATCTAGCCACACAGCTGGTCTGATATTCCGTAGGCTCTTACTTTGTTTATCAGGCGACAGTGCGGAACTGTATCGAACGCCTTCCGGAAGTCAAGAAAAATAGCATCTACCTGGGAGCCTGTATCTAATATTTTCTGGGTCTCATGAAATAAATAAAGCGAGTTGAGTCTCACACGATCGCTGTTTCCGGAATCCATGTTGATTCCTACATAGTAGATTCTGGGTTTCCAAAAACGACATGATACTCGAGCAAAAAACATGTTCTAAAATTCTACAACAGATCGACGTCAGAGATATAGGTCTATAGTTTTGCGCATCTGCTCGACGACCCTTCTTGAAGACTGGGACTACCTGTGCTCTTTTCCAATCATTTGGAACCCTCCGTTCCTCTAGAGACTTGCGGTACACGGCTGTTAGAAGGGGGGCAAGTTCTTTCGCGTACTCTGTGTAGAATCGAATTGGTATCCCGTCAGGTCCAGTGGACTTTCCTCTATTGAGTGATTCCAGTTGCTTTTCTATTCCTTGGACACTTATTTCGATGTCAGCCATTTTTTCGTTTGTGCGAGGGTTTAGAGAAGGAACTGCAGTGCGGTCTTCCTCTGTGAAAAAGCTTTGAAAAAAGGTGTTTAGTATTTCAGCTTTACGCGTGTCATCCTCTATTTCAATGCCATCATCATCCCGGATTGTCTGGATATGCTGTTTCGAGCCACTTACTGATTTAACGTAAGACCAGAACTTCCTAGGATTTTCTGTCAAGTCGGTACATAGAATTTTACTTTCGAATTCACTGAACGCTTCACGCATAGCCCTCCTTACGCTAACTTTGACATCGTTTAGCTTCTGTTTGTCTGAGAGGTTTTGGCTGCGTTTAAACTTGGAGTGGAGCTCTCTTTGCTTTCGCAGTAGTTTCCTAACTTTGTTGTTGTACCACGGTGGGTTTTTCCCGTCCCTCACAGTTTTACTCGGCACGTACCTGTCTAAAACGCATTTTACGATTGCCTTGAACTTTTTCCATAAACACTCAACATTGTCAGTCTCGGAACAGAAATTTTTGTTTTGATCTGTTAGGTAGTCTGAAATCTGCCTTCTATTACTCTTGCTAAACAGATAAACCTTCCTCCCTTGTTTTATATTCCTATTAACTTCCATATTCAGGGATGCTGCAACGGCCTTATGATCACTGATTCCCTGTTCTGCACATACAGAGTGGAAAAGTTCGGGTCTGTTTGTTATCAGTAGGTCCAAGATGTTATCTCCACGAGTCGGTTCTCTGTTTAATTGCTGGAGGTAATTTTCGGATAGTGCACTCAGTATAATGTCACTCGATGCTCTGTCCCTACCACCCGTCCTAAACATCTGAGTGTCCCAGTCTATATCTGGTAAATTGAAATCTCCACCTAAGACTATAACATGCTGAGAAAATTTATGTGAAATGTATTCTAAATTTTCTCTCAGTTGTTCTGCCACTAATGCTGCTGAGTCGGGAGGTCGGTGAAAGGAGCCAATTATTAACCTAGCTCGGTTGTTGAGTGTAACCTCCACCAATAATAATTCACAGGAACTATCCACTTCTACTTCACTACAGGATAAACTACTACTAACAGCGACGAACACTCCACCACCGGTTGCATGCAATCTATCCTTTCTAAATACCATGTGTACCTTTGTAAAAATTTCGGCAGAATTTATCTCTGGCTTCAGCCAGCTTTCTGTACCTATAACGATTTCAGCTTCGGTGCTTTCTATCAGCGCTTGAAGTTCCAGTACTTTACCAACGCAGCTTCGACAGTTGACAATTACAATACCGATTGCTGCTTGGTCCCCGCATGTCCTGACTTTGCCCCGCACCCGTTGAGGCTGTTGCCCTTTCTGTACTTGCCCAAGGCCATCTAACCTAAAAAACCGCCCAGCCCACGCCACACAACCCCTGCTACCCGTGTAGTCGCTTGTTGCGTGTAGTGGACTCCTGACCTATCGAGCGGAACCCGAAACCCCACCACCCTATGGCGCAAGTCGAGGAATCTTCAACCAACATGGTCGCAGAACCGTCTCCGCCTCTGATTCAGACCCTCCACTCGGCTCTGTACCAAAGGTCCGCAGTCAGTCCTGTCGACGATGCTGCAGATGGTGAGCTCTGCTTTCATCCCGCTAGCGAGACTGGCAGTCTTCACCAAATCAGATAGCCGCCGGAAGCCAGAGAGGATTTCCTCCGATCCATAGCGACACACATCATTGGTGCCGACATGAGCGACCACCTGCAGATGGGTGCACCCTGTACTCTTCATGGCATCCGGAAAGACCCTTTCCACATCTGGAATGACTCCCCCAGGTATGCACACGGAGTGCACATTGGTTTTCTTCCCCTCTCTTGCTGCCATTTCCCTAAGGGGCCCCATTACGCGCCTGACGTTGGAGCTCCCAACTACCAGTAAGCCCACCCTCTGCGACCGCCCGGATCTTGCAGACTGAGGGGCAACCTCTGGAACAGGACAAGCAGCCATGTCAGGCCGAAGATCAGTATCAGCCTGAGACAGAGCCTGAAACCGGTTCGTCAGACAAACTGGAGAGGCCTTCCATTCAGCCCTCCGGAATGTCTTTTGCCCCCTGCCACACCTTGAGACGACCTCCCACTCTACCACAGGTGAGGGATCAGCCTCAATGCGGGCAGTATCCCGGGCAACCACAGTCGTAGTCCGATCGGGGGATGCGTGGGACGAGTTGGCCGTCCCAAACAAACCCCCATCCGGACCCCCACAGTGATGCCCATTGGCAACAGCCTCAAGCTGTGTGACTGAAGCCAACACTGTCTGAAGCTGGGAGCGAAGGGATGTCAACTCAGCCTGCATCCGAACACAGCAGTTGCAGTCCCTATCCATGCTAAAAAATGTTTTGCAAAGAACGTCTGAACTAAACTACAGAAAGCGCAAACAAATCGACAAAATTTAAACGGTTATTAAAATACAAGATTGCCTAGTAAATGCAGTAATGCTGCTACTTGCGCACTGCTAACGCACTGCTCGGCGGCGGAAGGAGACTACGCGATTTTACACCATTCAGGTACTAAAACGTGATGCTACAACTCTCAAATACTATAATACGCCCGAAATTTATGAATTAAACAATGCAAGTACTAAAAACACCCAAAGAAATTAAGAATTAAACTATGTAACAAATGAGTGAGCTAGGAGTATACGACTTGCTGCTGCAGCTGCTTATCCAACGGCGGCAGGGAGCACACTGACTGTGACCAACCGATACTGGCCGTTCAAAACAAAAACAGAAGACAAACGACTACGCGGATTTACACTATTCAGGTACTAAAACGCGATGCTACAACTCTCAAATACTATAATACGCCCGAAATTTATGAATTAAACAATGCAAGTACCAAAAACACGCAAAGAAATTAAGAATTAAACTATGTAACAAATGACTTTGACTATCCTCTTGTCCTCTTGGTTTAGTGTCATTACCATGCTTATTTCAATGTTGCAATTCTTATAGACAGTGTATAATATCACTTCCTTTGTATGAAAAGCGTATCATGCGTAACATTTCGCACCATATGTTACGTGAAAGTGTTGCAATGATATAATGTATTGCCTGACAAATGAATTGAAGCGCACAGAAGACCTGGTCGGATGTCAACGTAATTTTGTGCATGTACTGTCTCCAAAGGCGGATATGCAAATAACTGAAACTTCCTGGCAGATTAAAACTATGTGGCGGATCGGGACTCGAACTCGGGACCTTTGCCTTTCGCGGGCAAGTGCTCTACCAACTGAGCTACCCCAGCACGACTCACGCCCGGTACTCATAGCTTTACTTCTGCCAGTACCTGGTCTCCTACCTTCCAAACTTTACAGAAGCTCTCCTGCGAACCTTGCAGAACTAGCACTCCTGAAAGAAAGGATACTGCCGAGACACGGCTTAGCTACGGCCTGGGGGATGTTTACAGAATGAGATTTTCACTCTGCAGTGGAGTGTGCGCTGATATGAAACATCCTGGAAAATTAAAACTATGTGCCGGACCGAGACTCGAACTCGGGACCTTTGATTTTCGCGGGCAAGTGCTCCACCATCTGAGCTACCCAAGCACGGCTCAAGTCCTGTCCTCACAGCTGCAGAGTGAAAATCTCATTCTGGAAGCATCCCCCAGGCTGTAGCTAAGCCATGTCTCCGCAGTATCCTTTCTTTCAGGAGTGCTAGTCCTGCAAGGTTCGCAGGTGAGCTTCTGTAAAGTCTGGAAGGTAGGAGACGAGGTACTGGCAGAAGTAAAGCTGTGAGGACGGGGCGTGAGTCGTGCTTGGGTAGCTGAGATGGTAGAGCACCTGCCCACGAAAGGCAAAGGTCCCGAGTTCGAGTCTCGGTCCGGCACACAGTTTTAATCTGCCGGAAAGTTTCATATCAGCGCACACTCCGCTGCAGAGCGAAAATCTCATTCTGGATGCAAATAACTGATTTTGCAGTTCTGGGTGACTGGTTGTATTGGTGTTAACCTGTTTAGTGTTGTCTCCACATGTAAGGGATACAAACAGCGCCGCATGTATGCTGATCACTGTGAATGACACGGAAACAGAGCGTAATAGTGTGAGACAGAGATATCAGCACCTCACGAAGTCTGAAAGAAGCTTCACTGTAACTGTCCATTTGACTGTGAGGCTGAGACTGAGCTAATGACTGAGATTGAGACTGAACCCTCCGGTCATTGGCGGCCATCTAAATACTTGCTGTTGAGAGGGCGTTGGCGGCGTGCTGCTTACGAGTCTGTCTCTGGCCTCTCTCCTGACGGGCGTGTTTGATCCAGCGCCTACTATCGATCTTTTTGCTACATCTTTGCCGACCGGTGTGCTGGCAACGTCTTACACCAGCACACCAAACCTAGGCTACAGTCAACGACAGAACACAAACGACTATACTTAAAGTAGCGCCGTGACTGGAAAGTGTGGACTACTGATGAATGTCGTCCCATTGAGTTGAGCTACGAATAGTGATTCTGGATTACCCTGGATGACCATCGTCAGTGAGTATGGCGGTGACTTTGGAAGAGGTCCCATTCTTCCAGTGTTTTGGAGAGACATTGCTGCGTTACTCCTGGCGTCGTGGTGTGGTGAGCCATTAAGTATGACTTCAGGCCACGACTGCCACTGACTGAGGGAGCACAGTGGTACAACACAGGTATCGTGCATCCACAGCTGCTTACTGCTATGCGTCTGCAGCGGGGTACCCTTTTTCAGGAGGACTGAAATGTCAGTGGCCGCCCCAGGATAAAGAAACAACTAAATGGGCATGGCAAAGGTGCAAGCCATTTATCACAAGCCTATTGTTACTTCGCAAGATTCCAACAATCTTTTGTTGCACAAATACCACAAAACCACTAATAAAATACAAATGATTCCGACAGTTACTGCAAAAATTCTTCAGTTAAACCAATTGATCATTAATTAGTTAATTTAACCGAATAAAATGCACCAATTTAAGAAGGACTAACAAACAAGTAGTAAAATCAAATATAACGTAAACATGCGCTTAGCGATGGGCAAACATTGACAGCAATGATGCGAAAGATTACAATTCCAACATCTGGCTGGTCAAAGGGGGTGCTTTACATTAAAGAAGATAACATCCAAGAAGTGTAGTAACAAAATTACACATGTACGGTACCAGAAGCGGTGAGGCCCGTTAAGTACTAATATTTTATGCAACGACTACAGGAAACGTTCCCAAGGCAAACACCCAATATTTGATCAAACACAGAAGCCCTCTGGGCATACTCAAGATACTGACGTGGAGAAGTAATGAAATACCATTTAACAATTGAGCATTACACCAATATTTAAACTATTGGCGCTAAAACCAAACAGGGAAAACATGGCAGGGGCAGGTACGGCCGGCCAGCTGAGTAAGATGGTTTAAAGTAACGGGCACTTCAGGTTAAATTAACGTCCGATTGCTGCGAGATAGGAACAGAATTTATGAGGGATGCTGTAGCAAGCGAGGAGGCCGCAACGTCTCAGAGACTACGGTGAAACGGGAAGCGGCGCACGCGCACAGCCGACGCGGATAGGCTACGTCCGATGTGCCGGTGGATAACAGGTAACACTCTGGGGCAGCGCCCACAAACGCTACGAACAGCTCGGAAAACCGAGAGCAAACAAGCAGACATATAATTCATGCACAATAATCACAGAACATACGAAAATGCTCAAGACAAGAAATTCAGTGTGAGCGTGACCCCAAGCCCCCAACCAAATCTTACGTATTACACAAGAGTATGGCAATAAGAATATCTAAGAGGATTAACCGGTTAATCTTACAACAAAATATGTTAATGTAATAACCAAGAAATCACAGGGCTACACAAAAACATTAACTTAAGTGACCTAAAAGCTAACATGCAAATCTAGAACACAAACACTCAAACAACTACAAAATCAATTGTATCTAGAACAACAAATGCTAATTTTCTTGAAAGGGGCAAAGTCTCACCAAAGTTATGAAACGTAATTACCAAAATGAGACAAGATTGACGTCGCTGGCTTTACTTACCATGGCCGTAGACAGTTTTATAGTCGTCACCTCCATTAGGGAAGCAACAACTTCCAATACAAATGAGACTCAATTTCGACGTCAGTGGTCACTATACACGTGGCGGCCTAGAACATATGGCATAATTAATTTCAGGCCAGAGTGACAAGATAAGCAGACATTGAGCAAGTTGAAATTAAAAGAAATTTTAAAACACATTAAATTTGGCACTCTGATAATTTCAGACAGAGTCACAAAAGTTAATTTAATACTTGAGACACAGTGACGGAGAACCACAGGCAATCCAGCATAGCGGGAGCTACTTCAACACTGGAGCACATATGTCAAGAAATGGCTCTGAGCACTATGGGACTTAACTGCTGTGGTCATCAGTCCCCTAGAACTTAGAACTACTGAAACCTAACTAACCTAAGGACATCACACACATCCATGCCCGAGGCAGGATTCGAACCTGCGACCGTAGCGGTCTCGTGGCTCCAGACTGTAGCGCCTAGAACCGCTCGGCCACAACGGCCGGCGAGCACATACGTGAAGTAACGAGTACCTTACCCCCAAAAGGGCAGAGCAGAGAGCATCAGAAAATGAACAGCACTCCAACTCTCACATCAGCAGCTGCGCCTTCTTAATCCGGGGTAAACCGGCTGCGTCGAGACTAGCTCCAAGCATTGCCAACGCAACTCTACCGATCCCCGGCCGCTTAGACAAATGTGCGTTGTAAGATCCGTGAACACCGTACGTCACACGTTCACACGTGCCTCCTGTCGCTCTCTCTCTCTCTCTCTCTCTCTCTCTCTCTCTCTCTCTCTGACAGCGACCTGCTGCCTGACGATGTGGTCAACAACCTGCTCCAAGAAACTACAACCAAAGACTCAACTAACAAGCGACCAAGGCGCCACCCAGGGCTAGACAGACACGGATCGCGCCAGTAGGCAAAGATGTAAGAACACAGAACGAGTCGACGGGGCTCGAGGACAACGCTCGTCCATAAATGAAAGATGTCTCTCTGAAAAGTCAGAGTGGAGGTACTCCCACGGGCAATAAGGTCCACTATTCTGTCCTCCACAGAACGTGTGGGACCAGCTCGGACATCAACATATTCCCACTGCCAACATCTGGGATATCAAGCACTACGAGGTGCATTCAAGTTCTAAGGCCTCCGATTTTTTTTTCTAATTAACTACTCACCCGAAATCGATGAAACTGGCGTTACTTCTCGACGTAATCGCCCTGCAGACGTACACATTTTTCACAATGCTGACGCCATGATTCCATGGCAGCGGCGAAGGCTTCTTTAGGAGTCTGTTTTGACCACTGGAAAATCGCTGAGGCAATAGCAGCACGGCTGGTGAATGTGGGGCCACGGAGAGTGTCTTTCATTGTTGGAAAAAGCCAAAAGTCACTAGGAGCCAGGTCAGGTGAGTAGGGAGCATGAGGAATCACTTCAAAGTTGTTATCACGAAGAAACTGTTGCGTAACGTTAGCACGATGTGCAGGTGCGTTGTCTTGGTGAAACAGCACACGCGCAGCCCTTCCCGGACGTTTTTGTTGCAGTGCAGGAAGTAATTTGTTCTTCAAAACATTTTCGTAGGATGCACCTGTTACCGCAGTGCCCTTTGGAACGTAACTGGTAAGGATTACACCCACGCTGTCCCAGAACATGGACACCATCATTTTTTCAGCACTGGCGGTTACCCGAAACTTTTTTTGGTGGCGGTGAATCTGTGTGCTTCCATTGAGCTGACTGGCGCTTTGTTTCTGGATTGAAAAATGGCATCCATGTCTCATCCATTGTCACAACCGACGAAAAGAAAGTCCCATTCATGCTGTCATTGCGCATCAACATTGCCTGGCAACATGCCACACGGGCAGCCGTGTGGTCGTCCGTCAGCATTCGTGGCACCCACCTGGATGACACTTTTCGCATTTTCCGGTCGTCATGCAGGACTGTGTGCACAGAACCCACAGAAATGCCAACTCTGGAGGCGATCTGTTCAACAGTCATTCGGCGATCACCCAAAACAATTCTCTCCACTTTCTCGATCATGTCGTCAGACCGGCTTGTGCGAGCCCGAGGTTGTTTCGGTTTGTTGTCACACGATGTTCTGCCTTCATTAAACTGTCGCACCCACGAACACACTTTCAACACATCCATAACTCCATCACCACATGTCTCCAACTGTCGATGAATTTCAATTGGTTTCACACCACGCAAATTCAGAAAACGAATGATTGCACGCTGTTCAAGTAAGGAAAACGTCGCCATTTTAAGTATTTAAAACAGTTCTCATTCTCGCCGCTGGCGGTAAAATTCCATTTGCCGTACGTTGCTGCCATCTCTGGGATGTATTGACAATGAACACAGCCTCATTTTAAAACAATTCGCATGTTTCTATCTCTTTCCATTCCGGAGAAAAAAAATCGGAGGCCTTAGAACTTGAATGCACCTCATATTTCCAATAGTCGCGGGCCAGCTTGCCTCAGGAGAGGATACAGCGGCTGAAATGTTTTGGTTCCACGCGTTGGTATCCCTGAAACAATGACGATTGACGCTGACACAGCTCCCTTTCCACACACCCCTCCTACAATCACCAGATGATCCAACGTTCCATCTCTGATGTTCCTGAAAGGGTGTCTTACATCAACATTCTTCCGCACCCACATAACAAATTCCGTACTGTCAAAGTTATAAATACGTATTCGCAAACTGACTTAGTATCAGATATTTGATGTTTAAGTAAATTCATTTATCTGTCAATGCCAATCTTAGCTATCTCACTGCAAACAAAAGGGAACCGAGGCAGAGTGCTAAGTGAAAAGTGCACTGATCAGTTTGACAGCTTCCTAAGCATGATTAATCGTTGCAGCAGATACTCCGTCTTCCAACACTGTATTTTCGACCGAGATAATTAATTTTACCCGCAGTTTCCAGGCAGATACGCAAACGATGTGATAACCCTCTCAGAAAAGATTATAAGTACATCTACTGTCATCGTCTCAGTTAACGATAGGTGGCCTTCTTGCTTTTGCAGGACTTTGACCAGATGGTCTGGGGCACAGTTAGTGAGAGCCAGAGAGGTGCGCCGTGAACGGAAGGAATCCGGGCGCTAGATTAATCACCTTTGATCAGTTCCACAGTGTACCTTGTTCCATTAGGGTTTTATGTGGCTCCTGATTCGCCCCTTGTAACTGAATCTGAGTCAGAACATTTCATGAGATCTGTCACCCGACGTAATATCTGACTTATTTACTTTTTTTCAATCTGGTCGCCATTCACTGTAGTTTATTTTATTAATTTATACTCTACTCTACTATTAAAGAGAATGAGACCATCCCAACCAACAGTAGGCAAGTAGCTAATGTATTTAACAACCATTTCTTAAGTGTAGGAGAAAAAATTGGTGAGAACAGTTCAAAAGAAATAGCCAGGCAGTACATACAAGAGGCAGTTTTGAAAAATTTTACCCAAATTAAGTTTCACCTAACAACCTCTTATGAAATAAGTAAAATTATTAAATATTTGAAAAATAAATGTTCTGTTGGAGTAGATGACATCTCTAATAATATCTTGAAGCAATGTGGAGCAATTACAGCTGATTTTCTGAGTAACATACGTAGCACATCACTATCTCAAGGTATTTTCCCAGACTGTTAAAATATGCCATTGTCAGGCCTCTCTACAAAAAGGGGGACACCACAGATGTCAATAATTATCGGCCAGTATCCTTGCTCACAGCATTTTCAAAAATTTTCGAGAAGGAATGTGCTCAAGAGTGGTTAAGCCATCTCAACAGTAATGGCATACTTAGTAAATCACGGTTCAGATTTCAAAAATGCTGTTCCACTGAGACAGCAATATAGAATTTCACTGTCCACATAATAGAGTCTTTAAATAGTAAAATGTTACCAATAGGAATTTTCTGTGACTTGTCCAAAGCATTTGATTGAGCGTACCATGGCATTATGTTACAGAAATTACAATTCTATGGTATAAATAGAATAGTATATGAGTGGTTTAAGACATACCTACAGAAAACAAAAAGTTCCTTTATATGGGTCAAGTGATTTAAATAAGTTTGCCACTTCATCTAACTAGAGTAAAATCACATTAGGTGTTCCACAGGGTTCAATCATGGGTCCCCTTCTGTTCTTGATATATGTGAATGACCTCCTTTCTTATCTGAAACAAGAAGCTGAACTGACACTATTTGCTGATGATACAAGCATCATTATTAATCCAGTAAAAGAATCTCCAACTGAAAATTATACAAATGAGGTCTTTGGAAAAGTCATTAACTGGTTTTCTGCAATTGGGCTTGCTTTAAACTTTGAAA
The DNA here is from genome assembly GCF_021461395.2 of Schistocerca americana. Classification (NCBI taxonomy): domain Eukaryota; kingdom Metazoa; phylum Arthropoda; class Insecta; order Orthoptera; family Acrididae; genus Schistocerca; species Schistocerca americana. The sequence continues at coordinate 826,264,487 of NC_060122.1, read as the reverse complement.
AACACAGAACATCCAATTTTCTGCTGCAAAAAGTACAGTTCCTTCAATAAATGTAACACATCAACAGAAATCAGTAAACAGGGTAGAGCATACTAAGTTTTTGGATGTACATTTAGATGAGAATCTTAATTGGAAAATTCATATTTGGATCTTCTAAAGCGACTAGATTCAGTAACTTTTGCAGTCAGAATAATTGCAAAATTTGAGGATATAGAAACTAGTAAGCTAACATACTTCGCATACTTTCACTCTCTGATGTCATACGGAACAATATTTTGGGGTAACTAAACACTTAGACAAAAAGTATTCTCTGCTCGAAAGAAAGTGGTTAGAAAATGTGTGGGGTTCTGTAATCATCTTGTTAAAAGAATGGGGAATTTTTAGAACAGGCTCGCAGTACATTTACTTAGTAATGAAATTTGTTCTCAACAACATGGACCAGTTTAAAAACAACAGTCACATTCATGACTACAATACCAGAAAAAAAGGAAGAATTACACTATCCTTTACTCAACCTATCTTTGGCACAGAAAGGGGTAAAATATGCTGCTATAAAAATTTTCGAAAAATTACCAGATGAAATAAAATGTCTCACAGATAGCACTAATAGCTTCAGAAAGAAATTGAAATCATATTTCCTTGACAACTCCTTCTATACCATAGATGAATTCTTGAATAGTAATAAATAAATCTATAAATATAGTATATGCATTTTGTGCCATTTAAGGGAAGGGCTAAATAATAGAAATATTAATCTATTACACTGTACTGTAATATATATGCATTTCTTGTCCACTTGACAAGTTCCACATCATATCGGCTACTGTACCAATTTGATTGATCAATGGAACATACAACTAACTAAGTAACTAACTCACTTGATACTATAATTAATTTATAGTCGAGGGTTCCTTGTTTGCGTCCTGTATTTGTACATCATAGTTAGTTACCTTCTACTCTTTCTCACAGTATTATTACGTGACGAGTTTCTTGTCGGGTATATACCTACTATTCGGTCTCTAGAGTCAAATCTTAGCACAGGCTCTAATCAACAATCGTGCAACATTCCTGCTCCAACCACTCTAGTCTCTACTGTCAGGTAAGTCTATTCGATTATAGAACTAGTTTGGAGGAAACTTTCATGTCGTGACCACTGGCTATCATACAACTTCATACTTCTACATTCACTACACTTACACTGTTTCTAAATGCAGTCACTTTGTCAAACCTGTATTCCATTGTACATGTGGGTGTATCCTCGTACTCTGCCCAGTAGCCGACCAACACCAATATATAATTTACTCCTCACCTACCAGTGGGTAACTGGCCAAAGAAGTCAGCTGCCGTTAAATCGTGCAGACATTTTGGAATTGTTAATTCTTTTTTGTGTTCTTCAGCACCTTCCTTACAAAGAGTGTTAGTATTAAGCAATTTTACTTTCACTTATAAGGTAGGATATACAAATTCGTATAATCGTTCATCCAAATTAGATACCGTTTCAGGTGTGTTCACTATTTCTCTAAATTCTTTGCATTGTTCTGAAACGGTTACATGCCCTTTCGCCTCTGAGATTCGTTCTTTAACCTGGTTGAACTCTCTAACGGCAAACTGACCTATTTCGTTAACTGTACCATCTGCTTTTTTGAATTGCTCTTCTACTTCAATGGAAAATTGTACTGAAATGCAGGAGGATCTGCAGCGAATTGACGCATGGTGCAGGGAATGGCAATTGAATCTCAATGTAGACAAGTGTAATGTGCTGCAAATACATAGAAAGATAGATCCCTTATCAGTTAGCTACAAAATAGCGGGTCAGCAACTGGAAGCAGTTAATTCCATAAATTATCTGGGAGTACGCATTAGGAGTGATTTAAATTGGAATGATCATATAAAGTTGATCTTCGATAAAGCAGATGCCAGACTGAGATTCATTGGAAGAATCCTAGGGAAATGCAGTCCGAAAACAAAGGAAGTAGGTTACAGTACGCTTGTTCGCCCACTGCTTGAACACTGCTCACCAGTGTGGGATCCGTTCCGGATAGGGTTGATAGAAGAGATAGAGAAGATCCAACGGAGAGCAGCGCGCTTCGTTACAGGATCATTTAATAATCTCAAAAGCGTTACGGAGATGATAGATAAACTCCAGTGGAAGACTCTGCAGGAGAGACGCTCAGTAGCTCGGTACGGGCTTTTGTTAAAGTTTCGAGAACATAACTTCACCGAAGAGTGAAGCAGTATATTGCTCCCTCCTACGTATATCTCGCGAAGAGACAATGAGGATAAAATCAGAGAGGTTAGAGCCCACACAGAAGCATACCGACAATCCTTCTTTCCACGAACAATACGAGACTGGAATAGGAGGGAGAACCGATAGAGGTACTCAAGGTACCCTCCGCCACACACCGTCGGGTGGCTTGCGGAGTATGGATGTAGATGTAGATGTAGATGTACTTCCTCGCGGACTAAATCAAATTGGTTATTGACCCTATCCTTCAACTGCTGAGGAAACTGGGTCAAAGTATTTGCAATGTTAGTTAATTTAAGTTCTGTTTCTGTTTGACGTGTTCTTTCATCTCTAATTTTAGTACTGCTTTCGTGTTTTCTACTTTGACGGACGGTTCATTGCTTTTAGACCCTACTTGGTCAGGTAGTTCCTTAATATTACATTCTACTTTGTCAGATAATTTCTTCCCAGTGCCAGATAATTCATTCCTAGAGTCAGACCGTTTCCTACTTATTGAGTCTGCTTTGTCAGATAACTTCTTAAAATTGGAATTCATTTCACCAGACATTTGTTGTAATAAACCATTAAACCATTCTGGAGCCTCTGCGGCCATTTTTCCAGTAATGACGGACACACGACGCAAATGTCTCTATTATGTACCTGCCGGCCGGTGTGGCCGTGCGGTTCTAGGCGCTTCAGTCTGGAACCGTGTGACCGCTATGGTCGCAGGTTCGAATCCTGCCTCGGGCATGGATGTATGTGATGTCCTTAGGTTAGTTAGGTTTAAGTAGTTCTAAGTTCTAGGGGACTGATGACCACAGATTTTAAGTCCCATAGTGCTCAGAGCCATTTGAACCATTTATTATGTACCTTCTATTACGCTAATAAATGGTTATCACACAGTTTTCTTAAATGTGATAACAGTGAAACAGTGTGTCACTGTGTAGACAAAAGAAGGTTTTCAGAGTGGATTTCTGTATTTTCTGAACAGCTCACGCTTTCCGATGAACTGCTCTCTCTCTCTTTATGTAGCCGAGGCAACTGCGCGTATGTGGTGATGCACCGCGACGATTTGCACCGCCCGGCGCAGCCGATGTCTCGAACACAGCGGTGCATTGGCTGCACTGTCCTACGGCATCACCCCTGCGGCGTTGCTCAGCTGGGGCTGCTGCGTCCACGCCGATTTCACGATTCGAACTCAACGCCTCCGAACCCACCGAAACATTCTTCTCCTCCAAACCCATCGAGAAATTACTCTGTCCCAGTTAAAACTTTTCTTTATTCACGTTTCGGTGTTGTTTACTTGATACGTTAATTTAACTGAAGTTGACCGAGCGTGGTGGCGCAGCAGTTAGCACACTGGACTCGCTCTAGGGAGGACGACGGTTCAATCCCGCGTCCGGCCATACTGATTCAGGTTTTCCGTGATATCCCTAAATCGCTTCAGGCAAATACCGGGATGGTTCCTTTGACAGGGCACAGCCGACTTCCTTCCCCATCCTTCCCTAATCCGATGAGACCGATGACCTCGCTGTTTGGTCTCTTCCCCCAAATCAACCCAACCCTTAACTGAAGTTGCCGTAATACTTGTACCACAGTTGAATAAGTATGGTTTGTCTTCAGATATCGTGAACTGTTCCGGTATTTCCTTTCACTTTCTTCTTAACGGATTGTTACTGTGTTTAGACAATATAGTTCTGTTCATTCACTTATAGTTTCTCCTTCTGTTTAATCATGGTTGCTCTTAGCAACGCCATAATGTACCACTCGTTGAATTTAAAGGTTTTGTAAATTTATAGTTCTGTATTTTCTTCCTTTTGCTCCAATGCTCCTCGTCCTGTCATGGTCGCCAAGTGAAGTGTTTTTCTTGTTGGTTTAGGGCCTTATGTAGCTGCCGGCTCGCGCTTTGTAGTTGAAGTTGAGGTAGAACACACCATGACATCTGTCACCCGACGCACTGTCCAACGTATTTACCTTTTTTTTTTAAATCCGGTCGTCGTAGTTAATTCCCTCGAATGCTGATAAGTGCCTCTGAAATCCCTTGTGTAGTCGAGGAAAGGCTTGGATTTTTCACGTTCTGCACCTGTTATTAGGGCAAAAGAAAGTAAGTTCTACTTGCAGCACGAAAAAAGCACGTGCACTACTTTCCTTTTGCAAATATATATTTCACTGAATGGGTGTATGGATCATTAGCGTGACTCGTGAATTAGAATAGAACACAACTTTTCATACGACATACGCTTCGAAGGCTCGATGTGATATCCAAGATTACAATATGTGTTTTATTTATCTCGAAACCATCTTGTGTTTTGTTTTCATTCTTGGAGAGTGTGGTCGCTTCTTGACGGCGAAGGCACCTCCAAGCCGCGGCGCCAAGACGTGGAAGGCACCGCCCACGGCAGGTGAAGCCATTTGCTTGTCATCTCACCTTGCCGTTTATTGCACAAAAAAAGGTGTGCAGTGTACTCCTGCATCCATTTTCAGTAACCTACCACAAGCATTCAAAACTCTTAGCAGTAATCCACAAGGTTTCAAATGGAAACTGAAGAGTTCCCTCATGGGTCACTCCTCCTATTCAGTCGAGGAGTTCCTTGAAAAATTAAGCTGATTCCCGTGTTACATTGTTGACTGCCTTTACATAAACTTATGGCTTGTCTTTTTTTGGGTTCATAATCATTTTATTTTATACTTTATTATTTCATGTACTGAGAAGTTCCATGACCTTGGTGATTTGCTCCTCAGTTTGGTCTTACGGAACTAGAAGCGTAAAATAAAAAAATAAAAAAACATGACCTAACGTGAAACTAACATTAAAATTATGCAGTCCCTTACTTATATGATAACCAGGCTTAGATAAAGTAACAGGTGGACGCCAGCATGAATGACTTGACAGGCGAGGACACGAAAATTACGAGTCCGTGTTACCGAGAAGGCTAATCGTGCATTGACACTAGACGAGACGCATGCAGTACACCAACAAAAAGAAATTGTGCCTTTCCACGACTAGTGAATCACCTAAGCAAGACCGCCACAGAATGACTTAAGTTAATGTCAAAGACTTCCCGCTAATACTAATAAATTCTATAACTGCCATTACATTTGAAAACCATGATGCAAATTGGGGTTTATTCTGCACAGAAACATTCATCCCACTCATTACTAAAGCAACTGCAAGTGATTTCTTTACTTTGTGCACATGTTACTGGAGAGCCACACAAATAACCGTGCGTCAGAAGCAGAAAAACAACTTCAAATCCTGCGATAAAAACACTTCAAGATTACAAGATAATCACTGAAGCCGATAACTTCGACTGAACAGTGATAAATTTTGCCTTACGTTTACACAAGGCTCATCACTCGAAATCATCAAACAGCCTATTCCAAGAAATCACTTTATATCAGTACTCTTACGCTCGCAAAATGAGGAAAGCACTGCTTCTAAATAAATGTGAAGTGACTCTCAACTGAAGAAACGTCAGTGCTGGAGCCATGCGTCAGTACTGATATGAACAAAGCGAGAACTGAAATTCAAACATCACTTGCGATAATTAATCGAAAAAATTTCAAGATTCGAAATGAGAAATACTACAGAGCATTTAGCGAAATAAAGCAGCTAAGAAAAGCAAGTATGTGCCCTCACTAACCGAAACAGTAAATGTACCAAAGCGTGTTCCAAGAACGGTTAATACCTTACCACTTTGCTGGAAGGAGCCAGAGTGAAGTTCCTAAACACCAGACAGCGTCTTTTTTTAAAGGGAAGAGGAATTGGGTTAGATATCCAATGTTTCGGGGAAGAAGAAAAGTAGGAAGCTCTCTGATTCGCAAAGAAGCAACTTTGCCACCGAACAAATAGACCATCCAGTGGCGGTTGCGTTAAGATCGCTAGTTTTTTGTTTATTTTTGTTAGGGGAGTGAGGGTGACTGACATTGCCAACAGTTCGGAGAGGAACAAGTGGGAAGACTTTCTGTTGCATATAAGCACTCTGCCAGCTTTCTCTGGAGACGCTTAGCAAGGTTGGTACTACATTATCAGAAAGTACAAGAAAGTCTCTGCTCCCGTCACCGGCAGATCTGACCAGATAGAGACATACATTCGTATTTGACGAGACTGTTCTTGGGTAAGGAATGGCTGAGGAGAGGGAGCCAGCTGCTGCACCGAATAAATACTGGTGCACCATGCGTATTCTCTTTCCAGTGCACTACGACCCGCATTAAAACCATCTGCGCAGCACGAAAGCAAATTTAGCAGCCGATATTACACAAGTAAAATTGGCCAGATTAGAGTAGGACACGCACTGTGATGGTTCAGTATAAACTGAACTACGTATATAGACAGTTTATTGATTCCGGGAATGTAGAATTTCGACGATTTCTGTCTGTTATCGACATTGATACTGGCAAAGATATTGGTCCTGGTAATTCCAAGACTTTCGAGAAAGTTTTAAGTTTGAAGCCGAACAAAAAATGACAAAACAACAATTTTGTTGTGTAATATAAATAAAAATTAACAATTTTTTTTTTCCTTTACTTGTACTGTGAGACATTGGTGCTCGCCATATTTCATGATTCTAGATCAACAGGAAGTACCCTATAGGTTTTAATGGTGAATTTCCGAGTACAAAAATATGTGACATTAATAGCCGTATTTTTGATCTCATTGACTCGGAAGCTTAAATTTTATACGCCACCAAGTGATTATAGACCTTAGTATGTGGAATAAATTTCAACTTGATACGTATACCCGTTCCTGAGAAAAAGGATTTTTAACAATGGGACAGGCTGACACACAGATGGACGGACAGACAACAATGTGATCCTGTTAAGGGTTCCGTTTCTACCGATTGAGTTACGAAACCCTAAAAATGAAACTGGGCCATTAACATCCTAACCTAGTGATTTCTGTCTGGAAAGCAAGTAGAGGTTAGCTCATGAGGATTTGAAACACTGCTTTCATCCGTAGTGTCGCACCAAGTAGCACTCATGGCTGTGATCTGGAACGACGCAGTCTTGGGGACCACTGGTGCTCGCGACAAATTACACAACGCATTGCTCCTCTGATTTAATCGGATTAATTATTTGCACTGCAACACCGGTAAGATCGGTTTAAATACAGCTTAGAGGCAGCGTTAAACTTCCCACGGTCCTAAAGCAATAATTAAGATCTCTGCTGCTGTCTAACTACTTTCAGAATGATTCTGAGGTCCGACAACTGGATTGGAAAACGTACATCGGTAAAAGTTCATACGTGGCTTCCACCTGGCTGCTACAAACTTCCGCCAACAATCTCCACAACAGGTGTACAGTAGCAAATGCCGTACACGCGCTTCTTCTGTTTAGGTCTTTAAAGTTGTATCATTAAGAGGGGACGTACACGAAAGTGACCAAAATTGTGAAATTTTTTTTATTGGATCTTCATTTACTACACGGTATTGAAATCTGAATTTCTGAATATAACGTTTCACTTCCATTCCGAAGTGTGATAAAAATAGCAATTAATAGAAGTTTGCACAGGGCCATGCCTCCATGTTGTTCTGTATTTCCTCACATTATTCATTCACGCGGTGTTTTCTTCCAGTTTTATGAAGTCATAATGTGGGGAATATTTCGGTGTTTAACATATCCAGAAATTCTACAAAAGAGTGTGCATGGAAAATCTCAAAATCCTAATGAGAGTGTTGAGGAAAGTAGTTGTAATCAGCCGCTCTGAGCATCATGTGACCACTGGTATAGGTATATTAAATGTTACAGGAATCAAGTTAGCCTCTTACTTCTCTAGAGAAAATATGGAGAAAAGAGGAGTTGCCACATTTTTCAGAAACCGTTTCAGCTTCAAGAATATTGATATTAATAAAGATTGCTCAGAGCAACACTTAGAACCTTGTGCAACAGAAGTAGTATTTCATCATAAGTCCTTTATAATACACTCCTGGAAATGGAAAAAAGAACACAAAAGACCCACCATACTTGCTCCGCACACTGCGAGAGGGCTGTACAAGCAATGATCACACGCACGGCACAGCGGACACACCAGGAACCGCGGTGTTGGCCGTCGAATGGCGCTAGCTGCGCAGCATTTGTGCACTGCCGCCGTCAGTGTCAGCCAGTTTGCCGTGGCATACGGAGCTCCATCGCAGACTAACACTGGTAGCATGCCGCGACAGCGTGGACGTGAGCCGTATGTGCAGTTGACGGACTTTGAGCGAGGGCGTATAGTGGGCATGCGGGAGGCCGGGTGGACGTACCGCCGAATTGCTCAACACGTGGGGCGTGAGGTCTCCACAGTACATCGATGTTGTCGCCAGTGGTCGGCGGAAGGTGCACGTGCCCGTCGACCTGGGACCGGACCGCAGCGACGCACGAATGCACGCCAAGACCGTAGGATCCTACGCAGTGCCGTAGGGGACCGCACCGCCACTTCCCAGCAAATTAGGGACGCTGTTGCTCCTGGGGTATCGGCGAGGACCATTCGCAACCGTCTCCATGAAGCTGGGCTACGGTCCCGCACACCGTTAGGCCGTCTTCCGCTCACGCCCCAACATCGTGCAGCCCGCCTCCAGTGGTGTCGCGACAGGCGTGAATGGAGGGACGAATGGAGACGTGTCGTCTTCAGCGATGAGAGTCGCTTCTGCCTTGGTGCCAATGATGGTCGTATGGGTGTTTGGCGCCGTGCAGGTGAGCGCCACAATCAGGACTGCATACGACCGAGGCACACAGGGCCAACACCCGGCATCATGGTGTGGGGAGCGATCTCCTACACTGGCCGTACACCACTGGTGATCGTCGAGGGAACACTGAATAGTGCACGGTACATCCAAACCGTCATCGAACCCATCGTTCTACCATTCCTAGACCGGCAAGGGAACTTGCTGTTCCAACAGGACAATGCACGTCCGCATGTATCCCGTGCCACCCAACGTGCTCTAGAAGGTGTAAGTCAACTACCCTGGCCAGCAAGATCTCCGGATCTGTCCCCCATTGAGCATGTTTGGGACTGGATGAAGCGTCGTCTCACGCGGTCTGCACGTCCAGCACGAACGCTGGTCCAACTGAGGCGCCAGGTGGAAATGGCATGGCAAGCCGTTCCACAGGACTACATCCAGCATCTCTACGATCGTCTCCATGGGAGAATAGCAGCCTGCATTGCTGCGAAAGGTGGATATACACTGTACTAGTGCCGACATTGTGCATGCTCTGTTGCCTGTGTCTATGTGCCTGTGGTTCTGTCAGTGTGATCATGTGATGTATCTGACCCCAGGAATGTGTCAATAAAGTTTCCCCTTCCTGGGACAATGAATTCACGGTGTTCTTATTTCAATTTCCAGGAGTGTAGTATGTAAATTTAGTATTCAGAGCACCTTTAGGAAAATTAAACATCTTACCTCCTCATAAAAAATCTGAAAGCTCTGATGTTCCATCTCATAATAGACAAGAAAATAAGGTTTGCTGATGATTTTAATGCAGATTTATTGAAAATTTCCCCTCAGTGGACTATTATTGTTGATAGTCTTGTAGTCAAGTGTAGAGAAAACTGTCATATCACAAAACCAATAGTAAATGGGCTATCTGATCATGATATGCAGCATCATGTGTTAAATGTTGAAACTTGTCAGGATATAAAATCTATTAAATCTGAGTACAAGTGGGTGACAAACCAGTTAAAAATGGAAAATTTTGGGAAACTGCTAAATGATGTGAAATGTTTACAATACGAGTACTTTTGAATCAAATGGAAAATACAGATCATTCTTGAATAATGTTACTTCCTCATCTGGAAATTGTTTTCCTCTAAAAGTAGCTCGAGTCAAACACAAGTCTAAAAATAAATCCTAGATTACATAAGGAATAAAGACATCATGTGGGACAGAAAGGAGACAGTATCTACTACCTAGAAACAGCTATGATGTTAATATTGTAATGCATTACAAAGAATACTGCAAAATATTGAAGCAAATACTCCAGAAATTTAAGCAGCTTTATTATGGGAAAAAGATAATTACATCAGGCAACAAAATTCAAACAGTACGGGATATAATGAAGACGGAGACAAGTGGAGCCAGAAAGGAAGAGAAACAGATAACACTAAAAATAAGTGAGACATTGTTAACAAGTGCTTGTAGTATTGCAAACCTCTTAAACAAGTACTTTGTTTCTGTTACTGATAGCTTGGGATTATCAAATTCAGTAAATGCAATGGAATATTTGAGACCAGACTCTTCAAATAACCTCAGTGAAATGGAAATGACATCTCTCAAAGAAGCAGTATTCATCATAAAATCCTTAAAACCAAAGTATTCTAGTGGTTGCAGTAGCATATCAACAAAGTTAATCAAAGAGTGCTGGTGTGAATTGAGTTCTACCCTATTTGTTTAATCAATCTCTTATGAGTGTAACATTTCAAGGCTGGATAAAATATGCTGAAGTTAAGGATCTTCACGATAAGGGGGATAGACAGCTACTGTCAAACTATCGAACAATTTCACTTTTCCCAGCTTTTTCAAAAATATTTGAAATTTTAGTGTTAAAGCGTTTCCTTACGCATCTGACTGCAAATAATATATTGACCAAGTCACAGTTTGGGTTCCTTAAAGGTTCTGATATAGAGAAGGGTTTCTACACGTACAGTGAGAACGTTCTTAATTCATTAAATAACAAATTAAAGGCTACTGGAATTTTCTGTGACCCGTCAAAAGCTTTTGACTGTGTGAATCACAGCATTCTCTTAAGTAAATTAGAATATTATGGTCTGACCGACAGTGCTGCAAAATGGGTCATGTCTTACCTAATGATCTGAAAACAAAGGGTGTCGTTGCGAAATACCTATGGAGCAAGCAATCAGTCTTCATCTGATTGGAAATTAGTTATGTGTGAGGTTCTTCTAGGTTCCATCTTGAGTCATTGCTTTTGTTATGTACATTAATGACCCATTGTCTGTTACATTGATAGATGCTAAGTTTGTTTTGTTTGCAGATGATACAAACATTGTAATAAATAGTAAGTCAAGTACTGATTTAGAAATGACTGCTAATCAAATTTACTTTGAAAATAGTCGCAACACGCAGTTCAGAACCTATAAGAGATTTCTTTCCAGCATATGTATAGTATATGAAGACATGCAGGTCAAAGAGGCTGACAGTGTTAAATTTCTGGGAATATAAGGCGATAACAAATTCAGTTGGGAAGGGCATACCATAGAACTGCTGAACGACCGAAACAAGTCTGTATTTGAAATACGAATGGTGTTAGATGTAGGCGATGTAAATACAAAAACAATTTGCATAGTCTGGTTCTGTTATGTCATTGGAATCAGATTCTGGGGTAACTCTCAAAATGAGAAAAAGTTTTTAGAGTGCAAACACTTGTAATTAGACTCATCTGTGGTGTTAATTCAAGAACATCATGTAGAAACTTGTTCAAGGAATTGGGCGTTGTGAGCACTGCGTCTCAGTATATTTATTCTTCAATAAAATTTGTTGCAAATAACATGTCTCTATTTGCAACCAATAGATCAATACATAGTATCAATACTGGGAACAAGATTAATTACATAAATACGTAAAATCAGATACCTTGGTCCAAAAAGGGGTCCAATATTCAGGAACACACATTTTCAATAAATTGCCAGCAACCATTAAAAACTTGATTTCAGATAAAGTACAGTTTAAACAGAGTTGTAAAGACTTTTTGATGGACAACTCCTTCTACTCTATACATGAATATCTTAGAAGGGACTGTTAGACCAGCTTAAGTAAAAATGTCTGTTATTTCTCAGTTTTGATAGCACTTTGTCACAACAGTCAAGGCATTTTGTATATGATAAATTTATGAAAAGTGGATAACTATGATTGTGACAGTGTATTAATTCTGTAAATATTAGCAGTTGCAGTTTACTGTAATGTCTTCACATATTTTGACAAGATCCTGACAGATAATCAGGGAAGTGAGTATTATATTCAAATGTTCTATGTTTTTTGTGGTATACTTTCTCATATTTTCCACACCCACGAAAATCATCTCATTTTCGGGTCTATGTAACGAAAGCTGACTCTGATGTAATCTAATCACAGCTGGGTGGACATGACGTCAGGTCTGGCTAGTGCACAGAGCTGACAGCTCCGTGTGGTCCCCAGACACGCTGTTGTGTGGGCCAACATGCACTCCAGTCAACCGTCTGAGCTTTGCGAGCTCAGCCTCTGCACCACAGCGTGCAGAATTCAAGCGCCGCACTCGACCAAAATCAATGACTTCAGTTCAGCCTATAGTACATACTGTCACAGTGTATGGGGCTGATGTTCGTAATTCTGGTGTACTCCTCGTATTGCGTTCAAGAAAGCGATAAATTTGGAAGGATATGAATACATTTTACAGAATAGTGCGTTACGCACAGTAGATGAGCATTTCAGAGGCTATGATTGATTGTACAAGAACGACAATGCATCGTGTCATAGAGCAGCTTCTGTGTACAGTAACATTGCTGAAACGGACTGGCCTGTCCAGAGTACCAACCTGAATGTAATGGACACCTTTTGGTTGAGTTAGAAAATCGACTTGGCTCCATATCCAGGTGTTTAGGTTGTTGAGGAAGAATGGTCTGCCATTCCCCCCACATGCATTCCGATACCCTATTAAAACTGTCACCAGATGAGTTCAAGCCAAGGTAAACGCAAAGGATGGACAGACCACACATTAATGTCCACTAAAACGCATCTGGCTACTTTTGATTGTATAATGGTTTCTTGTTGTTCATTATGTTCTGTTAATTGTCTAATTTTGTTGGTAGTCCCCGCAGAATATATTCGTAGGCAGCCGAAGGATCTATATCTACATCTACATCCATACTCCTCAAGCCACTTGACGGTGTGTGGCGGAGGGTACCTTGAGTACCTCTATCGGTTCTCCCTTCTAATCCAGTCTCGTATTGTTCGTGGAAAGAAAGATTGTCGGTATGCCTCTGTGTGGGCTCTAATGTCTCTGATTTTATCCTCATGGTCTCTTCGAGAGATATACGTAGAAGGGAGCAAGATACTGCTTCACTCCTCGGTGAAGCAATGTTCTCGAAACTTCAACAGAAGACCGTACCAAGCTACTGAGCGTCTCTCTTGCAGAGTCTGCCACTTGAGTTTATCATCTCCGTTACGCTTTCGCGATTACTAAATGATTCTGTAACGAAGTGCTCTGCTCTGCGTTGGATCTTCTCAGTCTCTTGTATCAACCCTATCTGGTACAGATCCCACACTGGTGAGCAGTATTCAAGCAGTGGGCGAACAAGTGTACTGTAACCTACTTTGTTTTCGGACGGCATTTCCTTAGGATGTTCGTTATTTCTGTCTTGAAAGACACTTCTTAAAGTTTTCTGAGCAATTTATCGCCAGATGTGTGGCGTCTTTCTCCAAGTGTTGACCAGTAATGATTTGTCAACACATCTTTTACGCTTTCTTGCCAGTCGACTATTCACAATGGCTTTCTTTGCATATGCTCAAGGTATGCTATTAATATGGCTTATGTGGCCGCTCCACTACATATCTCCCCCCCCCCCCTCCTCCATTGCTACTCTGCAATATTTACTTTGTAACCGAGGCAGATTGTGATAATGCTGTCATGACCAACAACGGATACATATGAAGCGACAACATTGCTGGTCCCCATTTATACTCGCGAACTCGTATACTCGCTCTCCTTTCTACGCCGTTGTAGTCCACTTGTACCCGACAACAGACTCTAGTGTCTAGTTTCTGGTTAAATGTGTACTGGCAGAGACTCGCGAGCCTAGCCCCCTAGCGTAAGGAGCCGGCGAGTTCGGAGATGACGTCATAGCACCAACTGGCAGGTATGAAGCGAGTCTACGGAGCTTATCTTTGAACTCTACTTCAGGCCGCTATCGGAAAAGTCACACCCTCCTTACATTTACGATGTGAGGGCTTGTTCCAGGTGGCGTGACACTGCCTTAACTGACTTTCTCTTTGGACACCAGCTGTCGCAGCCAGATGAGGCACTTGAAAGACACCAACGAATTTCGCAATTCTGCTCCGGGGATTTGCTGCCACGAGTGTCGTTGCAGTTTTGCTGTTCATCACCTTGTAGAGAGGCGCTTAATGCCGGTCGCGATGAAGGGCCAGCGGTTTGGCTCAGCCAGAGCAACTGCTTTGTGCAGAAGCATTGTTACAACCTGCTGCTGGATGCTGCAAACTACCAGAGGCATCAGTATACGGAAAGAAGACACTGCAACACTACCACCCCCTCTATTGTCACCTAGACCTCAGTTATGTGTTCAGTTCTCTCTGGTACCTCTGATTTATCTCGAAATCATTCCTCCGCAGTACCATCAATGCGGAGGTAGACCTTAGCGTCTAGTGCAACGGCACATTGTCCACCAATTTATCAATGTTCTGCCTGCCACTTTCAGCAATTATGTCTTTTTTGTATCCGTGAAGGCTGCTCTAGGCAATGTGTAAGGTCCTCATTTTCAGTATACATGCATTTAAACAAGAAACATTATCTTTGTGTCTTGTAACACCTGTCCACCATCTCAGTCTTTATATTGATCAATTTGGAACTCCTAGCAAGTAGAGACGTATTCGATAGCCTTCCAAGCATTTATCGTCAATCTCTCGCCCAGCAAAAAGTCCCAAGCGGCTGGAAAAAAGCGCAGGTGACTCCAGTATATAAGAAAGCTAAAAGAACGGATCCGCAAAATTACAGACCAATATCCGTAACGTCTGATTGCTGCAGAACCCTTGGAGATATTCTCAGTTAGAATTAATAAATTTTCTTGAGACTGAGACGTTATGCCCACGAATACGCATGATTTTAGAAAGCTTGCTCGTTGAAACTCAGCTTGCCCTTTTCTGCCGTAATATACTGTAGTGTTGCGGAATGGTAAAGAGTTGGATACGTGGAATATTGTCAAAGTTTCGTTGCCTATGCCGAGAGCCAGAGGCAGCAGGTTAGCCAAGAGGTAAGAGGATTGCACATTTATCGGAATGTGGCGTCACGCAGGGGCAATGGCCTGGTTACACACGACAGGCGAGAGAGAATTGCTTAGCACGCAGGGTTGTGTTAGACGGAGACTTTCGTAGAGTGCAAGACAGAGGTGTAGCGTCAACTGTACTGCATTTCACAATTTCGCGTAAGTCTGCCGCAACAACACGTAACTCTGTCACAAGAACACCTAAGGGGCGAATACGACAGATGAATCAGCAGTGTAAGTCGAACGAATGCGTTCATTACAAACGGGCATGACGTCAGGACGTCGCTCGTGCTTCCTTTAAATACGCCAGCTTTGATAGCAACAGGGCACTCGCACTCGCAGTTAGACTTGCAGTTAGATGTTAATCTTTATTAATGAGATGTTGCAGTAAGGGCGGCCCACCCAGCACCAGACGTGAGGGAACAGTACCGCTCTGCCGCTGTCAATCATCGACCCAGGATTAGCAGACATCGCGGCAGACTCGCTCGCCGCCAATGCTGACCACATCAGTGAGCCGTCGTCGAGATCGTGCGGGGCCTAGGCCCTGTGCATCCGCCGTCACAACCGGGTGAGCCGACGACGCTGGGGGACTGCAGCCCGTTCCGCCCGTCCACCGCGGACGAGCCACCGGGAGGAGCAGGGAAGAAGACGGGGTGGGACAGAGTACACTCCGCACTACGAGAACGCTTCTGGTGCCGACAGCGCCGGGGACTCCAACCCGGAGCCACCTGCTGTCCGCCGTCGAGCCGGCCGGCCAGCCGGACGCCGCCAGCCACCCGCGGCCGAAGCAAGGGCATTCCTCCGCTACTTCACAGCACGCGGCGCTGCGCTAGCAAGACTGCGCGGCCCGGATCTGGTGTCATCGCTACGAGTCAGCGAGGACTCGGGGAAGGTCGTTGATATCACCAAGCCACATTGTACTCGGCAGGAATAAAGGTGTTACGAATTGATAATGTTTCTTTGGCGTTTCTGACGCTTCTACAGCCATTTCCTGGCATCCTGACAGCTGAAGAGGTCACCGCTCGGCCATCCAGTCCACCGTAGGCGACCGGGACCACCGGGGCGCCTACAATACTGAGAACCGTGGATGAAGGGAAACAGGCAGATTCCATATTTCTAGATTTCCGGAAAGCATTTGACACCGTGCCGCAGTGCAGGCTGGCAACGAAGGCACGAGCACATTGAATAAGTTCACAAATACACTCCTGGAAATGGAAAAAAGAACACATTGACACCGGTGTGTCAGACCCACCATACTTGCTCCGGACACTGCGAGAGGGCTGTACAACCAATGATCACACGCACGGCACAGCGGACACACCAGGAACCGCGGTGTTGGCCGTCGAATGGCGCTAGCTGCGCAGCATTTGTGCACCGCCGCCGTCAGTGTCAGCCAGTTTGCCGTGGCATACGGAGCTCCATCGCAGTCTTTAACACTGGTAGCATGCCGCGACAGCGTGGACCTGAACCGTATGTGCAGTTGACGGACTTTGAGCGAGGGCGTATAGTGGGCATGCGGGAGGCCGGGTGGACGTACCGCCGAATTGCTCAACACGTGGGGCTTGAGGTCTCCACAGTACATCGATGTTGTCGCCAGTGGTCGGCGGAAGGTGCACGTGCCCGTCGACCTGGGACCGGACCGCAGCGACGCACGGATGCACGCCAAGACCGTAGGATCCTACGCAGTGCCGTAGGGGACCGCACCGCCACTTCCCAGCAAATTAGGGACACTGTTGCTCCTGGGGTATCGGCAAGGACCATTCGCAACCGTCTCCATGAAGCTGGGCTACGGTCCCGCACACCGTTAGGCCGTCTTCCGCTCACGCCCCAACATCGTGCAGCCCGCCTCCAGTGGTGTCGCGACAGGCGTGAATGGAGGGACGAATGGAGACGTGTCGTCTTCAGCGATGAGAGTCGCTTCTGCCTTGGTGCCAATGATGGTCGTATGCGTGTTTGGCGCCGTGCAGGTGAGCGCCACAATCAGGACTGCATACGACCGAGGCACACAGGGCCAACACCCGGCATCATGGTGTGGGGAGCGATCTCCTACACTGGCCGTACACCACTGGTGATCGTCGAGGGGACACTGAATAGTGCACGGTACATCCAAACCGTCATCGAACCCATCGTTCTACCATTCCTAGACCGGCAAGGGAACTTGCTGTTCCAACAGGACAACGCACGCCCGCATGTATCCCGTGCCACCCAACGTGCTCTAGAAGGTGTAAGTCAACTACCCTGGCCAGCAAGATCTCCGGATCTGTCCCCCATTGAGCATGTTTGGGACTGGATGAAGCGTCGTCTCACGCGGTCTGCACGTCCAGCACGAACGCTGGTCCAACTGAGGCGCCAGGTGGAAATGGCATGGCAAGCCGTTCCACAGGACTACATCCAGCATCTCTACGATCGTCTCCATGGGAGAATAGCAGCCTGCATTGCTGCGAAAGGTGGATATACACTGTACTATTGCAGTCATTGTGCATGCTCTGTTGCCTGTGTCTATGTGCCTGTGGTTCTGTCAGTGTGATCATGTGATGTATCTGACCCCAGGAATGTGTCAATAAAGTTTCCCCTTCCTGGGACAATGAATTCACGGTGTTCTTATTTCAATTTCCAGGAGTGTATGTGGGTGGCTCTAAGACTTCTTGAATAATAGAACCCAGTACGTTGTCCTGGGCGGCGAGTGTTCATCAGAGACAAGGGAATCGTCAGGAGTGTCCCAGGGGAGTGTGATAGGAGCGCTGTTGTTCTCTGTACACATAAACGATTTGGCGGACAGGGTGGGCAGCAGTCTGCGGTTGTTTGCTGATGATGCCGTGGTGTACGGTAAGGTGTCGAAGATGGTTGACTGTCGGAGGATACAAGATGATTTATACAAAATTTCCAGTTTGTGTGGTGAATGGCAGCTAGCCCTAAATGTGGAAAAATGTAAGTTAATGCGAATGAATAGGAAGATCAAACGTGCAACGTTCGGATACAGAATTACAAGTGTCCTGCTTCACACAATCAAGTCGTTTAAATATGTTGGCTTAACGTTTCAGTATGAGCTGGAACGAGCATGCGAAAACTGTGGTAGGGAAGACAAGTGGTGGTCTTCAGTTTATCGGGAGAATTTTAGGAAAGAGTGGTTTACCTGTAAAGGAGACCGCATATAGTACGCCGGTGTGATCTATTCTTGAGTATTGCTCGAGTGTTTCGGACCCATACCAGGTCGGAGTGAAGGAAGGCATAGAAGCGAATCAGAGGCGGGCTGCTAGATTTGTTACCGGTAGGGTAGAACAACATTTAAGTGTTGCGGAGATACTTGTGGAACGCAAATGGGAACCCCTGTAGGGAAGGCGACGTGCTTTTCGAGAAACACTATTGAGAAAATTTAGAGTACCGTCATTTGAAGCTGATTGCCGAACGATTATACTGCCACCGACATACGTTGCGCGTAAAAATCACGAAGATAAGATACGAGAAATTAGGGCTCATATGGAGGCGTACAGATAATCATTTTACCCTCGCTCTGTTTGAGAGCGGAACAGGAGGGCAAATGACAAGTGGTGGTACAGGGTACCGTCCGCCACGCACCGTAACGTGGCTTGCGGAATATGTTTGCAGATGTAGATAGTCAAGACTGAGAACGAATTTTGAGTCAGTTTCCCTATGTACACAAGGTAGAGACTCTACACTCTCAATTTAAACAGGACACCATCACGAACAAGATTACGGCCTGTAGGTACCGTGTCACGGAACTGATAATGTTAGCCCACCCACGTTGCAACTTGGTGCGTTGTGTATATATTCCGCCGGATTGTTGTTTAATTAATGGGTGTCTCCGGCTTCAGTAGTAATGTGACAACTATTTGGTTAACATTTGAAATAACGCACTTACTCATGAAACGGAAACACTAGAGCTACACGAAAAGACACAACAGTACTCTGCTTAAAGACAAGTGACAGGAGGAAAAATAAGCTCTCTTCCAGTAGACAGCGCACCCTTCCAGTCTTCCTTGACTTGTGATGCTGTTGCATGTCTAATGCTTCTTTTGCAACAGAGTCTCAATGTGAAACGGACTTTGCGCTTAAGTTCACGTTTGTCAGTTTTTAAGCTGTGTTCCGCCACGACAGCTTTAGTCAGCTCTCTCAGTTTTATGTGCCCTACGTTTTCGGCTCAAATATTGGTGTTGGTCCGGAATGTGCGCTCAGTAATTTCAACCACAGTATCATCCACAACAATCACAGATGATGTTGTAGACTTTATGTGCCGTAAAACTTAGGCACTACTATCCTGCTAGTAACAACATTTGTTTTATTTTCGACGAGGAATTTTTGATGATGGCGATGGAATTCATTGAAAGCGCTCTTTCGTCCAAATTGACGCTGTTGTGGACTGCCCCACGATAAGCCACAATTCAACAAAGTAACGATAACTGAAATCTAGAATTTGTGAAGACATTGCTAATTGTGAGTGGTTCTTCTTTTCTCTTTCATTTTATTTTATACATATATTTGCTGATTGAAAGAGATTGTTTAGCAGTGAAAAGTGTAACTATGCATTACTTTTATTGTGCTATGATACTAATTTCCTAATAACATGTTTATTTTCTTGTTTTGGGTGCGCAATAATTTTAATTCTGTGATAATTGTGCAATAATTTTGATAAATATAATGTGTAAAAGAGAATGCTTTATGAACAGTGAGAGCGATAGCCTGTTTGATGTTTGAGGGTGAAAGTGGAACAGTGATAGTATCGCTGGGAGTTCGCACGTGGATGTAGTGAATTGCGAATCGGGTTTGTGTCGGAACCCGTAGGAGGACGACGGAGGAACAATAATACCGTCAAGTGGAACACACACCTAGCAATGGCGGATCACTATGGCGGATCACTATGATTCTACCGCCATCACGGCCGAACTGCTGATGGAATCATACATTCCCTCTCACCCACAGATAAGCATCGACACAAAGCTAGCTCTCTCTCTCTCTCTCTCTCTCTCTCTCAATATAGTCTCGGAAAGCACTTTTATTCATTTTAAATTTAATTCTGTTTGTTTTTGTGAGAAACTTTATGGTTCAAATGGCTCTGAGCACTATGGGACTTAATTGCTGTGGTCATCAGTCCCCTAGAACTTAGAACTACTTAAACCTAACTAACCTAAGGACATCACAAACATCCATGCTTGAGGCAGGATTTGAACGTGCGACCGTAGCGGTCGCACGATTCCAGACTGTAGCGTCTAGAACCGCAAGGCCACTTCTGCCGGCGAGAAACTTTATCCTTTTTTTTTTTTTTTTTTTTTTAATAAATGGAATTTCATAGTACGTGAATTCAAAATTTCCTATAGTCATTGTTTCCTTTTTTATTATTTCGCTATCATTACTGTTTGTTCTTAATTTTGGTATGTGTTGTATGCATCTTTGCGTATATTTTGAGGATGTGCTTCGAAATAAGTGTGTGCAGTGATTTTTCTAGGTAATTCGACGTACTGTACTTAAATGTTGTCTTTGGTAAAATGTGTGACCTGCAGTGTCCACCATTAGCTTACAGGCTCCAACCAATCAGAATAAGGCAGGTCATTTCTCATTGATGTGGAGTATAACCATAATAAGAACTGAACTTGACGGCTGTACGACTAAAGGAACTTATGTTTACGTTCTATATCTCGTCATATCGCAGGACTCTTGAAGCCGTGATCACGTTTCCGAGGCTAGTATTTAAACATATTAACAGTCAAAAGTTGATAATCGAATGTCTTCAGATCTGGTTTCGCTACAAACTTACAACGCAAGACCTCCACATTGTTCCAGTGATTAAAGAAATCGCATCAAGTTACTACATTCATACCAGGCCAACAAAAATAAAAAAAGGCAATTAATTTTATTTTAAATTAAATTCATTTCGCAGTTTTTCCCAGTATGACAAGTTTTTTAAATTGGAAATCATAATAAAAAGCATCGTTTTCTTCTGCGTTTAGAGAAAACTGGAAGCGGGATCAGAGAAATTACGCGCTAGTGCGTAATCTGAAGCATGCCGCCATATGTCTCAATAATGTAGGCTACCGCGACTCGCGATATCTTATCACCGGCCGATTTCAGACCGCTGCTATCAGGGACACTGGGCCAAATAACTGCAGACAGATCTAAGCTGCGTCACTGGGCAACATTTAAGCTCCACCTGAAACGTAAAAAAAAAAAAAACTACATTCGAGGTTAAACGATTACGCAGTTCTGTGTCGCAGTTCTGACGCAAAACTACAGACATACGGAAAACAAAGTAGAAGCTAATTAGATGGTTGAAAATGTCATAGTAACGGCTGTGTCGCGAGTTAAAATCAATATTGATGAACAAAACCAGACTTGTCTCACGGAGCAACACACAATGAAACAGAGGTATAAAGGGTGAAGCGAAATTCACACACCCGGGCTTCGCAGCGCAACTCCTCACATGCCAACGACAAAAAAAATGTCTCTCACAAAATTTCGTCCGGCGAGTACATCCGGCAGAAATAGGATGTTAAAGAGAGACCATCTGGCAACATTGTAACCACATGTATGGTAACTACCTCTGTCAGCAAATCTAAGTTCTGCTGCACAGTGGGTGCAGTGGATAGAGTTTGGGGTTTGCATGCAGGAGGTTTGGGGTGCATTTTTTTAATTTGCTAATTTCAAAAAAATGTGTGTTAATTCCTAAGGGACCAAACTGCTTAGGTCATCAGTCCCTAGAGTTACACACTACTTAAACTAACTTATGCTAAGAACAACACGCACACCCATGACCGAGGAAGGACTCGAACCTCTGCGGGAAGGGGCCACGCAGTCCGTGACATGACACCTCAAACCGTGTGGCAACTCCGCGCGGCTGCTAATTTCATTCAGACATTTCATACTAATATATATCGTTTCTTAGGTCACATGTATCATAAATTTACAACATTTTGTAACACTGAGCACAAAAATTACGTGGATAGACAAATAAGAAATAGACAGCAATAGAAGCACACAAAAAATGGTTCAAATGGCTCTGAGCACTATGGGACTTAACATGTGAGGTCATCAGTCCCCTAGAACTTAGAACTACTTAAGCCTAACTAAGCTAAGGATATCACACACATCCAAAACCAAGGCAGGATTCTAACCTGCGACCGTAGCAGTCGCGCGGTTCCGGACTGAAACGCCTAGAACCGCACGGCCACCGCGGGTCGTAGGACAGATGCTGAAGATGATAGCACAGGACAATGACACAACATCTACTTGTCATTTATAGTACATGTAATATCACCGCTCAGATGTCACACAGTAGCAACCAGTGACAATAATTACGTCCATATTACTGACCGCGTGACCTTCACAACATAATACATTGCCCTCAGAACAACGGATGCTCAAAATGACCTCCCTGCACATCCAAACATTGCTCCACCCCCTGGATCATGCAGCTCTGGACCCTTCACAGTAAAGCTGCGCCCGCAGTAACAAGAGCAGCACCAAAACACGCTACCAATTCTTGCACATTCGTCGGTGGAGCAGAGTACACGTGCTCCTTCAGTGTCCCCACAGGAAGAAATGGAGGGGATTTAGGTCAGGTGAACACGTACGAGCCATTTCCTTGGAAATGTTCTGTCCAAATACTGTTGCACATTAATTACAGAGTGTGGAGGTACACCATCATGTTGGAACCATATCCTCTGCCGAACATGTAGGGAACATCTTCGAGGGCATCAGGCAGATAGTTTGAGAGAAAAGCTTGATACCTTCATGCAGTCAACCAGTCAGGCTACATGTAGGGGTTCGAGCACCTGTCGCCCAATATTCCGGCCCAGATGTTGATACCAAAGCGAACTTGATATCCACAGCCGCAGGTAACAGACAGGTGAACCACACACCAATGGTGGGCATTTTGCATATTGAAGACACTCTCGTGAATGAATGCTGCTTCACCCGACCTTATTACAGTGTTCACGAAGTCATCGTTGGCTTTCTGTTGTTGTTGGAATCTTTCAAAGAATTGCATCCACTGATGGCGATCTGCAGGATGCAGGTGTTGCATGAAAGCATGATGATAGGGGTGCAGCCCACGCTCGTGCAGCGCGTTAATAACCGTGCTATGCTATACAAGCAGCTGCCTTGCTGCGCTGCCCGTCCTTCGCTGAGGTTCTTGGTGTACGACCTCCAGAATAGCTTCCTCCTTAGCTGGAGTACGGCGAGTCTGTGGACGGCCTCTGTCACACGATGGTGGAAGGAGAGAACCTGACTCCCGAAGGCGCAGCTCCAGGCGACGAAACACATTTTTATCAGCATGGAGTCCACGAGGATATCTAGCAGCATATTCACGAGCGGCAACACCAACTCGGTTATCAGACCCACCAAGGACCAGAATGCATATCCACATACTCATTGTTTGCGCATGCCATACGTCTGCCACACTGGTTTAGAGGTTTACAGTGAGAAAATTCGATACGTGTACACATTTACATTGGAGTCTGTCACGGGCGTGTTACTTCGCTCGCAACTAGTCCCTGTCTGGTCGACAGCACATACAGTATAAACACGGCGTGCGCTGTTTCACCTAATGCGCATTACTCCTCTGGCAGAGACTGTTTTGCATGATACATCCCGAAACCGGTAATAGTGAAATATTTGGTTTCGAATTACACGGTTTCCCTAACGTTAATAGACGCGATGTTTCCACAATCCCATCGATAGAATAATAATAATAATAATAATAATGCGTTCCGATATATACAAACAACATGCAATTAGCAGACTCAATGTTGAAAGGCATAATTGGTGGACCATGGTGATAACACACACAAACAGTAACCGAGTTTGGACATTATTCACAGAGAACGTTGCTAGTCCTACTGATAACGTAAGGCCCTAACGAAATGTAATGGACCTGAACTAGGCGAGAATAATAGTTGGTACTAATCTATGGGACCACTGGAGGAGGGTACAAAGACAACAATTTTCGCATCTAGTAGCTGAAGTGGTGCAAATAAATTCGCGCCCATGATGTGGAAAGCGCTTCTTTCAGAGCTGACCAGTCTTCCATTTCTACGAATTTAGTATGTAAGTGCAAATGTTTTCTAGAGGACCCACTGCAATCGGTGTTGATGATTAAGATGGTAGGTGCCGTACCACATACACTACATTTACCAAATAAAAAACCTACGCCATAACCCAGGATCGAACCATCGACCTCTTGCATGCTAATCCAAAACTCAGTCCGCTGCACCAACTGTACAACATGGCGAAATTGTGCTTACAAAGATAGTTAACATACGTTTGGTTACAGTGTTGCCAGCTTGCCTCTCTTTAACGTCCTTTTTCTGCCTGATATACTCGTCGGACGAAATTTTGTAACAGACATTTTTTGATCGCTGGCATGTGAGGTTTCGCGCTGCGAAGCCCGAGTGCACGAATTTCGCTTCACCCTGTACATCGAAGTCTACGCCAAGAAAAGCGACGTAATATTTGAATTCGAGAACTGAGACAGTAGGTCTAAGTGTAAATGAAAGTAAAACAAAGTTCATGGTAACAGGAAGAAGAACTCAGTCAGGACCAAGCCGACCAACAATCAGGAGCCTAACAACACAGAAGACACACACATTCATGTACCGTAGTGTCAGCATCAACCAACAAAACCTTATAGAACCAGAGATCATAACGAGAATTCAAGCTGGGGAAGGTGTCTAGGTGCTACACATAGCGTCATAAGATCTAAGTTACTATCCAGGCAGGCGTCTTGTACCGGTCCGCGCGGCTCGCCCTGTCGGAGGTTCGAGTCCTCCCTCGGGCAGAGGTGTGTGTGTCGACCTTAGCATAAGTTAGTGTAATTAGATTAAATAGTGTGTAAGCTTAGGGACCGATGACCTCTGCAATTTGGTCCCATAAGACCTTACCACAAATTTTCAAAAATATTAGACACGATCAGACCAATAGAGCGTTATGCAAGCGACATGGACCCAGGAAAAAAAAATCTCATCACATTTGAAAGTAAATTACTGAGAAGAATGTATGGACCAATGAAAGGAAATGAACAGTGGAGAATAAAGGCAAACAAGGAAATCAATTATATGCTCTATCTGACACCGTAGCGAGTGTGAAAACTCAAAGACTCAGGTGGTACGGACATATGAGGAGTAGAGGGGAGAACACGGTAATAAAGGCGGTAATGGATGGAGAAGCCGAAGGAAGGAGCCCACTAGGAAGGGGACGGCCGAGAACGAGACGGATGGATAATAACAGGGAGACATGCAGGTACTGGCTCTGGGAGATGAAAATACAGCTGACAGGGAGGTGTGGAAGACTGGACTGAGTGAGGGCAACGACCGGCTGCTGTCTGTGTGGCCAGTATAAATAAATGAGTAAGTAAAATGGCTTAAAGTGGTACAAATGGCTCTGAGCACTATGGGACTTAACATCTGTGGTCATCAGTCCCCTAGAACTTAGGACTACTTAAACCTAACTAACCTAAGGACATCACACACATCCATGTCCGAGGCAGGATTCAAACCTGTGACCGTAGCAGTCGTGCGGTTCCGGACTGAGCGCCTAGAACCGCTAGACCACCGCGGCCGCAAAGTGGTACAAATGGAAAAATAGTAATAATGAAACAAAAACATTAACAGCTACAAACGAATATGGCTTCATTTAAGAAAGTATAGAAGCTGTTGGTCCATAGCACAAGAAATTAATAATTTTATTTAATACGATCTGTTTTCTAGCGTTGGCAGAGATATTTCCGTGTTGTTGAAAACTAAAATCGGTTGGCAGTGAGGGTATCACAAAAGAAACTAAATCAGGATCCGTTTAGGAACAAATGTCAATAGCAGGTTGGAAATAGACTGAGATTCGCTTTGATTTACTGTATCGAGAGCTTCAGTTGAAGTGGAAACAGACATAAGTGACGATGATCCCCGAGAAACGTTTTGTCGAATTTCTGTACAACAATCATTGGTTCATTGTGATCTTGATGGGCTTCCTCATCCACATAGTTCCATAGGTACTGTTTATTTATTTATTTACAAGTCTAGTTACGTATGACCAAATTGAGAAGCAAATCTCCAAGGTCATGGAACGTGTTAGTACATGAAATTACGGCATAAAAGTAGTAACAGATCAAATGAAATGTTTATGAACCCAAAAAATATCAAGCCAAAAGCTCGATGCTTGAACCGTAAATGTGTCTTCAGGTATGACGAAGAGGAAGAACAACAGGAAGAAATTGCTAACAGTAATGGGATTTTCCTTTCTTGTCCAGGTTGGTAACACGGCAGCATATATTACTTTAAACTCTTCTACATGAAGGCGAAATGGTTTAATTAGGTCGTGCAGCTTTGAAAAACACTTCATGTGAAAAAGTTCAAGTGCTTACTATGAATATACACGCTGTGTCTGTTCTTCCGGACGTGTGTGAGAAAACAGGTACCATTTTTTATGATGCAGCCATATATGAACATGATACAAGGAAAAGGAAGACATTAACTGTCCCTGAGCATTGAAATACATCAGTCGGGAAGGTTGAAAATTAGTGCCAGACCGGGACTCGAACCCGGAGTTTTTCGTTTCTCACGAACGCTCACCTTGTCTGCCTCGGCCATCCCGACATGATCCCCGACTGATTAAAATTTCTAATTTATCCACACACTACTGACCTAGTGGCACCACCCTTTACTTTCACTACCCGGAGTGATTTGCTGATCGCCGTAACAGTCCGAGATCGTTGTGCATCTGCACAAAAGCATCATAGGGACATGTTGCCTTAATGTTACTTATAATCCGTGTTGATTGCAAAATTCTTTTTATTCATATGACCGGTTTCGGTTCATTCAGAACCATCTTCAGATCTGATATTTCAGTTACAGAAGTAACCCGTCCAAATCCAGCAACTTTCACATGCTGCGTCACATAAAATGCTCCATCGGCGCGAAATGCCTGCTAAACACATCCTGAAACATTCGTCGGAAAGGTCCAGGCCGGAGGAGGGAGTGTTTTGGTCTGGGGAATATTTTACTTTTATATTCTTCTGGGCCTGCAGCGTTACATATGTCTTGTAAGGCCATCATGTGCACATTAAGCCAAAACGCTGCTTTATGTAGCATTTGTTATTATTGTGACTTTAATTTCATTGGCTATAGGCCTATTCCGGCTCAAAGGCTATTTCCAAGCGCTCTGCAACATGTAATACGGTATTTAGATCATATATCTGTCATTTTCGTAACAAATATTTATTTTGGTTCATACTTCCGTATTACCTCGTTGACGCTCTTGCTGACAGATATCTTACTTGGTGCGTTTTTAAACAAAGCACAGGCGAAATTATAAATTACTCGCTAAGTAATGTCTCGGCAGTGGAATTTCTTCTTTGTTGGCCAATATCGTTAAGATCTTGTTAACATTTTGTAAGTTTTACAGCTTCGAGCTACGTCAGCGATGTTACGTGATTACAGATTTGTTTTTATAAATCTATTGAGTTGTGTGATAGTAAAATCCTTGCAGCTGTATACTGGTGTTCGTTTTATGAAATTATCCGTGGTCAATAATTTCAATAAAATTATCAAGATAGCTTTTATGTTTTAAATCGGTTTGTTCGTTCAAAATTTTTTCTGGATATTTGCGGGTGTGTATATAGATTTCTATCTCTTCCAGAAAGTTCAATGTTGGGCCTTTGAAAATTCGATGCAAATTCTCTACATAACACCAAATGGCCCAATATTTACAACTGCTACATAAAGCAGCGTTTTGGCTTAATGTACACATAATGTCCTTACAAGGAATGTTTTACTGGTATTCCCTGGGTAATCTCGTCATTCTGGAAGACACACTGGATCAACACAAGTGTGCATCTATCCTTGGGGACCACGCAGTTTGTTTTTCCTCAGCATGACGACATCTACCAGCAGGACCTGTCGTACAGCTCACATTGTACATGCATGGTTTGAAGAGCACCATGACGAGTTTGCCCTACTCCTCTGGCCAACAAACTCCCTGGATTTAAACCCAATCCAGAATCTATAGGACCATCTCGACCAGGCTACTCATGCCAAGTCTCTTCAACCGCGAAACCTAGCTAACACTCTTCCTCCACGTCTCGCAGCGCCCACATTGCGGGACTACTTTCCGTTTAATTCAGATGTACTTGATGGAATAAACTTTATTCAACATAAGTCTCTGTTGTCTGCATCAATTACAAACGTTAGAATACCACTATTTTTTTAATTGTCCATTTATCCACAATATATATATATGTTTATTTAATTAATTTCAGATAGATTATATAATGGTAAGACACAGATTTAGGAACCAGGTTTTAAATTGTAAAACATTTCCAGGGGCAGACGTGGACTATGACCACAATCTATTGGTTATGGACTGTAGATTAAAACTGAAAATACTGCAAAAAGGTGGAAATTTAAGGAGATGGGACGTGGATAAACTGAAAGAACCAGAGGTTGTGCAGAGTTTCAAGGAGAGCGTAGGGGAACAATTGTCAGGAATGGGGGAAAGAAATACAGTAGAAGAAGAATGGGTAGCTTTGAGGGATGAAGTAGTGAAGGCAGCAGAGGATCAAGTAGGTAAAAAAACCAGCGCTAGTAGAAACCCTTAGGTAACAGAAGAGATATTGAATTTAATTGATGAAAGGAGAAAATAAAAAATGCAGTAAATGAAGCAGGCAAAAAGGAATACCAATGTCTCAAAAATGAGATCGACAGGAAGTTCAAAATGGCTAAGCAGGGATGGCTAGAGAATAAATGTAAGGATGTAGAGGCTTATCTCACTAGAGGTAAGATTGATACTGCCTACAGGAAAATTAAAGAGACCTTTGGAGAAAGGAGAACCACTTGTATGAATATCAAGAGCTCAGATGGAAACCCAGTTCTAAGCAAAGAAGGGAAAGCAGAAAGATGGAAGGAGCATATAGAGGGTCTATACAAGGGCAATGTACTTGAAGACAATATTATGGAAATGGAAGAGGACGTAGATGAAGATGAAATGGGAGATATGATACTGCGTCAAGAGTTTGACAGAGCACTGAAAGACCTGAGTCGAAACAAGGCCCCGGGAGTAGACAACATTCCATTAGAACTACTGACGGCCTTGGGAGAGCCAGTCCTGACAAAACTCTACCATCTGGTGAGCAAGATGTATGAGACAGGCGAAATACCCTCAGACTTCAAGAAGAATATAATAATTCCAATCCCAAAGAAAGCAGGTGTTGACAGATGTCAAAATTACCGAACTATCAGTTTAATAAGTCACGGCTGCAAAATACTAACGCTAATTCTTTACAGACGAATGGAAAAACTAGTAGAAGCCGACCTTGGGGAAGATCAGTTTGGATTCCGTAGATATATTGGAACACGTGAGGAAATACTGATCCTACGACGTATCTTAGAAGCTAGATTAAGGTAAGAGAAACCTACGTTTCCAGCATTTGTAGACTTAGAGAAAGCTTTTGACAATGTTGACTGGAATACTCTCTTTCAAATTCTGCAGGTGGCAGGGGTAAAATATAGGGAGCGAAAGGCTATATTACGATTTGTATAGAAACCAAATGGCAGTTATAAGAGTTGAGGGGCATGAAAGGGAAGCAGTGGTTGGGAAGGGAGTGAGACAGGGTTGTAGCCTCTCCCCGATGTTATTCAATCTGTATATTGAGCAAGCAGTGAAGGAAACAAAAGAAAAATTCGGAGTAGGTATTAAAACTCATGGAGAAGAAATAAAAACTTTGAGGTTCGCCGATTACATTGTTATTCTGTCAGAGAGAGCAAAGGACTTGGAAGAGCAGTTGAACGGAATGGACAGTGTCTTGAAAGGAGGATAGAAGATGAACATCAACAAAAACAAAACGAGGGTAATGGAATGTTGTCAAATTAAGTCGGGTGACGCTGAGGGAATTAGGTTAGGAAATGAGACACTTAAAGTAGTAAAGGAGTTTTGCTATTTGGGGAGCTAAATAACTGATGATGGTCGAAGTAGAGAGGATATAAAATGTAGACTGGCAATGGCAAGGAAAGCGTTTCTGAAGAAGAGAAATTTGTTAACATCGAGTATTGATTTAAGTGTCAGGAAGTCGTTTCTGAAAGTATTTGTATGGAGTGTAGCCATGTATGGAAGTGAAACGTGGACGATAAATAGTTTAGACAAGAAGAGAATAGAAGCTTTCGAAAAGTGGTGCTACGGAAGAATGCTGAAGATTAGATGGGTAGATCACATAACTAATCAGGAGGTATTGAATAGAATTGGAGAGAAGAGAAGTTTGTGGCACAACTTGACTAGAAGAAGGGATCGGTTGGTAGGACATGTTCTGAGGCAACAAGGGATCACCAATTTAGTATTGGAGGGCAGCGTAGAGGGTAAAAATCGTAGGGGGAGACCAAGAGAGGAATACACCAAGCAGATTCAGAAGTATGTAGGTTGCAGTAGGTACTGGGAGATGAAGCAGCTTGCACTGTATAGAGTAGCATGGAGAGCTGCATCAAACCAGTCTCAGGACTGAAGACCACAACAACAACAACAATTAGTTCGCAATTCTAGCCAATTCCATTGCAGGATCACGGCTACAGGTTAGTATTTGCAGCAAGTTCGCCGCTGGACATGGGAGCAGACGTATGAGGCACATCATCGAGGTATTCTTTTTGAACAGAGCCGTACATTGCCCAGGTTCCTAAACTACGAGTAACTGCAGCTAAAGTCTCGGTTGCTTTGCTCGTATGGCAGGCTGGTTAGAGAGAAACTCTCAGTAGAAGACCACTAGGCAAAGTTGCAACTACTTCAAGGATGCATGATCTGTTAGCACTTTTAATTTCCGACCATACAAACCAAAACGAATATACGAAATGCCGTACATTACTTCCAACACGTATTTTTCGGTTGTTGAGAAATTTCGTTCAGCCTTGCTCAACTATTTAGATGGGTATGTCACAGGGGTTTGCTTCGAATTGTAAATCTGGTTCAGAACACAGCCTAATTCACTGTTACTATCATAGGAAAGAGTGAATTCTTTCTTGAAATCAGGGAGGACTAACAAAGGATCTAATATAAGTATTTTTTTTTCAGTTTTTGAAAAGTTTCCTAACGTCTGATGTCTGTTGAAACTCCATTCTGAAGTAACAGAGTTAATTGTTGTGCAGTCACGCACAGCTGACCTGATATGACGATGTGTCCTCACTTTCTCTGACTGGTAATACGCACGAGATAATTAACTTTTATTTCAGCAAAATGACACTTCAGTACGCTAAGTGTAGGACGCGCTAAGTTCAGTCTACTGAACGCTTCATTCAAGCAGTAAACATGCTCTTCTTCATTTCTTGAATAAACTATTGTGCTGTCAAGATACATTATACATATCTTTGGTTTCAACTCGTGAAGTACTTCGTCTATTAAGCACTGGGAATGCTGTTTTAGGCGCGTCTTCTTGAAATACTTCTAGTTGATGATAACCACTTCTAAAATCCACTGTCGAAAAGTATTTACATTCTCCCAAGTTGCCTAACGTTTCCGTGATGTTACAGTGTGTGTGTGTTACTAGTTATTGTAGAAGAGTTCTGATCCAAAGTGTGTCACCGATGATGTAATCGGTTAAGTCCATGGGATCTCTCATCCGCCCCCCCCCCCCCCTCAGTCCCTCACACCCAATCCCATCCCCCTTTTCACAAAGGTCAATTGCTATTTGTATGAAATGGAGGAAAATTCAAGACGAGCGGCAAATTCGAAAGATAACCCTTTTGTGCTAATGTGTGTCCCCGTTTGTCAAAGTAGGGTTGGTATCGTAAATATAAACTGATGGGGAACCCAGGATGGCGCATTCTCATCATGAATGAGATGGAATACTGGCCCTGGCTCTATGACGTCGGAATCCAAGACTTGGAGTATTGGCACAGTCTGTATGATCTACGAATCCATGTTGGCTGACCTCGAATACAAGGTGGCGATCGATCATGGCGACCAGAAGATACTGGTCCAACTCTATGCCGTCACAAACCGATATCTGAAACAGCTTTGACATGATGTCAGAATCCAAGAGCTGGAATACTAGTGCAGCTCTACTATCACGCCAAAATCTGGGATGCTAGAACAGAGGAAACAACATGCCTGTAGATTTTTTTTTTTTTTTTACTTTATTGAGTTTCAATTCCCCCCGAAGGGGGTGAGTTGGCAGCAGCTTAGTATGCTGCTCTTCAGCCTACAGAATTTGTTTTAAAAAGATGAAGATAACTAATAAAAACAGGCGATAAAATCGGAGACTTAAATGGTAACATGGCGGAAAATTGTGGAACTTAAAACATAGAACAAAGGGTTGATGATGATAATAAAATACATGTGAAGCAGACAGGTAAAATAATAGACAGACAATTAAAAAACACGGCGACAGTGCGGTTTCTGTTCGCAAGAGATATAAAATCCACACCCAGCGACAGCATGATTTCTGTTCGCAACACTTTGGAAATACGAACACCACTGAACATTCACTTGAACACTGCACTAAAAGAAAATGGCGCAAATATGATACACCACAGCCGAGGGAGGATGGGGGAAACCCGGACAGATGACGGGAAAGGAAAGAGGAGGGGGGAGGAGAGAGGAAAAAACGAAGTGGGGGTGCCTGTAGAGAAAAGTGGGGCTATTTATAGCAGTCATTTCACTGTGTAACTCCATTCAAAATCAAGCAATTCCCCTTGCTTAAACAGCTGCTTGTGTTCGGCCAGCACATAATTCCATACAACACCGAATGTCAAAGTCCAAACTGTATAGGGTGGTCCATTGATCGAGACCGGCCCAAATATCTCACAAAATAAGCGTCAAACCAAAAAACTACAAAGAACGAAACTTGTCTAGCTTGAAGGGGGAAACCAGATGGCGCTATGGTTGGCCAGCTAGGTGGCGCTGCCATAGGTCAAACGGATATCAAAAAACAGGAACCCCCATTTTTTGTTACATATTCGTGTAGTACGTAAAGAAATATGAATGTTTTAGTTGGACCACTTTTTTCGCTTTGTGACAGATGGCGCTGTAATAGTCACAAACATATGGCTCTCAATTTTAGACGAACAGTTGGTAACAGGTAGGTTTTTTAAATTAAAATACAGAACTTAGGTGCGTTTGAACATTTTATTTCGGTTGTTCCAATGTGATACATATACCTTTATGAACTTACCATTTCTGAGGACGCAGCGTGATTAAATGTAAGTACCACATTAATGCAATAAATGCTCAAAATGATGTCCGTCAACCTCAATGCATTTGGCATTACGTATAACGACATTCCTCTCAATAGCGAGTTGTTCGCATTCCATAATGTTCGCACATGCATTGACAATGCGCTGACGCATGTTGTCAGGCGTTGTCGGTGGATGACGATAGCAAATATCCTTCAACTTTCCCCACTGAAAGAAATCCGGGGACGTCAGATCCGGTGAAGGTGCGGGCCATGGTATTGTGCTTTGACGACTAATCCACCTGTCATGAAATACACTATTCAATAGCGCTTCAACAGCACGCGAGCTACGTGCCGGACATCCATCATGTTGGAAGTACATGTCATTCTGTCATGCAGTGAAGCATCTTGCAGGAACATCGATAGAACATTACGTAGGAAATCATCATACATTGCACCAAATAGATTGCCATCGATAAAATGGGGGCCAATTATCCTTCCTCCCATAATGCCGCACCATACATTAAGGCGCCAAGGTCGCTCATGTTCCACTTGTCGCAGCCATCGTGGATTTTCCGTTGCCCAATAGTGCATATTATGCCGCTTTACGTTACCGCTGTTGGTGAATGAAGCTTCGTCGCTAAATAGAACGCGTGCAAAAGATCTGTCATCGTCCCGTAATTTCTCTTGCGCCCAGTAGCAGAACTTTACACGACGTTCAAAGTTGTAACCATGCAGTTACTCTTGCATAGAAATGTGGTACGGGTGTAATCGATGTTGATGTAGCATTCTCAACACAAACGTTTTTGAGATTCCCGATTGTCGCGCAGTTTGTCTGCTACTGATGTGTGGATTAGCCACGACAGCAGCTAAAACACCTACTTGGGCATTATCATTTGTTGCAGGTCGTGGTTGACGTTTCACATGTGGCTGAACACTTCCTGTTTCCTTAAATAACGTAACTATCCGGCGAACGGTCCGGACACTTGGATGATGTCGTCCAGGATACCGAGCAGCATACATAGCACACGCCCGTTGGGCATTTTGATCACAATAGCCACACATCAACACATATCGACCTTTTCCGCAATTGGTAAACGGTCCATTTTAACACGGGTAATGTATCACGAAGCAAGTACCGTCCGCAATGGCGGAATGTTACGTCATACCACGTACTTATACGTTTGTGACTATTACAGCGCCATCTATCACAAAGCAAAAAAAGCGGTCTAGCTAAAACACTCATATTTCTTTAAGTACTACACGAATATGTAATAAAAATTGGGGGTTCCAATTAAAAAAAAACGCAGTTTATATCCGTTTGACCTATGGCAGCGCCATCTATCGGACCAACCATAGCGCCATCTGGTTTCCCCCTGCAAGCTAGACGAGTTTCGTCCTTTGTAGTTTTTTCGTTTGATGCTTATTTCGTGAGATATATGGTCCGGTCACTATCAATGGACCGCCCTGTATACTGTGCAGTGGGGACAATTGTGTCTTTATTTAAGACCATGCCAGGGGAGGGAAAGTGCCCCTGCGCCGCCCCCGCCTAGCTCCCTGAAGTTGTAGTCCATAGTGTGTGCTGTGTAGTAGGAGCAATTGCATCTTTAAGTAAACGAATTCATTTTCATGGAAAGCTCCCTTTTCGCAGTCGGAAAGTTCATGATCGCCTGACCAGTCCAGAAGTCCTTCAGAGCCCTGTCCACAGTAGCTGGCTAAGAGCCGAGTCTGCCTCCGGAAGTTTGCGCAGGGTTGTCAGCTGTCAGGGCCGCCATGCCGTGTAGGGCATAAGAGTCGGGCAACTGGGTGTCAGCTCACCATCCACCGGTGACGGCTCCATGCATAGAGACACCACATGCACACCACCGACTCTACAGCCTAACTGAAATGGAGTGAGACAGGCACAATTAAAAACACGGCGACAGTCTGCTTTCTGTTCGGAGCACTTTAAAAAGGGGACACACAACACTGAACACTCACGGAAAACACTGGACGATGGAGTACGAAGGTATATGGGTATGAGGTGGGAGCACCTGGACAGGTGAGGGTAAAAAGGGGTGTGATGGAGGGAGAGGGCACAGAAAAAGGGCGGGAGCCGGACAGACGTGAGAAAGGAGTGGGGAAGGCAGTGGAAGGGAAGTAAAGAGGACACAGGCGGAGAGAACGGAGCCAAGGAGTGGGTAGGTGGAGAAAAAACAGGAAGGAATGGGGAGGGAGAAAGGGAGCCTGGGAAAAGGACAGAGTGATGGAGTGGGAGGAGAGGATCATAGTTGATAGGAGGGATAAATGGAGGGAGAGACTGCATCATCCGGGATGGGGATTTGATGGAAGCCACCTCAGGAAAGGAGATGAGGGGTGTAGAGATGGAGGGTAGGGGGCACACAATGGTGAAGGCACGGCAGTGGGCGGCGGTTGGAGAGGAGAGGAGCAACCACGGGATGATGGGGATCAAGTCGGCAGGAAGTGTAGAGGAAACGGACATGTTCGAGGAGAAGGAGCAGATGGGGGAAAGGAATCAGGTCATAGACGATCCGCATGGGGGATGCGAGGCATACACAGATGGCGAGGTGGAGGGCATGGCACTCGACGATCTGGAGGGACTTACGGAATTTGGAGGGCGCAGATATCCAGGCAGGACTGGCATAACAGAAGATGGGACGGATTAAGGATTTGTAGGTGTGGAGTATGTTAGAGGGGTGCAACCCCCATGTATGGCCAGAGAGGAGTTTGAGGAGATGGAGGTGGTTATGGGCTTTGTACTGGATAGCGCGGAGATGAGAGATCCAGGTGAGGTGACGGTCAATGGTGAGTCCAAGGTAGGTGAGGGTGGGGGAGAGGCAGACAGGATGAGTGTAGATGGTAAGGGAAAAATCAAGGAGCGAGTGGTACGACCTGCAGTGATTGCCTAGGTCTTAGAAGGATTGATTTGAGGAGCTACTGTTTACACCATGTGGCAAAAAGGTCAAGGTGAGTCTGGAGAGGGCGTTGGGACCGTTGAAGGGCAGGAGCGAGTGCAAGGAAGGCGGTTCACTGGCTTACTGCAGGAGGTGGCCGGTACCGCTATAAACTCATTGTTCTTACATACAGCAGCCATGTGGGATCAACATTTGAGAACGAAACATGCCTATACTTATGTACAAGTCGAATCGTAGCGGTCAAAAACAAGATAAATACATATGAGTGAAAGAATGATATTTTCTATGAGAATAGTGATCAATACTATAGTTGACACTACATTTCAGGATCAAAAACTGAACTACCTTGCAACGGCGCGGTTATTTCTGCTCGTTCTACAGAAATAGTGTTCACTCACTTTTGGGGTGATTTCTTCTTCCCCAGTCCGGTCCGCCCGCCTTCCCGGTTAAAAACGAACGATGTCACTCTACTGCAGAAGCTGTAGAAAAACTGTAGCGTTATACGAATCCAATGGGTTCAATAAATGTTTTTCAGTAGCAGGGTAACGGGGCAATTGACTAAAAAGTAATTTGCAAGTGAAAACTTCAGTACATTGTGACTGGTTTGATGTAAAACATCGTGTACAGTTTCGTCATTCATACGACTCGCAACAGCAAGCTTATGGTAAGTAACCAAACCCGTTACCAAAACGTTCATCAAACAGATTGTCTGTCCCAGAATTCTCTCTCTAATAGTACACAAGTTGACCACTACGGACGTTTAGTTTGCGGTCACGCCTTGTTCTTCACATCACGCAGAGTTTGTTTACTGAAAACTCACAGTTTGCGTATTAAAATCGGAATTTCACGTGTTCGTTTTTTTTCGCACGGTCGCTCCCACTTTGCAGCACTTCGCTGCAAGTTTTAACCATTATTCCGTAAAATTTTCACATCTGCTCAGAGCTCCTTATATCCATGTACTAACGTAATCACAACTGAGCTCTGAATTTCACTTTAGGCTTCACGAAGCAATTCTCTTACCCCGCAAATTCGCTCGGGCGTACTGTCCTCTGACTGGCTGATATATATTGTAATCAAGCCAATAGTAGTGTTAAAACGCGCAGTCTTTTATTTTTGACCAATCACAAGTTAATAGTTTTTACAACCAATTTATCAAAAGAACAAATTTATAAAATCCACAAATATCAAAATAACTGCCTCTGTAAATATCAAAAGTTTCGTAAAATGTATCTATTTTTTTGTCTGTAGCATAAACTGTGTAGTTGCACTTTACAATTTCCCCTGAGTATGATTTAATCTCTCGGAACACAGTTCCTATACTCAAGTATACTCAGTTAATACACATAACAGTATTCATTTATTTAATACTTCACATTCACAACATCATTCACACTTAATAAATTAGCAATAATTAATGAAATAATCGCAATGTAATGCAGTTTTGTTTCCCAAATATACGGTTTTAACTACCTGATAATTTCATAGTCCGTAAGATGCAGACACCTTTCAGCCACAGCCGAAACTGCTTGCAGCTAGCTTTTGGACCCGGGAACATCAGTCATGTGAGACATATTGTATCTACGAGCACGCTTCCGTCTCTTACATACTTACATATATACATGCATAGGAGTGAAACAAGGCGCCGGCCGGAGTGGCCGAGCGGTTCTAGGCGCTACAGTCTGGAAACGCGCGCGACCGCTACGGTCGCAGGTTCGAATCCTGCCTCGGGTATGGGTGTGTGTGATGTCCTTAGGTTAGTTAGGTATAAGTAGTTCTAAGTTCTAGGGGACTGATGACCTTAGCAGCTAAGTCCCATAGTGCTCAGAGCCATTTGAAACATTTATTTTTAAACAAGGCGCTACGCTTCAACCTTCGCAACCGAGTGCAGCGCCAAGTGAGGGCAGATGAGTTCAGCTATTGCTAGGAACACAGCACATATCAGCACGTCCATGTGGTGGGAGGAATCTGAATGCTGTTCCAGTACAGCTCTCGTGGGTGCCGCATCGCGATCGCGAAGTGGGACCGAGGCAGTTCCTGATAAGTTTTACAGTCTGACGATAATTTATGGATTTGTAGTTTTAGTTTGACGATGTCCACTATGGACAAACGGTAGTTACCGTTATTCTGAAGAAGGTTGGGTTATCCCGACTGAAACCTAGGTAAATTCTAGGAAAACGGTTCAACTGAGGTTGTTGATTATTAAAATTAAAATGAATGCTATATCCCGAGAGCGTAATCAGAGGCGTAACGGGAAATCGCGGGGCTTTGTCCAGTACGGGAGATACCGACGCATCAACGTTTGTACTCTACGAATCAGGCGACTCGCCGGCGGCCACGATTCCTCCCGGAGTTCGGACACCTCGATGCCACCGCCAACAGAGAGACCTTAGGCGGCTCTGCCAGCGGTGATTAAATCAGGCTGGTTTGTATGCTCGGAAGCCTGTTAAAAGCATTCCACATCAACCTCACCATCGTCGAGAAAGAGTTGGTTGGTGTAGGAGACATGTCGGTTAGAGTCAGCGACAATGGTCCAGAGTGATATTCTCCGGCGAATCCCATTTCACTGTGGCGAGTGATTCGGCCACCAGTTAGGGGGGAGGGAGAGAGGGGAATACGTTACACGGCACAGAACTTTCACGAACGTCACCGGTGCGGCCCAGGCCTTATGGTGTGGCCAGACATTGTGCGCTATGACCGAACACCGTTGTAAATCCTTGCGCAAGATGCCGTTACAGCGCAGTGATACTGTAGGGAAAGTATTGTGGATCATATCCATCTGTTTAGTGGTTCTGTGGGTCCAGAGCTCCTGTTTACAGACGACAAAGCCCGCCCATGCGGGACCGCGGATGTGTCCGGCACACTGGAAACTGAAGATAATAAACGCATGGAGTGGTCTGCTCTCTCCTCTGACCTAAACCCTATACATGCTCTTGGCAGGTGTGTCTCTCAACGCACACTCCCTCCCCGATCCGTGTAAGAACTGAAAACCGCCTTGAAAGAGGAGTGGAACAATATTCACCAAGGACTCCTCAATAATATGGTAACCAGCGTCAATATCGATTGCAGAGAGTCCAATATTGACCTTTATATTTGAGTCTGACTTGTGTCAGACATGTCTGTAATCCTGATTTCCTGTATGATGAAACCTGTACGATTTTTCGTTATAAATATATCACTCGATCTCTAGTACGAATGTACTGTGTTCCATGACATCCATCATTGCCTGTGATTACTCCTGTCTCTGTCCTTATCAATTATCAAACAGTGTAAAGTTCTCCCTCTAGCCGCTAAACCTACTTACACGTGTGAGAGCAAGATTTCAGTGGTTACTACTGTAGACATTTTCATCCTGGATCAACTCGACAGTGCACCTTTCAGACGTGAGTTACATTCTGCACTTCCCAGCCCACTCAGGCAAAACATCGGCTGTGTAAAGGTATTATTCCCGCGTCTAGTAAAACTGGCAACACAGCATAATATGTTTGGTAGTATTTCATGTCTAGTCAAGGTAGATACAATAATACTAATAGTCTCTCCATGTGCAGGAACCACAGCAACTGTACGAATACAGGAGGCAAAAAAAAAAAAAAAAATACCACGTTATAACCTCAATCCGCCAAAAATTTTCATTGTCACTAATTCATTGTGCAGCAGAACTCTAATTGTGTTTGCTGAACAGTCAACACCGTGTTACTAGAGGAGGCCGAAAGGCACGCGTTTTAGCTCACGCAGGCCGGCGTGAGGAGGGAAAAACTATACTGACGTGAGGTCTGGAACATGACAAGGAATTAGAATTCAGAAAGCGGACATAATTAGTTTGATACTTAACTTTAATCCATTAATGATGAACGTCGCTCTTGGCGGTACATGATTCACAATATTATCTGTTCAGAATTCATTCTAATTACTGAATATGGCGCCTTGCTAGGTCGTAGCAAATGACGTAGCTGAAGGCTCTGCTAAACTGTCGTCTATGCAAATGAGAGCGTATATAGGCAGTGAACCATCGCTAGCAAAGTCGGCTGTAGAACTGGGGCGAGTGCTAGTAAGTGTCTCTAGACCTGCCGTGTGGCGGCGCTCGGTCTGCAATCACTGATAGTGGCGACACGCGGGTCCGACATGTACTAATGGACCGCGGCCGGTTTAAAGGCTACCACCTAGCAAGTGTGGTGTCTGGCGGTGACACCACAGTATTCGCAGCTGTGAATGCATGTAATTCATTTCATCCTGCTGTCATTCTCTGTAGTGTCCACTCTTTCAGAGACATATGCAACACAGACACTGCCAATGCTGCTTCATACTCAGACAAGTCCGTGACGATAATAATGAAAGTCTCCCCTTACGTGGCAATCACGGCAACTGTGTGAGTACTGAACATAGGCTCACAGTGAAATACAGAAGTCTGAATCTGTCCTGGATGTGTGTGGAGGCAGCTTAAGTGGTTAAGGCGACTGCTCACGATAATTAGGAAATGTGGGCTCTAGTCCCAGGCCGGCTCAATTTTTCATTGTCACTAATCCGTTCTATTGCAGAGATTGTTCCTTCAGACATACCTGCATCATATAACATAGACAATGCAAATACTATTTCATGCCTACACAAGGCGGTGATAGTAATAATGAAAGTTTCTCACTGTGTGGGAATCATAGCAAATTTGTAAGCGGAGGACATAGTACAGAGTCATATGGAAGTTCCATTCGGTCCTGGAATGTGTGTTCAGGTAGCTTTACTGCTTAAGGTGATCAATCGCAGCCGGCCGGGCTGGCCGAGCGGTTCTAGGTGCTGCAGTCTGGAGCCGCGTGACCGCTACGCGCGCAGGTTCGAATCCCGCCTCGCGCATGGATGTGTGTGGTGTCCTTAGATTATTTAGGTTTAAGTAGTTCTAAGTCCTAGGGGACTGATGACCTTAGCAGTTAAGTCCCATAGTGCTCAGAGCCATTTGAACCATTTTTTTGAACAATCGCAATATGTGAAAAATCCAAGATCGAGTCCTGCTCTGGCAATAATTTGTACTGTCATTAATCCATTGTGCAGTCTAACTATATTCGTAATTGAAAATTCAATTGATTTGTTTCATGTAGCTGTCGTTCGCAACAGTGTCTGTTCATTCAGAAATGCATGCATCGTGAGGAGCAGATATTGCAAATATTACCAAGGGCGTTCAATAAGTAATGCAACATACCTTTTCCCCTCTGCCAGTTTCGACTGAAAAAGTGCAGAATTTATTGTGGGACCCCGTGCAATATTCCCGCTTCAGCCCCTATAATTCCATTAACTTCCGATAGGTGGTGGCGCTATACGTAGCTTTTAAAATGGTGGCTGTGAGGGAGGTTCGTTACAAGCAGAGAGCTGTCATTGAGTGTCTTTTGACAGAAAACCATAGCATCACATATTCGTAGGCGCTTGCAGAATGTCTACGGAGGCCTAGTACTGAACAAAAGCACGGTGAGTCGTTGCGTTAGGCGTCTGTCATAATCGCAACAAGGTCTCGCACACCAGTCTGATCTCTCACATGACCGTCGGCCGCACACAGCTATGATTCGTGCAATGTTGGCACGTGCGGACACTCTCATTCGAGATGATCGACGGATCACAATCAGACACCTCGTTCGTCAACGGGGCATCTCTAGTGGTAGTGCCGAAACACTCGTCCACCAGTTGGGTTATTCAAAGATGCGTGCTCACTGGGTACCCCGGCGCCTAACAGAAGACAATAAAGAGCAACGAAGGACCAAAATCGTTACAGGTGTTAAACATGGGTTCGTCACTTCGAACTGGAAACAAAACGACAATCCATGTAGTGGTGCCACTCCATCTCTTCCGAAGAAAAAGTTCAACGCTGCACCCTCAGCTGGTACAGCCACGGTGCCGGTCTTCTGTGACTCTGAAGCGTTTATTGTATTTGATGTCTTCCCTCATGATGCAACGATCAACTCTGAAGAGTACTGTGCTCTTCTCAGGAAACTGATGAAACGACTTCAGCGTGTTTGTCACCACTAAAAAGCATATGAACTTCTTCTCCATGGCAACACAATACCTCACGCAAATCTGGACGTACATGAGGAGCTCACAAATCTTCATTGGACTGATCTTCTTCATCCATCTTATAGCCTGGATGATACCTTCCGACTTCCATCTGTTTGACCAAATGAACGATGCACTCCATAGGGTGCTGTACAAGGATGGTGGGGAGGTTATTGATGCAGCAAGACGTTGGCTCCAATGTCGACCAGTAGAGTGGTACCATGTGGGCATACAGCTCCTCCCAGTACGGGAGCATAAGGCGATAGCATTGAATGCAGGTTATGTTGGAAAACAGGATTTTGTTACCAAAAAAGTGGGGAATAATAAAGTCTATTGGAATCCTGAATAAAACCAACCTGTTTTCAGAAAAACTGTGTTGCATTACTTATTGAAGCCCCCTTGTATTTCATCGGTAGACAAGGCTGCAACTTTAATAATGAAACTCTCTCTCAGTGCAGGAATAGCAGCAGCTGTGTGAGTACAGCACACAGGCCCACTGTGACGTATGAAAGTTCGGGTCAGTCCTGGAGACATACTCTGGTATCCTAAGAAGTTAAGGTGATTCCTCGCAATTACTGGAAAATCGAGGTTCGACTTCCTGTCTAGCACAAATTTTCATTGTCACTAATCCACTGTACAGCTGAAGCATAATCGTATTCACAATTCATATGGTTATCAACTGCCGCAGTATCTGTTCTTTCGGACATGCGTTCATGTCTGAAGGATATTGCATAGTACATTGTATAACACAGACACTGCAAACAGTATTTCATGCCTGGAGAAGTCCACAACAATACTAATGGAATGACAGAAACTATACAAGTACAGGTCGTAAACACGCAGTGACATATGGAAGTTTGAGTCGGTCCAGGAGGCATGCTCACGTAGCCTAAGTGGCTTTCAGTCTGCCTTCAGCAGTGGAGTGGCACAGACATCTTGTTTACGTCCCTGCCCTAATAGTGCGTCCACAGTTTTTTTGTAGTTTACAGACGTCTCCATGCAGCTTACTTCCTTTGACGACCATCACATTTCCATAACGGAAATCAGCATCGAAGTTCAGTTTTATGAGCGAGTACGTGCGACCAAAAGCGTTGTAAACTGCACAGCTTTTATAAGATGATGTTCACATCGATTATCATGAACTAACAGGCATTCACATCTCCATTGGGAGTAGCGTTGGTCTACGTCAAACTGATAGACGATGTGGCTTGTGAAAGGATCCTCAATAATACAGGCTGCCTGCAGTTCTGATGTTGAACCCTTGAAAGTGGAACATGCAGTTCTCGACCAGAGGACAGTCCGTGTGTTCGACCTATTGTTAAAGATGCCAGCAGAGCTGGAGATCGCAGCATTGAGATCCTATGGCACTGTGATAAGCCATACGGTGGAAAAATGGGGACACATTACCATGTATCCAGATCTGAATTGGGTGCGTCTCATGCTATTTCAACATAGGCGGATGCCATACCATCGTAATTTGTGGCGGTCAGCCAAAGACCCATTCAAGAGGGATATCTCGTATCTAGCTGTATGTAACGTTGCATCATGCAACTCATTCCGGGGGGGGGGGGGGGGAGAGGATGTCAACCGATCTCCCTTTGATTATGTGAAGGCAGTTCATTCTGTAGCTTCTAATCATCGACTGTCGACAGAAGCATCGTCGCCTGTAGACCATGAGCAGCCCCCTGATGTTGTGGCAGAGCACTACAGATGGACTGTCCACACTGCCAGAGCGCCCCTGGCATCAGTTTTCCAGTGTGAAGGAGAGTGACCTGACAGGTGATTTTTGCCACTGCAGACTTGGTGGTGAGTACCGATGCTTTCATCCTCGATGGCAAAGACCCTTATATCCAAAAACAATCAGCTCTGAAGCGATGGACGAAACGTCGACTGGCTCTGTCCTAGACCTGCAGGACAATGTCTACAGACTACAACGATTTTGATGGTGGTCACCATCCCCAACAGGGAAATACGATCGTCAGTTTCACAGTGGATTCACAGGAGACCTCTTAAAGCGCCATGCTTCTGGCCGGTGGACAGAGGATGGATTCGGTCTCTGCTCCATTAGAGGCGTGCTACAACCTCCACCCACCCTATTAATTCTGGGTTGATCACCACACAAGCTTGACTGAATGGAGCGACGATGACGAGGGCGTTACATCGGCTGCCGTAGCTAAAGTGGTTGTAGTTGCTTCACATCACGACGTTTAAATGCTGATGGATATAGGAGGCGACATACTGTCTACAGTGGGCCCACCTTCAGGTTTTCCACCTCTCCCAAAGGGTGCCAAAAATACTACCTCCCTGTGCCAGGTCTCCTGTATTCACACCATCAACCTCAATACCATCAGTTCTAAGGTCAAGCTTCAGAATTTTCGGGACATGTTTTGGGCGGCGGATCTCGACATCACACTCCTAC
Organism: Schistocerca americana; assembly: GCF_021461395.2. Taxonomy (NCBI): domain Eukaryota; kingdom Metazoa; phylum Arthropoda; class Insecta; order Orthoptera; family Acrididae; genus Schistocerca; species Schistocerca americana. Next base: position 826,219,793 of record NC_060122.1, on the reverse strand, counting down.
AGGAAATGTACATCGACTAGCTCCCGTCTATTTACGGGTATGACGTTTACCAGGCGCTATGTCCAGATAACAGTAGCTGTATGGGCATCCCTGTGAAGGAAAGATTCGTGATTTCATGATCGATGATGTGAGTTACCTCCCATAAGCAAAAGGGCTTGCCATCACTTATCAGGACGTCATAATCGTGAATGTGTACATTCTCTTTGGTACGGACAAGACAAGAGACCATTTAAGGTTTTATGTGGAGGAGGTCGCTCCCTTATTCAAGGGACACTATCATCATATCGTCCTCGGGGACGACTTCAGTTGTCTCCTGACACCACAGAATCAAATGCCACATTTCAGCACGTGTTTGGAACTGCAATGGCTAGTGCAAGACATTCGCCATCCTTTTCATGACGTAAACCAAGATGGAGAGGGAAAGTGGTGGGTAAACGACTCAGCCTGCTTTGGGCTGTTGGGGAGAGTAAGGATCGAGTGCACTCTATTTATTTTTAAATAACTTTTTTAAGGATAGATTGTATCTATCACACTGATACAAAACATCCACCCTGATGTGCCTGGAGTCATGATGCACCGTCCACAGACACATAACCAACTCATAATTTCAGTACACAATAGCAAACTGCTCCTAAATAATTCTTCACACTGATGTGTAGACACGCTCAGTAGTCGTAAACTGTCCAAATAGCGTATGGCCAGACCTACAGAGCCGCTCCATAAATAATGGAATCAACGCGCATAAGCACAGTCCACTGCTCCCTGTCCAGTAGAGTACACAGAAGGTAGCGATAAGTGATGCATCAGTCAGATGTCAAACCGCGCCTAGCCCCTGCTCAGCTTCTGCATGCATGAGGTGGTGGTGGCACTCTCATTCATACGTAACACATGAGAAATTATTTACGAGTGGTTCACATGTCTGTAGGCTGTGCAATGCGTTATTTATGACGGTTTACAATTAGCAAGTGTGTGTGTAGAGCGTTATAGATGAGTTATGTAGGGGTAGTTTACAGGTCTGTATGATATGGGGCATGTCAGAGCGTGTGTTCTGTGATACATATACTCCATCCCTAAATAAATTGCCCCCAAATAAATAAAGTACACTCCTTCCTCTCTCCATCATCCTAGTGAAGGCTGAGTCCTTTTACCAGCAACCCCTAGGAAGAGGTTGCGCCCTGGAGGCTTAGGTTAATGGTGGTGAGCTTCGTTTGCAACGATTTTCTTAGGTTGGTAGCGAAAGCAGAAGTGCCCTTTCTTTACTGCCAGGATTAAAACTCGGCGCCGGTTCCTAGGAAGAGGCGACAGTCTGGACCTTGAAAATTAGTTGAAACTAGGTAGTTGAAAGTATAGAGAACCCCTTTACTTACCTGCTTGAAATTGGTTAAATAATAAAAAGTCCTTTTTTCCCGCCATTATCCTACTGGAATTTGCACTTCCCGCCATTTTTTCTGGAGAGTTATGTTAGTAGAGGTATCCCAGTTGTCCTTCTTCCTGCCCAAATCCGCCATCTTGAATGACGTCATGCATGTGTTGCCAAGTCTACAAGAAGCCATCTTGGATGACGTCATCGCCGCCATCTTAGATACATCTGGCAACAAAGCAAAGTGGTGTGATGTCACCCTTGTCCCCCTACTGATACTGTAACCCCTATCTCTTCTAAATCGACGCCTGTTTCTTCTTCTATCACATCAGACAAATCTTCCCCATCATAGAGGCCTTAAATGTACTCTTTCCACCTATCCCTTCTCTCTTCTGCATTTCACAGTGGAATCCCCGTTGCACTCTTAGTGTTACCACCATTGTTTTTGATTTGACCGAAAGTTGTTTTGACTTTCCTGTACGCTGTGTCAGTCCTTCCGACAATCATTTCTCTTTCGATTTCTTCACATTTTTGGTGCAGCCTTTTCGCCTTCGCTTCCCTGCACTGCCCGTGTATTTGATTCCTCAGAGACCTGTATTTCAGTATTCCTGAACTTCCGTGAACGTTTTTGTACTTTGGCGTGCAAATTCCAGCCTTCGTCGCTGATGGACAGCAGTCACCACGGGTGCGTGAACCGGGCACCTACTGTAGAAGCCCTTACGTCCCAGTATTCGCTGAACGGTCGTTCTGGGGTCACAGCTGGTAACCCCTTGGTTCACCTGGGCGGTCAGTTATCTAATAGTTGCGTGTCTGTTCGCCGCACATTCTCCACAGCCGTCGTTTACTCCTGTCTTCTATGACCCGTTGTGTGCCGCAGCTGCCTCGGCGCCGGTTTTGCATAGCTTTGAACAGCACTATTTTGCCATGTACGGTATTCTTTTAGACATGGCGCCATGCAAACATTGCTGTTTCAGAAATGCTTCCACGCTTGGCCCGAAGGGCCAATGCTCATTCCCTTTTGGACGTCAGATATGTCGCTCCGATTCCGCATTACGACGACTGCAATGTTTTCCGCGTCCGCCGACACGTTTTGTTTACATACCCTCCGCTGCTAGTGCTGCCACCTACGAGCAGCAAGTGGCCATTGCACGTTCAAGTCAAACTTGGGCTGTGGCCAGGCTAATGTGACTGGACTGTATACATTATGCATACTCTGTGGCTATCTAGCCATTTCAGTTTCATGTTTGTACCTAACATACAAAATGTCAAACATGCAAAATGTGTATCAGAAATATGAGGCAAAGGTTATAGATTCAAAAAAATTATGTGTTCAAGTGAGAAAGGTATCGTGTGTCAATTTTGATGCTTACGGTTACTGTAGTGCATCTTTTTTGGGTTGTGAAAAGTGAGGAGTAGCATTTACCAGTTATTATTACTACTTGCTGGGGTTTTCATGCCAGTGGAATTGTGATTCTCTGATATGATTTGCAAATGTGATGCGTGTGTTTTCGCTTTTCACTGCTTTAGGTGATCAAGCTACCGTACTCTAAAATGTATATTTGTGTTTCACACATGTACTGAATGAGTCATTGAAGGGTAATTGACATACACAGGGTGAAAAAATTCGCGCACTCTGACTTCGCAGTGCGGTTCCTCACATACTTGCAGTACCATAATGCCTGTCACAAAATTTCGTTCTCTGCATATTTCGGGCAGTAAATGGACGCTAAAGACTGGCAGTCTGACAACATTGTAATCACATGTACGGTAACTAACTCTGTCAGCAAACAGATGAGTGCTGTGCGGTTGGTGCAATGACTAGCGTTTTGGGTTAGCGTGCACGAGGTCGAGGATTCGATTCTGAGTGAAGATTTAATTGTTTTTATTTGTTAAACGTAGTTGCGAGGTACGATATCGGGCGTCTTAATCGTCATACAGGGATTACAACGGGTCTTCTAGAAAATATTTGCAGTTAATTACTGCAAACACAGAAGTACAATCGTTTTCATTGGTCATATTTTAAAGAAACCTTTTGCACGTCTTCGACGCGGATTATTTCGCGCCACTGCATCCAATAGATTCCAAACCTGTTTTCTGTGTACACTCCCCGAATGGTCCCATCAAAATTATTTGCAAATCACGTTGCTAGCCCAACTGGTGACGTAAGGCCCTAATGTAATGTAATGGACTTCAACATGGTGAGAATAATACTTCGTATTAATCGATGGGGCCATTTGGGCAGGGTACACACAAAACAAGTTTGGAATCTAGTAGATGCACTGGCGCGATACAATTCGCGTCCACGACCTGTGAAAATTTTTTTTAAAAGCTAATAAATGAAAACGATTGTATTTCCATTTCTGTGTTCGTAGTACATAACTACAAAAGTTTTGTAGACGACTCACTGTAATCACTATACAACGATTAAGACACGAGACACCTTACCACACAGACTACTTTTAGCAACTACAAGCAAATAAGCCTTAACGCAGAGTCGAACCCTCGATCTCTTGCATCCTAACCCAAAACGCTATCCATTGCACCAACTGTACAGAACTACTGCCATTTCCTGGCACATAGATACCGTTCACGTGATTACAGTGTTGCCAGATTGCCAATTTTTAACATCAATTTACTGCCGAAATATACGCAGGACGAAATGTTGTGACAGACATTTTTGTATTACTAGTAGGTGAGGAATCGCGTTGCGAAGTCCGAGTGGCCGCATTGTTCTTCAACCTGTATATCTGTTTTGCTTAATTTATTTCGTTTTGGGTGTAGTGCTCGTAATTTTTTTCAATGTCAGCAAGAATCATTTTGAGAATGTAAGAGAACATTTCTCTCCTCATTTCGTGTTGTTGTTGTTGTGGTCTTCAGTCCTGAGACTGGTTTGATGCAGCTCTCCATGCTACTCTATCCTGTGCAAGCTTCTTCATCTCCCAGTACCTACTGCAACCTACATCCTTCTGAATCTGTTTAGTATATTCATCTCTTGGTCCCCCCCCCCCTACGATTTTTATCCTCCGCGCTGCCCTCCAATACTAAATTGGTGATAACTTGATGCCTCAGAATATGACCTACCAACCGATGCCTTCTTCCAGTCAAGTTGTGCCACAAATTTCTCTTTTCCTCAATTCTGTTCAGTTCCTCCTCATTATTTATGTGATCTACCCATCTAACCTTCAGCATTCTTCGGTAGCACCATATTTCAAAAGCTTCTATTCTCTTTTTGTCTAAACTATTTATCGTCCACGTTTCGCTTCCATACATAGCTACACTCCATACAAATAGTTTCACAAACGACTACGTGACACTGAAATCTATACTCGATGTTAACAGATTTCTCTTCTTCAGAAACGCTTTCCTTGCCATTGCCAGTCTACATTTTATATCCTCTCTACTTCGACCATCATCAGTTATTTTGCTCCCCAAATAGCAAATCTCCTTTACTACTCTAAGTGTCTCATTTCCTAAACTAATTCCCTCAGCATCACCCGACTTAATTCGACTACATTCCATTATCCTCGTTTTGCTTTTGTTGATGTTCATCTTATATCCTCCTTTCAAGACGCTGTCCATTCCGTTCAGCTGCTCTTCCAGGTCCTTTGCTGTCTCTGAATTACAATGTCATGGGCGAACCTCAAAGTTTTTATTTTTTCTCTGTGGATTTGCCGGACGTGGTGGTCGTGCGGTTCTAGGCGCTGCAGTCCGGAACCGCGGGACTGCTACGGTCGCAGGTTCGAATCCTGCCTCGCGCATGGATGTGTGTGATGTCCTTATGTTAGTTAGGTTTAAGTAGTTCTAAGTTCTAGGGGACTGATGACCTAAGATGTTAAGTCCCATAGCGCTCAGAGCCATTTGAGCCATTTCCGTGGATTTTAATACCTACTCCGAATTTTTCTTTTATTTGCTTGCTGAATATACAGATTGAATAACATCGGGGAGAGGCTACAACCCTGCCTCAATCCCTTCCCAACCACTGCTTCCCTTTCATGCCCCTCGAGTCTTGTAACTGCCACCTAGTTTCTGTACAAATTGCAAATACTCTTTCGCTCCCTGTATTTTATCCCTGCCACCTTCAAAATTTGTATGAGCGTATTCCAGTCAACGTTGTCAAAAGCTTCTACAAATGCCTTTCCTTAATCCATTTTCTAAGATAAGTCGTAGGGTCAGTTTTGCCTCACGTGTTCCAATATTTATATGGAATCCAAACTGAACTTGCCTGAGGTCGGCTTCTAGCAGTTTTTCCATTCGTCTGTAAAGAATTCGTGTTAGTATTTTGGAGCCGTGACTTGAATGTAAGAGAACGTTTCTCCCCTCATTTCTTATATTCGTAAAACTTGTTTGGTTATTCCAAAAACTGAGGACAGAGCGTACAGTACTCGCCAGGTTACGCTGCTCTAGAGAATAGATTCTAACCTTCTCGATCGCGCCAGAAACGTAAGGGGGAGATGGGCCGCTCCGCGACCATAACAGTCGGGCAGCGTGTGGCGAGCGTAGCGGGCGCCGCAGCGACCGCAGAGAGGAAGCGCGGCGTGCGGGCGCTTTTCCGCGAAGTGACGTCAGGAGCGTAGCCCGTCACGTGATCGGCAGGCAGAAGATAGCCACGCCCGCGCAGCGTGCAGGAACCTGTGTGAGCCGCCCGCTTGACTACTGTCTGCTGCACCGCGACGGCCCGGCGTCTGCGTTGAATGGTGAGCCTCACTCCGCTTCATTCGCCTATTTATGTCAGCTGGCGTGCACCTGGTTGTTACACGGATCTAGTTCCAGGGTGTGATTCTGTCCCTACACATTGACTATTCCGTGTTCATCATAAGTATGAACTTGACGTAAACGTTACACCATCCGCATTTGCTTGAATCTCACCCGATTTCGTTTCACGTGGGGCGGAAGCCGAGCTGTGTCCAGTACAGCCAAGTACGATAGTAAAGATACGTTTTACGCTGTGTTCCATGCATATAGACTGAGCGATAATGCGGGACAACAGCTTTACCGGCGCATTCAACTTGGACAGCAGTGGCCAGCCAGCTGGTCCAACTAACAATAAGTGAGCAAAATGGTTCAAATGTCTCTGAGCACTATGGGACTTAATATCTGAGGTCGTCAGTCCCCTAGAACTTAAAACCACTTAAACCTAACCAACCCAAGGACATCATACACATCCATGACTGAGGCAGGATTCGAACGCGCGACCGTAGCAGTGGCGCAGTTCCGGACTGAAGCACCTAGAACCGCTCGGCCACCGTGGCCGGGGATAAGTGAGCAAAGAAACAGCATAGCTTCAAATTTACTTTAATTTTTGAAGTGAATGAATTAGTATTCAGCAAAACTCCATTACTCCCGCACGCTTCTTGGCTAACCAGACGGAAAGCTTAAAATGCTTTCGTTCTCACCTAACGTAGTACTCTAATTACAAACAAGAGTGCCGCGTGGTCTCAGGCGCCTTGCCACGGTTCGCACGGCTCCCTCGTCGGAGGTTCGAGTCCTCCCTCGGGCATGGGTGTGTGTCTTGTCCTTAGCGTAAGTTAGGAGTGGTTCTAGGCGCTTCAGTCCGGAACCGCGGGACTGCTACGGTCGCAGGTTCGAATCCTGCCGCGGGTATGGATGTGGGTGCCGTCCTTAGGTTAGTTAGGTTTAAATAGTTCTAAGTCTAGGGGACTGATGACCTCAGATGTTAAGTCCCATAGTGCTTTGAACCATTTAGATTAAGTAGTGTGTAAGCCTAGGGGCCGATGACCCCAGCAGTTTGGTCCCATAGCAACCTAGCACCATCATCTATCATCGCGTTAATGTTTGTTTACATCATATGAACAGAGTATAGGTACACTCACTACTCAACAGTTGCCGGCTAACCTTACGGCGGTACGTCACAAGGAACACCTATCCGCTGATTTACTCGTTTTTATTTTTCATCCGAGTTACCATTTTCTTTAGACGAGATGTAGACTATTTCGATCGTTGTCATCTATAGGAGTCGAGTAAAAAAAAGATTTCTCTGCTCGCTGTTTGGACCCCAATGTGCGAACTGGGGACGCCCTAGTGACTGCCCTTTGACAGCGCCGGAAAATAATCGCAACGTAGTCGCAATATCGTGTAAGGAAACTGACAACACGGCTGGAAAGCAAAAACGGACTGATATATCACCATTTCCGCCGAGGTAGCCCGAACACCTGTTACACAAGGTAACACCGGCTCTTCCACAGCGCGCGTTTTTAATCAGAGACAAATCACTGCACAGTCGCTTTTTCACTGTAGTCTGACTAAAATTAGTTTACATCTGACATTTCAACGTCCAAACGTGCGACTATGGAGCGACAAGTGCTGTCTGCGGGCATCCGCAACAATGCTACTACTCTCAAAGGCCAGACAAAATCACTTTATAGCCCACACCTCACACAAAACTCAAGTAAAAGAGATCTGGAATTCGCGTATGATATAGATTTCTATAATGCCTCTAAGCGTGTTAAAAATCTGCTCGTAATTTCAGTTAGAGACAGAGTTACGTTAAATTTTTTGTAACAGCTGAAATTTTAGCGTGCGGAAAACAGCTTCCATTTTATTACGTCATATCTCGAAAATTATTCATCTCAATGAAACAATTTTTTTGCGTTGATCTCAAAATATCCCTCTATATAACGGATTTTCCCAAAGCTGCGTATCGTATTGCGTTGAATAGGTTAAGCTTCGAAAGAAACATTAGTCTTAAGGCCTCAAACTCTTACGAAAATTCCATAAAAAATTTTAACATTCACTTACGGCACGTAATTCTCTAGAGGGTACCGCCAATGAGCGTCTTTCGACTGCTTTCTTCGTAGTACCAGAGGTAGGGATGACGGATATCGCTCAAACAACTGGTCTCCGGTTATATCGCTTTTCTTCCCCGGCGGTTCAACATGAATACTAAAACCGCTGGCAATAGTCGGTTTCTGAAATAACCGACTTTCTGCTTTTTATTCCTAGTATTTCCTGTGATAAACGTAGAATCGAACGAAGATCGAAAAGTTTCCTCTTTGTCTGTTTCAAGATACATACAATCAAAATATTGAATTGAATAGACAAATAAAAGAAAATTTAGTCCGTCCACCGTTTGCTGCTTTTCTCGAAATGTGATAAGTGATCGAATGGTACAAAAAAATCATCAGTATTCTCCTATTGACTTTAATTTTTTTCCTTTTTTCAAACACTGCTCAAAAATCATACTGCTGTTTGGGCCTTACGAATACTCAGCGGTAAAGGGTGAAAGCAGGTAGAAGACCTCTGTTCTTTGTGTTAATTTGTCCGTTTTCGAGGGCTACAAGCATATATGGGTATATTATGTAGACACACACAGCAGACCAGCTACTTTGTATTTTTATTGTTTAGTATGGATGAATTGAGGGTCTCGGGTGTAAAACAATGTTCTTAACTTATTAGGTATACAGTTCTATAAAAATGTAATTATAGATGTTCAATGTTCCATTGTTTCTTCTTGTTTTTTGCTTCAGTGACGCAATGTTTCAAACCAATGCAAATTTCACGAATGAAAATTACTCCTCTTTTAAAATACGTTCATTTAAAAACGAAACATTTTAGCACGGCTGCTATGGCTAATTGATATGTCGTTTTTTTACACTGTTATTAGTAAAACATAAAAAATACTTGTTGTATCTGAGATCAGACAAATCCGAAAAATACAGGTTATTTGTAACTAAAATATCTGTATTGGTTTTAAGCGGTCGGTTTTTACCATCCCTACCGTAAGGCAAGCGAAATCAAACTGCGCGAAAGTCCTACCGCAAGTGCTCACCGAGATCTGCCAGGGACATTGGTTTCGGCAGGTGAAGTGGCCACACAGAGGCAGCGTGTGTGTGTGTGCGCGTGTGTGTGGATTGGCGTGCAGTCAAGATGCAGCCAGCTATATGTCAGATGACAGCATTAAAATTTAAATCGGACTTCAAGTGCGTTAACAGTGTACAGGAACGAAAGTTAGAAGACTGACAGAATTTAAAGTAACAGGTATGTTTGTTTATTTATTTACTGGTCAGGTAAATCAATCTCTTTATAAGGCGAAGCCTCTTTAATCTTAAGCTAACAAAGAAAACATAAATCTCTGTAGCTAACGTGTGTATCTGCTTAGAAATACAGAACGCTATGCCTATCCATCTAAAAGCATGAACGTTCGCTATCTCCTCTTAAACTGATGGTTGACTTCCTGTAGTATATTCAGCACAGTGTACTGGGAACATTCCACATAACTGATGTTGTTTCTCATTAAAAAAAAAAAAAAAAAAAAAAAAAAAAAAAAAGGCTACGTTGTCTCTCAGGGCAGATTTTTTCTTTTTTTGGGGATGCGTTGAAAAGCAGCGGTTCTCACTAAGCCTCAAACGTTTTTGCACGCAGCTCGAGAATCAGCATATGCGTTTTTGTGGAGTTTTTGTACGACGCCGGCCGTGGTGGCGAGCGGTTCTAGGCGCTCCAGTCCGAAACCACGCTGCTGATAGGTCGCAGGTTCGAATCCTGCCTCGGGCATGGATGTGTGTGATGTCCTTAGGTTTAAGTAGTTCTAAGTCTAGGGGACTGATGACCTCAAATGTTGAGTCCCATAGTGCTCAGAGCCATTTGATTTTTTTTGCACAGCTAGTAAACACTTGTTATTAAATCCGATATTCAGTTCAGTAATTCTGTTACTTCAAGTACACTGTCTGTGATGCTTCCAGAGTCAGGAAACTGACAACATTTTCTTAAGGTGCAATATTTATGGTTTTCTTATTCTAGGATTTAGGACAACTCTGTAAGTTGAAATGACATGTTTAATGTCGCAGTATTACCACAAAAATACACGCTTTTACTCAGTTTTCAATGTGACAAGAAAAACAGTTGTCAGGATAACGCATCTCGTCAACATCAAAAAGTGAAATAATCCTAAACACAGCAATATTAAATATTGACTCGCAGAAGATTAAATTATCCTAAACACGACAATATTAAAGTTTAACTGAAAGTTTCTTTACAAAATTGTTCCTATACGTTTGATGTCGGTCAGTGCTATGAAAATCGTCCGGTTCCGGTTCAAAGTTCGGTACTATTTTTAGGATTAAAATCAGGTCTACGGTGGATGGTTAGTTTGTGACAAACTGAGAAAAAATTACCCAAGGTCGCTCGAGTTTACAGTGGACGCAAGCTCATGAACCAACAAGTTTATGCCTCTCCATGCGGTATTTACCTTAAGCTGCGGTAAGCTGTCATACGCTAGGCCGCCCTCTTCCGCTGAAATTCCTATAAAACTAATTACACCTTTGCTAAATTTTCCAGCAGGAACTTTCCCCATGTTTCTCGTTAGGCGAGAGAACATATATTTATCCCTGGTCTTACAATGTGGCGATATACACTCGCATGGTTGGAGCAGCGTGCATATTACAGTGACCTCTCAGTTCTCGCAAGAACAATTAACTAATTGGCTGGTTCGTTTCTCCACAGTTGGAGCTAAACGATGCTACAGATAATTTATAGCTGGATAGCAGCCGCTGTGAACGCAGTGTTCACACAAATTACTCCTCTGCGTCGTACAGAGCGTTATGCGCTCCGTTCTGCACTTGACCCCAGTTCAGAGAAGAGTCCCCGAAAATTTCTGTCTTGTCTTACTCATAGCTGAACTGTCTCCCCACCTGGGTTCTTTCGCTCTTCACATTACGGCCTTTTTCGACCACTAGGAGCGTTACTCTTATTCTATGGAAACTCTCTCTACCAATCGCAACGTCCTTACAATTAAAATGTGTCGAAACTGTGGCTCTTTTCTCCTTCCTAGCGCGTTTCCGTCAATAGTATGTGTTGTGCCCATTCCAGACTCCTAAATGCATACATTTTCTCTTTCACGTGAGTACCACTCACTGGACACGTGATCGAAAATACGTCACTGGTCTGGTTTCGTATCCATTTGGAATTCCGAAACGCAGTTTTCTAAAAGTTTTCTTTCCTGTCCTCCCTCAGATGGACCGTTATACTCGCTCTCCCCATGTGAGTCACCTGGTTGGTCGTTGACTTTCCGCCTGGGACACTCCTTTAAGTGGTTTCTGTGGTACCCCCTGTAGCGTGGCCTTGCCTCTGCCCTTGTCCCTCTAAAACCCATACTAAAACGCTTCTCACTGCTTGTTTCACCTTCCACTCAAACATGCGTTATAGGAACGGTGTGTTAATTACTGTCTATTGAGTGTCATCCCTTTTTGCATTACATACTGCTGCCCGCATCTCGTGGTCGTGCGGTAGCGTTCTCGCTTCCCACGCCCGGGTTCCCGGGTTCGATTCCCGGCGGGGTCAGGGATTTTCTCTGCCTCGTGATGGCTGGGTGTTGTGTGCTGTCCTTAGGTTAGTTAGGTTTAAGTAGTTCTAAGTTCTAGGGGACTGATGACCGTAGCAGTTAAGTCCCATAGTGCTCAGAGCCATTTGAACCATTTTTACATACTGCTAGGCAAATTTGTTCATTACTGCCGAATTAAATTAGATTCCATATTCACCTTCCCATTGCGATTTATAAAGCTCTAATGTAAGGTGCGAATCTGACGCTCATTTATTCTACCACCTTACATTTTCTTATTAAAGTAATGCCTGCCAGATGCAGTGTCGCCATATGTGTCCTCGTTTGGTTTCTTCAGACGGAGCATACATAGCTTTTGTTCACCTACCTTAAGTTTGCCGCTTGTGAAAAAGGCACATTTCAAGTTCGACAAGTGGTAGCTCACAGATCCACAGATGTCCGTGCCATTATCGCATTTTAGCGCATGCAAGTGCTTGAAATTATTTTTTTTTTTTTTACAATTATTTCTCAGCTCAACATCCCCTTCAACTCCCAAGCTGTTGTTGTTAGAAATGTTTCCTCTTTTTTAATTATTCAGTGCGCCTCAGTGGGACCACTCTGAGCCCGGCGGGCTCATGGTGCGGACAATGACCCCGACGTGAGCAGTGCTGTGTCTGCATTTGTTATCGTTTGCGTCGAGGCCAGGAAAGACCACGCAACGCACACTGGCAGCACTATGTAACAGTCAGAATCCAACAGCACAGACAACATCTTTGACCACCAGTTGCGAAACAAGTCGCCACTGCGCCTCACGAGGTACTTACGAGAGAAAGGACAGAAAAAAATGGTCTCTGACAGGTCCTCTACAGGACTGTCACCTTAGGAGGTATATGAATAGTTTTTTCAAATGTTCAAATTAACGGAAGAAGGAATGTGCAGAATTTAGCTATATTCGCTTCAGAGTTGTATATTTATGAAAACCAGCAGTTCGCACGGTAGATGTTGTGATCTTCAGGCTGAAGATTGGTCTGATGCAGCTCTCTATGCTGCTCTATCTGTATCAGCCTCTTCATCTCCGAATAACTACTGCAATGAACATCTTTCTGAACCTGCTTACTGTATTCATCTCTTGGCCCCCTTCTACAATATTTACCCCCTACACTTTACTCCAGTACTAAATTGGTGATCCTTTGATGTCTTAGAATGTGTTCTATTAACCGATCCCTACTTTTTCTCAGTCTGTGCCTCAAATTTCTTGTCTCCTCAATTCTGTTCAGTACGTCCTCATCTACCCACCTAATCCTCAGCATTCCTCTGCAGCATACAGTTGAAAAGCTTCTATTCTCCTCTTGTCTACAATGTTAGTCAAGACGCAAAGGAATCAATGACATTCACTGCCACTGGGCATTGATTTAAATCAATGGGGAAAGTTGCAAATTTGTGGCGGACTGGGATTCAAAAGCGGGTCTCCTGCTTACTAGGAAGATACGCTGACCACTGAGCCAACTGGACACTCAACTTAAGCACACGCTACTGATGTAGTGCACCTTGCCCATTATCTTCTTTACCCATAGAATATGAACTGTTTATCGCCCATTTTTCACTTCCAAACATGGATACATTCCCTACAAATACCTTCAGCTTAGATTTCCTAACAGTTAAATCTACTGTATATCTGATGTTAACAAATTTATCTTCTTCAGAATCGTCTTTTTCCATTCCCAGTCTACATTTTAGATCCTCTTTACTCTGGCCATCAACAGTCTTTTTCTGCCCAAACAGCAAAACTCATCTATTACTTTCAGTGTCTCATTTCCGAACTTAATTCCCTTACCATAACCTGATTTAATTCCAGAACATTCCATCAGCCTTGTTTTCCTTATTCTGATATTCATCTGATATCCTCCTTTCAAGACACTGTCCATTCCGTTCAACTGCTCCTCCAAATCCTTTGCCGTCTCTGACAGAATTACAATGTAATCCCCAAATCTCAAAGTTTTTACGAGGGTTGCAAGAAAAGTAATGCCTCCACCTTCGTTAATTGAGTTTGGATGGGAATATTTTAGTAAATCAAATGCAGAAATAATCCTTAAAATGTCATCTTTAATTACCAATATTCACTTTTCCTCATAATCACGAGCGAATTGGATACATTTCTGCCAACGATGAACAAGTTTTCTGAAGTCGTCACGGAAGAAGTCGCCACTCTATTTCTGCAACCACAGTCTCCCAGTTAACGTCTTCATCAGAAGCGTAATGATGTCCCCGCAGATCGTCTTTCATTATCGGGAATAGATGGAAGTCAGACGGTGCTGAATATGGACTGTGTGGAGGATGCCGTACGGTGATGAGATTCAGTCTCTGAAGTTCTGCTGTAGTGGCACGTGAAGTGTGTGGTTTGGCATTGTCATGCTGCAGGAAAACATATCCCTTTTCCTTTCGGACCCTTGTTAGCCGTCGTTTGAGAGTTCGCAGCGTTGTGATGTAATGCTCAGAATTTATTGGTGTTCCACGATCGAGGAAACTCGGTGGTTGCTGTCACAGGACGCCCAACTCTTTGTTTGTCCCGCAGGTCAGATGTTCCCGTCTCAACATCTTTAAACTTACTCCCCCAACGGCGCACAGTACTCACATCTACATAATATCCATAAACTGCTTTCATCCTCTGATGATTCTCCTTTGGGGGGACACTTTCTGCTGTCGAGAATTTAATGACTGCAAGTTACTTAAATCGCATTGACAGACCGTCTGCGCAGGGTTCCATATTTTACACTGTAACAACACAACCGTTCAATGCTAAGCCTTCCCGCCAACTGGATCTGTAGAGAAGAGGCTACGGAACAAGCTAGTACCTGCCGCATAAAAACGCTGCCAACTGTTGAAGAGTTACGAAGGTGGAGGCATTACTTTTCAGTCAACCCTCGTAATTCTTCTTCCTCAACTTTAATTCGTTTTCCAACATTTTCTTTCGTTTCCTTTAATACCTGCTCAGTGCATGGATTGAAAAACATCGAGCATTGTCTACAACCTTGTCTCAATCCATTCTCAGCCACTGCTTCCGTTTTCGTACCTCTCCATTCTTATACCTGACAACTGGTTTCTATGCAAGCTGTAAATAACCTTTCGCTCCCAGCATTTTACTGCTGCTGCATTCAGAAGTGCAAGGAGTGTGTTCTACCGTATTTTAAAAAGCTTTCTCTAAGTCTACACACGCTACAAATGTATTAGGTTGGTGCATAAGTTCGGAGTGTTTTTGATTGTCATTGCTAAGGGTTTACTTGTTGATTGTAATTTTTTTTTGTAGTTCACTGTCGCTGTTCACTGTTTTTACATGTTGTCATTTTGTCACTTGGAGATAGTGAGTGGAGCTGCGGACGGTAGGAAAAGGAGTTCCAAGTGGATAAATCGGAACTTTTCCCAAATATTCTTATGTTTGAGCTCAGTAGAGGGGTGACAACAGCTGAGGCAGCCAGAAACATTTGCGTTGTGTATGGTGGTAATGCCATTGGAGAGAGAACGGCAAGAAAATGGCTTTCTCGTTTTAAGGAGGATCGTTTTGACATTAGTGACTCTCCAGGTTCAGGGAGACCTTCTGGATCTGATGAAGACAGTTCAAACGTATTAATCCACAATATTCCACGTCAGTGTACTTGAGAACTGCAAAATGTAATAATCTGTAATCATTTCCCCTTTGTGCGACATTTGCATGCAATGGGGAAACTTCAGAAATTGCGTGTATGTGTACGGCGTTCCCTAAGAAAATAATAATAATAATAATAATAATAAAGCGGGCTCCCACATGTGCATCACTGCTTGCTCGTCATCAGTTGGCTAGTGAACACACTGACTATTCCTGTACTGTATCGTTACTGGTGACGAGAAATGGTGTCTTTACGCTAACATAAAGAAAAGAAAGGAATGGTTGAGCCCAAACGAAGCAGAAACCCCCTGTACAAAGACCTACGCGCATCCACAAAACACAATGTTAAGCACATGTGGTGCAACGACGATGGTGTGGTGAACTACGAATTGCTTCCTCGAGGTGTAGCCGTCAGTGCTGTCGTGAAGTGACGCTACTCCAAAGTAAAGCCCGCTCGCATTTTGCCAGGCTGACAAAAAACCACTATACATGAGTTGAGTTGGGAAGTCATTCCGCAGCCACTTATTAACCTGATCCTGCGCCCTCAGATTTTCACCTTTCCCATTCTCTATCGAACAACCTTCAAGGAACTTCCTTTCCGGATGGAAATGCGCTCCGAACATGGCTCAACGAGTTCTCCCCCTTAAAACCACGTGATGTCTGTAGTCGCGGAGCCGAAAAATTACTCCAGCGTTGGCAGACTGTTGCAAATAGTGAAGGACAACATACTATTGGTGACTAAAGTCTTTATTACGTGTATCTGCTGTGTTTATTAAACTTGTGGGAAAACGCTACGAACTTATGCACCAACCGAATAGTTCGACGATGAGCGTTGTAAAAAGCCTTCTCTAAGTCTGCAAATGCTATGAACGTGTGCTTTCCTTTGCTTAACCTACCTTCTAACAGCAATTGCAGAGTCAGTACAGCATCTTGTGTTCCTATATTCCTCCTGAATCCAAACAGATCTCCTCCAAGGTCAGTTTCTACAAGTTTTCCCATTCTTCTGTAAATTATTCGTGTTAGTATTTTGCAATATGATACATTAAACTGATTGTTCGGCAGTATTGACATCCGTTAGCACCTGATTTCATTGGAATCGGTATTATTACAGTACTGGCTATTAAAATTGCTACACCACGAAGATGACGTGCTACAGACGTGAAATTTAGCCGACAGGAAGAAGATGCTGTGATATGCAAATGATTAGCTTTTCAGAGCAATCACACAAGGTTGGCGCCGGTGGCGACACCTACAACGTGCTGACATGAGGAAAGTTTCCAACCGATTTCTCATACGCAAACATCAGTTGACCGGCGTTGGCTGGTGAAACGTTGTTGTGATGCCTCGTGTAAGGAGGAAAAATGCGTATCATCACGTTTCCGATTTTGATAAAGGTCGGATTGTATCCTATCACGATTGCGGTTTATGGCATCGCGACATTGCTGTTCTCGTTGGTCGAGATCCAATGACTGTTAGCAGAATATGGAATCGGTGGGTTCAGGAGGGTAACATGGAACGCCGTGCTGGATCCCAATGGTCTCGTATCACTAGCAGTCGAGATGACAGGCATCTTATCCGCACGGCTGTAACGGATCGTGCAGCCACGTCCCGATCCCTGAGTCAACAGATGGGGACGTTTGCAAGACATCAACCATCTGCACGAACAGTTCGACGATGTTTGCAGCAGTATGGATTATCAGCTCAGAGATCATGGCTGCGGTTACCCTTGACGCTGCATCACAGACAGGAGCGCCTGCGATGCTGTACTCAACGACGAACCTGGGGCCACGAATGGCAAAACGTCACTTTTTCGTATGACTCCAAGTTCTGTTTACAGCATCATGATGGTCCCTGTGAAACCCTACATTTCAGCAGGATAATGCCGGACCGCATGTTGCAGGTCCTGTACGGGCCTTTCTGGACACAGAAAATGTTCCACTGCTGCACTGGCCAGCACATTCTCCAGATCTCTCACCAACTGATATCGTCTGGTCAATGGTGGCCGAGCAACTGGCTCGTCACAATACGCCAGTCACTACTCTTGATGAACTGTGGTATCGTGTTGAAGCTGCATGGGCGGCTGTACCTGTAGACGCCATCCAAGCTCTGTTTGACTCAATGCCCAGGCCTATCAAGGCAGTTATTATGGCCAGAGATCGTTGTTCTGTTTACTGATTTCTCAGGATCTATGCACCAAATTTGCGTGAAAATGTAATCAAATGGCTCTGAGCTCTATGGGACTTAACTTCTGAGGTCATCAGTCCCCTAGAACTTAGAACTACTTAAACCTAACTAACCTAAGGACATCACACACATCCATGCCCCAGGCAGGATTCGAACCTGCGACCGTAGCAGTCGCGCGGTTCCAGACTGTAGCGCCTAGAACCGGTCGGCTACCCCGGCCGGCAAAATGTAATAACATGTCAGTTCTAGTATAATATATTTTTCCAATGAATACCCGTTTATCATCTGCATTTCTTCTTGGTGTAGCAATTTTAATGGCCAGTAGTGCACATTCTTCCTAAATTTTGAGGATATATCGCCTGACTTATATGTCTTGCACACCAGATGGAACAGTTTTGTCTTGGCTGCCTCTCCTGACGATATCAGTAGTACTGACGGAATGTCAACCGCTGCAGAGGCCTTGTTTAAACTTAAATATTTCAGTGCTCTATCAAATTCCCCTCGCTGTATCATATCTCTTATCTCATCTTCATCTACGTCCTCTTTCCGTTCTGTAACATTGCCTTTAGGCTCATTGCTGTTGTACAGATCCTATATATACTCCTTCCAACTTCCAGCTTTCCTTTCTTTGCTTGCTACTGGTTTTCCATCTGAACCACTAATATTCATAAAGTTGTTTCTCTGTTCTGAAAAGGCTTCTTAGTTTCCCTATACGTGGAATCTAAGTTTTCCCTAGTTATATATGCTTCTAAAGCCTAGCATTTGCTCTCAAGCAATTCCTTTTTAACCATTTTGAGCTTCCTGTCAGTCACATTTCTTAGATGTCTATATTCCCTTTTGCCTATTTCATTGGCTGCGTTTTTATACTTTCTCCTTTCATTTCCTGCGATATCAAAGGATTTGTACTAGACCTTGTATTTTTACCTATTTGATCCTCTGCTGCCTGCATTATTTCATCTCTCAAAACTACCCATTCGTTTTCTACTATAATCCTCTCTTCTCTTTCAGTCAATAGTTGTCTAATGTCTGCGGCACTCACCAAACTCTGGTTCCTTCAGCTTACCCATGTCTTATCTCCTTAATGTCCTCCCTTTTTGCACTTTCTTCAGTTTTAAGCTACAGTCGATAGTTAATAACTTACGATCAGAGTTCACTTTCGGTCCTGGAAACGATTTATAGTTTAAAATCTGGTTCCAAAGTCACTGTTTTACCATTCTAAAACTAATCTGAAAACCTGCGGTGTCCCAAGGTCTAGTCCACGTATACAACCTTCTTTTATGATTCTTAAACCAAGCGTCAGCGATAATTAAATTATGGTCTGTACGAAATTCTACCGGGTGGCTTCCTCTTTTATCCTTTTCTTCCAGTCTGTATCCTCCTACTGTTTCTCCTTCTCTATAGAGGATTGGCACCGATGTTGCTGAACTGGTAGGGGGTGGGGATATCTTAGAGGGGGCGACACAGGACGGCTGAAAAAGCGTAAACACCATGTGCTGCTTCGGATCACGGTCAAATTTCATCGAATAGTTTTGAACGGTCCCTAGTAGTTCCATCCTTTGCACCAGAGAAAAAACTGCTACACTCAAAAGGGATGCGATCATTTTCAGTAGGGTTGCAGGCCCACAATGTTCTTAGGCAAGGGCTAAATCGTCCGGGGGGTGTTAGCTGTTTCAAAAGTTGTCGAGAAAGTGATCGTGTTGCTCATCGCACTGCGGACAGCCACTTTGGACCGCGAAATGTGTGGGAACCAGCGCCCCAAGGGAAGGGGTGGTTTCACTGACGGCGTTTATGCCACTCCCTGAGAAATTTTCGAGTCGATTCTGAGCGTCGGTGTCTCTGAAGTGTTTTCCTCAGCCACCCATAAGAAAACCGCGTATTTTCAAAGCTGGGCTGGGCGGTTCTGACCCCCAATCGCATAGGCGTCAAAAGAAGGGGTGAAATGTGGGGAAGAGGGGCTGTGACGACCTCCCCATCGTGTCACACGTCCACGGTGAGGTTGTACAGAATCGTGGTGGAATTTGGTGGCAATGCGGCATCATTAACCTACCTTACGCGTCACATGAACTTTTGTACTTTGGCCTTTTTTCGCCTGTGTGCGACTTTATTGCTTGAAGCATCGCCATGCCCGATGGTGATGTCGCAATTTCAAACTTTTGCGTTGCAGTGTGCGACAATTACGGGGTTTCCAAAAAGTGATCCTTTAATTACGTCTTGCAGCGGAGCAAGATCGTTGGTAAGGGAATTGATGACGGTACCCTCATAGTAGATCCTCTTATCTGCAGGGACACCTCACGTAGAGAGTATTGCTTCAAGTCTGGAGGTATGTTGTGAATAAATTCCATAGGAAAAAGTATGAACTGAATGGGCAGTACCTACAGTTACGGATGGTTCCTTTGAAAGGGCACGGCCGATTTCCCTCCCAATCCTTCCCTAACCCGAGCTTGCGCGCCGTCTCTAATGACCTCGTTGTCGACGGGACGTTAAACATTAACCTAACCTAACCTAACCTACAATTACATTCCACAGATCAATCTAAAATTGCTGCTGGAGTCTAGTCTGAGTATTGCACTGCGGAGATTTTCATGCACTCACGAATGTGATGTGTATGTATCCGTCAACACAAACAAGCTGAGGGTATTTGTAATATTTATTATAAACTCCTGATTTTTGAATTTTTTAATGTTCTCTTGTTAAAACTCAAAAATGAAGTATTCCAGGGCATGTTTATCGCGAACTTTTTCTAGTATTGGCGTTAGGAACCCGTCCCAAAAAGTTGTGGAGGTATTCTTTATATAATTTATAATGAAGTTTATCATTTTACTCCTTTCTCGATGTTTGTTGCTTTAAATCCGTTCTAACGTACTTTGTGACAAGAACGTCGCCTTTACCTCAAAGACTTCTTCTTAAGGAATCTTAACATCGGAATGCACTCTTCACTGGCGGAAATGCTCGGTTACGTGTTGTAGCAGCACACATTTGAATTCGTCTGATTTTCCATGTTAATCCTTCTTGGAGAGATTCCCTAAAAGCTGAGTTACCTGTAGAACAAGAATTCCGCTGATATTTTCCCAGAATTGCCTCAAATGCTATTTACTTCATGTTACCTCAGCTGTTTGAATCGCTGTGCGCTTGAATGAGTAATTGACGTGACAGTCGAGAAGCAAACGACTAATGCCCTTTTCAAAACCTATGCAGGTTTCCTGCTACTCATGTGCATCCATCCACATTTAGTGTATGCTGG
Source organism: Schistocerca americana (assembly GCF_021461395.2). Lineage (NCBI taxonomy): Eukaryota > Metazoa > Arthropoda > Insecta > Orthoptera > Acrididae > Schistocerca > Schistocerca americana. Next base: position 826,199,098 of record NC_060122.1, on the reverse strand, counting down.
CATTCATCACCCTAAACAGGTATTTTCCCCAACTCGTTGTGAATTTCCTTACACCTACTCCATAATTATATGGCCCTGCAAATAACTAAGTAAACAAGTAACACAGTGTATTTTTGGACATGCAGATGACACTGCGACGGGCTGTTTTTATAAACTGAGAATAGCTGTGGTCTTATGATGCTTTCTAAGGGCTACTACAGACGTTGCCTTTACTTCTGATGAACAATCGCTGTTCAAGGTAACGTGTTGCGTTCTAGTAGCCAATCACAAATTGCCGAGAATAGTCAGCAAACTTTTGTCGATGCTGTCAGTCTCGAGTGAGGTACGTGATGGAGCACAGTTTGAGCATCAAAGGCAACGGGCCTTGAACGTTGGCCTGCGCCCACTATTTCCGAGACATCGAGTGCGAAAAGCGCAAGATGTCTCTCTCAACGAGCGCACTTTGCAAGTGACCGATGATTTTTAGAGGCAACGTTCTCTCTCCCTCTAGGTTCGCCGACGCATTCAATCTCAGGCCATTTTCCAGTATTCTGTTGTTGCCCTTTACTCTTCACGCGCTCCTGTTAGCTGCGGACGGCACTTGAGAGACAATAAATTGTGGTGTGGCTCCCTGTCACGTGGTACGAAGTAAGAGCAGGTGGAAGCCTTCTTCAGTTGAGTGAAGTGGAGGGTGTTGTTCGCATACTAGTAAGGATTCTGGATTTTGCAACGGCATTTAACGATTACTGTTGTTATTCCAAACAGCATCCCATACAAGCAAACCAGCTCCGTCTTTACTTACGGTTTGTTCGTACTTAAGGTACTTGGTCTTTTCAACAGCTCTGTTTAAAAAGAATGCAGCCATAGGGTCGAGCTGCCCACATCTGTTTTCATACCCTGCAGCTAATTTGCTACAGTAACAAGCTGTATCTGTGATCGTGCAACAAATAGTCTACGCATCGGATAGAATTGCGAGTTAATAAAATACACAGAAATACAAAATAAAAGTTAAGTGAATAATTTAATAACAAGGTTTCTATTCTGAAATTTGTAATTGATGTGGACGACGGAGAATTATGTTGAATAATGTTTATTCAACAAGAAGGAAGTGGTCGTACGGTACGCAGTTAAAATAGGACAGAAAATACCCTTATCAAATGCAGTAAAGTTATATCGGAAGCAGTACGAGAGTGGTCCCAGAATCCCCTAACTAAATAATCATCAACGTCACGCAACAACTAAGTCCATTTTGTAATCACAATATGCGAAATATTCTCCAGCTCAAAACAGTTGAGACTTCAACACAATGATTTACATATTGACACACGTGAGAAGACGAGCAGAAACTTCGAAAATGGTTCAAATGGCTCTGAGCACTATGCGACTTAACTTCTGAGGTCATTAGTCGCCTAGAACTTAGAACTAATTAAACCTAACTAACCTAAGAACGTCACACATATCCATGCCCGAGGCAGGATTCGAACCTGCGACCGTAGCGGTCGCTCGGTTCCAGACTGTAGCGCCTAGAACCGCACGGCCACTCCGGCCGGCACGATCAGAAACTCATACCCTGTCTACCCTCAGTTACGTAATAGAAGCGGAGAAAGTTAGTCCTACTCTGGAGCACGTGCAGACCTTCAAAAGCCTTTGTTATAGCGGTACTTTACCACTACAGTCTGTCACTAACACGACCGACTACCTCAGGCAGGTCTGTCTTCCACCAGATCTCCACATAAAGTGTCTTTCCTCAAAAGTTGAAGTCTTATTAGCGGCCGCTCACCGCCAAGAATCTATCACCCACTCGATCACATATCACCCAATACCATAAGCAGGTCTGCGTTCTTCCAAAACAAGCGTCCAAATATCCAGAATCTTCATTTGACAAGTCCCGGTCTCGACTTGACTCCCGTAGTGTTCACCTACTGTCTGCTTTTCCATTGGCTGAAGGCCTTCCCCACCGAAAATAGGTGTTAATTTCTACAGACATGATTTGACTTAACTTAGCTACTTCCCAGATTTAACGTAATAATGATATTTAAATAAAGAAATTTTATAAATATTGTCATACGTCATTCACGATAATTTCAAATGAAGATTTGTTCATAAATGAAACGCTAGTATTCTTGCACAGGCGCTCTCACATTAAATGACAAAGAACTACCGTTAAATATTATTTAAACAATTATTTATGCCATCTTGACAGAAGCATCTTTTAGTTCTCCTTTCAATTGTGGTTCCACTATCGCATGCGGTTGGCCACTTTTAAGTTAACACAGTTTTTAAATAGGACTTCGTAATCTTACCCTCCCACACATCGCTATTAAATTTTTCTCAGTGTCTTCATTAGCTTCAAAAGCTTTGAGGGGCTTAAGATTTATAAAAGAAAAACTTTTTACTTATCTTCATTTTCTCTTCCTGTTGTTGGCTCCAGTTTTTGCGTCTAGGGGAACATTCTTGCCACTGAAATTTTGATTTAACGTTGTGGGTTCCTGATGACTAAATAACTGATGAAGATTTGTCTATACTACTCTTGAATTTTATTCTTTTTCAATATCACACCGTTTTCACAATTTCCACTTAATATTCCAAATTACATAGTTAGTGTCGATCATATAAATACGTCTGTCTCCATCAGAGGCATTCCCTCTACTCCTTACTTTCTGCGGTACTCACAATATTCCAAAGAGTTTACAAAGCAAAAGAGTTTACAAACTTTCTTGACAAAATAAGAATCATTATTTTATAAATGAATCCGAAAATAAATTTAATAATTTAGCGTTAGATTGTGCAACTAATAATATGAATTTTAAATATGCCAGATATTTCGTAATTTCAAATATTTTCAAAATAAGAGTAATTTTAACTGTACATACAAAGTACTAAAAAATTAATATCTTTTTATACATTTTAGCCTGAAATATAATACATTGTATACAAAATCATATGAAATTCTTTTAGTTAAAAAACCTGAGATAACATTCACTATACAAGAATCGATAGTATAAATGGTATCGGTTATTTGTATACAAAAGGTTATCTTTGAAAAGGATGTCCTATTTCAGCTTTCAATCAACATTTAAATAAAGTTATTGGCAAAATAAATTAGTTAAATAACTACACAACTCTTTTAACACATTCGTGCTACATTCATATACCATGTAACTGTGGAGACTACGACGTTCTGACAAACATTTGCTTAATGAAAAAGATGTAAAAAAGTCCTCAGTCAATATATAAAAAAGGGATGGTAATTGTCATGCAGTGCTATCATCTCAGATGTCGTCTCTTGAAATCGCATGAAGCGTTTAAAAGTTGTTAATTCAACAGCTCATTGTGAAAATGTTTAGTCATTGTGAAATGCTAACTTCGGTAGTCATAAAGGTATTGAAAATATTGTTGTGCCATTGGATGTGACTCATTTTTCTGAGATCGCAAATGTATCCAGCTTTGAGAATGAGATTTTCACTCTGCAGTGGAGTGAGCGCTGACATATAGCTTCCTGGCAAATTAAAACTGTGTGCCGGACCGAGACTCGAACTCGGGACCTTTGCCTTTCGCGGGCACACTGAGCTACTCAAGCACGACTCACGACCCGTCCTCACAGCTTCAATTCTGCCAGTACCTCGTCTCCTACCTTCCAAACTTCACAGAAGTTCTATTCCATACCTTGCAGAACTAGCACTCCTGGAAGAAAGGATATTGCGCAGACATGGCTTAGCTACAGCCTGGGGGATGATTTCAGAATGATATTTTCACTCTGCAGCGCACACAGTTTTAATCTGCCAGGATGTTTCATATCAGCGCACACTCCGCTGCAGAGTGAAAATCTCATTCTAGGAACATCGCCCAGGCTGTGGCTAAGCCACGTCTCCGCAATATCCTTTCTTTCAGGAGTGCTAGTTCTGCAAGGTTCGCAGGAGAGCTTCTGTAAAGTTGGGAAGGTAGGAGACGAGGTACTGGCGGATTTAAAGCTGTGAGGACGGGTCGCGAACCGTGCTTGGGTAGCTCAGTTGATAAAACCTTGCTGGAAGGAAAATTGCGCAATCGAATAGAAAATAAGTTTCGACATCATAACTGGAAAAACACATGGGACAACATATCTGACCCCCATCTACCATCCAATGTACGGTCGACGTGGTACCTCGCAGTGAATAGAAAAATCCCCACCAACTCCAAATTGCACGCGATACGTCTGGCACACACACCAAACTGTTCCAGCTGCAATGTCGTCGACACTGAAGAACATCGCTTCGTCTGTGACGATGTGAAAGACGTGTGGAATCTCTTCAGGCAAAAACTAGCACATGTGCTCCGCACGTCACCTAACACCATTACACCGACACACGTGCCATATCCTGACACTAAAAGAAGGTCAGCCAACTGGCTCAAAGGACTGACAGTCCACTACATCTCAACAGCTATGACGACGAGTGAATCAGATTATTGGATGTACCTGATGACAGAACATCAAAAGCTCGAACGGCAAAAGAAATACAAAGAAAATTAAGCAAATTTCTTGAACCGAACATTGTCTTACCGACAGAGCTGAAGAACGATCAAACGACATTTTGTTCACTCTCAGGATTCCTTTTTTTTTCTTTATGAAGTTATCTATTAAGTTTCTCATTCATTTTACGCCAACAAGGTGGCTATTTCGTTTACCCTTTGCCCTCGTGTAGCAGCACTAATAGGTTGCTGACGCAAACATGAGACGAATGGTTCAAATGGCTCTGAGCACTATGCGACTTAACTTCTGAGGTCATCAGTCGCCCAGAACTTAGAACTAATTAAACCTAACTAACCTAAGGACATCACACACATCCATGCCCGAGGCAGGATTCGAACCTGCGACCGTAGCGGTCACGCGGTTCCAGACTGAAGCGCCTTTAACCGCACGGCCACACCGGCCGGCTCAAACATGAGACGCCAGCAGGTTGAAGTACGCCTGGCTCTCCTATATAAATCGCTCCCGCACAATGATGGAAGAATGTAGCGGACCTATTTTCTTTCCACAACCCCAAAAGGAGGGATTTTGTTTACTTGTATACATTTACTTCGTCAGTCAACTATCTCCTATGGACCAAACATAGCACAGAAGCTAGCCGAAGAAGGCACAAATGGCGAGCGGAAGGACGGGCTGTAGGGGAGGAAGGAGGCCCGAAAAAAAAAAAAAAAGTTGGTAGAGCACTTGCCCGTGAAAGGCAAAAGGGCAAAGGTCCCGAGTTCGAGTCTCGGTCCGGCACACAGTTTTTATTTTTCAGGAAGTTTCGTATCCAGCTTTGCTTTAATACTCGTCTGTAAATTATTGTAGATTCTCAAAAGTCTGTAAGAAGCCATCTTTCAGCCTGTCTGACACTCCGCCATTTTTTATGCATTTCCTGCACAGAGACCATGCCAGCAACAGCCGCCTAAATTCCCAGCTTTGGAGTTCACCCATGTCTGGCGACGCTGGTCGCCCTTGTACCTGGACTCTCCAGTGCATGCCACCCAGCTGGAACCGCTGCAGCGCGCCCTGGGCAGTGTTGCCGCTGCCGTTCACCCGTACGACAATGTGATGTTACCTCGTACCAGAACTGGGTGGCCCGTTAACTCACCTACATACGCGTAACGTTAAAATTTCAAGCAGGTGTCGTCTAAACACGTCTGCAATTTATTTCACACTGTATTCCTTACTGTGGGAAGCTTCCTACAGTAGCTTTAGCCTTATGGCTTGCTGGTCTAGTTTCTTCAATAGACAGCTGCATTACAGAAATCTGTTCCAATTACTCTAACAATATTGGTTCCTAGCCACCAGAGATGAGTGCTGGTGAGGTTCATTTAATCAATTTCGGTTTCGATGTTTGGCCTTCCATCGTGTCCAAATTTGTTACGTCCTTTCAGAATGAAGTCTCTTTCTTTCATCAGACCACGCTGTCCCATTCCATTTTCTAATTTCCCTCTGACCAACTTTCCAATCAAATATCTTTTGTCTGAATGTTTTTCTATTTGTAACGTCTGCCTGAGCAATACCGGCTACTTTAAGATCCTCCTTAATGGCAGCGACCTATTTAATTGGGTCAGTTTTGGCCTTGCCTCTGTTTTCGTAGAATCCTGCTATTTGTTGTCTCAACCCAGTGAGTGCCATGCTTTTAATGTGCCATAAAATTTAAGTATTCGTTTTCTCATGTCACCGTGTATGTCTGTATATTTTCCTATTTACTTTTAACTTCTCACCTTATAAGTTTCTACATCAGTAATTTTGGGACCTAAATTTTCCTAATGATCTCCCTTTCCTTCTTTTGAATTTCTTCAGTATCCCTCTTTCTGCATAAAATTAAAGTTTCTGTTCCATATAGACATTCTGGTTTGATAACAGTGCTGTAATGCCAAAGTATGCTGAATTTAGAAAGTGATTTATTATTATAAATATTTTGTGTTAATCTGAATGCAGTTCTCATTTTGTGAATGCGAAATTCGTTTGCAGCTTTTTCCAGACCGTTTTCTTCGACGATTTCCCCCAAGTATTTAAACTGAGAAATCCTTATTATTTTTCCATATGTAGTGTTCAAAAACTTTGGTACTTGTTTGTTGCATGTCATATGTTCAGTTTTTTCGAATGTTATTTGTAGTCCTGCTATTTCCGCAACTTCTTTAACAATTTCAATATGATTTTGAGCTGTGGTAATATACCTAGCTAAAACTGCCAGTTCATCTGTTCCCTTAATTACTCAGCTTTTTCAGGGAGTACTATGGTACGTGTCTTTCTGTCTCTTTACTGAAACACATACATATCCACACAGGTGCAGACTGCTATTGTTTTAGCCAGCCACAGCGACTGAGCGGTTCTAGGCGCTTCAGTCTGGAACCGCGCGACCGCTACGGTCGCAGGTTCGAATGCTGCCTCGGGAATGGATGTGTGTGATGTCCTTAGGTTAGTTAGTTCTAAGTTATAGAGGACTGATGACCTCAGATGTTAAGTCCCATAGTGCTCAGAGCCATTTTTTTGCTATTGTTTTTCTATTACCTGACGTATATGCAACCACGTTCTCGCGACCTCGTGCATCCCCTGGTGGCCCAGCCAGTGCTGCAAGTATCGCTGATGCGAAACATTAGCCAAACAGGTCAGCGGTACGCATCAGGAACGCCTTCTAGCACCGACTGCCTCTGTACTGCAACGTCTCCCATACTACTGCTAAACTCGTGATGGCCCCGTTTGATGGCAGTGGCCATTACTGTGAAGCCATTTTGACTATTTTTCGACCGTGATTGTCTCAAGAAATATGTAAAGGTTTTTTAAACTACCGCTACCAGTCCCAAAGTTTGTCAACTATTGTATTACTTATTTAGCGACATGTTCCGAGGGAATACCTCATCTTCAGGCTAAATGGCATTACAAAAACAACATTACAATGTGATCATACTGATGTTACATAGTCTTTTTATAAATGCTGTGGTCATTTTATGATCGTGTTTCCAAGTTACTGTTACGTTAGTGAAAATTTGTGAACAGCGACCAAGAAAGCCAGGAGAGCCACCTCAGCGCATCACAACGAGACTACCACGCCAGGAGAACAAATATGACCGCAGCATTTATATAAAGACCATGTAACATCAGTATGACCATATTGTAATGTTTTTTAATGTCATTTAGCCTGAAGATAAGTTATTCCCTCGGAACATGTCGCTAAATAAATAAGTAATACAATAGTTGACCAAGTCTGTGACTGGCAGCGGTAATTTTAAAAAAGGTTATTACTGTCATGTGTTTATGATGTCTTGTCTCACAGCTTATATTTTCCTTTAGTGTTTTCCTAATATCTGACAACGTTCAGTCCCAACTGGAGTGGTTTTCAAATACATGTGCCCTTGTTATCATGTACGTGTTTAATCCACCTGCCCATCCATCATTACCTAGAGACGTTCTTGCGGAGACCGTGGGCGCTATACATTCGCCTTCGCGTGCTGAAACCACTACATTTGCTCGTTTGAACTACTTTCATTCAGTCCTGTCTAATATGTACACGTGGGAGGCTTTCCTAATGTCAGTAACGTGCGTTCTCTTATATTTAACAGGAGTCAAATCTGATAGCCGTGACACTATGTTTTTCCGTTTTCCTGCACATAGCCAGTGACTGACGGAGTAAGTTTTCCCTAAATCCAGCGCCACCGTATAAAGTTTCTTGTGTAACGTTGAGACAGCAAACAGACAACTCATCTTTTCAGTCGTTCAGCAAGAGAGAAGAGAGAGAGAGAGAGAGAGAGAGAGAGAGTGAGTCATATGGCATTGTAGGCTGGAAGACGCAGCAGGCAGCCTCAGTCGGTTAATCGGAATGGCCCCCTCTACTCAGGGTGTGTGAGAGTTGGGTCTTATGTGTATCAGTTGTGTGTAGGTAACTCTAATGTGTGTGTGTGTGTGTGTGTGTGTGTGTGTGTGTGTGTGTTTTGGAAATTTGGAAATTTGTGGTAAGGTCTTATGGGACCAAACTGCTGAGGTCATAGGTCCCTAAATTTACTCACTACTTAATCTAATGCCCGCATCTCGTGTTCCCGGGTTCGATTCCCGGCGGGGTCAGGGATTTTCTCTGCCTCGTGATGGCTGGGTGTTGTGTGCTGTCCTTAGGTTAGTTAGGTTTAAGTAGTTCTAAGTTCTAGGGGACTGATGACCGTAGATGTTAAGTCCCATAGTGCTCAGAGCCATTTTGAACTTAAACTAACATACGCTAAGGAGAACACACACACCCATGCCCAAGAGAGGACTCGAGCCTCCGACTGGGGCAGCCGCGCGGACCGTGACAAGACGCCTCGAACCACGCGGCTACGGCGGTCCATTGACCGTGACCCGGCCAAATATCTCACGAAATGAGCGTCAAATGAAAAAACTACAAAGAACGAAACTTATCTAGCTTGAAGGGGGAAACCAGATGGCGCTATGGTTGGCCCAGTAGATGGCGCTGCCATAAGTCAAACGGATGGATATCAACTGCGTTTTTTTAAATAGGAGCCCGCATCTCGTGGTCGTGTGGTAGCGTTCTCGCTTCCCACGCCCGGGTTCCCGGGTTCGATTCCCGGCGGGGTCAGGGATTTTCTCTGCCTCGTGATGGCTGGGTGTTGTGTGCTGTCCTTAGGTTAGTTAGGTTTAAGTAGTTCTAAGTTCTAGGGGACTTATGACCACAGCTGTTGAGTCCCATAGTGCTCAGAGCCATTTGAACCATTTTTTTTTTTAAATAGGAACCCCCATTTTTATTACATATTCGTGTAGTACGTAAACAAATATGAATGTTTTAGTTGGACCACATTTTGGGCTTTGTGATAGATGGCGCTGTAATAGTCACAAACGTATGTGGTATCACGTAACATTCTGCCATCGTCAGATGTAGACAGTGATTCGCCCATCGGATGCGCATTTTAAGCGTGGCGCTCCATTATTCGTGTCCCTTCTCTCATCGCCTCACAACACGAACTTGACATCATACTACACACACACACACACACACACACACACACACACACACACACACACATATGCAGATTGGTCCACTGATAGTGACTGGGCCAAATATCTCACGAAATAAGCATCAAACGAAAAAACTACAAAGAAAACTACTCTGACGATGACTCTCTATCCAATATAACATGTTACGTCCTCCCTAGCAAAAGGGCCAGCCGGAGTGGCCGAGCGGTTCTAGGCGCTACAGTCTCGAACCGCGCGACCGCTGCGATCACAGGTTCAAATCCTGCCTCGGGCATGGATATGTGTGATGTCCTTAGGTTAGTTAGGTTTAAGTAGTTGTAAGTTCTAGGGGACTGATGACCTCAGAAGTTGAGCCCCATTTTTTTTTTTTTTTTTTTTTTGAATCACCGTCAACAGCGTCAAAAGCCCTAACAGCCTGGGACACCGCGGAGGCTTCTGGAATTTAAACAGGTGCAGTGGTGCAAACTCTAGAGGTTAGGAACTGTACGTCAGCATCTCTTCTCTCTTTGCCGGCCAAACGCTGACGGTGAGATTTGCATCCTCCACCGAGAATGGAACCGGCTACCTCGCAGCAGATGCTACACTGAGATTCAGGGGGAGACTGTTATGGAAATTTAACTCACCTACGAAGGAAGTGGCTCCAAAGGCGCTTGTAAACCGCTTCTTGAGTACTGTTAACCAATCTGGGATGCTTAACGGGTATGACCGATAGAAAAGGTCCAACGAAGAGGGGCACGTTTCGCAAAAAGATGGTTTAGTCTGGGCGGAAGCGTTACAGAGATGCTCGATAAACTCCAGTGGCAAACGCTACAAGAGAGGTGTTGAGCACTGCGGAGGGACCTAGTGCTGGTATTTCGAGAAGAGACTGTCATTGACAATGACAGTCGTACAATTATAACGACGAGAAAATTCGAGAAATTAGAGCCAACACGCAGGCTTACTGATTATCATTCATCCCACGCGGCATTCGCGAGCGGAACGCGGACGGGGGGTATCAGATAGTGGTACCAAAAGTACCCTCTGCCACACACCTTTATGTGGGTTGCGAAGTATAATGTAGATGTAGAGCGGTAGGTGATAAGCGTGTGTTAGCGAGGCGGGTGCTCTGAGCGGGACAGAAACAGAAGATAGCAGACAAAAGGCCAAAATGTTGACAGCGGCCTTCCAGAAATTTATTCAAATCAAACGCTGGCTGGTTCAAATGGCTCTGAGCACTATGGGACTTAACACCTATGGTCATCAGTCCCCTAGAACTTAGAACTACTTAAACCTAACTAACCTAAGGACATCACACAACACCCAGTCATCAAGAGGCAGAGAAAATCCCTGACCCCGCCGGGAATCGAACCCGGGAACCCGGGCGCGGGAAACGAGAACGCTACCGCATCAAACGCTGAAATGACGACACTGACGCAAGTGACCGCAGAGCAGAAAATCGGGTAAAATCGCTGAACAAAAGAAAGGTGTCTAGATGTTTCCACCAATGGAGATCAACGTGACGTCACCGACGTTCACAATGACCGAAGGCGACAAAGACGCACTAGTGCCTATTAGCCAGAAAGCTTTAGTCCTTTAATTCCTGCCACTCACTTAGATTCATTTTGATGCTAAATACATCCGGTCCTAATGATGTGATTCTAAAATGATTCCCACTCGTGACCTTATTGCAAAATTTTGGATACATAGTTGTACGAAGGTCGTTCAGTAAGTAATGCTCCACTTTTTTTTCCTCAGAACATATTTATTGTTAAAAGTCTGAATGTGATGACAATATACATCAAGAAGCCTTGCCCATGTCCTATTTTTCTACGCAGTCTCCATCACGTACTATGGCCGTACGCCAACGATGTGCAAGAGCATGTATTCCCTGCCGGTAAAAGCTCTTGTCCTGTAGGCGTAGCCATGTTTTCACTGCATGACTGACATTCTCGCCATGTTCAAAATGTGTTCCCCGTAGAGAATCTTTAAGCGGCCCAAAGAGATGGAAGTCCGAGGGTATCAGGTCTGGACTGTAGGGTGGATGAGGCAGTGATGTCCAATCCAATTTGGCGACGTATTCCCAATCATTGCAGACGCACTTCCAACGCTGACCAACAACTATAGAGCCAACAGTCCATTTTCGATGTGCCGGTCGGCACGAATAATGGCATCCGTACGATCCAGCACGTCTGGAGCAGTGGCTGTGACGGGACGTCCCGAGCGTGGCTGATCACGGAGCTCTGTTTCTGCATTTCCTGAGGCTGTAACTTTCTTTACCCATCGCCCAAATATGTTGTTGTTGTTGTTGTGGTCTTCAGTCCTGAGACAGGTTTGATGCAGCTCTCCATGCTACTCTATCCTGTGCAAGCTTCTTCATCTCCCAGTACCTACTGCAGCCTACATCCTTCTGAATCTGCTTAGTGTATTCATCTCTTGGTCTCCCTCTACGATTTTTACCCTCCACGCTGCCCTCCAATGCTAAATTTGTGATCCCTTCATGCCTCAGAACATGTCCTGCCAACCGGTCCCTTCTTCTTGTCAAGTTGTGCCACAAACTCCTCTTCTCCCCAATTCTATTCAATACCTCCTCACTAGTTATGTGATCTCCCCATCTAATCTTCAGCATTCTTCTGTAGCACCACATTTCGAAAGCTTATATTCTCTTCTTGTCCAAACTATTTATTGTCCACGTTTCACTTCCATACATGGCTACACTCCATACAAATACTTTCAGAAACGACTTCCTGACGCTTAAATCTATACTCGATGTTAACAAATTTCTCTTCTTCAGAAACGCTTTCCTTGCCATTGCCAGTCTACATTTTATATCCTCTCTACTTCGACCATCATGAGTTATTTTGCTCCTCAAGTAGGAAAACTCATTTACTACTTTAAGCGTCTCATTTCCTAATCTAATTCCCTCAGCATCACCCGACTTAATTTGACCACATTCCATTATCCTCGTTTTGCTTTTGTTGATGTTCATCTTATATCCTCCTTTCAAGACACTGTCCATTCCGTTCAACTGCTCTTCCAAGTCCTTTGCTGTCTCTGACAGAATTACAATGTCATCTGCGAACCTCAAAGTTTTTATTTCTTCTCCATGGATTTTAATACCTACTCCGAACTTTTCTCTTGTTTCTTTTACTGCTTGCTCAATACACAGATTGAATAACATCGGGGACAGGCTACAACCCTGTCTCACTCCCTTCCCAACTGCTGCTTCCCTTTCATGTTCCTCAACTCTTATAACTGCCATCTGGTTTCTGTAAAAGTTGTAAATAGCCTTTCGCTCCCTGTATTTTACCCCTGCCACCTTCAGAATTTGAAAGAGAGTATTCCAGTCAACATTGTCAAAAGCTTTCTCTAAGTCTACAAATATACTCCTATCAACTACAGCATCGCCATACACTGCACACAAACGTTTATGGATGTTCGACAAGGTTTCTTTTTCTGCACACAAGAATTCAATAACAGCACGTTGCTTGTAACGTGAGTCGTATGTAGACGCCATTTTGACGCTGTACTACCGCTCTGCCATCTGCCAGAACGGTTCGAAACTTCACCGGCGCACAGAACGAAAATCTGATGTGAAGCACCAACAAGGACGTTTGTCTATGTATGTTAATGGCTTTTCAAAAAAATGTAGGGCATTACTTATTGAATGACCCTCGTATATGATATAATAGTGCGCCAAGTATCTATTCGGAGTCATTAACGTTCAGTTCTAGACTAACGCCTAGTACCCACTTGTCGTATTTGCTTCTCATGTCAGTAATACCTTTATTGTTTAGTATTTGGTTCTGACAGGTAGAATATCTGTACTAAATAAATGACCTCTTTTGTTTTTACTTCAGTGTCCCTGCTGTTGCCGAGGTGCATTGGATCACATCAGTCTAAAATGTTTCGGAAGAGCAGTAATAAATAATACAGAAAACTTGAGATGGTTATCTTAATGCGTCACGTGTTTCACAGTCTCTCTTCATATGAGTAGAAGACACGGAACATTCATACAACCATGTGGAACTGTCAGGAAAGTCCGTGACTTTAAGAGAAATGCAAAGTTTAGCCGCAACTGGAAACTGAATTAAATTCGATGGCGGCAAGTGAAAATTTGAGCCGGATTTCCCGCTTTACGCGGGACGGACGCCACACAAATAATAACACACATGCGCCTTCACGGTAACGACGACTTTAGTGCGGATGCACACCGTGTACAAACTCTTGCGGGATTCAAGTAAAGCTGCGAGTAATGACGATAATGGACGGTGGTCGCTGCATGTGTAATTGCAACAGGTTGAGAATTTAATTTGAAAGGGAAGCGCATCCGGATAGCCGAAGCGTTTTAGGTGACCGCTCGCGTAAAGCGAAAAATCCGGGTTCGAGAACCGGTCCGGCACAAATTTTCGCCACTGAATCCAACTCAGCGCCCAATTGCGGTTGAGGTATGTATGTCTCTTAAAAGTTATATATACAGTCGAGTTGAAGGACGACCGACAGGACAGACGCTATACTGTCCTGTGGGTTGTTTTTCAACTCGACCGTAACGTTGCTTTGAAGGTCTGTTACATTGTCAAAGGGATGGCCCTTCATATCAGTTTCATGTCTACTCTTTGTCGTTTCGTGGTAGTTTCGTATTGATAATACAAAGTGATATCACTGATGACGATTTTTTCCAGAAAAGAATCGTCGGCACTTTGCATTCTAATGAAGTCACAGCAGGTGACCAAGCGTCGCTGTATTTATACTGGAGTCAGGGTGTGTGGGACAGGCTTTTCACACATTTTCCTCTTTCCGGAATAGTCTGCAGAATGTCCTGAACACTTGATTTAGAAGCAATGCTCCATTTCGATTTGTGAAGGAACCACTCTCACGACCGAGCGAGGTGGCGCAGTGGTTAGCACACTGGACTCGCATTCGGGAGGACGACGGTTCAATCCCGTCTCCAGCCATCCTGATTTAGGTTTTCCGTGATTTCCCTAAATCGTTTCAGGCAAATGCCGGGATGGTTCCTTTGAAAGGGCACGGCCGATTTCCTTCCCCATCCTTCCCTAACCCGAGCTTGCGCTCCGTCTCTAATGACCTCGTTGTCGACGGGACGTTAAAAAACACTAACCTAACCTAACTAACTACTCTCACACATTATGGTTGCACTTCCACTACGTTCAGTACCAAACATTCAAGGTCCGTCTTCTTCCAGTTTTCAATAGTTTGTTGTTAGCAATGATCGTATTGACTGCAACGTATTTTTAAACATTTACAACATATTCATGACGAGTGCAGTGGCCCATAGCTGATCTTATCTGTACGTACTATTCCGACTGGAAAAGGGCGACGCGTTAGGACCACTATTACGGAGGGATTCAGTTTTACGTGAGTCTCCTCCTGCATTTTGTCCAAACTAGACGTGTGATCTGGCGTACAATACTCGCAGTAGTCCGAAATAATAATGGCGATCCTAAGACAACACAAGTTATTTTACACGTTTTACAAACGGTACTAGCCTATGGCTTCTCTGTCCGTGGAAATGGTCCAGCTCGTCGCGTTATTCATGGTAAATATAATCTGAAACAGATTGTTCCATTAATTTCGGGTGTGCAGCCGCAAGAAATCTCCTTCTTCTTCTAATATTTCAGCTGTAAAACGATCAGCCATCTTCAGAGTCAGCCGCAAGACTGCCGCTCCAATTTTTTTTTTTTTTCTTTATTGAATTTCAATTCCCCCCGAAGGGGGCGGGCTGGCAGCAGCTTAGTACGCCGCTCTTCAGCCTACAGACTTTGTTAGAAAGATGAAGAAAAGAAATAATAAAAACAGGCGATAAAAATCGGAGACTTAAAGAGTAACATGGCTGCCGCTCCAATGCTTGCTTCGACCCTTTATACTATTGTACCGCGCGACTGCGCATGCGGCCACGGATGCAAATGCGCCAGAGACGTTGGTCGGCGGCAGAGACGTGCATAATGCGCGAGTTGTATCTATGACTCCGCAGTTGATCTTTGTTGGTATATCGATATATCATTGTGAGCTGCACTGTGACGACGTCTTTGCGAGCTTATTACAGCAAGTGCCGGATTCCAGGATTTATCAAGATTGAAACCACTGTCTCTATTAATTAAGTTCGTCGTCAAGCGAATTTCAATTGCCTCCTTTACTATAGAGTCCCAAAATGACGATGTAGTTACTGTGACCATTATCAATACAGTGCTCTGCCACGGCCGACTTGTTAGTTTGTAAAAGTCGTGTGTACCTCCGGTGTTCTGTACATCTTTCTTGGACAGTACGAGTTGTTTGTCCGATGTAAGAGAGGCCACATTCACATGGAATTTTGTAAACTCCAGATTTTCGGAGCAGCAAATCATCTTTGACGGAGACCACGAGTGCAGCTGTCTTAGGTGGAAGTCGAAAAATCACTTTTATTTTGTGTCTGCCGAGAATGCGTCCTATTTTTGATGAGAGGCTACCCACATATGGCAGGAAGGCCATCAATTTAAAGATTTCTTCATCTTCTTCTGCTTTGTTTGTGGCCTCTTTCGGTTTCATGTTCAGTGCCTTCTGTATTTGTTGTGGAGAGTACCCATTGTCTTCAAACACTCTTTGTAAGTGGGAAAGTTCATCTTGCAGACTGCTTTCGTCAGAAATAATATGCGCTCTGTGAGTCAAAGTTCGGAGAACACTCATTGTCTGGGCAGGATGGTGGCAGCTATTTGCACGTAAATACAGATCGGTGTGTGTCGGCTTCCTGTACACTTCACGTCCCAAAGTGCCATCCTCTCTGCGCCGAACCAAAACATCCAAGAGTGGAAGGCATCCCTCCTTTTCAATTTCCATTGTCAACTTTATTTGATCGTGGAGGGAGTTCAGATGTCTTAAGGAGTCTTGCAAGTTGTCTTCACCATGGGGCCAAACTACAAGGGTGTCATCCACATACCTCCAGAATACCGTGGGTTTCAAGTCAGCAGATTCAAGCGCCTTCTCCTTGAAGTCCTCCATAAATAAATTGCCCACCAGAGGGATAAGGGTCTACCAATGGCGACTCCGTCCGTCTGTTCAAAAAATTCGTTGTTAAATAAGAAATATGTGGAGGTCAGAACATGTTTACATAAAACTGAAATCTCTTTGTCAAAACTTCTTTCAATAAGTTGTAGAGATTCTGGAAGGGGAACCTTTGTAAATAAAGCCACCACATCAAAACTAACTAATATATTTAATGGAACAGTCTTTGCGCCGCCAAAACCTGAAGATTCACATGAAACAGAGTTGTTTACTCATCGTACTCATTATTAAACCTAACAAAAATTCACTTAGAGCCTATCGTCTTCTTAGTTTCCAGCAGTTTCAGTTGGTTTTGAATTCCAAGAATGCGTACTTCTGCATTATGCAGTGGTAAGTTTCTGCAGCAGTTCAACTTAGAACTTGCTGAGTGAATGCTGTTTTAATCGTTGATTTCCAATTATAGGCTTTCCCTCCATTGTCTTCAGTTTTGCCACCACGCTAAACAACGAGTGAAGGAAGTGCAGCTTTCCATCCAACAAGCAATAAGTCAGTGGCAATAATTTTAGAATAATGCAAATTTTGGAAATACGTCATTGAAGGGCAAAAGAGAGCATGCATAAAAACTAAATCAAACTTCGCTAAAAATGTGTCTCAGATATCTAAAAACCAAAATCCAACAGTGAATATGAATCCATAACGCACGATAATTATTTTTCAGGACAGAATCAATTTACATAGTGCTGTCACATTTTCATATGGGGCAAAATGAAACGAAAAACTCACAACTGAAAGATGCGATACGTGAAACAGATGCGAGTTATGCTTCACCTCTGGTTACTAATGTATAACATGTCATTTCAGTTAGTTAAAAGGACCTGATTTGATAGACAGACATGTGTTCTGTAGCGTTTTGTATATGGATGGACGCCTTTGAGAGTAATAAATTTTGCACCCGATATGAATAGTTCTTCCACTTCATGGAAGCAGTAAGATAAGCTGACAATAAAACTGCAAAAGATCACTCGACTGAAAACGAGTAACTGATCGAGTAACAAGAAATTGTCGTAGAAGATTTCAATAAATTTGTAATGCCAGAGTAGAACTGAAAGAACTGAACCCATTATGTCAACCTCTACGATAGTCGTGGCTATGCACTGCACACTCCATCGCCTGCGTTTAGCGTAGCTTCTTCTTTGTGTAAGGAATCCGTGATTCCTTTTACACTTCTGAAGAATGTTTCACTCACAAAATAGGGAATCCGCTACAAGTAGATCCAGTAACTCTCGCTTCAACACATACTTCGCATTTATGTAACTTACTGGAAGCATGGAAAAGATCTCATATACTGCATATACGAATAAGCGCTGAATCACATTAGTACATTTCCCTAATAGTAACTGCACGGGGCAAGTCAAATCTGGAACTAACAAATGACGAACAATTGCTGCTTTTCCAAAACAAAACTAACGACGGTTTCGTGAATCAGTTACCTGTTAATTTAGCACTTATCTGTCACCTTTTTCTTATACAGAAATACCCTGCTGCTAAACAAATGGTTTATTTAGTCTCAGGTGGCTTCTGAAGGCTGTTCGTTAGCACAATCTAGATCTATCTCTGGTTGTGTGTTTCTGTGTCGTCAGAACAGAGGGAAAAAGTAAGTGTTGATAAGATAACTGGAGTCGCGAAAAATACACTACTCGCCATTAAAATTGCTACACCACGGAGATGATGTGCTACAGACGCGAAATTTAACCGACAGGAAGAAGATGCTGTGATATGCAAATGATTAGCTTTTCAGAGCATTCACACAAGGTTGGCGTCGGTGGCGACACCTACAACGTCCTGACATGACGAAAGTTTCCAACCGATTTCTCATACACAAGCAGCAGTTCACCGGCGTTGCCTGGTGAAATGTTGTTGTGATGCCTCGTGTAAGGCGCAGAAATGCGTACCATGACGTTTCCGACTTTGATAAAGGTCGGATTGTAGCCTATCGCGATTGCCGTTTATCGTATCACGACATTGCTGCTCGCGTTGGTCGAGATCCAATGACTGTTTGCAGAATATGGAATCGGTGGGTTCAGGAGGGTAATACGGAACGCCGTGCTGGAACCCAACGGCCTCGTATCATTAGCAGTCGAGATGACAGGCGTCATATCCGCATGGCTGTAACGGATCGTGCAGCCACGTCTCGATCCCTGAGTCAACAGATGGGAACTTTTGCAAGACAACAACCATCTGCACGAACAGTTCGACGACGTTTGCAGCAGCATGGATTATCAGCTCAGAGATCGTGGCTGCGGTTACCCTTGACGCTGCATCACAGACAGGAGCGCCTGCGATGGTGTACTCAACGACTAACCTGGGTGCACGAATGGCAAAACGTAACTTTTTCGGATGAATCCAGGTTCTGTTTACAGCATCATGATGGTCGCATCCGTGTTTGGCGACATCGCAGTGAACGCACATTGGAAGCGTGTAATCGTCATTGCCATACTGGCGTATCACCCGGCGTGATGGTATTACACGTCTCGGTCACCTCTTGTTCGCATTGACGGCACTTTGAATAGTGGACGGTACATTTCAGATGTGTTACGACCCGTGGCTCTACCCTTCATTCGATCCCTGCGAAACCCTACATTTCAGCAGGATAATGCCGGACCGCATGTTGCAGGTCCTGTACGGGCCTTTCTGGATACAGAAAATGTTCGACTGTTGCCCTGGCCATCACATTCTCCAAATCTCTCACCAACTGAGAACGTCTGGTCAATGATGGCCGAGCAACTGGCTCGTCACAATACGCCAGTCACTACTTTTGATGAACCGTGGTATCGTGTTGAAGCTGCATGGGCAGCCACACCTGTACACGCCATCCAAGCTCTGATTGACTCAATGCCCAGGCGTATCAAGGCCGTTATTATGGCCAGAGGTGGTTGTTCTGGGTACTGATTTCTCAGGATCTATGCACCCAAACTGCGTGAAAATGTAATCACATATCAGTTCTAGTATAATACATTTGTTCAATGAATACCCATTTATCATCTTCTTTTCTTCTGGGTTAGCAATTTTAATGTACAGTAGTGTATTTTATTGAGATATGTGACCGTCTGCAGACTACACATTCACGTATTCACGCTGCTCTGTTGCAGCTCCCAATGTTTCTAAATTTATTCTCAAACTGATTTGCAATATACAAACGTCTTAGACTGCGAATCGCTATGAAACGAATTATATTTGAAATACAATGAAGCAAGTTCATTCCTTAAAAGTATATGCGTGCTTTCAGGTATTTTTTTGTTTTGTTTTTGGTTATTGCAAAGACGTGTAGCGCTTTCGTTGCAACCTTCAGACATCATGTAACTCCTACTTTTGGTGACCCGTAGTATTCGCGGCGACTGTATGAACATTTTTTCCAGTACTAATCCCTATGGATTCAAGCGGACAGTTGAAGATTTCCGTGCTATATGCGATTTAGACTTTCTCGGCGAATTTCGATGATGAAGTCTTCTCGGTTTATCAGCCGAGTCAAGGCGTCGTTTTGCGGTAACGTTTCAACAAGTTTCCTGCTAGTGATCTTCAAGCGAAGATGACAGGTAGGGAACTTGTTGAAACGTTGCCGCAGAACGCCTTCGCTCGGCTGATAAGTTGAAGATTTCGTTTAATTGCATCGCCATCAGCGTGAGGCGTTAGTGACTGGCAGTCGAAAATTTTTTCACCGGGGACCAAATGAAAGTTATGACAATTAGAAGACTGCCCAGCCTCCATGGCGCAAGGCGTCAAGCTATCTAAAACCAAGGTAACTTAGAAAATTGGCAAAGTAGGACGCTGAAATAATCCATTGCTTGCTTCATATGGAAACTCCGATGTGGAAGAAACACGGTAAATTCGCGTTTTCTAAAATACCAGAAGGTGAGGAAGCGTAGATGTGTGCACTGAGTTACAAAAGCAGATCTATTCTCAAGTTATCACTATATGAGTAACGCTTACCTCCATCGTTGTGAATTAACGAAATTCAGAAGACAGCATTTCGCACCTACTAATCTTGCAGCTGCTGGTCTGATGCAGGTCTCAAAGCCCAACAACATTAGTTCAAATGGTTCAAATGGCTCTGAGCACTATGGGACTCAACTGCTGAGGTCATTAGTCCCCTAGAACTTAGAACTAGTTAAACCTAACTAACCTAAGGACATCACAAACATCCATGCCCGAGGCAGGATTCGAACCTGCGACCGTAGCGGTCTTGCGGTTCCAGACTGCAGCGCCTTTAACCGCACGGCCACTTCGGCCGGCAACAACATTAGTGACCAACAATAGTGTGTAAAGTAACGTTGTAGCAGCCACAAAAGAAACGTCTCGTATTTAAGAAATGACATGTAGCAATTACACTTTGCAACAAAATTAAACGACCACTTTTCCGAAACACCGTAATTGTCTCCCACTAAGTTTGAAATTTGACTCAAAGATGCCTACAACATTACTCTTTAATGGTGCAAAAGCGTGGCGCATTGTGACGTCACCGTCTGGCACGGAGACGCTACAAACAGTAAGGTGCCGAATAAAAAAGAGAGAGGCCACAACTCAGAAGTTCATGTGATCTATAAGGTTGCTTAACGATGACACATTGGCAGCAAATTTTACTACAGTTCTACTCAACATCAACTTGGACGCGTCACGTGATGGGCAGGTCGTCATATTATAACTCCTCCCTGCTTCCTGGGATTTGCGAAATTACAAGTTGACAATGACCGTGAATTATGAATTTTGACCCGTGTCGGGATAAGGCATCCGAATCCGAAGTAAATAATCATTATTCCGCGGGAAACAGGAGGCGTTATAACTTGATCGATATTGAATGAGTAATTTCATTTAATAACGATCGGTAAATGAAATAATGGAAATAATTTGGAAATAAATTTTGCCAGTGGAAATTTTGCCGAAAGAAATGATTAAGTTGTAAAAGCAATTAAAAAATCGGTCGCCAGCTCAACTGATGAGCGACAGTACTGTTAAGTACGTGAATAATTGTGTCAAAAATAAAGTTTACCTGTTTGTAGCGTAGCAGGTGGAACGGCAACTTTTACGTAAGTGCTGTGTCAGGCTCGGTAGTCATATAAAACAATGTCATAACGATCTAACTACACTCAAACATTAATGGTTAACTTTCAATAAGTATTTTGATAATTATTTCGTTCATAATTTGTCATCTAAGTGCAATGCTGACAACACAGATAATTATCTATCGAGATTTTGAATAATGGACTGTCAATCTGTCTTTAAAATTAGGTACTCTGCACAGTTTAATCTACTCATAATGAAATATATTGCCAATAATTGATTAATTATGTTTTTAATGATAATAATTCATTAATTGGGGTCCCTTAAGCTTATTAAGTGGAACAATTAACTACGATAACCATTCTGAAATTTACTCTTCACCGTCTACGCAAATAATTTGTTAATTAACATATTTTCTCTTGATAATGGCGTGACACTCTCGGTTCAATAAGGCAAGGATCGGAAGGAACCTACTTGGTGTTATTGTAGGGTGAAATGTAACTGCAACACTTCGATTATAAAGTGCTTGTTATTAATTGTTCAACTTCAGAGAAAAGCACAGTCACTGGCAAGCCTTCTACAATTTTATCCTACGAAAATTGCGTAGATCTTACTTCCCTCGTTGGCGATGGACGGACGGAAGTCCACGGCAGCGACACAATGTGGCGACTTGCGCCGACAGTGCGCTTCACATTTAAGCCCTCGTTTCTTCAGCACTATGCCCATTAACCCGTAATAACCTGCCCGGTCATGCTTCCAGATATGCCGACCATTACTTTCCCGTCGTACTTAGATCGACACACCAGCCGTTAGATGTAACACAGCCAGGACTAGCAGCACTCGACTGTACGTCTTACTCCGAGCACGGCGTCACTGCTACTACTGACCGCTGCCCAGCGGCGCGACAAAACAATCTCTCTGACTTCAACGTTAACTAAATATGCCCTGACTTGCCAGTGTTAAATATTACATAATTTAAACATGGTATTTATAATACGTATTTACACTAGACAATACATCGCATACAAACAGTTTCCTGTGTTATGTAAGCGAAAAAATTCATAGCAAGGACTGCGTTGTAGCGTCACAATATCTCCTCTTACCCACATTTCAACCCTTCTTTTGATACCTGTGCGACGGAGGTCAGAACCGCGACACCCAGCGTTGAAATCACGCAGATTTGTTGTGGGTGGAATACGAAAACATGTCACACAAACCGGGGCTCAGAATCGACACGAAAACGCCTCGTGGTATGGCGTAAAGAGCGTCAATGAAACCAACACTTCCCTTCGAACGTTGGTTCCCACACATTTCGCGGTCGAAAAGAACACTGCACAGCCCGCGAGAGCAACGATGTGCTACCCCGCTTCCACGCCTTGGGTGTTTGAAACCTACTCTAAGGTTACTGTGGGGCTGCAACCCCACTGACAGTGATCTGACGCCTTTGGAGCGTAGCGCGACCACAAGTTTTGTCTGATGTACAGGATGTGTACCTTCCAAAACGATCCAACGAAATTTGAACTTGATTGGAAACAGAAAGGGGTGTTTGTGCGCGCGTAGCCCTCCTGCTTCGTGCCCTCCTGTGGCGTGATCATGGTGGGTCATAACATCAACATATATGTGATTAAAATGGCAAAGCGTTGACCTAAAACCATCCCCAGTTCGGCCAAACCCTCGTTGCCACCCACACAGGTTTGTCGAGCACGTTACAGATGGTGGACCTGTCTGTAAGTTCGACACACGTTCAGCCTCGCTGCTGCTGTCGCGCCAGAGGGTTAGGCAACCCCTTCGACAACCCTTAGGTGGGATTTAGTTGTCTTCAGGCGCCAGGGCAGCCACGAGGTTGAAAGCGTGTCGAAGTTTCCACGCCCCCCTGTGGGATGGGGGTGGGGGGGGGGGGGGTGGGAGAGGAGGGTCGCAACATTAACATTTGCGTGAATAAAAGGACAAAGAGTCCCCGTAAGGCCTCCCCGTGGGACACCTTGTTGTTTCAACTGTTGCCGAGTCTGACGGTGTCTTGGAGGGTGTCAAGCCTTTGCAACATTAAGCCAGGTTCACACACGAATATAATGTGACGCCACAGCTTGTGGCTTGCTGAAGTGGCATCGCAAGCCACTGTTCACACAGAAAGCCACAAATGCTTCGTAGTTGCACAGCTTTCAATATGGCGTCAATTGAAATCACTTGGTCGGGTATGAATGTTTTAGTGCACATTATGGCCTTTTAGAGCTGTCACAAGAGCTAAATACAAGGAAGACGAAACCTAAACGTTGGGTCTGAAAATAGATTTCGCACAGGGATAAATCAGGGTAAACAACACATTTAAAAAAGAAATAACACTCAGATAAATCAGAGGAAACAATCATTTACAAAAGAAATAACACTCAGAGACAAAAATGCTGTTTGCAGTGGTAAACTAAACAACAGTTGCTATGTAAATATCGTCGGAAGACATGCCATTCTTCCAAGATTTGAGAATGTTAGTACGAGGGTGGACCAGAAAGTAATGCACTGCATGTTTTTCAACAATTGTTTATTGAACATAATGAGAATTACACACACAAAATAACGTTGTTTTATCTGCACAGCCTATTTTTCCACGTAATCGCCATCCCGTTCTGTGGCCTTCCTCCAGTGCGAAACGAGGGGGTGTCTGCCCTGTCGGTACCAATCCTTGTCTTGGTGGCGGAGCCAGTGCTACACTGTGTGAATCACCTCCTCATCGTCCTCAAAATATCTTTGACGAATGATATCCTCGAATGGCCCCAAACAAGTGGAAGTCCGAGAGGGCTAGGTCAGGTGTGAAAGCTGTGGATGGCCTCCCCGACCGCTGCAAATCGTGGAGCTCCGCCGAACGGCCTTCTGATGACCTCATCCTCCGTGCCCAGAGACTAACTGTACTTCTGTCGACAGCAGATGCTCCATAGACTTTGCACAAGCGTTTGTGAATATTCCCCACAGTTTCATTCTCTGCAGCGAGAAATCAATGACGGCACGTTGCTTGTAACATAAATAACCTACAGACGCCATTTTGAAACTGTGCTGCAGCTGCGCTATCTGTCGGAAGTGACGGAAACTTGGCGCGCTCACTCAGGAGACTTGAAATAACACTTACGTAACGTTTCGCATTCGTAGCGTTGTTTTTGGGCAACCCTCGTACATAACCAATGAACTGACTGATTAATCAGTAATAGAAGTTGGGCACATTTTTCATCTAGTGATTTAAAATTTTGTATTTCCGCACGGTATTGACAATCACACTGACAAAAAAGTAAAGAACCCAGAATACGTTGCATGTCCACATCTGTGGGGTATTAGGAGGTGACGGTGGGCTGATGTTGGACTGCATGGGAGCTTAAGTGAAGGCATACTTGTCCCCGAGGCTCCGCTAGACCACGTCCTATCACACACACCAAGGGCATCGTAGGCCCTTCACATATACATCTCTCATCCGAGAACGTAAATGATTTGGCTGACAGGGTGGGCGGCAGTCTGCGGTTGTTTTTTTATGATGCCGTGGTGTAGGGTAAGGCGTCGGAATTGAGTGATTTTAGGAGGACACAAAATGACTTAGACAAGATGTCTAATTGGTTTCATGAATGGCAGCTAGTTCTAAGTGTAGAAAGTGTAAGTTAATACACTCAGCGTTAGTAGAGTCCTACTTGAGACAGACAAATCGTTTAAATATTTGGGCGTGACCTTTCAAAATGATACGAAATGGAATGAGCATGTGAGGAATATAGTAGGGAACGCGAATTGTCGACTTCGGTTCATTGAGAGATATTAAGGAAAACGTGGTGTAAAGGAGACCGCATATAGGACACTAGCGTGATCTGTTCTTGAGTGCTGCTCGAGTGTTCGGGATCTGTACCAGGTGGGACTGAAGGAAGACATCGAAGCAATTCAGAGGCAGGCTGATAGATCTGTTACCGGTAGATTCGAACGACACGTAAGTGTTACGGAGGTGCTGCGCGACTCAAATGGGGATCTCTGGAGGAAAGGCGACGTTCATTTCGAGGGACGCTGACAGAGTGACAGTTATTGAACTATATGATAAAAACATAAATTAGTTACACAAACTAGGGGTGCACACACTTTGTTCAGCATGTAAACGTCACTAAAGATATTCGGATTTAGGTTAAGACATGTTCGATATGCCTGCCATCATTGGCGATGATGTGGCGCAGACGAATCGCGAAATTCTGCATGACCAGCTAAAGTGTCGGAACATCGACGCCGTCGACGACCTCCTGAATGGCTGTTTTCAGCTCAGCAGTGGTGTTGGGATTATTGATGAACACCTTGTCTTTAATACAGCCCCACAAAAAGGAGTCGCATGTGTTCATATCCCGAGAATATGGCTGCCAATCGAGGCTAATGTCAGTGGCATCTGGGTACCCCAGAGCGAGAATGCAGTCGCCAAAGTGCTAGTCCAGGACATTAAACACTCTCCTGCTTGGATGGGGTCGAGCTCCGTCTTGCATGAACCACATCTTGTTGAAATCAGAGTCACTTTGGATAATGGGGATGAAATTATCTCGCAAGACCTTTTTGTGTATTAAGTTTGAAATAATTCTTCAAATTCTCTGTTTTAGAAATCGATCAAAGTTCTTTTATAGTTTCATATCGTAGTTCTCTCTTCTTCCTTTTTTTCTTTGTTTCTTGTTGAAGTAATCAATAAATTCCATTAGATCTTGTCCAGTTACATTTGAGTAACCATTTTCTTTGCAGTAATTTCCTAAATCTTTATTACTCAATCCATATTATTCTTTACTGTAATTTTCTAAGTTTTAAAATAGCTCAGCTTTGGTGTTCATTTTGTTTTGGTTGTATTTATATAGAGAGAAATTTGAAATTTCAAAATTAAAACGTTTATGGTTAAATGTACCTTTGAGATTTTTAATTTAAATTTCAGTCGATGGAATAAATAGGCAAGATTTGAGATATTATTTATAAAGAGAAATGTTTATTAGGTTTTTTTTAATAAATCGGATTTTGTTTTTTTCAGTATAGGCAAATGAGGTTTGGTGTCTCTTATATACACAGAATAAAATTTTAGGTTCGTAAATTTTTAAATGAGGAAGTGAGAATTTGGTTTTTTCGGTACAGGCAGAGCTCTTATTTATAAAGAATAAAAATTTTTAGATTTGTAAATTTTAAATGAGAATTTCGTTTTCTGTGTATAGATAAATTTTTGGCTCAGTGGATACTGTGAAATTGGAATCTCGGTTTTTAACCTGGACTTTTTAATTGAAATGCTCTTTGAGCCAGAATTTGCATAAATATACTACTCATACACGCTGCTTAGGCCTTCATGTTTTAATGTGAACGTACTGGTCCAGAAACGAAATAAATACGCTAGTTCCAACCAAGTTTTTTGGGAAGCTTCACTTGGTTGTGAAACAGCTGTCAGAACTGATGATCCCCTCTCTAATACCCCAGTTAGGATCTGTGTTGACCTACGCGCACCTCAACGACATTTGGCAGAAAATTATCAAGCTTCTGCATTCGATCAGATCTCAAAAGGACTCTGCCCTACCCCGGGATAGGGAAAAGATAAGGTACTGCATTTGATGCTCGAGGGAAACGGCACATACATATACTTCCAACAAATAGTGAGATACGTACTTTAACGAAGTGTTTAAACTGTGAGTTTAGATGTTTTAAATGAATCGGATTATGATGTGTGGGAATGCCACTATTGAAAGAGGTTTACCTTCAAATCACGACTGTCTAGCTTTCTAGAAAGAGATTCTAAGTGCTTATTGCCTTTCAAGCTATATCCTCTAGCCCTCCGAGTTTCTGTGAACATTTCCGAAACGGTAACCGCTACGGTAACTAACAGGTTTTACATCTGTTAAAAATTTAGTTACAGATCTATAATTAATGTTAAGATCGAAAAATTGTTAGGAAACAAAATACAGTCGAAATTATTTTGAATACGTCTAACACGGTTGAATATACACTGTTGTGCTCATGATTGGTAACGGTTACCTGCGTGTTTAGCAGAAAATACAGCTAAGAAAAATATTTGTTTGGTGCTGCTTCATATTCAAATCATTTATAGTATTTCTCTTTTATTTCCAGTTTGGTAACAGTTACCTGCGGGTCTACACTTCCAAGAAGAAACCTGTTTTAATCTACAATGGCGCAAGAAGAGTAAGTATTCTCTCCACAGTGGAATTTCTCAAATATTATTATTATTATTATTATTATTATTATTATTATTATTATTGTTATTGTTATTATTATTATCATTATCATTGTTATTACCATTGTGCTTAATACTAATTTACTGCATAAAAAAGTTGAGCACCACCTCCCTTTCTATAGACGTGTTGAGTGTATATTCAAGGGGAACAGAGTGTGACAAAAAAACCTTATGAAACCAAGAAATTGACATCACTGCGAAATAAAAACAAAACAATAACAAATAAAGACAGTATGTTAGGATGTGGAAATCTTTTCACTTCTGTGAAATCAATATCTCCTTCTGGGCGACTCTCAAAACACGTTGCTCCATCCCAATGCATTGTAACATACTTTGATCCTCCTTGGTGTGCTTCCTATAAGACAGCCCTTTCGTTTGTCCTCAACCCTAGTCACACTCTTTGTCGGTGTACAGTGAATAAGGAATGTTCCTGCGATAATGTACAGGAAGTTCCAACAGGTTGTAGGCGTGCTCAGTAGGGTCCATGTCAGCAGATACCACAGGATATTGCATTGCCTCCTGAAGAAAGGTTATCACGAAGTGCGTGAAAAACAGACCCCTCGCTGAAATGTTGACTGCAAAGCTGGACAACAGGACAGAGGACCCTGTCCTGGTACTGCACAGCTCGCAGGCTACTACCCTAGATAGCATTCAACACCTGTACCTGACAGTAATCCAGAACAAGACTTCCCAGCCAACCTGCTCATTTGTGGCACCAGAGGCCTGAGAAGTACATTGGACGTGGCCATGCTGAATCTTTTCTGTGATAATCTCCACGCATCAGACAGAACTGGCAGCCACCAGTGAGAGGGACCCAACACCGCTAATCGACCTTCCATTCCTGTTAGTTGCATAACCACTCCCTTCATGCACACAATGAGAAGTCTGCAATATTGTTCATAATGGATACACGGAAGCAACACTGATAATGCCTCCTATGAGTGTTGCCTAGACGCCTCCTGTCAGCCTAGAGGACACATTGATAGTGTGGAGATGACTGCATAATTTCTTGTACTCTTGTTCATAATGGACACCTATAGGCCAGACTGATAGTGTGGAGATGCTTGCACAGCTTCTTGTAATCATGTTCATAATGGACGCCTAGAGTCCAGACCGATTTTTACCCTCCACGCTGCCCTCCAGTACTAAATTGGTGATCCCTTGTTGCCTCAGAACATGTCCTACCAACCGATCCCTTCTTCTGGTCAAGTTGTGCCACAAACTTCTCTTCTCCCCAATCCTATCCAGTACCTCCTCATTAGTTATGTGATCTACCCATCTAATCTTCAGCATTCTTCTGTAGCACCACATTTCGAAAGCTTCTATTCTCTTCCTTTCCAAACTATTTATCGTCCATGTTTCACTTCCATACATGGCTACACTCCATACAAATACTTTCAGAAATGACTTCCTGACACTTAAATCTATACTCGATGTTAACAAAATTCTCTTCTTAAGAAACGCTTTCCTTGCCATTGCCAGTCTACATTTTATCTCTCTACTTCGACCATCATCAGTTATTTTGCTCCCCAAATAGCAAAACTCCTTTACTACTTTAAGTGCCTCATTTCCTAATCTAATACCCTCAACATCACCCGACTTAATTCGACTACATTCCATTATCCTCGTTTTGCTTTTGTTGATGTTCATCTTATATCCTCCTTTCAAGACACTGTCCATTCCGTTCAACTGCTCTTCCAAGTCCTTTGCTGTCTCCGACAGAATTACAATGTCATCAGCGAACCTCAAAGTTTTTATTTCTTCTCCATGGATTTTAATACCTACTCCGAATTTTTCTTTTGTTTCCTTTACTGCTTGCTCAATATACAGATTGAATAACATCGGGGATAGGCTACAACCCTGTCTCACTCCCTTCCCAACCACTGCTTCCCTTTCATGTTCCTCGACTCTTATAACTGCCATCTGGTTTCTGTAGAGATTGTAAATAGCCTTTCGCTCCCTGTATTTTACCCTTGCCACCTTTAGAATTTGAAAGAGAGTATTCCAGTCAACATTGTCAAAAGCTTTCTCTAAGTCTACAAGTGCTAGAAACGTAGGTTTGCCTTTCCTTAATCTTTCTTCTAAGATAAGTCGTAAGGTCAGTATTGCCTCACGTGTTCCAGTATTTCTACGGAATCCAAACTAATCTTCCCCGAGGTCGGCTTCTACCAGTTTTTCCAATCGTCTGTAAAGAATTCGTGTTAGTATTTTGCAGCTGTGGCTTATTAAACTGATTGTTCGGTAGTTTTCACATCTGTCAGCACCTGCTTTCTTTGGGATCGGAATTGTTATATTCTTCTTGAAGTCTGAGGGTATTTCGCCTGTTTCATACATCTTGTTCACCAGATGGTAGAGTTTTGTCAGGACTGGCTCTCCCAAGACCGTCAGTAGTTCCAATGGAATGTTGTCTACTCCGGGGGCCTTGTTTCGACTCAGGTCTTTCAGTGCTGTGTCAAACTCTTCACGCAGTATCGCATCTCCCATTTCAGCTTCATCTACATCCTCTTCCATTTCCATAATATTGTCCTGAAGTACATCGCCCTTGTATAGACCCTCTATATACTCCTTCCACCTTTCTGCTTTCCCTTCTTTGCTTAGAACTGGGTTTCCATCTGAGCTCTTGATCTTCATACAAGTGTTTCTCTTATCTCCAAAGGTCTCTTTAATTTTCCTGTAGGCGGTATCTATCTTACCCCTAGTGAGATAGGCCTCTACATCCTTACATTTGTCCTCTAGCCATGCCTGCTTAGCCATTTTGCACTTCCTGTCGATCTCATTTTTGAGACGTTTGTATTCCTTTTTGCCTGCTTCATTTACTGCATTTTTATATTTTCTCCTTTCATCAATTAAATTCAATATTTCTTCTGTTACCCAAGGATTTCTACTAGCCCTCGTCTTTTTACTTATTAGTTCCTCTGCTGCCTTCACTACTTCATCCCTCAAAGCTACCCATTCTTCTTCTACTGTATTTCTTTCCCCCATTCCTGTCAATTGTTCTCTTATACTCTCCCTGAAACTCTGTACCACCTCTGGTTCTTTCAGTTTATCCAGGTCCCATCTCCTTAAATTCCCACCTTTTTGCAGTTTCTTCAGTTTTAATCTACAGGTCATAACCAATAGATTGTGGTCAGAGTCCACATCTGCCCCTGGAAATGTCTTACAATTTAAAACCTGGTTCCTAAATCTCTGTCTTACCATTATATAATCTATCTGATACCTTTTAGTATTTTCTTGATATAGTTCAGTAATTTACACCCTTTAGGAACGTATCATCCGTACTGTTGCACATCCATCCACACTTCTGTCCCCCGGTGAGCACCCTTACTCGGGACTGAACGTTTGACACAATAATATCGATCGCTTACAGACCACCAGCAAGACTGTCACTTAGGCTCTAGTTCGCAGCACCATCCATGTCATCGTCTGTTTCACAAACTACGTGTTCAACAGATATGCTGTATTGGATCCCAAACTTATTACTTCATTAACTTACATTTGTATTTTTCGTGTTGTCAGACTGAAGAACAGCTATGTGGTTCCAACCAGTCTCGCCCTCACCATTTCCTCTCTGTCCCATATGGAGGGAATGAAACTGTCAGTAAAAGAAAACAAGATGGAGTACTTTTGTTTTCCGCATTGGAACATCCGAGAACTGCTGTGCTCAGTCAGTCTCCACACATCTGCCGGCGCCCTCTCAACTCTGTACCTTACTTTCGGGTCCAATAAGGAAGGATCCTTCTTTGCATGTATACCTTATAAACGTTTAAATTTATGAAGTGAGGTATGACAACGCGTCTTCGCCGACAGACGGGAGCTGACGTACGAGAAGCGGGCCGACGCGGCGGACATGGCGGGCGAGGACTACGAGCTGCAGCTGTGCGCTCTGCTGGTGGTGCGGGCCGCCACCCACTGCCCGCGCGGCTTCTACCTGGCCAGCAACCACAGCCAGGCCGGCAGCTTCGACGACATAGTGCTCTTCTGGCGGCAGGAGGTAGGCCGCTGCTGGCACCGCGGAAACTGCGCGAATGCTGCTCCTGTTCACCTCCATTTGAACTGGACTCGCATTCGGGAGGACGAGGTTCAATCCCGTGTCCGGCCGTCCTGATTTAGGTTTTCCGTGCTTTACCTCAATCACTCCAGGCAAATGCCGGGATGGTTTCTCTGAAAGGACACGGCCGATTTCCTTCCCGATCCTTCCCTAATCTGATGAGACCGATGACCTCGCTGTCTGGTCTCCTTCTCCAAACAACCCCCCCCCCCCCCCCAAAACATTAGTTAAAAGTTCACTACATGTTGATAGCTCAGGGTGTACAACAAAAACTTCAGGGTGTCTGTGATTACACAAAGGATGGACGATGTGGAATAATGCCAGTCCGTCAATGAATCAAGTCCGCCAATGAAATCCAAGTCCATCAAACTGCTACGAAAAATCCAACATAGTCCAACCTACAAGAGAATCTGACATGCGTTGTAGGCATATACAAGGTACAGAAGAGACGTTAAATAAGTAATGTAACACATTTTTTTCTGATAGTAGGCTGGTTTCATTCAGGATTGCAACACATCGTATTATTCCCCATTTTTGGCTACAAAACCCTACTTTTCAACATAATCTCCGTTCAGTTCGACAGCCTTACGCCACCTTACTCCTAGGCGTATATGCCCGCGTGCTGCCACGCTACTGGTCGACGTCTAAGCCAACGTCTTGCCGCATCAGTAGCCTTCTAACAAGCCCGGGAGGAAAGGGCCTTAGATATGCTGCTCTAATAAAACCTAGCCTTTAGCACTCGATACTGTACAGCACTCCCTAAACACAGGAACGGGGCTGGGTATTTAACGACCGTGTGCCTAAACCCATGCACCTTGTCCTTCCCGCGGCAGTTGATCTGCTGCTCTCTACACTGCCTTCTATGATGTGTTTTGTAATAACTATTGCCTAGCAGGGAGAGGACCCACACACACCAATAACAACTTGATCTGGTACAATTCACTGCATTCAAAAATGGTTCGAATGGCTCTGAGCACTATGGGACTGAACTTCTCAGGTCATCAGTCCCCTAGAACTTAGAACTACTTAAACCTAACTAACCTAAGGCCATCACACACATACATGGCCGAGGCAGGATTCGAACCTGCGGCCGTAGCGGTCGCGCGGTTCCAGACTGTAGCGCCTAGAACCGCTCGGCCACCCAGGCCGGCAATTCACTGTATTCTGTTAAACACTCGCACAGGGTAGGGTTACACTGTTCACAATTGACATTATTCCACAATGGACGTCATCAGTATTTGTAACCCAAGTACGTCTCCGCTGTGACGTATAAGGTTGCTGCCTAAATGATGGCATCCAATGCAAAACACGACGCATAGAACACAAAATAATCACCGTTCAACTGATCTTTTATCAGTCCACAATTGGCTCAGTTCTTTCAACAGTACTAAGCAATTCAATAGCTTATAACAAAAGCGTGCGCGTGACCGAATCGCGAAGCGGATACCCCATAAAATTTCGGGTCCGATATACGGACGAGAAAGTACCTGCGCTCGTGATATTCAGCCAGTCAAAACGATATGTGTTTCTTTCACTTAGAACCTGTAATTAGGATCATATCAGCTTACACTATTTTTGCGTAACTGTCGCGACGCAGTTGATTCGTGTTCTCCCGACACGACACACGAAACCGAAAAACATCACCTTTTGGATAAACATCGATACTGCGTCTTGAATACTGAAATTAAACGCAAAACGTGGGTGGGCAACATTTCCAATTTTTGTTGTTGTTGTTGTTGTTGTTGTCTTCAGTCCTGAGACTGGTTTGATGCAGCTCTCCATGCTACTCTATCCTGTGCAAGCTTCTTCATCTCCCAGTACTTACTGCAACCTACATCCTCTGAATCTGCTTAGTGTATTCATCTCTTGGTCTCCCTCTACGGTTTTTACCCTCCACGCTGCCCTCCAATGCTAAATTTGTGATCCCTTGATGCCTCAGAACATGTCCTACCAACCGGTCCCCTCACCTTGTCAAGTTGTGCCACAAACTCCTCTCCTCCCCAATTATATTCAATACTTCCTCATTAGTTATGTGATCTACGCACCTAATCTTCAGCATTCTTCTCTAGCACCACATTTCGAAAGCTTCTATTCTCTTCTTGTCCAAACTATTTAGCGTCCATGTTTCACTTCCATACATGGCTACACTCCATACAAATACTTTCAGAAATGACTTCCTGACACTTAAATCTATATTCGATGTTAACAAATTTCTCTTCTTCAGAAACGCTTCCCTTTGCCATTGTTAGTGTACATTTTATATCCTCTCTACTTCGACCATCATCAGTTATTTTGCTCCCCAAATAGCAAAACTCCTTTACTACTCATCAACTTAATTCGACTACATTCCATTATCCTCGTTTTGCTGTTGTTGATGTTCATCTTATATCCTCCTTTCAAGACACTGTCCATTCCGTTCAACTGCTGTTCCAAGTCCTTTGCTGTCTCTGACAGAATTACAATGTTATCGGCGAACCTCAACGTTTTTTTTTTTTTTTTTTAATTTCCAATTACTTCACCATAACTTGTAAGATACGCGCTGCAGCCACGGCATCAACACAACACTCCACCCACGCTCCACGAAAGGTGCGCCACGACTCCCCACTGTTGTTTTGCGCCGGCAGAGAGGCGACTATCGATAGTCAACGATACAATTCTATGTTTACAACCTCCCCATCGTACATGTACTGATTGCCACACGGTGCATCCTTCGTCTGGCAAACAGATGGAAGTTAGAAGGTGCGAGACCTAGCCTCTAGAGTGGATGAGGACGAACAGTCCAATGAAGTTTTATGAGTTCCTCTCGGGTGCACATACTTGCGCGAGGCTTTGGGCTGTCATGGAGAAGTTCGTTTCAATTTCTGTGGCGACAAACAGGCTGAAGTCGTTTCTTCAGTTTCCTCAGGCTTGCACAGTGCAATTCAGAATCGATCGGAGCACCAAGTGGCAGATCATCAGAGAGTATAACCCCTTCAAAGTCCCAGAAGAAATTCCGCACCTATCATCCTTTGTTGCTCTTCATGGCCTTCTGGTAGGTGGCAAGGAGCCCACTGGGCACACACCTCTGAATGCCACAGCAAGTGAGTGAGTGTGTCAGCTCTACAAACAGAGATGTCCAGTTGAGGAGCAAGGTGTTTGTGATCCATCGATTATCTCGTATGAGAGTGTCCACACTTTTCAAGATTGCTACAGTCACGGCTGTGTGCAGCCGGCCGGCATGCGGAAGATTGGACAGGTTCGCGCAGCTGTCGACAGATGCCTCGTCTAATGACTCAGCGTACTGTTGTTCACTGCCAGATCTCCGTAGACATTCTGCTGTGGCCTGTGAATACCTTCAAAGCTCTGGTTTTCCGTCAAAAGAAAGTCTATGGAAATTCTCTGCTTGGAATGCACCTCTGTTACAGACACCACTTTGAAGAAAACATATAGCCCCACCAGCTATCGGAACTTCATTAAACTACAGGATCTGAAGCGGCATTATTCCATGTTGTAACACAACAAATTATGCATTTTACCACCGAAATTGGCCAAGGAAAAGAATGTGTTGCATTATTTACCGAACGTCCCTCGTAGACTGAATACAACACTGGCTTGCTATCACTGTGTGAGCAACTTTATCCTGCTAGGAAGACCATGGGGTCACAAAGTGTGGCGTTTTGCACTGAAGGAGGACGTCTCATTCTTGTGTCCTCGCTGTCTGCTACAAGCATGTGGCGCCGCCAATTGTGGCCGGGAGAAAATAGTCTCCCTCTCCAAGCCGCTGTCTGCAGAGTCCTTACCTCTGCCCCCTCCTCGCTCGCCCATTCCTCCTCCCCACTACCCCCTCCCCATCCCCTGTTACCCGTTTGAGATAGCATGTTGGGTCGAAAGCATTCCTATACGTGTCAACTCCAGCGTGGGAGGGAGGGACAGCACTTCTGACAGATCTCGATGTCCTGGACTTTCGTCACGGTGGGAAGAAGAGATCAGGATGGGCCTATGTGATCGGCTCACGTGAGATTGTCATTTGTGCCTTGTCCATCAGGCGTAGCAGGGTCTGCAGAGTGCCATCTGGAAACACTGGGACTAGCTGTGACAAGAGAAGGAGCAAGGCACCACTTCAAAGCCCTGCAGAGCGGTAGCAGTGACTATGGTCGACCTACTAAGGCTGCTGCTGTTTCAGAGGTGTGAGGGGGGGGGGGGGGAGAGGACGTGCAGAACGCAGCTCCTGGCTGCGCGGTCTGAGCTGCAGGTGCAGGGATGGTAGCCATGGAAGAAGGTTGTCGCCACAGATGTTTTCTTGACACCACCAGTGGAGTCCATCGGTGCCCACGTAGTAAAGTTAGTAGCCCTCTACACCTATGATGGTAGTGGGGGCCCATCTTTGATATCATCCACACACATACCCACTCTGCCTTGTCGAAGCTGAATTGTTATGAAAGATGTTGGTACTGTTGCCACAGCTGGAGGAGGTGGATGATAATTAAAAGTTTTCTGCTATGTAGAATTTCCAGTGGGCTCTTGTCTGTGATGGGCGTGGACCTGTAGTACTTAGGCACACCATTAGAGTCTTCACTAGAAGAAGACCGAATCAATCCCTTCATCCTTACCGTAATAGTGCAAACCATCTACTCACCTCTCCATTTCATTGATGATGAAAAGGAGCAGTGAAGACATGCTATACGCCATGTTGAGCGCAAAACTCCATAAAGGGTCAGCTGGAGACCATTACCAGTAATTGTGGTCTGTGGGAGGCCTTCGATTACGAACGCCTGTGTGGGTACTTTTATAGTCAGTTGTGCCATTGTGGAATACAGTCTGGTAACAGCAGGAGACTCTGAGAATGAGTCTGTACAATTAGCCTCATTGAGTTGAGAAAAGGACCCACAAAGTCCACGTGAACTGTCCCAAGAAGCAGCAGGCTGGGGCCACGGTCAAAAAACTTTGGGAGGTGATGCCTTCGGGACACATGTCAGGGCTAGCGCCTCACTGTCAGTGTTGATGGCTGGCCAGTAATCAAGGCAGTGGACCAATTTCTTCATCTGCACAACACCCTAGAGATCAGTGTGATGTTGAGCAAGGACTGAAGTACACAGTGAGGGTGGTATGAACACCTGCAGGGTGGGGGGACAATTCTTCTGTAGTGGGTGTGAAGACCCCGTCCTGAGCTTACAGCCAATGTTTCACAGAAATGTAGCACTGTTACGTTCGGTCCAATCTCGTAAAGAAGTGATCCGATCAGCCTGGTTTCGTCCACTTAAAACGTAATGTTTCATGAGGTCCTTGTGCGATCCTGCCGTAATTTTCGATGCCTTGACTGAAACATCGTCTAAAGTGAAAAGGGCCTTTGACTCGATGTGGAAGCACACGACCTCCCCTTGGTCAAATTCTGCATTGGGGCTATCCAGGACAAAGGAAAAAATCATCTGCATTCACATGCTGTCACACTGGTTTGTGAGCGGTGAAATACTTGTATGCAGATAAAAAGACAGCCCACTGCTGTTAGCGTTGTGCTCTTATGTCAGGCAACGATGAGTGAGAGGAGAGTAAGGTAATGTGTGACTAGCTGGAATTTTACAGCTTAGAGCTATGTGTAAAATTTGTAAACTGTTTGGATGATTGGAAGGGCCTCTCTCTCGATCTGTACACAGTTTTGTTGAGCTATAGTTGAAAATGAAAAGTCATCAGGTGTTCTGACTCATCCACTTTCCGATTTGAAAGGACGCGCCAATTCCATGCTGGGAAGCATCTTTTGTAAGAATCAAAGATTTTTCAGGGGTGTATACCACCAAACAAGGCCCATTTCGATGGGCACTTTAAGAGTGCGAGCACATTGTTTCAGAGGGCAGTAAGGAACGGTTCAATTTGCACTATATTCGCCTTAAACTTCCTACAGTAGTTCATCTTGCCCATCAAAGATCGTAGTTATTTTAAATTCCAGGGTGGAGACATGTCTCCACTTGGTATTTGTCTGGAAATATCCCACTTTCCTTACAATTAAGCTCACGAGTCAGTTGGTGAAAAAAATGAGAGTTCCTGAGATTGCATTTCAGACTGTCTTTCTGAAGGGCGGAAAAAGTGAGCTCCTCGAGATGCTTACATGCGACGATTACATAGAGATAACTACAGCATGACACATTATCTCATATCAGTTGTTCAAAGTACCTTTGGAAAATGCCAGTGACGCCAGAAATTCCAAAAGGAGGCCTTTAGTATTGGTAGAGGCCAAATAGGCTGTTCAAAATAAGTATTCGTCTGGAGTCTGGATGGAAGGTAGTCACAAGATTTTAGAGTACCATTCACCGCCTTTTTATTCTGCAAAAACGGATGAGGAATCAAACAGTTGTCAATCACCAGCTGCGAATCAACTGTTTCTTCACAGTGGATGGAGCCGTTCACTTTGTTTACCAGCACTAAAGGGGACGCTCACGAACTAGGCGAGACAGGTGTGATCACTTGTTTCTGTAGGAGGTGGTAGAGTACTTTTTTAACATCCTCACAAAGAATGTGAGGTGAAGGACACGACAGTGCAAAAGAGAAGACAGCACTGGGCTGGAGATGTACCTTTGCACAGCCTATCCCTGTAGAAAACAATTCTGAAAAAGATGTACAGTGGTTGTCGATGGCTTGTTGGAAGGTAACTGCAGTTGAAACAAGATATAATGTCTTATGAATGGAAAATAGAAGCTGATTGAATACATTGAAATGCATCGAAAATATTATGTATTGCAAGGTAACTAATAACAATAAAAGTGGTGCATTATGGCACACATTTGTATGTTACCCCATTTGAAAAGTCCCTCGAATCTGAAGGTTGCGTCCATTGTTTTGCGTTGTCTGAGTGACACGGTCAGCAACACAATCTGCATCACCACGACGGATTTCCTTGTGTATCACCTATGACAAAGCGTGCTATCGCAAAAGATGTGACTGAGAGAAATTTGCTAGAAGTATACGGTCTAACCATTATCGTTTTGGTGCGATTACTGAATGGTGTTTTCAAAAGAGGAAGAGTAGATTTTTGTTTAAACGGAGCTTTTCATAATACTTTATTACATTAAGTTTTTCGTTTATTTGGTTGTTTTTATTCCACCTAACCCCTGTGTGTACTAGAAATTCTCGTCGAACATGTCCTTGCATATCCAAAACTAGTAAGAGTTAGTAGGCTTCTATATCTACTTCAATCTGAATAGAATTATTCTGCGTATTACGCCACGTCACTTCGCAACAATAAAACAGGTATACAGCCAGCACTTCGACTGTTTCTGCAGATGTTCTCTTCTTTGTATATAAAAATCTTATTTCGGTTTTCAGGTGACAACCGCTGTCGCATTTGGTATGCCATTGGACAGTGTGAATTCATGAGGTCTGCGTACATGGTAGGCTATTGCCTGCGCTACTCTAGCAGATGACGGAGAGACAATACCAAATCAGCAGACTGTACGCAGTCTCAGTGCTTTCACAAGGCAAAGTATCGATGGTGCATGGCAGTTCTTGTGGCTTCTTATTTATGCTGCTGGGACTGGGTCTCGTGGAGATCTACGCGTGTTTGATGCAGCTATAGTGTTGTGCAACAGTTCTGTCCAGCATGGCGAATGGCCCTTGTGACTGGCTCAGCAAAACGATATCATGAGGATGATATCACAAAACACCTCAGTCACTAGGCGTTCTGCCACACATACAGAAAGCAAGAACATGTATTCAGTAAGCTGACGTTCCAGAAGACGCCACCCAGCCCCCCTGAAAGACGTTAATAGACATTACAGCCCATACAGGGCTTCTGAAGATCCTGACATGACAAGAAAGCTACGGAAAATGATCTCATGTTTTCCCAACGATTGCACCCAGCATCACCAGCTGTCATGACAGAAACACTGGTTGGCCCAGCTCGTACATATACCACCCAATTTAGACTCAGTCTCAGCTTGTAGTCAGCATCAGCCGCTACTCACGAGGAGAGGTACACAGCTGTTCGCCATACAAGATGACCCAGCATGCTGCCACCGCCAGACTGTGCTGTCAGTAGCAGCAGGTCGCTGCCTGTGGTGAGCTGGGACTCTGCCAGATTGGAGCTTATCCCTCAGCAGGTCGGCTGCTGAATGACTGGCGCCTACTGCCGGTCGTCTTCTGCCCAGCCATCATTGCGTGACCAGGGTGAATGCTGTTGCTGTTCTCTGTACCAAGCAGGCACACCCTGTCCACCATCACCCAGTGCAGGCGCACACCACCGTCATCATCCATGCTGGGGGTCGCGGTTTGGTCTCACTTCTCCCCTTGTAAACATAATGCTGAGCAACGTGGGCAGGCTAGATGCCTAATGCCACATGTTGTCCGTCTGTCGCGCACCACCTGGCGCTGTTCCTGAGACGGATTTGCTGCCGCCGTGCTGGTATCACCACTTTGCCAGCTGCCACCATCGCGTGAGGGATCATGCAGTGCTGTTGACAACAGCACACGTCACCAGCCATGGCCGCGTATGTTAGGGGGAGGGGGGAGGGGGGGCCACTGGCCACTCTCCCACTCCACATTTGCTCCTTTAATTGTCATCAAAAAGAGGACTTAATCAACCAGTGTTGTTGCCATGACTGTCCACTGGCTGACACCTGCCACCACACCACTACAGCCCCACCCTGATCATAGCGATCAGTTATTTCAGCGAAATAGACCATTTTTTCGCTGTTTCTAAGTGAGTATATTATTTCGACATAATTTTCAATAACAAACAGAATATTACTCATTGCAGGCTCATTTTTCATATATAATTAGACTACCCATCTCAGTACAAATAGCCGGTCGGGATGGCCGAGCGGTTCTAGGCGCTACAGTCTGGAACCGCGCGACCGCTACGATCACAGGTTCGAATCCTGCCTTGGGCATGGATGTGTGTGATGTCCTTAGGTTAGTTAGGTTTACGTAGTTCTAAGTTCTACGGGACTGATGACCTCAGAAGTTAAGTCCCATACTGCTCAGAGCCATTTGATATTTTTCAGTATAAATCAAGCCAACCAAGTTACGTGATCCAACCTCCACAGCGCAGGATTAACAAACATGTAAAACCAATGTTCGATTTCTGAAGAGAAATCTAGCATCCAGTCTCTTTTAAGAATCACTGAGTGTGAAACCATTACCTATTTTGGGAGACTGTAATGTCCTTCCATCTACAAAGGGCATTAAAAATTAAAAAGAAACGTTATTTACCTATTATAAATATCAGTCTGCATGTAACGAGTTTGTTATAACGTGTATATTTCAACCATGATACCTTACTCTCTGATAAAAATCTGTGTTTCCTACGTTTTATGTACATGACAATTTGACAAACGAGAATTTTTAGTTGTTTATCATTGCTAGCCCCTTCACTGCGACAGAAGGTGTAACAAGGGCTATCCACCATGGTGATTTGTAGGCTGGACATTGTGTGCAGCACATAGCGACTACAAGAACAGCTGTAGGGTGTATAATCTCCTCCCGAACAGGACACGAAGGCCCAAAGGCACCGACCGACCGCCGTGTCATCCTCAGTCCAAAGGCGTCACTGGATGCGGATATGGAGGGGCATGTGGTCAGCACACCGCTCTCCTGGCCGCACATCAGTTTCCGAGACCGGAGCCGCTACTTTTCAATCAAGTAGCTCCTCAGTTCGCTTGCCAACAGCGCTCAGCAGACCAGATGGTCACCCATCCAAGTGCTAGCCCAGCCCGGCAGCGCTTAACTTCGGTGATCTGACGGTAACCGGTGTTACCACCGCGGCAAGGCCGTTCGCACAGGGTGTATAATAATTCTGCGTTATTTATCGTTGTTCAAAGCAGACATCCGGCAGAAAAATACGTAAAGACTTAGCACAGATTAACTGAACGAGATGAAGTAGTGAAGGCAGCAGAGGACCTAGTAAGTAAAAAGATGAGGCCTAGTAGAAATCCTTGGGTAACAGAAGAAATACTGAATTTTATTGATGAAAGGAGAAAATATAAAAATGCAGAAAATGAAGCAGGCAAAAAGGAATACAAACGTCTCAAAAACGAGATCGACAGGAAGTGCAAAATGGCTAAGCAGGGATGGCTAGAGGACAAATGTAAGGAAGTAGAGGATTATCTCACTAGGGGTAAGATAGATACTACCTACAGCAAAATTAAAGAGACCTTTGGAGAAAAGAGAACCACTTGTATGAATATCAAGAGCTCGTATGGAAACCCAGTTCTAAGCAAAGAAGGGAAAGCATAAAGGTGGAAGGAGTATATAGAGGGTTTATACAAGGGCGTTGTATTTGAGGACAATATTATGGAAATGGAAGAGGATGTAGATGAAGATGAAATGGGAGATACGATACTGCGTGAAGAGTTTGACAGAGCACTGAAAGACCTGAGTCGAAACAAGGCCCCAGGAGTAGACAACATTCCATTACAACTACTGACGGCCTTGGGAGAGCCAGTCCTGACAAACATCTACCATCTGGTGAGCAAGATGTATGAGCCAGGCGAAATACCCTCAGACTTCAAGAAGAATATAATAATTCCGATCCCAAAGAAAGCAGGCTCAAATGGTTCAAATGGCTCTGAGCACTATGGGACTCAACTGCTGAGGTCATTAGTCCCCTAGAACTTAGAACTAGTTAAACCTAACTAACCTAAGGACATCACAAACATCCATGCCCGAGGCAGGATTCGAACCTGCGACCGTAGCGAAAAGAAAGCAGGTGATGACAGATGTGAAAATTGCCGAACAATCAGTTTAATAAGTCACGGATGTAAAATACTAACGCGAATTCTCTTCAGACGAATGGAAAAACTGGTAGAAGCTGACCCCGGGGACGATCAGTTTGGATTCCGTAGAAATATGGGAACACGTGAGGCAATACTGACCCTACGACCTATCTTAGAAGCTAGATTAAGGAAAGGCAAACCTACGTTTCTAGCATTTGTAGACTTAGAGAAAGCTTTTGACAATGTTGACTGGAATACTCTCTTTCAAATTCTAAAGGTGGCAGGGGTAAAATACAGGGAAGGAAAGGCTATTTACAATTTGTACAGAAACCAGATGCCAGTTATAAGAGTCGAGGGACATGAAAGGGAAGCAGTGGTTGGGAGGGGAGTGAGACCGGGTTGTAGCCTATCCCCGATGTTATTCAATCTGTATATTGAGCAAGCAGTAAAGGAAACAAAAGAAAACTTCGGAGTAGGTATTAAAATCCATGGAGAAGAAATAAAAACTTTGAGGTTCGCTGATGACATTGTAATTCTGTCGGAGACAGCAAAGGACTT
Source organism: Schistocerca americana (assembly GCF_021461395.2). Taxonomy (NCBI): domain Eukaryota; kingdom Metazoa; phylum Arthropoda; class Insecta; order Orthoptera; family Acrididae; genus Schistocerca; species Schistocerca americana. The sequence goes on along the minus strand of NC_060122.1, from coordinate 826,156,145 downwards.
GGAAGAGCAGTTGAACGGAATGGACAGTGTCTTGAAAGGAGGGTATAAGATGAACATCAACAAAAGCAAAACGAGGATAATGGAATGTAGTCGAATTAAGTCGGGTGATGCTGAGGGAACTAGATTTGGAAATGAGACACTTAAAGTAGTAAAGGAGTTTTGCTATTTGGGGAGCAAAATAACTGATGATGGTCGAAGTAGAGTGTATATAAAATGTAGACTGGCAATGGCAAGGAAAGCGTTTCTGAAGAAGAGAAATTTGTTAACATCGAGTATTGATTTAAGTGTCAGGAAGTCGCTTCTGAAAGTATTTGTATGGAGTGTAGCCTTGTATGGAAGTGAAACATGGACGGTAAATAGTTTGGACAAGAAGAGAATAGAAGCTTTCGAAATGTGGTGCTACAGAAGAATGCTGAAGATCAGATGGGTAGGTCACATAACTAATGAGGAGGTATTGAATAGAATTGGGGAGAAGAGGAGTTTGTGGCACAACTTGTCAAGAAAGAGGGACCGGTTGGTAGGACATGTTCTGAGGCATCAAGGGATCACCAATTTAGCATTGGAGGGCAGCGTGCAGGGTAAAAATTGTAGAGTGAGACCAAGAGATGATTACACTACAGATTCAGAAGGATGTATATAGTAGTAGGTACTGGGAGATGTAGAAGCTTGCACAGGACAGAGTAGCATGGAGAGCTGCATCAAACCAGTCTCAGGACTGAAGACCACAACAACACCAACAACTGAACATTTTAGAGACTTTGACACGCTAAGCCATAGTATTCGCAAGCGGCATCAGTCGATAAAGGAGGCCGATTACCAGCGGAGCTCGCGCAGCAGCAGCCGGCACTTGGGAGAGATCAACGACAGAGCAGGCTGGCAATGCTGTCAAGGAGAACAACGTCCAGTCCAGTTTGCACGTCAACCGTCAATGCTCCAGGAGTTGTCGCGAGAATCAACTCACGTGCGTGGCGTATCGGGCGATGCGGACAATTACGACAGGGCAATGCTCGCATAGAGGTGGAACAAGGGAATCCGTCACGTGTGTCGACATTGGCCACGTGTTTGTCCAACGTGAGAAGCATAGATCAACGACCAAGGAGTCAGTCGCCGCCCTAGAAACTTCGCGACATTGGAGAAAACTACGCATAAACACCTCCGGTAAACGGGCATGAGGCAGTGCTTTGAGAGGAGAAAGAAGAGACGAAGAAACGTCGCCTGGATGGACAAACCGATGGTTAGTCAGCGGAAGACACACTTCATTGCAACGACTTAGCTGCAACGCTGCTCGACAGAAGAATACATCGGTACCGCGCCACTAGGTCAGTGCAGAAGATGGCACCCCACATGATACCGGAAAGAAGTTGGTGTCGTACTTGCCCAGTTGGCTGGTGAGAACGAAGGGGCTGCGGCGTCACCAAATGGGTCACCTGTGAACCTAGAGGCTGATGAACTCCACCAGAAGACGCCGAAGCTTAGGTTCGCTAGTTCGACTCTGGGACGCCACGCCACGCCATAGCCGCTTGTTAATAATGCAACGAGCGACTTCATAAGGAGAAGACTGCGCCGCCGCGGTGGGTCACGGGTACAGTGCTGAGTGGAAGAATACGCTGCCTGGCGCTCCCTCTGTAAGTAGCCTGTTTAGGTTTTTATGTTGGTAACGCCACATAGCAGTCTGTATGAAGATTACTGATTGTGCTGTGGGCAGTCTGTGGCTGGTTGGCATTGTTGGAATATTCACTGTTGTAGTGTTGGGCAGTTGGATGGAAACAGCGCGTAGCATTGCACAGTTGGAGGTGAGCCGCCAGCAGTGGTGGATGTGGGGAGGGAGATGGCCAACGAATACCATTATCTCTACAAGGACTGTAGTGCGCCTGCACCTGTGGTGGCCCACCAATACCATAATCTCTACCAGGACTACAGTGGGTCTGCTCTGTTCAAAAATGGTTCAAATGGCTCTGAGCACTATGGGACTCAACATCTTAGGTCATAAGTCCCCAAGAGCTTACAACTACTTAAACCTAACTAAGGACATCACACACACCCATGCCCAAGGCAGGATTCGAACCTGCGACCGTAGCAGTTCCGCGGTTCCGGACTGCAGCGCCAGAACCGCACGGCCACCGCGGCCGGCGTCTGCTCTGTGGTGACCTACCTACCAATATTCTTCAAAACTTCGACTGATTGTGCTGTCGGTTTGCTCTGTTGTGGCCCAGTCAGCACTGTCTTTCCGTTGGAAGGACAACACTACTTCTTCAGGACTCCATGGAAATCGACTACTTCCGTGTGCATTTTCTTTTACTGATCAGACTTTGTGCAATGTAATTACTACTGTGATGAATGATCAGGACTGTCTTTATGGACAGTCGACAATTTTTGCTTTTAACAAATGGTTCAAATGGTTGAAATGGCTCTGAGCACTATGGGACTTAATTACTGAGGTCATCAGTCCCCTAGATCTTAGAACTACTTAAACCTAACTAACCTAAGGACATCACACACATCCATGCCCAAGGCAGGATTCGAACCTGCGTCCGTAGCGGTCACGCGGTTCCAAACTGAAGCGCTTGGAACCGCACGGCCACACCGGCCGGCGCTTTTGACAAACAGTGTATCAATAATTGTGTGCATTTGATACATTTGTTAGCGTTTATATAAAAAAATTAACAAATATGTATTGGCCACTGCCCAAAACAATTTGTAAAATTTTTGTGTGGAGCATGGGGGCTATTTAAGTACGCTGTTTAGGTTTTTATGTTGGTAACGCCACGTAGCGCTCTGTATGAAAATCTCTGACTGTGCTGTGTGCAGTCTGTGGCTGGTTGCCATTGTTGGAATATTCACTATTGTAGTGTCGGGCAGTTGGAGGTGAGCCGCCAGCAGTGGTGGATGTGGGGAGAGAGATGGCAGAGTTTTGAGAGCGGCACAGAAAGCTGGCTAAAGCCTGAAATAAGTTCTGCAGAAATTTTTACGAAGTCTCAGACGGTATTCAGGAAAGATAGATCAGGCAGAATTGGTGGTGGATTGTTTGTGTCTGTCAGTAGTGGTTTATCTTGTAGTGAAGTCGAAGTAGATACTCCGTGCGAATTGGTATGGGTGGAGGTTATACTTGACAGCCGAACTAAGTTAATAATTGGCTCCTTCTACCGACCCCCAGACTCCGATGATATACACTGCTGGAAATTGAAATAAGAACACCGTGAATTCATTGTCCCAGGAAGGGGAAACTTTATTGACACATTCCTGGGGTCAGATACATCACATGATCACACTGACAGAACCACAGGCACATAGACACAGGCAACAGAGCATGCACAATGTCGGCACTAGTACAGTGTATATCCACCTTTCGCAGCAATGCAGGCTGCTATTCTCACATGGAGATGATCGTAGAGATGCTGGATGTAGTCCTGTGGAACGGCTTGCCATGCCATTTCCACCTGGCGCCTCAGTTGGACCAGCGTTCGTGCTGGACGTGCAGACCGCGTGAGACGACGCTTCATCCAGTCCCAAACATGCTCAATGGGGGACAGATCCGGAGATCTTGCTGGCCAGGGTAGTTGACTTACACCTTCTAGAGCACGTTGGGTGGCACGGGATACATGCGGACGTGCATTGTCCTGTTGGAACAGCAAGTTCCCTTGCCGGTCTAGGAATGGTAGAACGATGGGTTCGATGACGGTTTGGATGTACCGTGCACTATTCAGTGTCCCCTCGGCGATCACCAGTGGTGTACGGCCTGTGTAGGAGATCGCTCCCCACACCATGATGCCGGGTGTTGGCCCTGTGTGCCTCGGTCGTATGCAGTCCTGATTGTGGCGCTCACCTGCACGGCGCCAAACACGCATACGACCATCATTGGCACCAAGGCAGAAGCGACTCTCATCGCTGAAGACGACACGTCTCCATTCGTCCCTCCATTCACGCCTGTCGCGACACCACTGGAGGCGGGCTGCACGATGTTGGGGCGTGAGCGGAAGACGGCCTAACGGTGTGCGGGACCGTAGCCCAGCTTCATGGAGACGGTTGCGAATGGTCCTCGCCGATACCCCAGGAGCAACAGTGTCCCTAATTTGCTGGGAAGTGGCGGTGCGGTCCCCTACGGCACTGCGTAGGATCCTACGGTCTTGGCGTGCATCCGTGCGTCGCTGCGGTCCGGTCCCAGGTCGACGGGCACGTGCACCTTCCGCCGACCACTGGCGACAACATCGATGTACTGTGGAGACCTCACGCCCCACGTGTTGAGCAATTCGGCGGTACGTCCACCCGCCCTCCCGCATGCCCACTATACGCCCTCGCTCAAAGTCCGTCAACTGCACATACGGTTCACGTCCACGCTGTCGCGGCATGCTACCAGTGTTAAAGACTGCGATGGAGCTCCGTATGCCACGGCAAACTGGCTGACACTGACGGCGGCGGTGCACAAATGCTGCGCAGCTAGCGCCATTCGACGGCCAACACTGCGGTTCCTGGTGTGTCCGCTGTGCCGTGCGTGTGATCATTGCTTGTACAGCCCTCTCGCAGTGTCCGGAGCAAGTATGGTGGGTCTGACACACCGGTGTCAATGTGTTCTTTTTTCCATTTCCAGGAGTGTAGTTGCTGAAAAGTTCAAAGAAAATTTGAGTCTCGTAACAAATAAATACCCCACTCATACGGTTATAGTTGGTGGGGACTTCAACCTTCACTCGATATGTTGGCAAAAATACTTGTTCAAAACCGGTGGTAGGCAGAAAACATCTTCCGAGATTGTCCTAAATGCTTTCTCCGAAAATTATTTCGAGCAGTTAGTCCACGAACCCACGCGAATTGTAAGTGGTTGCGAAAACACACTTGACCTCTTAGCCACAAACAATCCAGAGCTGATAGAGAGCATCATGACTGATACAGGGATTAGTGATCACAAGGCCGTTGTAGCTAGGCTCAATACTGTTTCTTCCAAATCCACTAGAAACAAACGCAAAATAACTTTATTTAAAAAAGCGGACAAAGTGTCACTAGAAGCCTTCCTAAGAGACAATCTCCGTTCCTTCCTAACTGACTATGCAAATGTAGAAGAGATGTGGCTCAAATTCAAAGATATAGTAGCAACAGCTATTGAGAGATTCATACCTCATAAATTGGTAAGAGATGGAACTGATCCCCCATGGTACACAAAACAGGTGCGAACGCTGTTGCAGAGGCAACGAAGAAAGCATGCGAAGTTCAGAAGAACACGAAATCCCGAAGATTGGCTAAAATTTACAGACGCGCGAAATTTGGCACGGACTTCAATGCGAGATGCCTTTAATAGGTTCCACAACGAAACATTGTCTCGAAATTTGGTAGAAAATCCGAAGAAATTCTGGTCGTATGTAAAGTACACAAGCGGTAAGACGCAGTCAATACCTTCGCTCCGCAGTTCCGATGGTACTGTTACCGACGACTGTGCCGCTAAAGCGGAGTTATTGAACGCAGTTTTCCGAAATTCTTTCACCAGGGAAGACGAATGGAATATTCCAGAATTTGAAACACGAACAGCTGCTGGCATGAGTTTCTTAGAAGTAGATACCTTAGGGGTTGCGAAGCAGCTCAAATCGCTTGATACGGGCAAGTCTTCAGGTCCAGATTGTATACCGATTAGGTTCCTTTCAGATTACGCTGATACAATAGCTCCCTACTTAGCACTCATATACAACCGCTCGCTCACCGATAGATCTGTACCTACAGATTGGAAAATTGCGCAGGTCGCACCAGTGTTTAAGAATGGTAGTAGGACTAATCCATCGAACTACAGACCTATATCATTGACGTCGGTTTGCGGTAGGGTTTTGGGGCATATACTGTATTCAAACATTATGAATCACCTCGAAGGGAACGATCTATTGATACGTAATCAGCATGGTTTCAGAAAACATCGTTCTTGTGCAACGCAGCTAGCTCTTTATTCGCGCGAAGTAATGGCCGCTATCGACAGGGGATCTCAAGATGATTCCGTATTTCTAGTTTTCCGGAAAGCTTTTGACACCGTTCCTCACAAGCGACTTCTAATCAAGCTGCGGGCCTATGGGGTATCTTCTCAGTTGTGCGACTGTATTCGTGATTTCCTGTCAGGAAGGTCGCAGTTCGTAGTAATAGACGGCAAATCATCGAGTAAAACTGAAGTGATATCAGGTGTTCCCCAGGGAAGCGTCCTGGGACCTCTGCTGTTCCTGATCTATATAAATGACCTCGGTGACAATCTGAGCAGTTCTCTTAGGTTGTGTGAGGTGATTCACATGAGTTCCAAAATAAATCCGTTGGAATTCGATTACTCGATAAATAGTACAATTCTCAAGGCTGTCAATTCAACTAAGTACCTGGGTGTAAAAATTACGAACAACTTCAGTTGGAAAGACCACATAGATAATATTGTGGGGAAGGCGAGCCAAAGGTTGCGTTTCATCGGCAGGACACTTAGAAGATGCGACAAGTCCACTAAAGAGACAGCTTACACTACACTCGTTCGTCCTCTGTTAGAATATTGCTGCGCGGTGTGGGATCCTTACCAGGCGGAGGACATCGATTGGGTGCAAAAAAGGGCAGCTCGTTTTGTATTATCACGTAATAGGGGAGAGAGTGTGGCAGATATGATACGCGAATTGGGATGGAAGTCATTAAAGCAAAGACGTTTTCGTCGTGGCGAGATCTATTTACGAAATTTCAGTCACCAACTTTCTCTTCCGAATGCGAAAATATTTTGTTGAGCCCAACCTACATAGGTAGGAATGATCACCAAAATAAAATAAGAGAAATCAGAGTTCGAACAGAAAGGTTTAGGTGTTCGTTTTTCCCGCGCGCTGTTCGGGAGTGGAATGGTAGAGAGATAGTATGATTGTGGTTCGATGAACCCTCTGCCAAGCACTTAAATGTGAATTGCAGAGTAGTCATGTAGATGTAGATGTAGATGTAGAATCTTTCATTTAGCTGGCAGTATTGGCGCTCGCTGTATTGCTGTAGTTCGAGTAACGAAGATTTTTGTGAGGTAAGTGATTCATGAAAGGTATAGGTTATTGTTACTCAGGGCCATTCTTTTGTAGGGATTATTGAAGGTCAGATTGCGTTGCGCTAAGAAATATTGTGTGTCAGTTTAGTGAATGTTTGAGTACGTTCAGTTTTGCTCAGCTGTTTGAAAATCAAATAACGTAAGAGGTTTATCAGCACAGTCATTTATAATTTTTCAAATGGGGACGTTTCACCTGCAATAGGAGCCGTCGTCGCAACAGCGGTCACTGGAATCTGCAGGCTATGACTCCGTGCCGTACTGCTGCCGTGAGGAATTGAGCGGGTTAAAACACAATGTATTACTCTGTTTGCTCAAGGGTCGTATGTGTCAATACATGACATAGTGGACTCACCAATGTTTCACTCACACCTCACCCATTGAACCAACGACAGAACGCATTCCACCGCCCCAAAGTATCGCTTTCCCTCACGCCATTCCTGACAAACCATGGATGAAGGGTATCAGACGGATGCCATATTCCTTGACTTCCGGAAAGCGTTTGACTCGGTGCCCCACTACAGACTCCTAACGAAGGTACGAGCATATGCGATTGGTTTCCAAGTATGTGAGTGGCTCGAAGACATCTTAAGTAATAGAACCCAGTACGTTGCCCTCGATGGTGAGTGTTCATCGGAAGTGATGGTAACATTTGGAGTGCCCCAGGGAAGTGTGGTAGGTCCGCTGTTGTTTTCTATCTACATAAATGATCTTTTGGATAGGGTGGATAGCAATGTGCGGCTGTTTGCTGATGATGCTGTGGTGTACGGGAAGGTGTCTTCATTGAGTGACTGTAGGAGGATACAAGATGACTTGGATTTGTGATTGGTGTAAAGAATGGCAGCTAACTCTAAATACAGATAAATGTAAATTAATGCAGATGAATAGGAAAAAGAATCCCGTAATATTTGAATAGTCCATTAGTAGTGTAGCGCTTGACACAGTCACGTCGATTAAATATTTGGGCCTAACATTGCAGAGCGATATGATGTGGGTCAAGCATGTAATGGCAGTTGTGGGGAAGGCGGATAGTCGTCTTCGGTTCATTGGTAGAATTTTGGGAAGATGTGGTTCATCTGTGAAGGAGACCGCTGACAAAACACTAATACAGTAGAGTGTCGATTATCCGAACGTCGGTCAACCGAACTACCGTTTAACCGAACTGTGTGCTCGCTCGCACCTTTTACTCTCCCACCCTACCGTCCATCATCCCCCTCACTCCCAAACCAAGTTTCCCACAGTAGTCGCCGCACTCGGCCACCGCTGGCGGAACATTGCTTCTAATGGGGCTTTCACAAGGCGCTGCTGACCGGCCAAGTCGCCAATCTCTGTGTTTCAACAATCAGCACACTTCTGTCGGCTTGGCACTGGCAGTAGAAGTAGCGGCAGTATCAAAGCTGTACACAGCAACAGCTGCGCCAGCTCCGCGCAGTTTAAAGGATTGCGCGCCCCCAAGAAGAGCTTCTGACGGTGTAAACAGTCACCTTCTGTTCTCTGTTACAACCACTCGTGTGCTGCTGCGTGAAGAAGAGATACAAAATGCTTAAACGTAAACGTATTGTCCTTTATATGAGGGTCAAGTACGAGATTATTAAAAGGTTAGAAGAAGGTGAATCTGCAACCACTTTATCTAATTTTAATTTTGTGTACTGTGTGTATTGTTCATGCAAAATGCGTATGTAATATGTATATATTTTTGTTTAATAAACTGTGCCACATACTATATATTCCTACTGAAGTTGCCTTTGTATGTTACTTTGTAATACTAAAAGAGATGCCCGTTTTTATGAATAAATTTACTGTATAGTACTTCTTTTTGACAAATAAATATGTACAGTTCGATTACCCGAACAAACCAGTTTTCCGAACACCCATGTCCCCCAATTACTTCGGATAATCGACGCTCTACTGTACGACCTGTTCTTGAGTACTGCTCGAGCGTTTGTGATCCCTATCAGGTGGGATTGAGGGAGGACATAGAAGCAATTCAGAGGCGGGCTGCTAGATTTGTTAGTGGTAGGTTTGATCTTCACGCGAGTGTTACGAAAATGCATCAGGAACTCGGGTGGGAGTCTGTAGAGGAAAGGAGGCGTTCTTTTCGTGAATCGCTACTGAGGAAATTTAGAGAACCAGCATTTGAGGCTGACTGCAGTACAATTTTACTCACCACAAAGATAAGATAAGAGAAACTAGGGCTGGTACAGAGGCATATAGGCAGTCATTTTTCCCTCGTTGTTTTTGGGAGTGGAACAGGGAGAGAAGATGCTAGTTGTGGTACGAGGTAGCCTTCGCCACGCACCGTATGGCGGGTCGCGGATTATGTATGTAGATGTAGAAAATAATGTCCTACGCTCCCCTCTGTCACTGACGCTCAACATCTAGTGTAACGAAACCCCCAACCCACTACGCAGCCCACGGAACAGGAAATAAGCGTGTGCGTTTACGGCAATGTTGTGACGGTGGCAGCGAATGAACGCCCTGACAGCGGGTCCCGTTTGCCTGCAGGTGGACGGCGGCGGTGCAGCGGCGTGGCGCGGGATGCTGCTGCAGCTGAAGCACAAGCAGGCGGAGGCGCTGGGCCGCAAGGTGTTCCTGCCGGCGCCGCAGGACCAGAAGAAGGCCAAGGGCCAGGGCAGGAAGACGCCGCAGGCCAACTTCAGCCTGGTCGACTACTACGATTCCTACCGCCAGAAGGTGCGGCCCGCGTGGCAGCAGATGGTCAGCAAGATCGGAGCCGTCCCACTCGAGCAGGTCGGTACTGCGTGGCCGTAAACCCAGCTCACAGTAGGTCCGCAGCTCGTGGTCTAGCGGTCGCGCTCTCGCTTCCCGAGCACGGGGTCCCGGGTTCGATTCCCGGCGGGGTCAGGGGTTTTCACCTGCCTCGAGATGACTGGGTGTTGTCCTCAACATTTCATCCTCATTCACGCAAGCGGTGAGATTGGACTGAGCAAAGGTTGGGAATTTGCACGGGCGCTGATAACCGCGCAGTTGAGCGCCTCACAAACCAAACATCATCGTCATCATCATCATCATCATCATCATCATCATCACCAACTCACTGTAGAGGAAGCTAACTGGTCAGGCTGTGTAGTTATTTTGCTGTTATGTGTCACAATACACACATAAAAACGGCCGGCTGGGGTGGCCGAGCGGTTCTAGGCTCTGGAACCGCGAGACCGCTACGGTCACAAATTCGAATCCTGCCTCTGGCATGGTTGTGTGTGATGTCTTTAGGTTGGTTAGATGTAAGTAGTTCTAAGTTCTAGGGGACTGATGACCTCCGAAGTTAAGTCCCATAGTGCTCAGAGTCATTTGACCATAAAAACGATGCACCACCAAGGAATTATCTGAATGCGACGGAAACTGCGAGATGTGAATTACGTGAACAGACGAACACATGATTGCAGTTTCAGAGAAACTTGACGATGTACTCAAGAGAAATGGAGCAAGACACTAATGCCTTGGTTCACCTCTGGCCCTTCCGCAAGCAGCTTTGCAGCTTGGCTCTGATTCATAGAGTTGCTGGATGTGCTCCTGGGGGATATCGTGTCGGATTCTGTCCAATTGGCGCGTTCGATCGTCAAAATCTCGAGATGGCTGGAGGGTCCTGCCGATAAAACTGGAAGCGTTCTCAATTTGGGAGACACCTGGCGACCTTGCTGGCCAACATTGGGGTTTGCAGGCACGAGGACACAGTCTAAACTCTCGCCGTCTGTGAGTGGGCGCTAACTTGCTGCAAGGTAACCCCAAATGGCTTGCCAAGAAGGGCAACAGAACGGTTTGTAGAATATGGTCGATGTACTGCTGTGCTGTAGGGACGCCGGGCATAACAACCAAAGGGGTCCTGCTATGAACAGAAATAGCACCCCAGCCCATGACTCCTGGTTGTTGGGCTGTTTCGGAGGCGGTAGTCAGGTTGGTATCCAACCACTACACGGGGCGCTGGTTATCCGAGCTCGGTTCGAAGCAGGACTCGTCACTGAGGACAATTCTACTCCAGTCAATGAAACTCCAGGCCGAAGACCTGTCTGGAGACGCCCTGGACAGTGGTGGGAGACGAATCTGTCGCCCACCATTCTGCACATCAGCCACGAGTTCTCGTGCCAGATGTAGAGGGGTGAGAGCTGCGACGGGTGGAAGATGACCTTGAAACAAAAGTGCGAAGAGCTGCAGGTAATGAACGCACAAACCGTGCATTTGCGTCGTCAGTTCTGCGCTAGTTCCAAGCTCAGACCAGAAGATTACCTTGTGTTCAAATGATTCAAATGGCTCTGAGCACTATGGCACTTAACAGCTGAGGTCATCAGTCCCCTAGAACTTAGAACTACTTCAACCTAACTAACCTAAGGACATCACACACATCCATGCCTGAGGCAGGATTCGAACTTGCGACCGTAGCGGTCACGCGGATCCAGACTGAAGCGCCTAGAACCGCTCGGCCACTCCGGCCAGCTCACCTTGTGTGGTTAGAGTTCTGCCAACGGATTGTAAGACCGAACGTGAAGATCCTCACTTCACAGCACGTAAATCATTTACGGATGAGGCGCGATTCACGCAGAGTTGCACTGTAAAGGGTTGTTTGGGGGAGGAGACCAAACAGCGAGGTCATCGGTCCCATCGGATTAAGGAAGGACGGGGAAGGAAGTCGGCCGTGCCCTTTCAAAGGAACCATCCCGGCATTCGCCAGGAGCGATTTAGGGAAATCACGGAAAACCTAAATCAGGATGGCCGTACAGTTGCACTGTAAATTACGACAATATGTACAGGTGGACAGATGGAAATCCTCTGTTCATCATGTTACCAAGGCATCACGTTGGCTTTAGTGTCATGCGTGGCCAGAAATTGTTGGTGACAGACTTGTAGCTCTATACATTTAATGGCAAAATGACAAGTGCTGTGCTGTTTTTAACAACAGCTTCTGCTAGACAAATTACCTGTGCTATTAGAGCAAATCAGACTTCCAGAAATACTGCGGACATGGTTTATACATGATAGGACACTTCCCCTTTTTCCACACCCTGTACGACACTATGTAACTTATAAAACAGTTTAGTTTGTTGCGCTGTTTCATTCTATTGCAAGCTGGGAGCGATCAGAATCGATAACAACGAGCTCGCAGAAGTAGCAGCCAAAGAGGCAGAAACGTTGCGACTCAACAAGATCACCACCACTATCGTATTTGCGGACCATTCTTCAGTACCCATCAACAAATACACTACAAGTGAGCCGTAGCGTGCGTTGTACATGTGAAGCAGAAGTAATCTTTCGTCTTGTGAACAAAACTAAACAAAATTCCAGTTGCACAGCCAGATGATTAACTAGTAAGGTTTAACGCATTAGGAATGGAAATGATGCACCGGTGAACAAAACATTATTACCACCTGATTAATATGTGTTGGTCCAACTTTGAAATGCAAAACAGCGGCGATTCTGCGTGGCATGGTTACGTTAAGACCTCCTGATAGGTTCCTCTAGGGTATGTGGTTCAAGATGTCTAGACACAGGTCAGTCAACTAGTGGGCCACTGGTTGAAGGGTGCGGAGCTTCACCCGATACCATCTCAGATGTGCTCCATCGCGCTCAGACCAGCCGAATTTGGCGGCCGGCACAGCAACATGAGTGCACTATCATGCGCCTCAAACCACCATAACACGTTTCTGGCCTGCGGCATGGATAATTAGCCTGCTGGAAGATGCCACTGCCGTTGTGGACGACATCAAATTTAAGGGATTGCAGGTGGTCACTAATAAATCGCTTGTAATCCACAGCTGTCACAGTGACTAAAATTACTGCCATAGGCCTCATGGAGGCCCAAGTGGATATCCTGCATAACGTAGTACTGCCCTCACGGGCCTGTGTCCATGGCATGTGCACGTTTCGAACATCTGTTCATGTTAATTACGATGTGTACAGACACGACCATTGAGCTGTTGTAAACAGAATCGTGATTGATTTGACCGTGTGACTCGTTCCTATTGATCAGTCATCCAATATCGGTGCCCTACGTTGAACACTGTGCGCTCAGCGGTGTCCTCCAAAACACTTGCGCCTCCCCCCAGTATTGTACTCTGTCTGCAGAACTGCCACACGCCGCCGCCTACTCTGTTTTACAGAGAGGGAAAGTCCCCGACACCCACATCTGTGATGAGGCGTGGAAACCAACGCCCTGCCACCTAAACGTTCTTGCACTATTGTCAACGCCACGCCCGATCTGTACAGGCTCATGACGACGACTGGTTTTCCTAATACTTTGTTGAAGTTCGACATTCGGACTTTGTTGTTTCTTCCACGTTCTTCAAAGATGTGAGTTACGCTTTAGTGCGTAATGCGCCACTAACAATGCTAACGTGCTTGCAGAAATAGAGCAATATAATCTCAAGAGCTCAGATACTAACAAGGGATCCTCCCCATCGCACCCCCCTCAGATATAGTTATAAGTTGGCACAGTGGATAGGCCTTGAAAAACTGAACACAGATCAATCGAGAAAACAGGAAGAAGTTGTGTGGAACTATGAAAAAAATAAGCAAAATATACAAACTGAGTAGTCCTTATGCAAGATATGTAACATCAAGGACAGTGTGAGTTCAGGAGCGCCGTGGTCCCGTGGTTAGCGTGAGCTGCTGGGGAACTAGAGGTCCTTCGTTCAAGTTTCCCTCAAGTGAAAATTTTACTTTCTTTATTTTCGCAAATTTATGATCTGTCCGTCCGTTCATTGGCTTCTCTGTTCACTGTAATAAGTTTGGTGTCTGTTTTTTGCGACCGCACCGCAAAACCGTGCGATTAGTAGACGAAAGGACTGCCTCTCCAATGGGAACCGAAAACATTTGATCGCAAGGTCATAGGTCAACCGATTCCTCCACAGGAGAACACGTCTGACATATTCTATACGACACTGGTGACGGCATGTGCGTCACATGACAGGAATATGTTGTCGACCCACCTAACTTGTACACTTGGCGAATGGGTAAAAAGACTCTTCTACCATGCCCGATTTCGGTTTGCTTGTGGATGTGATAATCACTCCCAAAAAAGTGATGAAAACATAAGAGTTTGTCACATAAACTGCAAATAATGAATGCAACAGTTTCACAGTAGCACAGTTTTCCCTGTGCTCTTTCAAAACATATGTTTCTAACGTTTTCAAATTTTTCCGTGTGTAGACCGTCAAATCCTGCATATGTCCAAGCAAAACTGAACATGTCCTGGAATTTTGGATAGCGAAGTTGATTATGTATGAGTGCCTGAACTTTGATAATTGTCTGAAAATAAAAAATTAAACTTTTCACTTGAGGGAAGACTTGAACCAAGGACCTCTCGTTCTGCAGTTGCTCACGCTAACCATTTTTTTTATTTTATTTAATTAATTAATTTTTTTTTTGTTAAGTCTCACTTTGTTCGCTTTTGATCGTTGCATCTGCTCGGGGCGGCCGTCGTAAGACATGCGTTTAAGTTCGTTGTTGATCAATTTACTCAGTTTTTTTATTACAGAGGGCAACTAACCCTCTGACCGAACACGCTGAGCTACCGTGCCCGCTGACCATGGGACCACGGCACTCCTGTGCTCGTATTATCCTTGAGGTTGCCTGTCTTTCGCATGGACTACTCAGTTTGTATATTTTGCTTATTTTATCATAGTTTCACACAACTTCTTCCTGTTTTCTCGATTAATCTGTGTTCAGTTTTTCAAGGCCTATTCACTGTGCCAACTTATAAATAAATCTGAGGGGGGTGCGATGGGGAGGTTCCCTTGTAGGATGAGATGGTAGAAGGAATAGAGAGGAGAACTACACGAATAAAACAAACATGAAGACAGTTATGGAAAGGGCGCCCGAAGCATAGAGTATATACACTGATCAGCCAGAACATTATAACCGCCGATCTACTATCGATATGAAGCTGTCCAGGTGATAGCAGCGTCACTTAACGAGGAATGAAAGCTAGTCAGACACACGCATGGTGCATGTAATATCAGAGAGCGTGCTGTCCGTGTGTAGAATGGGGAACGCGCGATCTATCTGAGTTTGATTGTAATGGTCCTGGGGCTCGGTACAAACATTTCGGAAACCGCACGACTTGTCTCGTGTTCGAGAAGTGTTGTGGTGAGTGTCTTCAACAGGTGGTGAAACCAAGCTGAAACCACATCCAAACGTCGTGGGTTTGGGCGGCCACCCCTCTTACCAGATGTCGGACGTCGTAGGCTGGGCAGGCTGGTAAAAGAGGACAGGTGGAGAACTGTGGCGCAACTAACATCAGGCTTCAATTTGTCTGAACACACAGTGCAGCCGATGGCCCATGCATGTGCCAATGTTAATACAACGACATCAGCAGCTACGACTTAAATGGGCACGTGACCATCGGCACTGGACGTTGGCAAAGTGCCAGAGCGTTGCATGTTCTGATGAATCCTGATACCTTCTTTATCACGCCCCCCTTCTAACAGCCGTGTACCGCAAGTCTCTAGAGGAACGGAAGGTTCCAAATGATTGGAAAACAGCACAGACAGTCCCAGTCTTCAAGAAGGGTCGTCGAGCAGATGCGCAAAACTATAGACCTATATCTCTGACGTCGATCTCTTGTAGAATTTTAGAACATGTTTTTTGCTCGAGTATCATGTCGTTTTTGGAAACCCAGAATCTACTATGTAGGAATCAACATGGATTCCGGAAACAGCGATCGTGACCCAACTCGCTTTATTTGTTCATGAGACCCAGAAAATATTAGATACAGGCTCCCAGGTAGATGCCATTTCCCTTGACCTCCGCAGTGCGTTCGATACATTTCCGCACTGTCGCCTGATAAACAAAGTAAGAGCCTACGGAATATCAGACCAGCTGTGTGGCTGGATTGAAGAGTTTTTAGCAAACAGAACACAGCATGTTGTTATCAATGGAGAGACGTCTACAGACTTTAATGTAACCCCTGGCGTGCCACAGGGGAGTGTTATGGGACCATTGCTTTTCACAATATATATAAATGACCTAGTAGATAGTGTCGGAAGTTCCATGCGGCTTTTCGCGGATCATGCTGTAGTATACAGAGAAGTTGCAGCATTAGAAAATTGTAGCGAAATGCAGGAAGATCTGCAGCGGATAGGCACTTGGTGCAGGGAGTGGCAACTGACCCTTAACATAGACAAATGTAATGTATTGCGAATACATAGAAAGAAGGATCCTTTATTGTATGATTATATGATAGCGGAACAAACACTGGTAGCAGTTACTTCTGTAAAATATCTGGGAGTATGCGTGCGGAACGATTTGAAGTGGAATGATCATATAAAATTAATTGTTGGTAAGGCGGGTACCAGGTTGAGATTCATTGGGAGAGTCCTTAGAAAATGTAGTCCACCAACAAAGGAGGTGGTTTGCAAAACACTCGTTCGACCTATACTTGAGTATTGCTCATCAGTGTGGGATCCGTACCAGATCAGGTTGACGGAGGAGATAGAGAAGATCCAAAGAAGAGCGGCGCGTTTCGTCACAGGGTTATTTGGTAACCGCGATAGCGCTACGGAGATGTTTAGCAAACTCGAGTGGCAGACTCTGCAAGAGAGGCGCTCTGCATCGCGGTGTAGCTTGCTCGCCAGGTTTCGAGAGGGTGCGTTTCTGGATGAGGTATCGAATATACTGCTTCGCCCTACTTATACCTCCCGAGGAGATCACAAATGTAAAATTAGAGAGATTCGAGCGCTCATGGAGGCTTTCCGGCAGTCGTTCTTCCCGCGAACCATACGCGACTGGAACAGAAAGGGGAGGTAGTGACAGTGGCACGTAAAGTGCCCTCTGCCACACACCGTTGGGTGGCTTGCGGAGTACAAATGTAGATGTAGATGTAGATGTAGATTGGAGAAACAAATCTTTTCCAACAAGTCATTGTTTGTGTCAGTCTTGCCTAGATGAATGGGGGGGGGGCGTGGGGGGGGGGGCGAATACGTCATCTTCCAGGGGAACAGCTCCTTGACACCTGTACTGTGGGACAAAGAGAAGCTGGCGGCGGCTCCATTATGCTGAGGGGAACCTTGAAGTGGGCCTCTGTGGGTCCAGTCTAGCTCGTGCAGAGCAGCATGACGGCCAAGGAGTACACTGGTTGCAGACCATGTACTCCCCTTCATGACGGTTATGTTTCCCGACGTCAGTGGCATATTTCAACAGTATAATGCTCCATGTTCAAAATGGTTCAAATGGCTCTGAGCACTATGGGACTCAACTGCTGAGGTCATTAGTCCCCTAGAACTTAGAACTAGTTAAACCTAACTAACCTAAAGACATCACAAACATCCATGCCCGAGGCAAGATTCGAACCTGCGACCGTAGCGGTCTTGCGGTTCCAGACTGCAGCGCCTTTAACCGCACGGCCACTTCGGCCGGCCTGCTCCATGTCACAAGGCCAGGAGTGTGATAGTGGTTCGAGGAACACAGTGGCGAATTTCAGTTGACGTGTTAGAAAGTCTCTTTTGAAGGAATTTATCTGAAGTGTAGCCTATTGCGGAAATGGAACGTGGACGATAAACAGTACAGATGAGAAGTGAACAGAAACCGTTTATATGTGGTGGTGGAACCGGTTGATGGGGAAACATCCTGAGGTATCAAGGAAACGTCAGTTTGGTTGTGGAGGAAAGAGAGGAAGGCGGTGGGGGTCAAAATTGTAGGTGAATTTAGTAGCACATACTCCATATATGAGAAAGGTGAAGGTACTGTTCGGTAATTTGGGCTGACTTTCGTGTTCACATTCAGCTATTGCCTAGCTTGTGATCAAGTTAGTAGTCCTGATTATCTGTCAGAGTATGCTTCCCCCTCTTTGCATGTTTTCTCATTCAATATGTTGGCCATCAATATATGTCGTACTCTTTTTCTTCCGATTTTCCGCTAGTCTCTTCAGTTAACAGTAGGTACGAGGGTGAGTCAAACAAAAACCTTAAATTTTGTAATACCAAATCGAAATTTCGCGCCGTTATCCTGTCAGTTCTAAGCGTGCTACAAACAGCTTGCAGAATGGCCTGTAGGTGGCAGCATAGTGCAGATGCACACATACCGTCGCAGTATCAGTATAAAGACGTCCGCCCCACTTGGGACTTACACCAGGGATGAACACCGTTCTGTTATTCGGTTTTTGCGTAGTGAAGGTGTGAAACCTACTGAAATTCATCGACGAATGGAGGTTCAGTACGGTGATGCATGTTTGTCACAGTAGCAAGTCTACGAATGGAGTAGGAAGTTCGCAAATGGTGTGACTTCAGTGGAAGATGCTCCTCGTCCAGGTCAGGCACAACGAGTTGTGACTCCACAGAACATTGCAGCAGTTGAAGCCATAGAGAAGGAAAACCGCCGAGTGACACTGAATGACACTGCAGCATGTTTACAGACTAGTCATGGGGCAGCACACCACATTGTGCATGATGTGCTCCAGTTTCACAAAGTGTCTGCAAGATGGGTGTCACGGTAGCTTACTCCTGAAATGAGAGAACGAAGTGTTGATGCTTGTGAAGAACTTCTTCGGCGCTTTGAAAGAGAAGGTGATGGCTTCCTTGCAAGAATCGTTACTAGGGACGAAAGCTGGGTTCACTTCCACTAACCGGAAACGAAGAGAGCGAGCAAGGAATGGCGCCATTCCTCATCACCAAAACCAAAGAACTTTCGAAAAGAACCATCAGCAGGGAAGGTTATGCTGCCTCTCTTTTGGGAAGAAAAAGGCGTCATTTTGGAGCATTACATGCCTAGAGGGACCACTGTCACCAGTGAATCACACCCAGATCTCCTAAAAAATCATCTGCGGCCTGCAATCAAATCAAAGCGACGTGGATTGCTGTCAGCAGGTGTCCTTTTGCAACATGACAATGCAAGGCCCCACACTGCCCGTACAACAGTTGCAACAAACACAGACCTGCATTTTGAGTGTCTTCCTCATCCACCATACTCACCAGACCTCGCCCTAAGTGATTTCCATATGTTTGGACCACTCAAAGACGCAATGGGAGGAAAGAAGTTCCGTTCTGATGAAGAGGTACGCCACACAGTGCATGAGTGGTTGCGCGGACTACCAAAAGAATTTTTTTCTAAAGGAATGTATGCACTTTGTAAGCGGTAGAGTAATTGCATTGAGCGTGGGGGAGATTATGTTGAAAAATGATACAGTTTTGTACCACTTCTGCACAGTAAATAATATTTTGAAAAATATTCAAGGTTTTCATTTGACTCACCCTCGTAGTTAATTTTGTAGATTCTTTATTCTAATTGTGCACTCGAACCTTGGAATTTGTCATACATTACTTCTTGACATAATTTTTTTCTATTATTTTAACTCTGGAAGGATAGTATACATATATACAGGTTAAAGTGCCTTGGTCTCTGTGTCCTGGCAGTGTCCCAAACCGATATTTTCTGTCATCGTGACAGACGTGTTTCACTGACGTGTTTCACAGTGGTCATTCTACCTGTTCATGACCTATTTAAAATTCCACTCCAACCTGTTGTCTCTAAGGGCGGCTGCCATTTTGGTTATGGTTCTCCTACTGCCAATATATCTGTCCCATTAAAGGCAACGACCCACACAACTTTTTTAAAGAATTATTTAATATTGTGTAAGCTGGTATTGCTTTGTGTTAGCTCTCTCTTCCTGTTCAAAGCTGTTTTAGCTTTTGCAATTTTGAACGTAATATCGAAGCGGAATATCCTTTCCTCGGTTATTCTTCAATTTACATTGCGCAACAAGTTTAAAGGATCACTTTCCCTTAATTGCCTCCCATTCCGTCGCCTAAGTTCGAAATTTGGCTCAAAGGTGCCTAAAACCATTCTCTGTAATGGTGCAAAAGCATGGTCCGACGTCATACACGAGTTCGGTGACTCTTCAGACGACAAGGTGTCGACACGTGTAAGAAAATACCAGAGCTCAGATGTTCATGTGACGTGTATGGTGGGTTAGTGACGTCCCATTGCACCAAATTTCACCAAAATTCAGCACAATGCCACCATGGACGGGTCACACGATTGGAGGTCGTCACGGCTACTCTTATCCACTTTTCACCCCTTCCTCTGACGCCTCCGCGATGGAGTCAGAACAGCGAACCCACCGTTAGAAATCACATTGCTTTCTTACGGGTGGCCGAGGAAAACATTTCAGACTCGGCGCCGCTCAGAAACAACAGGCTTTAGTGGGTGGCATAATGGGTGTCAACGAAAACATCCCTTCTCTTGGGGCGCTGACTGCCATACTTTTCGTGGTCGAAAACAACAGTTCACAGTATCATGAGCGACAGGACGGTGTTCTTGACAACGTGCATCTGTTACTTCGGCCACCCGTATGAGAACAGCGTGATTTCACGCTGTGTGTCGCGGTTCTGACCTTCATCGCAGAGGCGTCGAAAGAATGGATGGAATTTGGGTAAGAGGGGCTGTGACGACCTCTGCGGCGGCGGCGCGGTTCCTTTCTGTCCTTTTTACCTGCACCTACCTGTGAACTCGTCGCAGCAGATCGCCGGTAGGAAAGCCGAGCAGAAACCTGCCGTACTGCGACTCCCACCTGGCTGCGTACAACGTAACTATTCTAAAAATCGGGATAAAGTGGAAAAACGTCGGTATATCCTGTAGTTCAGAATTACACGTTCACTGCCAAGCCCGTGCCAATCCTAACACAGTCATGCACAAACCCTTTCATTCACGTTGGCAAGTTTATGGTAACGTAATTCTCGTGATAAGAACAACTACTAAACACGTATTGTTCTCTAATTAAACTGCTCGCCGTACTATTAAGTCTATCAGTGTCTAAAGAACTCAGGTTTTTAGTCATCGATCTGCTCAATATGCGACGCGGAATTACTCTTTCCGCACACACAAAATTACTTAAAAATCCGTTGTTGTTGTTGTGGTCTTCAGTCCTGAAACTGGTTTGATGCAGCTCTCCATGCTACTCTATCCTGTGCAAGCTTCTTCATCTCCCAGCACCTACTGCAGCCTACATCCTTCTGAATCTGCTTAGTGTATTCATCTCTAGGTCTCCCTCTACGATTTTTACCCTCCACTCTGCCCTCCAATACTAAATTGGTGATCCCTCGATGTCTCAGAATATGTCCTACCAACCGATCCCTTCTACCCAATTCTATTCAATACCTCCTCATTAATTATGTGATCTACCCATCTAATCTTCAGCATTCTTCTGTAGCACCACATTTCGAAAGCTTCTATTCTCTTCTTGTCTAAACTATTTATCGTCCATGTTTCACTTCCATACATGGCTACACTCCATCCAAATACTTTCCGAAACGACTTCCTGACATTTAAATCTATACTCGATGGTAACAAATTTTTCTTCTTCAGAAACGCTTTCCTTGCCATTGCCAGTCTACATTTTATATCCTCTCTACTTCGACCATCATCAGTTATTTTGCTCCCCAAATAGCAAAACTCCTTTACTACTTTAAGTGTCTCATTTCCGAATTTAATTCCCTCAGCATCACCCGACTTAATTCGACTACATTCCATTATCCTCGTTTTGCTTTTGTTTATGTTCATCTTACACCCTCCTTTCAAGACACTGTCCATTCCGTTCAACTGCTCTTCCAAGTCCTTTGCTGTCTGTGAGAGAATTACAATGTCATCGGCGAACCTCAAAGTTTTTATTTCTTCTCCATGGATTTTAATACCTACTCCGAATTTTTCTTTTGTTTCCTTTATTGCTTGCTCAATATACAGATTGAATAACGTCGGGGATAGGCTACAACCCTTTGTCACTCCTTTCCCAACCACTGCTTCCCTTTCATACCCCTCGACTCTTATAACTGCCATCTGCTATCTGTACAAATTGTAAATAGCCTTTCGCTCCCTGTATTTTACCCATGCAACCTTCAGAATTTGAAAGAGAGTATCTCCATCAACATTGTCGAAAGCTTTCTCTAAGTCTACAAATGCTAGAAACGTAGGTTTGCCTTTCCTTAATCTTTCTTCTAAGGAAAGTCGTAGGGTCAGTATTGCCTCTCGTGTTCCAACATTTCTACGGAATCCAAACTGATCTTCCCCGAGGTAGGCTTCTATCAGTTTTTCCATTCGTCTGTAAAGAATTCGCGTTAGTATTTTGCAGCTGTGACTTATTAAACTAATAGTTCGGTAATTTTCACATCTGTCAACACCAGCTTTCTTTGGGATTGGAATTATTATATTCTTCTTGAAGTTTGAGGGAATTTCGCCTGTCTCATATATCTTGCTCACCAGATGGTAGAGTTTTGTCAGGACTGGCTCTCCCAAGGCTGTCAGTAGTTCTAATGGAATGTTGTCTACTCCAGGGGCCTTGTTTCGACTCAGGTCTTTCAGTGCTGTGTCAAACTCTTCACGCAGTATCATATCTCCCATTTCATCTTCATCTACATCCTCTTCCATTTCCATAATATTGTCCTCTAAAAAAACACAGCGGGATAAATAGGCCTTCACTTTAAAGCACTTTTGAAACATGTAGCACAACGAAAACCGGCAAACAATAATTTCCTTTGGAGGTCATACTGCATACGACGGTACCATTGAAAGGCTGGGCTCCCACTCGTTTACACTGCTGTAAGCATTCTCTATCTCCAAGAGACAAAAGATGCGCGAAGAATAGTCTGTTCTGATTGGTAGGTTTCCTTTAAGGCCAATAGAAAAACATTCTCCCGTGTTAGTCCTCGCTTTTCATGACTAACCAAACAACAAATAACACAGTTTCGAATTGTATTTTTTCCCGAATTAAATATTAAATATTCTGCTATTTCATACATACTTTACGTTATTAACTATTTTTATTTGCACTCGAACTAGCTTTCCTTTTACCATAAACTTACTTAACATATTATAATACAAAATTCCCCGTCGTCTGCAATCACCCTGTCTTAAAAATTTCTCACGCTAGTTCGTACAGCGTTTGTCAGTATAACAATGATCTACATATTTACTTAAGACCACATTCACGCATCATTCACACTACTAAAAAGATATATAAAAGTGGACAAACATAAAGAAACAAAAAAGCCTTAAAGAAATAAACAGAACAATTCACAAAAACATTCTCTTGACCTGTTTCTTGAATGTCTCTGTCCGCTACTGTCCTCTGGTGGATGAAAATTAGAACTACGTCCTCGACTGAAGCCGCTTCAGACCATCATCTGCAACTGTGCACGCATGAGTCATTCTCCCGACACATAGGCTCCAGACAGGAGCGATATAAAGGCGCCACGCCTCACTTCCTCTCGTCTGATACGTTCTGACAATCCCCACCCTCTTTTTGCCGAAAGTTGGTTTATTAGTGATCACATATTCACAGCAGTTGCCACAGTGTGATAGTGACACACTGTAGCGAGTGACAGGGACAGTCGAATTTAAATAACCAGTTCTGTTAATACCAAAAATACTCATCTTTTTCTGTTGCTCTTCTTTGGTGTGTATTGGTGGCTCGTACATTTCCTTTCTGTAGCTTATCTTTCTATAATCGTCTAGAGGTTGATCAAGTTGATGTTTTAACAATAATATGAATTGTGGTGGAATTTATACAGAATTACACATATATATTCAGTCATTTCACTTCACAATACAAATCAATAAAACACACATAACTCGTTCTCCATCCTCGCACTTCAAACTCGTACAACCAAGAACAAAGATTTACCTCCAACGACATGTAGCAAATAAATTACAACCATATATCGATCTAGTTACGTAAAACAATCTTTGGAACACACATTTCATAAATAAAATACAATTAATTGTCTATATTTTTTGAGAAGTCCATAATCATCGTAATTCCGTTAAGTATTGACAAACAATGACATTTAAACATTCTCGCATTCCCATGTAGTAGCGGATTTTTGGTTTTTATGTCTTTGTTGCGGCATCGTTGACTTCATATGATCGAAGATCAGTTAGTGTATGTATCTCACCATAATAAGTTTTATTACAACGTCTACAGTGGAACTGGGCTGAATTGTGGTAAAATTTGGTGCCTACGTGACATCATTAACCAACCTTACAGCTCATACAAAGTTCTGGACTGTGGACCTTTTGTTTTTAGTGTGTCGTCACCTCGCTGTTTGAAGCGTAACTGACCCCGAGCGTGTGGCCGCAGACCGCCATGCTTTTGCACCATCACAGGAGGAGGTCGAGGGCAGATTTCAAACTTATGTGTTGGAATGAGAGACAGTTAATGAGGTTTCGCTGTGCAGTGTAGATAATGGAAGCAGGTGACTTGTTTCAGATTCTGTCCATTCAGGTTCAGATCTGCAGATATTGACACCTTACTGAATACCAATTTCCACTATTTCCGTGCTTTCTGAATTTTTCAGACTGGCTTTTAAAAATTTTTCCGCAAAAAAGCTTGGATTAGTAGAAGCATACTTTTAATATGCTAAATAGAAATCTTGATTACGTGTGAGTTCACCCTACAGTACAGTCTGGTGCTCTGCGTCTGATTGCTAACTAAGGCGAAATCAGTGTACCACATTTGTTGATGTCAGTTCCGTGAAAACTTCCAAGCTTTACAACTATCCGCGTTTAATATCCCCTTCTAAGCTGCAGATGATGTGTTTTAATGCTTTATCACTGATGAAGCCATGAACATATAATTCATTTCAGTGAGCCGCATTATTTAATGACATCTGAGTTACGCAGTATTAATTAACTGTAGAGATCAGTGTATCAGATTTGTTAATGTCAGTTCCGTGGTAACTTTCAAGTTTCATAATTGTCCGTGTTTAATATCCCCTTCAAAGCTGCAGATGATATGTTTTAATGCTTTATCATTGATGAAGCCATAAAGATATAATTTATTTCAGTGAGCCGCATTATTAAATGACATCTGAGTTGCAACTTACGCAGTATTAATTAACAGTAGAGATCCGCGTGAGACATATCCAACAACATCATTTTATTTGATTCTAGACACTACGGTACAAATATTGAGCGTCTTGATTCATAGTTAATGTTTTCTTTTTTCGTTTCAGTCCATGTCAGATTTCTGCTATATGACAGTTTGTTTTTGTGCAGGAAGTATGCCTCTTTGCGTGATTTTTTTGTTTAGTTTTCCGTGTGTCGCGCGACCGTTGCATACAAGGAAGAATCCCTCGCACCCCTCTATCAGGGGTGTTTCTACAGCCTGTATCAAAGACGCCTAGGATGTTTCCGGACCATGCTGATAATTTTAAAATGGAATGCATACTGTGAAACTCTGGTACCTCCACAAAGTGAGAAGCTCTTAGAAAACGTGTATGAAGAAACACAAGGAAAATCAATTCAGTATGAACACTAGCGATACCGCAAGGGCAACTGCTAATTACACTACTGTCCATTAAAATTGCTACACGAAGAAGAAATGCAGATGATAAACGGGTATTCACTGGACAAATATATTTTACTAGAACTGACATGTGATTACATTTTCACGCAATTTGGGTGCACCGATCCTGAGAAATCAGTACCCAGAACAACCACTTCTGGCAGTAATAACGGCCTTGATACGCCTGGGCATTGAGTCAAACACAGCTCGGATGGCGTGTACAGGTACAGCTGCCCATGCAGCTTCAACACGATATCACACTTCATCAAGAGTAGTGACTGGCGCATTGTGACGAGCCAATTGCTCGGCCACCATTGACCAGACGTTTTCAGTTGGTGAGAGATCTGGAGAATGTGCTGGCCAGGGCAGCAGTCGAACATTTTCAGTATCCAGAAAGGCCCGTACAGCACCTGCAACATGCGGTCGTGCATTATCCTGCTGAAATGTAGGGTTTCGCAGGGATCGAATGAAGGGTAGAGCCACGGGTCGTAACACATCTGGAATGTAACGTCCACTGTTGAAAGTGCCGTCAATGCGAACAAGAGGTGACCGAGACGTGTAACCAATGACGGCCCATACCATCACGCCGGGTGATACGGCAGTATGGCGATGACGAATACACGCTTCCAATGTGCGTTCACCACGATGTCGCCAGACACGGATGCGACCATCATGATGCTGTAAACAGAACCTGGATTCATCCGAAAAAAGTGACGTTTTGCCATTCGTGCACCCAGGTTCGTCGTTGAGTACACCACCGCAGGCGCTCCTGTCTGTGGTGCAGCGTCAAGGGTAACCGCAGCCATGGTCTCCGAGCTGATAGTCCATGCTGCTGCAAACGTCGTCGAACTCTTCGTGCAGATGGCTGTTCTCTTGCAAAAGTTCCCATCTGTTGACTCAGGGATCGAGACGTGGCTGCACGATCCGTTACAGCCATGTGGATAAGATGCCTATCATCTCCATTGCTGGTGATACGAGTAATGATACGAGGCCGTTGGGATCCAGCACGGCGTTCCGTATTACTCTCCTGAACCCACCGATTCCATATTCTGCTAACAGTCCTTGGATCTCGACCAACGCTAGCAGCAATGTCACAATACGATAAACCGCAATCGCGATAGGCTGCAATCGGTCCTTCATCAAAGTCGGAAACGTGATGGTACGCATTTCTCCTCCTTACACGAGGCATCATAACAACGTTTCACCAGGCAACGCCGGTCAACTGCTGTTTGTGCATGAGAAATAGGTTGGAAACTTTCCTCATGTCAGCACGTTGTAGGTGTCGCCACCGGCGCCAACCTTGTGTGAATGCTCTGAAAAGCTAATCATCTGCATATCACAGCATCTTCTTCCTGTCGGTTAAATTTCGCGTCGGTAGCACGTCATCTTCGTGGTGTAGCAATCTTAATGGCCAGTAGTGTATTATGGTTATTAATGAGTTGCAAATACGGCTGAAGAGCAACTGTTAAACTGAAACTATCGAGAAAAGTGAAATTCGCTTTACAAATTACGATTGCGTTGTGCCGCGTTATCTGCTATCAGATTGCTGTTATTCAAGTGTACGCGCCCGCCGTGTTGCGCACGCGCCATCTTGCTACAGCTAGGGCAGGCTTGTACACTTCTCCAGCAGCCCGGCGAGCTACGAATTTGGCAGTTTTCAACATATTTTTAAAAATACTTGCTGTGCACATTAGCAGCTAAAATTTTTGACAGTGCATTTCTACCGGTGTATTCTTCCTGTATGAAAAATTTCATAGTGGATTTCGACATGTCGGATTTGACGATTCCGTTGTTAGCGTATAACTATCTGACGATAGCGTGCCCTCTAGCCTCTTCAGTGAAGGAGGTCTGGTAGTAACTGCTACTTGTGATGCAGGTAACGGTCGGCATATTCACGAACACCGGCGTGAAGAAGATGGACATACGCGACGTGAACACCGCGCCCGACATCGTGGACACTGGCGCTGTGAGAGACGCCAAGGAGATTTCCAGGATCACGGAGGTCACCTTCTCGCTGGAGGAGGAGGACGTCGGCTGCTGCTTCTCGACCTGCGAGGACCTGAGCGACGCCGGCGAGTTCCTGTCCAGGTTCCGGCTCTTCTGCAACCAGGTGAGTGCGGGGGCGGCAGCACGCCACACCCACACACGCCAGCGGAGGCGCCGCCTAGGTTCACACAGATACCTGCCTGCCTGCCCGCCCCCTGCTGGAGACTGCCACGTGCATGTCTGCAGTCCTGCGAGCCACCTTACGGTGTGTGTGTCGCGGAGTACTACTGATGCCACGAACTTTTCCCGCCTTTCCTGTTCCGTTCGTCAGCGGTACACGGGAACAACTACTGTCGTAATACCTCCAGTTTCACCTCATTTCCCCCGCCGTGATCATTTCGCGACTGTGTGAGGGAGGGAGTAAAACGTTGCTCGACTAATTTTGGAATGCACGCTCTCCAAATTTTGATACTAAATTTCGCCGTCATGCACAGCTCTTTCCTTGCAGCTTCTGCTACTGGACATTATGGAACATCTCAGCGGCGCTCTCGAGCTCACTAGACCAGCACCACCTGGATCAAGAGGGCCTCTGCACTGAGCAGCCCACATACACGTCTTAGCCGCACAAGAGCGCTTTCTGGTCGTAGGCACTTCTTGAAACGTTTTCTTTTCTAACTATGCAGGGTGTTACAAAAAGGTACGGCCAAACTTTCAGGAAACATTCCTCACACACAAATAAAGAAAATATGTTATGTGGACATGTGTCTGTGTAACCTCCCCCTCATTTATCGTCCTTAATGACAGTGAAAAATTAAACCGCGTGTACCTAATGGAAATTTGGGAAAAGCAATCGTCACCGAAGTTAATCTGTCGGTAAAGAGGGAGGAAAGTGTTACATCTAAATGAAAGGAAAAATGCAAATGAAACTGGTGGAAATTAATTTTGAAAACGGGTAAAGTTAAAAAAAAGTAAATGTGCGGCCGTTACGTTAACAATTAACTAGCGGTAATTAGATATTTGAGATTTTGGGGAAATTACGGTCGCCAGTCCTAAGGACAATTACTATAGTAACTGAAAAAGAAAGGTTATCACACATATGATTAGCACTAGAAGCGTGGCAACTGAAGGTTGACACGTGCAGTGTGAAAACTGAAAGTTTGTCAGAAGTAATAAATTTCGCTACACTCTGACTTAATTTAGCAAAAGAATTAATAAAACCGGAAAATCGAAAGTTAATTTAGTGACTGAAGTTAATAGTGAGCTTTCTTTCTGGAGCACATCGAAATTCA
The DNA here is from genome assembly GCF_021461395.2 of Schistocerca americana. NCBI lineage: Eukaryota > Metazoa > Arthropoda > Insecta > Orthoptera > Acrididae > Schistocerca > Schistocerca americana. Next base: position 826,127,572 of record NC_060122.1, on the reverse strand, counting down.
GTAAAATACCGTTAGTCTTGGACTACCTCAACAATCATTTCAAAAGCTACTTGAATCTACGCAATTTAGAAATAAGAGATTTAACTTTGAACTTGAATTAAATGATTCTGAACAATTAACAATAGTAAAATTTAGTACGTACCAAGCTGAGCTGCAGTCACAGGTAAGCTAAAATACGGTAACAAAACTCGCACTCTTAATTTGTGCTTGTGTAATCTAAATATTGTAGCCAGCTATGAATACCTTAACTGAACTTTAAAATTAAAGCTGTGAAATCGAATTATTTTACTTTAATGCTGGCGTTAGAATTTCAACGACACTCGGGTTCATTTCGGAAAAGGAAGGGACCCTGCTTGGCAATGCAATTGGGACAATGAGCAACAATGGTTCATTCTAAGTTGCTGTAATTTTGTGATGCAACAATTTTAAAAGTTTTAAAAGTTGAGGTCTGCCATACAGTTCTAAAACTTTACGTGCTTCCAGTCTTCCTTGTTGGTTGATTGAAGGTTTGAAGCCGTCGATCGAGGAGGTGGCGACAGTCACTCATTGTCGGCCGTCGCTGTTGCAGAAGCTGGATGTTGGCACGCCTCCTTCTCGACACGGTCACCAGACGAAACGGGCTCCTGATGTGCGCCAGCTAATGCTTCCCGTCCGCGACACCATGTCAGAAACTCTTATAGCAAGTCGAGCGCAATTACATGCTGCCCAACCCCGAAAGCGCGGCAACTCGCGGGAGCGTCACACAACACACCTGCTCCACTGCACCACCCCAGCCAGACTCCCCCTCTGCCCGCGCTCCACGCGACAGAGTTAACACTACCAAAGATCCTACATACTTTGATTCTTCACACTACCTATCGATGTATTCGTTCGATAGCATAGTTTTCCCTAGGCCAGACCCAGCGTATAAATACAAATAATATTCACAAAACAAATCAACAAAATTCATAAATATATATATATATATATATATATATATATATATATAAACAGTAAAACAATTACAATACATAAAGAGACAGAAATGTCATATCTTCAGCTGACAAAATAAGGAAAAAAAATTATAGTAGAATAGATGGAAATAGGAGGATATGCATTTCCGGCGTTACACGTGCCCCACATTGTCTGAGGATGTTCGTGTAACCTAAACAGACTCAAAAAATGTCCCAAAAAAGAAACAGCGGAAATGCATATGCTCAAAACATCAACAAAATTTAGCATTCGTCTAATTAACCATAAACCAATTTTTAGACGATAATAATTGAGTGGAGACACTCCTAATCTTATTCCACTCTGTCATCTTGCACAAAATAAAACAGGTTGACAACATATTAAAATTCATAGAAAACGTAGAAAATGGTTTAGCTATTCTAAAAATCAAAATTCCTAGCAGTATCAAGAAATGGAATACAATTTACAAAATTGATCAGAGTACATGGTCATAAAAAACAGGTATATCAAAATACGTAAATTAATAATTAATTACATAGAATACACATTTTTATGTAACCTTTTCATAATTAATATTCTCGTCATGAGAGTCCAATTAACGCTAAACAAGAAAATAATATACAGCAGATCGAAAAAAACATAAATATTGACAGCAGAATTCTTTCACATCAGCTGTCCGGGAAGAAACACAACTCCACCTTCCGTACTCGCAAGTACAAAGAATGCCGACAGCGGCACAAGAGCCGACAGCGGCACAAGAGCCGACAGCGGTTCCGCCCCGCCAGTATTGTTGCGCCCGCGTGTGCGGCACGCTTGATCTCACTCGCCCTTGTAACGGCGTTTCCAGAACGTCCGTTTCACTGAATTCTTTCGGAAAAACTCACTCCCGAGTAATCTCAAGGAGTCCATAAACACTATCGCAGTGGATAACTCAACACTGTCCATCATCACACGCATGTACCAGCCTGAAACTTAAAACATCGTCTAAGTACATCGGCAATGACTAGTAAAACACATATTTATGAAATCTTACAGCTAGTTACAAAATATATTTACATTCCTTAATCTACTGTGACTCAGCTGAAAACTTAAAATAGCAGCTTGGATTTTTCAGTTCATTATTAATCAATTCCTCTTAAATCAATTAATCAAAATTAATTACTTATTAATTATAAGTTCTTTAATGACCTCTAGGTCAGGCAAAAGCATCGCAACATGGCCCATCCTTAAATCTTACACTTTATATTTACATACTGTACAAATTACCCATTCTGTGGTATTAATCAATCCTAGGTTGGTACGATTTCAAGTCTACCTAATAGTTTTCCAGAGCTTGGATACTCTAAGCAATAAGCATTTGTGTGAGGTATACCAATGACTTTATATGCCCATTATAAACAAACTTAAATTTAGAGATTTCATGGTCTATCTCACTCGATTTCTCATGAGCTTTTACAAGTACTAAGTCTCCGATTGCAAACTTAGCAAAACGCGCTTTAGCGTCATGACGACGTATGCGAGCATCGGCTTTTAGCTTCATTACTTCTCGCAAACGATCTTTTTTCACACCAATACTAATGTCAATCCGTGGAGGGAATTTGATTATCTCTTCCACGAAACTTTTACTTCTGTCATCCAACAGGATTTCCTCTGGAGAAAATCCCGTCGATTCATGTCTCAAGGTGTTCATAATTCTCTCAAATACTGCTACATATTTGCCCCATGCCCGATGGTTGTGATGGCAATAGGTACGGCAAAGTCGGCCTAGCTCGCGCATATACCTCTCAGCGGGATTCCCAGCCGGACAATAAGCTGAAATATGGATCACCTCGACCCCATTACTTTCCATGCCTTCATTCCACAACTTAGAAGTAAATTGTGCCCCATTGTCTGATAGAATCGCCTTGGGCTTGCCAATATGAACAAAATAATCGTTCACAATCTTGCTATAGACTGCTTTGGCTGTAGCTTTCCTAATCGGGTATAGTTTGATGAACTTGGTAAAAGCTTCTAGCACTACTAAAATGTAGGCAAAATTTCCTGATGACTTGGGCAAAGGTCCGTACAAGTCGACGCACAGTAACTCAAAGGTGTCGTTAGGCCTTATACTTTGCATAGGACCACGACTCGTACAGTTGGTAACCTTCACCTTCTGACATAAATCGCAAGTTTTCACTCTGTCAGTAACTCGTTTTAACATGTTGTTAAAATGCACTATTTCACTCAGCTTTTCCGTACATTTCTTCGGTCCACAGTGACCATACGCCAAATGGTAGTAGTCTATTATTTCCGTGACGTATTTGGTGGGCCAGCATACCCGCCAAATATTACTATCTTCACCCTTACGTATGTACAAGATATGATCGTATATCTTGTAATACTTCCTTAATTTCTCTCCTTCTGGACTCCTTTCGTCATATCGGGTTTTCACCATATTTAAACAACCATCCTCGTTCTGATGACGACGTAGATTCTTACAGATGTTCACTATTAATTTGCGTCCCTCAACTTCTTTAAAATAGTATAATTTGACCACTCCATTTGACTCATCTTTCAATACATCTTGATTAGACTCCGGCAACCGCGACAGCGCATCCGCTACGCAATTGTCGGTCCCTTTTACGTAACAGATGTCATAGTTAAATTGCTGTAAATATAGCGACCACCTAGTCAGTCTTTCGTGAAGTAGTGTACAATCCTTCAGATAAGTGAGCGCCTTATGGTCCGTATGAATAATCACCTTACGGTCCCATAGGTATCCCTTGAACTTCTTGAATCCCCACACGATAGCGAGACACTCTTTCTCAGAAATCGTGTAGTTTCACTCACTTTTTGATGAAGTTCTACTCGCGAACGCTATCGTCCGGTGTTCCTTATCCTCTCCTTTACCAACTTCTTGGAACAGTTTTAGCCCCACCCCGTAATTCGACGAATCCGTTCCCAGATGGAAGGGTAGCGATAAATCAGGATGAAATAGTATGTTAGATCTTAACAACTCGTCTTTTAATCTCTCGAAAGCGGCCTGACACGCGTCAGTCCACACAAACGGAACATTTTTGCGTAAGAGGTTATTCAAATTTTCATCATTAAACACTTGTCCTTTTACAAATTTACGGTAAAATCCTGTTAGCCCTAGAAAACTTTTTAACTGTTTCCTAGACTTGGGTGGAGGACAATTCCTTATTGCCTCTAGTTTCTCTGGGTCCTTCGTAATACCAGCAGTGGTAATTAAATGCCCTAAAAATTTCAGTTCCTGCTTCACAAATTCGCATTTCTTTAGCTTTAGAGTCATTCCGCCACGGCGCAATGCTCTACATACTTCATCTAACAGGTCACAATGGTCATGCCAAGTGGCATTGGCCAACAATAGGTCGTCAACATATACAGTTAATCTTGAACTCAAAGCCGGTCCTAGCACTTTATCTAGGGCCCTGATGAATACGGACACAGATATATTAAGTCCAAACGGCAGTACTCTATACTGATAACACCTACCCGCAAACAAGAAGGCGGTGTATGGCCTAGATTCTTCTTCGAGTTCTATTTGCCAGTAACTAGCCGTCAGATCGAGGCTAGTCATGAACTTAACGTCATGAAAACGTTGCAAAATCTCCTCCATGCTCTCTGGTCTGTCTGTTTCACGTTGGACGACCCTATTCAACGTGCGTGCGTCAATCACAATACGCACACTACCATCCCGTTTTGCTACAATGACCAAACCGTTATTGTATGGACTCGTACTTCTTTCAATCACTCCCCATTCGATCATCTTATCTATCTCCCGTTGCACTGCTTCCTTTTTGGACAGCGGTATAGCATACGGTCTCATGAAGAATGGTTCGTGCGGAATTACATGCAACCTGCATTTATATCCTTCCACAAGTCCCGGTTTGTCTGAAAACACACTCTTACTCCTCATTATCACTTCATACAGGCCTCGTCTTTGTTCGTGTGTTACGTTTGACACACCGTCTACAATACTTTCCAATTCACTTTCTACACTATTGTCAATGCCGAGATTCCTCACATTACAGTAGTTCAAATTCATACCTACGTCAATACCATCTGGCCAGTTAACGATGTGTATAGACTGGTATTGCCTATGCACACCGCCTCCTGCCTCGTCAAAACTAACTACTATTGTTTTATCTTGTGACGTACCTGTCAAAGTGTTGCTTTCGCAATTAATCACTGCACGGTGCTTTAATAGCCAATCTAACCCGATAATTACTTCAGTAGTTAAGTCTGGCACGACGACAATTCTTGTTCAAATCGTGCCCCACATATCTCGAGGTTGACAAAAATCTGTTTTGTGACCGGTTTACTGGCCTTCCCAGTAGCACCGATAATTTTCACTCCTGTTACTGGCATAACTACGATGCCGGGTCTGTCTTTCAGTAACTCAAATATTTTCCCAGATACAGCACTCAATTCTGCACGGCCTCCACCAATGTCGCGATTATTGCGCCAATTGTCCTCGTCCTCAACTCTTTCCAGGAAATCATTGATTGTCCTGTAATTGCTTCCTACGTAGCGTTTTGTATCATCTGGAAGCTTCTTGTAGAGTTCCCACCCTATTTCGGATTCTGTGCGGCGATCACGCAAATATTCCAACTTGCGGATCCAGCCCTCACAAAACTCCTTCATCGAGCCGCGCGAATTCGCATCGAAAGGCCTCGATACGACAAATTCGCGCCAGACTCTTTGTTGTTTTTGCTCTGACCAGTATTCAGCCAGAAACAAATTTTTAAATTCGTCAAAAGTCAGGTTCGTAATGTCGAGGTTTAAGCCCCAACGTTTAGCATCACCAGCCAACACGTCAATAACCGCATTAATCTTCCTCTCATTAGTCCATGATCTGGGTACAACTCTTTCACAATTTTTAATGAAATCCGTCGCGTATATACCGCCTTTTTTCAAGGGGTCGAACCACTCCTCTTTCGTCAACAATTCCGAACTATGTGCACAGATTGGCACATAGCTCTGTTTTTCGTCGAGTTTCTTTTCTAATTCCGACACTCTCGTAATTACTTGGCAAGTGGTTGTCGCAAGCGTTTCTACTTCCCTTTTTTTCTCTTCGTAGGTATTAGCCTGCTTCCTCACTTTGGTATCTACTTCGGATACTAAAGCCTTTAAAGTTTCCACCTTCTTTTGATCTTCTTTTTTCACTAATTGAATTTGTTCCGTCACCTTATTCTCGATGATCGGAGCAACTGCGTCTCCTACACTTTTCTCGATTCTGCTAATTTCGGAATAAAAACGAGTATTTATTATCGCAATTTCCGCTTGAACGCCTATCATTTCCTGTTTAAGATTACCAATTTCGGTATTAATCAGAACAATATCTTCTTTGATTTTATCAACTTTTGTGTAACAACTCCAACATTGTTGTTAACAACATTAATAGCTTTGTTCTGATTGTCTAGCTTCCGTTCAATTTTTTCAGACTGAGTCGTGATTTCGTTAATCAAAACATTCAATAAATCAGTTAAATTCCCGGAAACTACCGGTTTTACTTCCGTAGCGGCTTCCTCTTTAATTGTCCCCCCGTATTCGTCATCAAGGATTCACATTTGATTTTCACTTCCGATTCCGAAACATTTTCTAAAGTTTGGAATTCCATTTCTGCTCTTTTTTGCGTTACGGCGGTCGCGTCTTTCATGCTAGCCGCCTGCCTCTGAACAATGGGTTCCGCGGTGCGCGTTTCCCACTGTTCGACCGATTGTTCCGTATCCAAGTCTACCAAATTTTGGTAATTGTTGCCTTCACTCATTTTAATAATTTTCAATATAAATGCCAAATCTCAAATCTAATTAGGATTCCTCACACTAATATTCTCGCTGTCGTATCGACCATTTCGTAACCAGTACTTTGTTACGAGATTGCACAATACAAAATTCGTGACCAGAACAACCTCAAATCCGAAGATTGTCCTGTCACCAGGTCGCCACGTGTAACCCCCTCCCCCTCACTTATCGACCTTAATGACAGTGAAAAATTAAACCGCGTGTACCTAATGGAAATTTGGGAAAAGCAATCGTCACCGAAGTTAATCTGTCGGTAAAGAGGGAGGAAAGGGTTACATCTAAATGAAAGGAAAAATGCAAATGAAACTGGTGGAAATTAATTTTGAAAACGGGTAAAGTTAAAAAAAAAGTAAATGTGCGGCCGTTACGTTAACAATTAACTAGCGGCAATTAGATATTTGACATTTTGGGAAAATTACGGTCGCCAGTCCTAAGGACAATTACTATAGTAACTGAAAAAGAAAGGTTATTACACATATAATTAGCAAAAGAAGTGTGGCAACTGAAGGTTGACACGTGTAGTGTGAAAACTGAAAGTTTGTCAGAAGTAATAAATTTCGCTACACTCTGACTTAATTTAGCAAAAGAATTAATAAAACCGGAAAATCGAAAGTTAATTTAGTGACTGAAGTTAATAGTGAGCTTTCTTTCTGGAGCACATCGAAATTCAGTAAAATACCGTTAGTCTTGGACTACCTCAACAATCATTTCAAAAGCTACTTGAATCTACGCAATTTAGAAATAAGAGATTTAACTTTGAACTTGAATTAAATGATTCTGAACAATTAACAATAGTAAAATTTAGTACGTACCAAGCTGAGCTGCAGTCACAGGTAAGCTAAAATACGGTAACAAAGCTCGCACTCTTAATTCGTGCTTGTGTAATCTGAATATTGCAGCCAGCTCTGAGACTTTAACTGAACTTTGAAATTAAAGCAGTGAAATGGAATTATGCTGGCGTTTGAATTTCAACGACACTCGGGTTCATTTCGGAAAAGGAAGGGACCCTGCTTGGCAATGCAATTGGGACAATGAGCAACAAAGGTTCATGCTATGTTGCTGTAATTTTGTGATGCAACAATTTTAAAAGTTTGAAAAGCCGAGGTCTGCCATACAGTTCTAAAACTTTACGTGCTTCCAGTCTTCCTTGTTGGTTGATTGAAGGTTTGAAACCGTCGATCGAGGAGGTGGCGACAGTCACTCATTGTCGGCCGTCGCTGTTGCAGAAGCTGGATGTTGGCGCGCCTTCTTCTCGACACGGTCACCAGGCGAAACGGGCTCTTGATGTGCGCCAGCTAATGCTTCCCGTCCGCGACACCGTGTCAGAAACTATCATAGCAAGTCGAGCGCAATTACATGCTGCCCAACCCCGAAAGCGCGGCAACTCGAGGGAGCGTCACACAACACACCTGCTCCACCGCACCACCCCAGCCAGACTCTCTCAGCTCTGCCCGCGCTCCACGCGACAGAGTTAACACTACCAAAGATCCTAAACACTTTGGTTCTCCACACGACCTATCGATGTATTCGTTCGATGGCATAGTTTTCCCTAGGCCAGACCCAGCGTATAAATACAAATAATATTCACAAAACAAATCAACATAAATGCATATATATATATATATATATATATATATATATATATATATATATATATATATATACAAACAGTAAAACAATTACAATATATAAAGAGACAGAAATGTCATATCTTCTGGTGACAAAATAAGGAAAAAAAATTATAGTACAATAGATGGAAATAGGGGGATATGCATTTCCTGCGTTACATCCGGAAACGCTTAATTTCCATGTTAGAGCTCATTTTAGTTTCGTTAGTATGTACTGTACTTCCTCGATTCACCGTCAGTTGGCCCAATTGAAGGAAGGTATGTTGACTTCGGTGCTTGTGTTGACATGCGACTCATTGCTCTACAGTACTAGCATCAAGCACATCAGTACGTAGTATCAACAGGTTAGTGTTCATCACGAACGTGGTTTCGCAGTCAGTGCAATGTTTACAAATGAGGAGTTGGCAGATGCCCATTTGACGTATGGATTAGCACGGGGCAATAGCCGTGGCGCGGTACGTTTGTATCGAGACACATTTCCAGAACGGAGGTGTTCCGACAGGAAGACGTTCGAAGCAATTGATCGGCGTCTTAGGGAGCACGGAACATTCCAGCCTATGACCCGCGACTGGGGAAGACCTAGAACGACGAGGACACCTGTAATGGACGAGGCAATTCTTCGTGCAGTTGACGATAACCCTAATGTCAGCGTCAGAGAAGTTGCTGCTGTACATGGTAACGTTGACCACGACACTGTATGGAGAGTGCTACGGGAGAACCAGTTGTTTCCGTACCATGTACAGCGTGTGCAGGCACTTTCAGCAGCTGATTGGCCCCCACGGGTACACTTCTGCGAATGGTTCATCCAACAATGTGTCAATCCTCATTTCAGTGCAAATGTTCTCCTTACGGATGAGGCTTCATTCCAACGTGATCAAATTGTAAATTTTCACAATCAACATGTGTGGGCTGACGAGAATCCGCACGCAATTGTGCAATCACGTCATCAACACAGATTCTCTGTGAACGTTTGGGTAGGCACTGTTAGTGATGTCTTGATTGCTCCCCATGTTCTTCCACCTACGCTCAATGGAGCACGTTATCGTGATTTCATACGGGATACTCTACCTGTGCTGCTAGAACATGTTCCTTTACAAGTACGACACAACATGTGGTTCATGCACGATGGAGCTCCTGCACATTTCAGTCGAAGTGTTCGTACGTTTCTCAACAACAGATTCGGTGACCGATGGATTGGTAGAGGCGGACCAATTCCATGGCCTCCACGCTCTCCTGACCTCAACCCCCTTGACTTTCATTTGTGGCGGCATTTGAAAGCTCTTGTCTACGCAACGCCGGTACCAAATGTAGAGACTCTTCGTGCGCGTATTGTGGACGGCTGTGATACAATACGCCATTCTCCAGGGCTGCATCAGCGCATCAGGGATTCCATGCGACGGAGGGTGGATGCATGTATCCTCGCTAACGGAGGACATTTTGAACATTTCCTGTAACAAAGTGTTTGAAGTCACGCTGGTACGTTCTGTTGCTGTGTGTTTCCATTCCATGATTAATGTGATTTGAAGAGAAGTAATAAAATGAGCTCTAACATGGAAAGTAACCGTCTCCAGACACATGTCCACATAATATATTTTCTTTCTTTGTGTATGAGGAATGTTTCCTGAAAGTTTGCCCGTACCTTTTTGTAACACCCTGTATACTACGAGGCGTGCTTTTTTTAAGTAAGGTCCGTTTGAACATAGGTACACAACGAAAGATTATTTCAAAACAGTAAAATTATTTTCAGAATTTACATACTTCACTCTATTTTTCGACATAGTTGCCAAGTTTTTTGAAACACGTATCATACCTCTCAACCAATTTTAAAATACCCTCTTCATAAAAACTTGGCGCCTGCTCCGATAACCAAGAGTTCACTGCCGTTTTCACGTCGTCCTCATTATTGTAACAGCTGCCACTGAGGTGTTGTATGAGGTGGAGGAACAGATGGTAATCTCTCGGCGCAAGATCAGGACTGTAGGTTGGGTGGTCTTAAACTTCCCAGCCAAAACTGTCCAATAAATCGCGGGTCTGACCTGCAGTGTGAGGTCTTGCATTGTCATGGTGAAGGACAATTCCCCTTGTCAGCATGCCGCGCCTTTTGTTTTGAATCTCTCTGCGTAGCTTTCTAAGGGTTTGGCAGTACGCTTCTGCAGTGATAGTGGTTCCTCGTTGGATAAAGCCGACCAACAAAACACCATGCCTATCCCAAAACACCGACGCCATGGTTTTGCGCTGGGTCAGAGTCTGCTTCACCTTTACAGGCGAGTCTGTGTGTCTCCATTCCATGCTCTGTTGCTACGATTCGGGCGTGATACGCGAAACCCATGTTTCCTCTCCACTTACGATCTGACTCAAGAAGCCATCACCTTCTTCGTGATAACGAGTCGAGAACTTCTTAAGACACTCAAATCTTTGGTTTTTGTGGTCCTCTGTTAGGAGTTTTGGGACCCAACGGGAGCACAGTTTCCTAAACTTTAGATGTTCAGAAACAATGTTGTAAAGCACTGATCTCGACAAGTCACGTAATTTCGTTTGAGAGACGTGTTATTGTGAAGCGCCTGTTCTCACGAATCCTCGCTTCAACTGAAGCTACCAAACCGTCTGTAATCAAAGAAGGGCGACCGGAGCGGTCCTCATCATGGACGTTGTCACGGCCATCTTTGAATTCTCGTACCCACTTACGCATTTTGCTTTCACTTATGAGAGTATCACCGTACACTTTGCAAATCTGTTCTCTGCTGACAAAAACCGTATCACTCAGCGAACCTCACACGTGGCGGGCGAGTTGACAGTCTTAAACTTTTTAAAGCACAGAACAGAACTGTACAGGTTAGCTACAGAGCTGAAACTGAGCATAGTTGTTCCCGAGGCATGCCGGTACACGACGCACGCGCTCGTTGCGGTAGGCGAGCGAACTACAAGTGTCTACAACAAAACGGACCTTACTTAAAAACACGCCTCGTATATTTTTAGTGACATATTGCTAACCTGATACGTTCTCATATTTCGTGAGGGTGAAACTGTTGTTCACACACTTACATCCAGTAATTCACATGACAGTTACGCAAGATCGATTATCGTGAGCTTGATAATGAGGAACTAATAATAGTGGAGGACGAGTCTCAAATAGCTTTTTTTAGAAACTTTCATATTTGTAAATTCTGAATACTACATTTCATAAACATTTCTGGCAGGTAGTTATGAAGTATTAGTTAAGTTATCATATCGACATTGGTGTCCGGCCATTGATATTAGACTACCAGTTGGGTTCCAAGTCACATTATTCATAAAGCAGCATTTTTGCTCTGAAACGGCCAAAAAATAAAACACCAAAATAGGTTCCCTTTTATCATCGCTTGGCGACAAGACGAGAACCTCTACTCTTTCTGCCTTTGTCTCAAATGATTAGTCTGCTGAACCACTAATCTAGCACCTCCAAACGCAGCGGCTTGTTGATTTTATGTAGGTACCTCGGTTGACAATTAATAACCCCGGGTATGTACTGCTCTAAACCAGCAAAAAAAAAAGCATCTCGCTGAACATGTTACCTGAAGTTCGAGGTGATACACTGCTCCACTCCACCTTATTCCGCATGAGGCTTCAATTTCACAGCAAGCAAAGAACTAAGATGTAACACAAATAGCAGCAAGCTGTACGAAAAAAATTCGCAGGCAAGTGTTACACGAATAACGTAACAAAGAGAATTGGCGTTCAGTTACCTGATCTCATGTGAATTCAGCGAAAATATTCGTGGAAAATCAAAATTGCGACCGCAGGGATTAAATCATTGTATGGAGTTTATCTAGAGCAGTAGACACGCTGCGTGCTCGGTGCTCAGTTTTAATCTCTCATTACAAAATTTAAGATACGTTTTAATGAGGATAATAATAATAATAACAATAATAATAATAATAATACTGCCAAAACAGCAACAAAGCTAGTGTTGAATCTGTTGTGTTGGCTGAAGAGCCAACACCGTGTTACGAATGGAGGCCGAAATGCACGCGTTTTAGCTCACGCAGGCTGGCGTGAGTAGGGAAGGACTATACTGACGTGAGGTCTGGAACATGACAGGGAATTAGAATTCAGAAAGCGGACGTAATTAGTTTAATACTTAACTTTAATCCATTAATGATGAATGTCGCTCTTGACGGTACATGATTCACAATATTATCTGTTCAGAATACATTCCAGTAACTCAATATGACGCCTTGCTAGGTCGTAGCAAATGACGTAGCTGAAGGCTATGCTAAACTGTTGTCTCTGCAAATGAGAGCGTATGCAGCCAGTGAACCATCGCTAGCAAAGTTGGCTGTCCAACTGGGGCGAGTGCTAGGGAGTCTCTCTAGACTAGACCTGCCGTGTGGCGGCGCTCGGTCTGCAATCACTGATAGTGGCGACACGCGGGTCCGACGTATACTACCGGACCGCGGCCGATTTAAAGGCTACCACCTAGCAAGTGTGGTGTCTGGCGGTGACACCACAGAATCACGTTTAATTTTAAGTTTATGCTTCACATTATTAGCTTCATACTGCAGTTAAATGCAGTTAAATGACATACATTTTTTGTTTTGCTGATACTAAAATTTTTCCTTCGAATAGCTCATTTCCATTTTTCTGATAGCTGTTCTTGCTCTGATAATGAAAAAAAACATGCACTTGCGATCCTGTCGTATAATTTCCTTTATATCCAGTCACACATGGCTAAGGCATTTTGTTTGTCCCTAAGACAGATAGGAACTGTGCATCGGATAAATAACATGAACATTGTAAAACGGTCACAATGTGTAGCATACACGTATGCCCAAGCTCAGCACAGTGCTATGTAACGCAAGTTATTTGCTGCTGTTATGATTACTATTGCCATACCGAACATGCTGTTAGCAGGCAACGAACAGGCCTTGTTAATCCAGGTGGCGCTGCCTAAACGATTCCGTGACAAAAAGCGGCGCTCTTGCTTGGATCTTTTCATCTCCTCTATTAATCCTACTTGGTGAGAGTCCCAGACTGATGAATAATTTTCAAGAATCGGTCGGACAAGTGTTTCGTAAGCCACATCTTTCGCGGATGTATTACGTCTCCTTAAGATTTTCTCAAAGAATCGGAGCCTGGCATCTACTTTTTTTTCTTACTATTAGTTATTGCACTTAGGGTCACTCTGGATGATTACTCCTACGTATTTAGTGGTTGATACTGTTTGCGGCCATTTGTCGCTAATAGTGTCATCCAACCGTAGTGGAACTCTTCGGCTTATTATGCACAGTACGTTACATGTACTTACGCCCACTGTCAACGTCTAGTGCCTACACTAATCGTCATTCCTCAGAAGGTCTACCAGCATTTTGCTACAGACTTCTGGTGCTGAAACCTTGAAAGGGTCCTGTAGCCACCTTTCATTAGTCCGGTAGCCCATTTTCATTACCATTTCTCTTTCTTTTCCTTGTTTCTCTATTCTCTTTACTCTCATAGCAGTGCGATTGAATGAATGTGGTTGTGTGTCACGTTGCTAGACGGTGGCGTAGTCTGCTGCAGAAAGTTTGCGATAGTCATACAGATTCAGCAGCAGTTGCACAGAATAGCCAACTCTCGTAGTGGTCAAGTAGGCAAAGAGGTTTGCGTGGAAGAGGCTGGAGAAGAAAAAGGGAGGCAGTCTGCCGTTGGTACGGGAAGAACCCACAGCTGTGCTCCAGTCGAAGAAGGGTGAGTTAGACTGATCGCGTGGCGCGTTGTTACTTGGCGAGAGGAGAGCTGTTAGCTTTTGGTATCGCTTTTCAACTCTGAAAGATTGCTTTGCCTTGTCGCAGCAAGGAATGCAAAACTTTGGCATATTTTTCTTTTAGCAAATTTCTGTAGCAGACTTGGATCCGCCGGAAGATAAGAAGTGAGCACTCGCTTCTGTATGAATGTCTGTTTGCCTTCAGCTGTGTCTGTATAAGCTTTCACCTTTCTAAATATTTAGAGCCTTGCCTTCTCGTAAATTTTCCTTACTTTTCGTGTCTTTCGTCCGTGGGGAGCCAACCACGTGGTAGAGCATTATAGTTGTTGGGCTACCGGCATCACTAACTGTCCGATCGCATGTTTGTGTTAGAAAATGTTAACATGATTGTATGATGTGATATTGTTGGAATTTGGCACTATACCTAGAAATTGTGCCTCCACAAACCACGTGTTAGCAGGAATCGTGTACATGCCTCACATCCTTAGTTTAGGAATAAATGATTTTACCTACAATTTTCTCTTGTGTTCCGAGATTACGTTTTTGCGCCTAAGCCACTCACCTCGTAGCTTTCCCATTAGCACATCCAATGCGTTTCCTTATGCACAGGTCCAGTGATTATTCTCCTCTTGTATTTTATAACAAATGCTTTAGATTAAGTCATATTTTCAGGTGTGTTGCTGGGAGCTGATCTTATGCAGTGTTCATGCATTTTCTATTTTATTTTAAATGTTTGATTGTCGTGAACAGCGCACGGGCAATACTATTAATTACATCGTATCCGCTGTGAGCGACCTCACAACGTATGCATTTTTTGTGAGTTTTTGGTCTGTAATCAAATTAATTTATTTTCCGACTCGACCAAATCTTTGATTAGTTGTATGGTTTGAGTCGGTGGCGACCCTATTCTTCTCACGTTGATTTCATAAGCAATAAGTATTTCCATTCCCAATAATAAGGAATAACCCGTAGTAACGTGGTTAGTTACAACCTTCCTACGGAAAACGTGATTGTCCACGAAGAACCTCACGGAGCCTCCAACCTTATACGCGGTCCAGTGAAAATAATGTGACCACCCATCAAAAGCCTGGAAAACCAGATTTTGCAGTGCGGACCGCTGCAAGACGTGGAGGAAGAGAGTCAGTGAGGTTGTGGAAGGTGCCGGCAGGCACGTGGAGCCATGCCGGCTCCAGCGCTGTGGCCAGCTGCGACAGGTTTCTCCGTTGAGGATCCGTGGCGCGAACAGCGCAGTCGAGGTGGTCCCTCTGATTTTCGACCGAGTTTCAGTCCGGCGAGTTTGGTGGCCAGCGGAGTTCGGTAAACCCTTCCCGGTGCTCTTCGAACCACGCACACGCACTCCGAGCTGTGTGACAAGTTGCCTTGTCCTGCTGGTAGATGTCATCGTGGCGAGGAAAAACAAACAGCATTTACATCTACATCTACATATACATGATTACTCGGCGATTCACATTTAAGTGCTTCGCAGAGGGTTCATCGAACCACAATCATACTATCTCCCTACCACTCCACTCCCGAACACGCGCGGGAAAAACGAACACCTAAACCTTTCTGTTCGAGCTCTGATTTCTCTTATTTTATTTTGATGATCATTCCTACCTATGTAGGTTGGGCTCAACAAAATATTTTCGCATTCGGAAGAGAAAGTTGGTGACTGGAATTTCGTAAATAGATCTCGCCGCGACGAAAAACGTCTTTGCTTTAATGACTTCCATCCCAACTCGCGTATCATATCTGCCACACTCTCTCCCCTGTTACGTGATAATACAAAACGAGCTGCCCTTTTTTTGCACCCTTTCAATGTCCTCCGTCAATTCCACCTGGTAAGGATCCCACACCGCGCAGCAATATTCTAACAGAGGACGAACGAGTATAGTGTAAGCTGTCTCTTTAGTGGACTTGTTGCATCTTCTAAGTGTCCTGCCAATGAAACGCAGCCTTTGGCTCGCCCTCCCCACAATATTGTCTATGTGGTCTTTCCAACTGAAGTTGTTCGTAATTTTTACACCCAAGTTCTTAGTTGAATTGACAGCCCTGAGAATTGTACTATTTATCGAGTAATCGAATTCCAAAGGATTACCGAGATAGGTGGCGCAGTGGTTAGCACACTGGACTCGCATTCGGGAGGACGACGGTTCAATCCCGTCTCCAGCCATCCTGATTTAGGTTTTCCGTGATTTCCCTAAATCGCTTCAGGCAAATGCCGGGATGGTTCCTTTGAAAAGGCACGGCCGATTTCCTTCCCAATCCTTCCCTAACCCGAGCATGAGCTCCGTCTCTAATGACCTCGTTGTCGACGGGACGTTAAACACTAACCACCACCACCACCATCCAAAGGATTTCTTTTGGAACTCATGTGGATCACCTCACACTTTTCGTTATTTAGCCTCAACTGCCACCTGCCACACCATACAGCAATTTAGGGATGGACATGGTCCCCAAGGATAGATTAATACATGTGTCGATCCATTGTGCCTCCGAGAATGATGAGATCAGACAGGGAATGGCACGAAAACGTTCATCAGACCACAACGACCCCATAAAGTGTGGTTCATGTGGAAAGGCCACCTACCGGAACTCAACGAACGTCCAGTTGCGGCACCACAGTTGGCTCGGCGCCGGTTTACGGTAGTGCTGTCCACCTCAGTAGCTGAGTGGTAGCCAGCACGGTAGCTCAGTGTGTTCGGTCAGAGAGCAGGTTGGCCTCTGTAATAAAAAACTGAGTGGAAGGATCAACAAACGAACTTTAACGGATGTCACGTGACGTCCCCAACGACCCAACCCAACGATCAACAACGAACAAAAATGAAAAAAAGAAAGTGGTCAGCGCGACAGACTGCCATGCCAAGCGGCATGAGTTCGATGCCCGGTTGGGTCGGGGATTTTTCTCTGCTCAGGGAGTGGATATTGTCATCATCATCATCATCTCACCCTATTGACATGCAAGTCGACGAAGTGGCGTCAACTCAAAAGACTTGCACCAGGCCACTGGTCTACCCGACGGGACGCCCTAACCACACGACATTTCCATTCTTTTTCGACAGTGCTGTTTTGCTATGCGCGGAATACTTTAACCACGGCGGCTCGCGAGCTATTTACAATCTTAGTCCTTTCGGAGATGCTTCCACCCTTGACACGAAAGCCAAAGAGCATCCCCTTTTGGACGTCATATAAATCGCTCCGTTACAGCATTACGACAACGACTGCATTGTTCCTCGCGTCCCCTAACACTCTTTATATGCCCTCCACTGCTAGTGCTGTCACATGCCGTCCGTGAATGGTTATTTCGCGCTGACGTCGAACACAGGTAGCGGTCGCATTAATGTGAGTGGACGGCGTACGAATATAAGTAACATAAATTGTAAACAGTAAAAGTCCTATAGCACTCCCTTCGGATACTCCCGAAATTACCTGTCCGTCTGGGACTCCGTTCCGTTAAGAACTACAGCTTAGGTTCTTTCTGCAAGAAGGTCCTAAATACGACATGAAATCTAGCCCGAGAATCGGTAAGTGCCCATTTCGTTCACTGAACGACAGTATGAGAATGATCTAATGCTTTGCGGAATTCAACGAACGCGGCATCAGCCTAGGTCTCTTTGTTTTCGGTGCTCTCGCTCCCATGGATGAACAGATCGCGTTGAGTTTCGTAGTATCTCTGTTTTTGGAACCGTGTTAATTCTTATAGAGGAGAATTTTCTTCTCCGGAAATGTCACAATGCGTGACCATACTACTTGCTCCATAACTCTACAACATACTGGAGTAAGCAATGTTATTGTTGCTCGAACAGTCCACGGGTATACTGCCGATTCACAGTGTCCAACGGGCACAATATTTCGGCGATCAGACATGTCGCCATCGTCAGGTGCGCTGACGAACTGAGCTCCTGAGGGCGGGCGGCCGATTTAAATCCCCTCCCCCGCGGGCCGCTCTCCTCGCCGTACGCGCCCGCGCCGGCGGTCGCGAAGGCGTGGGCGTCGGAATCTGTCGTAGCGTCGATGTGCTTGCTACGTCCGCCTTGGTCGCCGTCAGCCAGTAGGCGATGGAGGACATACTGACCATAATTTCTACTCTGAAAGTCCACATAACTTCTGGTAGTCACGGGAAGAAAATGTTCCTACGAGCTATTTACTCAGCGGGATAAGGAACTATGACTATAAATAAAAGTTTTGAGTTCTAACTGGCTAATATATTCAGTAAAACTTCACACGCACAAACATAATAATATTGTTGACAATAATAAGAATAATGCCCCTATTGTAAATAGTGCTATTATCAGTTCAGAGCCGACCTCTACGGTAAGGTCCAAGTAAAATGGTCTATCGCCCTGACTTCTATTCACCAAAGTTAATTGCTCGCCGCAAAAGTGGAAAATAATCTCACCACTTGCCACGCGCTTTTTGTCGACATTACCGGCAGCACACAAACAGTCACTTCAGTGTAATCTAAGCGACCCAGAACGCTGTACAGTGCTCGCCTGTTCACTTCCTACTTTTACCGGAAACATGGGTTTGGTAGGTGCCTACATCTGACTTCATCCGAGGCACAGCGTAAGCTGGCGTTTCACTGACGTGGACACGCTGAGGGCTCGGTGCGAAATGTGTCCTACTCACGGCCTAGCCATATTCATAAATGGGCGCAGCCATTCGCTAAACTGAGCATCTGCTATCTACCGCTGTAACACAGGCAGCAGAATTTAAATGGCTGTTTTCTCGGACACGTATTATTTAATAAGTTTGCCGCGGAACAATTTACAATCTTCGTAATTTTTTATAGAAGTAGGCTTTACTTACTGAAAAAGTTTCAGCTTGACTGCATACACTTTCCTGGCTATAATTTTTAGAATGGAACAGACAGTAGGACGTGACCTCTGAACTACCTCTTTAAGAGTCCTTGTATTTGTCCTCGGAGTCTTTCGCGACGGCATACGTGACGGCCCCGCAGTCAGTGAACTCCTGACGACGATGGCGGAGATGGTCATCGAAAGCGCTAGGATTTTATTCGAATTGACGCGGCTTGAAAACCGAGAACGTTTTATTCAGCCCTTGTATTGATCGGTTTTTACAGTAAAGTCTTGAAACTTGCTGCAGATGTATTATTTCCTTAATGTAATCGAGTGCTGTAATTAGAACTTCCTGTAACAACTACAAATGATACTTAATCTATCATGAATAAGGACGTCTCTGTTCCAAACTAAGTTTATAGTAAATTACTTGAAAACTATTAGAGGTAGCTTAATGGAGTCACATAGCTAATGTTTCTATATCAAACTGAGGCTACATACGGATTTTCATCTTTCTGAGTCCAATATTTAGCTCCTTCAAATATTCGTAAAAACGACAGTTTTGACCAAAATATTGCTCCGACTTGTAACATTTGACTGTGACATACATTTGCCCATTCTGAACAGCTTTTAGCTTTCTAGCTGCATTATTTAGTGCCACTTATTTTTTTTCTTAAAATAACGTCGTTAGGATAACTTATTCAGATTATCATTATGACATTTAATAATTTTAACTAAACTATATACTTACAAAGTTTGGAAAGCTGCTTAAGTTTTTAATTTCATTGTTAGATTATGGCGCGATACTGTGTGTGCCACGCACAGACGCGTTATGATGGCGCGGCGCTTCTAGCTGTGACGTGGGGTGTGTCCCGCCGCCCTCGCTTACCTCTGTATCCCTCACAGTGATACAGCGCTTGTTTCGCCACGCCACGTCACGCTTCCACTACGTGAGATGGACGTAAAATTGTAATTATTACCTCGAAAAATTTCAGCTGCGGTGGTGAAAATCAGAGACGGTTGTCCTGCTTGTCTACGTGTCAGCCATTCACCGAGACACTCCTTCTCCCAGTTATGAATGACTTGGCCCAAACCTTGGTTGTACAAGTCTGAATTTTGAGTGAGGAGGAAACGGTACTTCTTGAAAATCACCTCGTCGCTAAACTGTGTTAAGGGGGAGAAGTCTCTAAGAGCCAGTTCAAAAGGAGACGGGAGTCGGGCGACCTTTGATAGCCCAAAGAAACAGCCTGTGTGACTACTCCACATGCACTTAGCTGGGACACTGTCAAGGAGCAAAAATGCCCCCTTCTTATATACGCTAACGACAGAATTATACCAACGGAATTGAGATCAAAATGACACGTCACGCGATGCGGCAGACGCCACATTGATTTTGGCGTATATAGATGTTTTGTATTATAACTTGTTGTATGCCGTTTCAACACAACGGCGTATTGAAAATATAGCACAAATTAAATGTCACTTAATGACGCATCAGCAATATAAGCCTTCAAGAGATACTGTGATACCTTACACAAAAGATGAAAGTCGCGTGTCTTCTGCGTAGTGTAGAGGATAAGCAAGTGGATTACAGAGTCGAAGCAAGTGTGCACACGTCCCACTAGAGGCTAATCTTTTATTTTACATGTTAGCGTTTTCAATACATTCTGGGACTTTCTTACACATGTAATATAAATATGTTCTACAATATTCGGGGTTATTTACATTTCCGTCTAACCATGCAACGAACGCTGAAATAAATATTTGGCTGTTTATTTCCAAATATGTGGCGATTTCCGAGTGTGTGCCTAGGCAGGAACCGAAGACGACAGCTTATATTGCTGCAAGTGAAAAGAGGTGCAATAAAATTCATATCATTCATTGTTACAAACATTTGGCTGTTTATTTCTTAGCGTACGCAAAGATCATAAAGAGACAGATACTTCACATGTTGTTGTTGTTGGTTTGTTTGTGGGAAGAGACCAAACAGCGAGGTCATCGGTCTCATCGGATTAGGGAAGGATGGGGAAGGAAGTCGGCCGTGCCCTTTCAAAGGAACCATCCCAGCATTTGCCTGGAGCGATTTAGGGAAATCACGGAAAACCTAAATCAGGATGGCCGGACGCGGGATTGAACCGTCGTCCTCCCGAATGCGAGTCCAGTACTTCACATGTTAGCCGGCCGAAGTGGCCTTGCGGTTAAAGGCGCTGCAGTCTGGAACCGCAAGACCGCTACGGTCGCAGGTTCGAATCCTGCCTCGGGCATGGGTGTGTGTGATGTCCTTAGGTTAGTTAGGTTTAAGTAGTTCTAAGTTCTAGGGGACTAATGACCTCAGCAGTTGAGTCCCATAGTGCTCAGAGCCATTTGAACCATTTGAACTTCACATGCTAGAACCAGTTCCACTTCCGGCTGGTACAATTCCTACGGTAACGACATGTCAACTTAGGGAGCTTCTCGTGACGATTCGGCCTCCAGCATCCAGAAACTGATTTCGGGATCAAGTTTCTGTGACGATTTACTTCCTACAAGTTTAATATTTCACCGCCGCTCCGTACCAGTCCCGAAAATCACAAATCATCAGCTAGCTCACTGATGGCTGGGTCTTCGCCATTTTCGCTGTGGTCGGTCCACATATTTGGACTGCTTGGTCTGCTACTTTCAGCAAGTAAATCCGGACTGGTTCACACAATCGTAATACACTATTGGCCATTAAACTTTCTACACCAAGAAGAAACGCAGATGATAAACGGGTATTCATTGGACAAATATATTATACTAGAACTGACATGTGATTACATTTTCACGCAATTTGGGTGCATAGGTCCTGAGAAATCAGTACCCAGAACGACCACCTCTAGCCGAAATACGCCTGGGCACTGAGTCAAACAAAGCTTGGATGGCGCGTACAGGTACAGCCCATGCAGCTTCAACACGATACCACAGTTCATTAAGAGTACTGACTGGCGTATTGGGACGAGCCAGTTGCTCGGCCACCATTGACCAGACGTTTTCAATTGGTGACAGATCTGGAGAATATGCTGGCCAGGGCAGCAGTCGAACATTTTCTGTATCCAGAAAGGCCCGTACAGGGCCTGCAACATGCAATGTTGCATTATCCTGCTGAAATGTAGGGTTTCGCAGGTATCGAATGAAGGGTAGAACCACGGGTCGTAACAAATCTTAAATGTGACGTCCACTGTTCAAAGTGCCGTCAATGCGAACAAGAGGTGACCGAGACGTGTAACAAATGGCACCCCATACCATCCTGCCGGGTGATACGCCAGTAGGGCGATTACGAATACACGCTTCCAATGTGCGTTCACCGCGATGTCGCCAAACACGGATGCCACCATCATGATGCTGTAAACAGAACCTGGATTCATCCGAAAAAATGACGTTTTGCCATTCGTGCACCCAGGTTCTTCGTCGAGTACACCATCGCAGGCGCTCCTGTCTGTGATGCAGCGTCAAGGGTAACCGCAGCCATGGTCACCGAGCTGATATTCCGTGCTGCTGCAAACGCTGTCGAACTGTTCGTGCAGATGGTTGTTGTCTTGCAAACGTCCCCATCTGTTGACTCAGAGATCGAGACGTGGCTGCACGATCCGTTACGTTACAGCCATGCGGATAAGATGCCTGTCATTTCGACTGCTAGTGATACGAGGCCGTTGGGATCCAGCACGGCGTTCCGTATTACCCTGCTGAACCCACCGATTCCATATTCTGGTAACAGTCTTTGGATGTCGACCGCCGCGAGCAGCAATGTCGCGATACGATAAACCGCATTCGCGATACGCTACAATCCGGCCTTTATCAAAGTCGGAAACGTGATGGTACGCATTTCCCCTCCTTACACGCGGCATCACAACGACGTTTCACCAGGCAACGCCGATCAACTGCCGTTTGTGTATCAGAAATCGGTTGGAAACTTTCCTCATGTCAGCACGTTGTAGGTGTCGCCACCGGTGCCAACCTTGAGTGAATGCTGAAAAGCTGATCATTTGCATATCACAGCATCTTATTCCTGACCGTTAAATTTCGCGTCTGTAGCACGTGATCTTCGTGGTGTAGCAATTTTAATGGCCAGTAGTGTACTTCCGCTGCTGGCTTAGTTTGACGGCTTTTTGAATGAGCACCAGCAGTCGTGGAAGCCAGCGGGCGGCGTTCTTCGTCGTGTTCAGTGTGTCGTGCGAGATGATGAAGATTGTCCCGTGAATGTTTTTCACTTTTAGCTTTATCGCTTCGACTGCGGTTAGCCGAACACGTAGAATACGGCGCTGCGGTCGGCAACGCCTATGTAAGATAACAAGTGTTTGGCGCAGTTGTTGGACCGGTTACTGCTGCTACAATGGCAGGTTATCAAGATTTAAGCGAGTTTGATCGTGGTATTACAGTTGCCGCATGAGCGATGGGACACAGCATCTCCGAGACAGCGATGAAGTGGGGATTTTCCCGTTCGACCATTTCACGAGTGTATCGTGAATATCAGGAATCCGATAAAACATCAAATCTCCGACACTGCTGCGGTCGGATCCTGCAACAACGGTACCAACGACGCCTGGAGAGAATCGTTCAACGTGACAGAAGTGCATCCCCTCCGCAAATTGCTGCAGATTTCAGTCCTGGGCCATCAACAAGTGTCAGCGTGCGAACCATTCAACGGAACATCATCGATATGGAGCTTTCGGAGCTGAAGGCCTACTCGTCTACCCTTGATGACTGCACGACACAAAGCTTTACGTCTCGCCTCGGCCCGTCAACACCGACATTGGATTGTTGATGACTGGAAACATGTTGTCTGGTCGGACTGGGTGTTGTGTGATGTCCTTAGGTCAGTTAGGTTTAAGTAGTTCTAAGTTCTAGGAGACTTAACTTCTAAGTCCCATAGTGCTCAGAGCCATTTTTGTCTGGTCAGACGAGTCTCGCTTCAAATTATATCGAGTGGACGGACGTGTATAGGTATGGAGAGAACCTCACGAATCCATGGACCCTGGATGTCAGCAGGGGACTGTTCGAGCTGGTGGAGGGTCTGTAATGGTGTCGGTCGTGTGCAGCTGGAGTAATATGGGACCCCTGATACGTCTAGATACGACTCTGAAAGGCGACACGTACGTAAGCATCCTGTCTGTTCACTTGTATCCATTCATGTCCATTATACATTCCAATGGACTTGGGCAACTCCAGCAGGACAATGCGACACGCCACAGGTCCAGAATTTCTACAGAGTGGCTCCAGAAACACTCTTTTGAGTTTAAACACTTACGCCGGCCACCAAACTCTTCAGGCATCAACGTTACTGAGCATATCTTGGATGCCTTGCAACGTGCTGTTCAGAAGAGATCTTCGCCCACTCGTACTCTTACAGATTTATGGACGGCCCCGTAGGATTCATGGCGTCATTTCCCTCCAGCACTACCTCAGACATTAGTCGAGTCCATGGCACGTCGTGTTGCGGCACTTTTGTGTGCTCCCTGTGGCCCTACACGATATTAGGCAGGCGTACCAGTTTCTTTGGCTCTTCAGCGTAATAACCAAGCCAACACGCTGCACGAGAAATTCTAAAGTGTGTGCATTTACACACTTGCTAGCTGGAACCACTATACAAAATAATCTCCTTCGTGATCGTCTCCAGCAGCAGCAAAAATTTCTGATTTGTCACGTCCTTGAAATTTCAGATCCAGCCATCTCTTCTAGCTCGGTTAGTTACATGTTCCATATATAATTTGAACGTTTCCTTTTAACGAATGATGTGGAACGAGTCAGTTTATGGATGTGTATACATGGTTAGTGTTAGCATTAACGAACACGTCTGTCCGCAGCTCGTGGTCGTGCGGTAGCGCTCTCGCTTCCCGCTTCCCGCGCCCGGGTTCCCGGGTTCGATTCCCAGCGGGGTCAGGGATTTTCTCTGCCTCGTTATGACTGGGTGTTGTGTGATGTCCTTAGGTTAGTTAGGTTTAAGTAGT
Organism: Schistocerca americana; assembly: GCF_021461395.2. NCBI lineage: Eukaryota > Metazoa > Arthropoda > Insecta > Orthoptera > Acrididae > Schistocerca > Schistocerca americana. The sequence continues at coordinate 826,102,705 of NC_060122.1, read as the reverse complement.
TCTAAGTTCTAGGGGACTGATGACCATTGCTGTTAAGTCCCATAGTGCTCAGAGCCATTTGAACCATTTTTAACGAACACGTCATTTTGTAGTCTTACTCGTGCATCTACACCCAAAAACAATTTTTTCTACGGTTACCAGTTTTTAAATAGAAATTCTCCCATCGAATAGAAAGAGTTGTCCAGGTGAAATGATTTAACGTTAGATTTAAAACTTACTTCCCTACCTCTCAGGCATTTTATGTTACTGGGCAAGTGAACAAAGATTTTTGTTGCTGCGTACTGAACTCCTGTTTGAACCACTGACAGCTTTAATAATGAGTAATAAAGACATTCTTCCGTCTAGTGTTGTGGGGATGGACTTCACTGTTCTTATGGATTATTTACGAAGAATTCCACCAGCACATATATGTATTGTGACGGCGCGGTTGAAATGCCCAGCTCCTTGAAGAGGTGCCGACATGATGCCCGTGGGCGAACATCACACATTATCCTTACTGCTCGCTTTTGTACAATCAATACGTTCAAGTTGTGACTTGCCCCAGAAAATTTTTCCATAAGAAATTTTTGAGTGGCTATATGGAAAATACGTCTGGAGGTTAATTCGTTTATTTCCAAGATTATCAATTATTGAACCCGATGGGACACCCATTTTGATTTCTCTCCAGTCACTACAATTTTCTACCCTTACCGCTTTGTTGACATATTCAGCACAATATTTTACACTTTGTTTGTTAAGTACGATTGAAACCATCTGTGTGTAAACCTACCGGTTCCTTAAAACTTTAGTTTCTTTAAGAGAATAACATGCTGTACACAATTAAATGCCTTGGAAAGACAAAAAAAAAAAAAAATACCAACTTGCCATGTTTCAGCGTTATTCATATTCCTGTTCATACTCATTATGGATTTGATAATAGAATGTATAAATACTATTCTCAGTTGACTGATGACCTCAGCTATTAAGTCCCATAGTGCTCAGAGCCAACTATTCTCAGTTGAGCAATCCTTCTGGAATCCAAACTGTGAAATGCTAGATAAACAGTTTCCACCTAAGTGTAGACTGCTCTTCAGTACATTACTTTTTGAATATTTTGAAAAAAGAAGAAAGGGAATTGGATGATAATTGTTTAAGTTCTTCTTGTCACCTTTATTATGAAAAGGTTTAACAATTACACATTTTAACCAGAGCGGGAAAATTCCCTGTGGCAATGCCACAGTATGTATATCATTATGGACATTACTCAAGTTGTAACAACTTTTCAGAGTTCTGTGTAAAATTCTGTAACACCATATGAGGTTCTTTTTTAATTTTAATTATTTTCAGTAGAGGATGTTGGAGATGTTAGAGTTACCTGTACTTCAAAACTTGCTTTAAGTTTTGTAGACGACAATTTTAATACATTCATTCGCCACTTCAATTGAACTATTTATTCCAATTTTTGCTGCTAATTTAGACTGTGACTGTTAAAAGTACTTGCAGCTTCTGTATTATCAGCCAAAACATTGTCATTTAGTTTAATTGTTACGGTGTTTTGTACACTGGCTGGCTGCCCTGTCTCCCATTGGACGATAACCCATATCGGCGCGGCGTCGGGTAATATTGTGGAAGCTGCACAACAGTTCGACGAGGCAGCTGCTTCTCATCTTCAGGTGATTACTGAGGTGTTGCTGCAATGGCTCGCTAGTAATACGCTGACTCGCTAGAAAAGCGCAAGTGCAAAGGATTGAGGCTATAACGTCATCGTAGACGAACATTAGCGCACGACGACATCCAGCGCCGTCTGTTGTACAGACGGGCCACGGGCTTCTCATTCGCGAAGCGGGAAAGGCGCAGCCGCAAATAGCGACCCAGCGCGCGCGGTGGCAGTGTGTTGGCGCCCAGTTTAAGTGTGCGGACTTTCTCTGTCTGTGTTGACTCGGATTCGTTCGCCAGCGGCCGACGCTGCCTTAGTGCCGCCAGTGCTGGTTCCCATGCCTTGCCGAGTTGAAATCCCGCGTCTCTATCGGTCAGGTCGTCGCTTATACGGATTTCGACTGCTTCTTTAATGATGGAGTCCCAGTACGTGGGAGCGGACGAAAGGATCTTTGTCTCTCCGTAGTTCGTGCTGTCTCCCGTGTCAAGACAGTGTTCAGCCACAGCAGACTTTTCTGGCTCGACCAGTATGGTGCTACATAGGTATAGTCACGGGATGATAGCGAAATTCCATTTTGAAGGACGGACTCTTCCTCCTCGATCAGTTGTCGTTCAGTGACGTTGACCACTGTGCGTGACGGGCCGGGACTCGCCTCGTCAGTCGGCTTCGCTATCGTCCCGAGAAACACGAGAACAGCTTCAACAAGAAAGAGGAAAGCCTCGAGGTAAACGGACCTGGATTCCTCTGCTGCAGCGAAAGGCTGTCGCAGGTGGCAAGAGAGCAGCACTGGAAATGACGGCGCAAAAGCCCTCGGACGTTTGCGCGCCAGGTACATATAGTTTGCATCGCCGGCCGGAGTGGCCGTGCGGTTCTAGGCGCTACAGTCTGGAGCCGAGCGACCGCTACGGTCGCAGGTTCGAATCCTGCCTCGGGCATGGATGTATGTGTTGTCCTTAGGTTAGTTACGTTTAAGTAGTTCTAAGTTCTAGGCGACTGATGACTTCAGAAGTTAAGTCGCGTAGTGCTCAGAGCCAGCCATAGTTTGCGGCCGCGAGCTCGTCTCCAGTCCACCACCAACAACGGAGGGTGAAACTTTGACAATGCCAGTCACTTGTGCTGGCGAAACGTCAGAAAAATCATCAGACGGACGTCGGCCGAATAACCCGAGACGGAAGCCAACAGGCAGTTTGTCAACAAGTGGCCACGAAAGCCTTAACAATTGTGTACAACTGACAAGGGAACCTCCCCATCGCACCCCCCTCAGATTTAGTTATGACTTCGCATAGTGGATAGGCCATGAAAAACTGAACACAGATCAATCGAGAAAACAGGAAGAAGTTGTGTGGAAATATGAAAAAAATAAGCAAAATATACAAACTGAGTAGTCTATGCGCAAGATAGGCAACATCAAGGATAATCTGAGCCCAGGAACGCCGTGGTCCCGTGTTAGCGTGAGCAGCTGCGGAACGACATGTCCTTGGTTCAAGTTTTCCCTCGAGTGAAAAGCATAATTTTTTTATTTTCAGACGATTATCAAAGTTCAGGCACTCACACATAATCAACTTCGCTCTCCAAAATTCCAGGACATGTTCGGATTTGCTTGGGCATACGCAGGATTTGACGGTCTACGCACGGAAAAATTTGAAAACGTTAAAAACATATGTTTTGACAGAGCACAGGGAAAACTGTGCGACTGTGAAACTGTTGCATTCATTTGTTGCAGTTTATGTGACAAACTCTTATGTTTTCATCACTTTTTTGGGAGTGTTTATCACATCCACAAGAAAACCTAAATCGGGCAAAGTAGAAGAACTTTTTTACCCATTCCTCAAGTGCACAAGTTAGGTGTGTCAACAACATATTCCTGTCATGTGACGCACATGCCGTCACCAGTGTCGTATAGAATATATCAGACGTGATTTCCTGTGGAGGAATCGGTTGACCTATGACCTTGTGATCAAATGTTTTCGGTTCCAATTGGAGAGGCACGTCCTTTCGTCTACTAATCGCATAGTTTTGCGGTGCGGTCGAAAAACACAGACACTAAACTTATTACAGTGAACAGAGACGTCAATGAAAGAACGGACAGATCATGACTTTGCGAAAATAAAGAAAATAAATTTTTCATCCGAGGGAAGATTTGAACCAAGGACCTCTCAAGCCGCAGTTTCTCACGGTAACCATAGGACCACGGCGTTCCTGACTTCAGGTTATCCTTGATGTTGCCTATGTTGCGCATGGACTACTCAGTTTGTATATTTTGCTTATTTTTTCATAGTTCCACACAACTTCTTCCTGTTTTCTCGATTGATCTGTGTTCAGTTTTTCAAGGCCTATCCACTGTGCCAACATATAACTAAATCTGAGGGGGGCGCGATGGGGAGGTTCCCCTGTGAGTACTGCTATGTTGGTGTCCGACATTCACATGCACGCATCCATAAAGGAATGTTGGCAATACAATGACCTTAGGGGAGAGTGGGGCAAGTTGATACGTGGGCAAGTTGATACAGATGGGACTGTGAGGTAACACGCGCATGCGCAGGGCGGACATGAGTGAGTAGAGGCTGTTGTTTACCGCGACGCAGCGCCAGACGGCGTCCAGCTGTCAACAGAGTACTCTACGCGTTTTTATTGTTGACATTGTGTTTTCATGAGTAGAAAGTAATTGTTGGCTAGTGTGTTTGAGTTGGCGTACCAGCAAGAGGATATTCTTCAGGAAGTTCGCCGTTGGCAGAGTTAAACGCCTGTTTGTTGGTAAGAATTTCATGATAGTTTCATCTTTCTAGACTTTATATTTTAGAGACTTAAGTTTGACTTAAGAGACACTTATTCAATGGGGCAAGTTGATACGCGTAGCTGGGGCAAATTGATACAGTGTATCAACGTACCCAAATATTGTAAAAATTAGAGTTTTGTCTTTTCTTACAGAAACGTGGTGCAGAATTATACCAGGAAGACAGATCGAGGGAAAGTACCGAATGAGAGCTTTGAAAAAGCCTATGAAGCCGTCAAGACCAAAACCATGTCTTTACGGGAAGCAGTTGTAGCCTTCGAGATCGACAAAATGACATTGTTTAGATTTATAAGAAAAAAAAGATGAATCGCAAGGTCAAACGGTTACAATGGGGTATGCCAAACCAAGGCAAATTTTTCCAGCCCAATTAGAATCTCAACTCGAAGAGTATATAATACACTCTTATAAAATCTACTATGGACTTACACCACAAAACATCGAAGTTTTAGCTTACGAACTTGCTGTGGCTAATAGGGATATCATTACATTGCCTGATTCATGGATTAACCATAAAATGGCTACAAACGACTGGTTTAGCTTATTTATGAAAAGACACCCTCGACTATTAATCAGGGAGCCAGAGGCTACGAGCCTTAGTCGTGCTACCAGTTTTAATAAAGCCAATGTTGACCTATTTTTTGACAATTTGAAGAGTACTTTAGATAAATACCAATTTGAACCTAAGGATATTTGGAATGTCGACGAGACCGGTATGCAAACAGTTCAGAGACCAAACAAAATCGCTGCTCAGAAAGGAGTACGCCAAGTAGGGAAAGCTACGTCAGCGGAAAGGGGGCAGATGTCACTATGGTATTGGCTGTCAGTACCGTCGGCAACTCAGTTCCTCCGATGTTCATATTTCCAATAGTGTTCTTCAAGGATCACTTCATAATTAACGGACCACCAGGGTGTATTGGAACTTTCTATCCATCAGGATGGATCACATCTGAATCGTTTTTGAAGTTCATTAAACATTTTCACGGCCACGTGAGATCTACCAAGGACAATCCCTGCTTGTTGGTTTTGGATAACCATGAATCACATTTATCTATTGAAGTGCTCAACTTCTGCAAAGAAAATGGTATCGTCATATTGTCGTTTCCCCCGGACACTTCCCACTGCCTGCAACCGCTTGACAGGTCAGTTTATGGGCCTTTCAAGAAATTTTACTTCGGTTCAGTCGACGACTGGGTGATCATCAATCCATGGAAAACTGTAAAAATCTACGACATTCCTGGCATAGTAAAGATGGCACTACATAGAGCAATAAATGCTACAAATATTATATCTGTGACACATCCCCCAGGCTGTGGCTAAGCCATGTCTCCGCAATATCCTTTCTTTCAGGAGTGCTAGTTCTGCAAGGTCCGCAGGAGAGCTTCTGTAAAGTTTGGAAGGTAGGAGACGAGGTACTGGCAGAAGTAAAGCTGTGAGTACCGGGCGTGAGTCGTGCTTCGGTAGCTCAGTTGGTAGAGCACTTGCTCGCGAAAGGCAAAGGTCCCGAGTTCGAGTCTCGGTCGGGCACACAGTTTTAATCTGCCAGGAAGTTTCATTATATCTGTATTTCAAGCAACAGGAATCGCGCCATACAACAGAGAAGTGTTTACTGATGATGACTTCTTGTCCAGCGCAGTCACGGATAGAGAGATGACTTCACAAGACAGCGCTGTCAAGTCTTCTCAGGCTGGGACAAGCAACGCTGATGGTCTAGAGTTCAAAGTGAACCGAACTGAAACTACAACTTGCAATGGTACTTGAATTACGTTACCATTATGGTACCTCACCTGAACCTCTCGATACTAGTAATATTCTACTGTTTTTCTGTTAACTACTTAACATATTTCTGAGACAACATTCAAATTTGATTTCATTTGTGATACATAGATATGTTTATATTGCAATGATATTATTCTTATGTGATCTTTGACGTACTTGTAACTCTGATTTTTGGGCGCGTAAGCGATAGTTAGTTAGTTGTTGAGTTGTTAGAGAGTCGGACATTGGGAAAGTCAAGTGTTGGAAGTCATGTTGGAAAGATGCATATTGTAGTTGGCTTATAAAATGTGAGGAAGATGTTTTCAAGTATGTTTTGTATTGTGAAGTGATGTTTTGTGTGTTACGTGATATTGCAATAAAAGCAATTAAAAGGAAGTGTAACTTGAATTCGGAGTGCTGACTTTTTTTTTTTTTTACATCACTATTGTGCTAACTTTGAAAGGTTTAATCTCCAAGAATGGTTTGTGAAGCGCATCTACAAAACTTTTGAATATAGCAGGATAAAACCTAGGCCTCTTTGCATCCGAGCTTGGAATCATCACCACCTAGATTTTCAACGATTGAGCCATGATTTTACGACGAGACCAGCGTGGGAAACACAAAAAAAGATGAGTGCCTAGTTTTTTTGATTATTACATGAAATGACTTTATTAACTGTGCTCTTATGACACTTGCCACATAATATGACTGTTGTTGCCCGAAAATTCAGTATTTAGCAGCGTGAGCAACACCACAATCATTATTAAATGCTGGCCTTTGTTGTGGTAGGGTTGTTAGAAACTGCAGTTCCATCTACAAGTAAGGATGTTTCTCTAGGTGTATTCACTGTAAGCCCTCAAGACATTCGTCCCTACCTTAACGCTGGAGAGCGGAAAAATATCAAAAAAGGGACGAAACCTTTAAAATCCGCTATCCTTACTAGCACACCAGTAAAGGAGATACTGGAAGAGGAGGCCAAAGAAAAGGAAACTAAAATGGTAGCCAAGTCAGAAAACGCCAAAAAAGGCTTTTTAAAATGGTAGAGAGTCAGACCAAGGAGAAGAACAAGGTGAAGAAAAAGAAATGCGTCCCAAAGAATAAAATGAAGGTTGCATCAGAGTCTGAGGAAGAGAACGACGCCTTGTGTCTCATATGTTTGGAGCCATTCTCCGAATCCAAGCCAGGTCAGGACTGGATACAGTGCATTTCTTGCAAATAATGGGCCCATATAGAATGTAGTAAAGACTGTAAGATGTACACTTGTATTCACTGTACATCTGACTTCGTAGTCAGTGATTCTGAGTAGGTTATGGACACAATCTGATGATCTGTGTGTTTAAAATAAGTTAATAATATGTCTTACGTTACCTTTGTACTATATTCTGCTTAATAAATGTGAGTGACTATTTGCTACCTTAATGTCAGTTACCTTATTATTTATACATTTGTATCAACTTGCCTCTCGCTAGTATCAACTTGCCCCCATGTGGGGAACATTGATACACTTTGCAGCATTAAACAAATATTTTAATTTTGGGAGATATATGTGGTTAATCAAAGCGTCAATACCATAGAAAAGTGCACAACTAATTGTAGTAAAATATCATAATTTTCCCAATTAAAACAAAATTAAAACAAAAAATGTAAAAATTAAAATGTTAAATTTGTCTCAACATGCCTCGCTCTCCCCTACTGATTTTGGGCTTTGTATCCCTTTTGTTGTCTCTTAGGCTTCTGCAGACTATGCTACAAAAGTAGTGACACTTCGGATCTTTGCATTTTTCTTTTCACAACCGGCCGGTGTGGCCGTGCGGTTCTAGGCGCTACAGTCTGGAACCGCGTGACCGCTACGGTCGCAGGTTCGAATCCTGCCTCGGGCATGGATGTGTGTGCTGTCCTTAGGTTAGTTAGGTTTAAGTAGTTCTAAGTTCTAGGGGACTGATGACCGCAGATGTTAAGTCCCATAGTGCTCAGAGCCATTTTTCTTTTCACAGAATGTAAGCATAGTTGTCTTTTTCTCGTTCGCAGGCGAGCCTGGAGAAGCTGCAGCAGCTGATAAAGGACGAGCTGATGGCGGCCTTGGGCACGGGTCCCGGGGAGTCCACGGACGGCGCCTGCGCGGCGCTGCTCGCGGGCGTCAAGGCGTGGTGGACGGCCAAGAAGGCGGCGCCCTACCTCACCGCCGACAGCGCCCTCTGGACCGGCATCGTCCTCGCCCAGCTGGCGGACCTCGGGGACCCGCTCAGCGGCGCCGTGCGCGCGCTCGGCCTCACGTTCACGCCAGAAGCGACCGACCCCTTCAGCCGAGTCTTCTCCACAGCGCGAGGTAGCTACGCTGCGGCCAGCGCCTCGCCAGAAAAACATGCTTCGGATGTACCCCTCGTTGTTGGTTTTTATTTTGAACGAGATAACCCATATTTCTACATCTACATCCATACTCCGCAAGCCACCTGGCGGTGTGTGGCGGAGGGTACTTTGAGTACCTCTATCGGTCCTCCCTTCTATTCCAGTCTCGTATTGTTCGTGGAAAGAAAGATTGTCGGTATGCCTCTGTGTGGGCTCTAATTTCTCTGATTTTTATCCTCGTGGTCTCTTCGCGAGATATACAGGGTGTTACGGTACGGCCAAACTTTCAGGAAACATTCCTCACACACAAATAAAGAAAAGATGTTATGTGGACATGTGTCCGGAAACGCTTAATTTCCATGTTAGAGCTCATTTTAGTTTCGTCAGTATGTACTGTACTTCCTCGATTCACCGCCAAATGGCCCAATTGAAGGAAGGTAATGTTGACTTCGGTGCTTGTGTTGACATGCGATCATTGCTCTACAGTACTAGCATCAAGCACATCAGCTCCTGCACATTTCAGTCGAAGTGTTCGTACGCTTCTCAACAACAGATTCGGTGACCGATGGATTGGTAGAGGCGGACCAATTCCATGGTCTCCACGCTCTCCTAACCTCAACCCTCTTGACTTTCATTTATGGGGGCATTTGAAAGCCCTTGTCTACGCAACCCCGGTACCAAATGTAGAGACTCTTCGTGCTCGTATTGTGGACGGCTGTGATACAATACGCCATTCTCCAGGGCTGCATCAGCGCATCAGGGATTCCATGCGACGGAGGGTGGATGCATGTATCCTAGCTAACGGAGGACATTTTGAACATTTCCTGTAACAAAGTGTTTGAAGTCACGCTGGTACGTTCTGTTGCTGCGTGTTTTCATTCCATGATTAATGTGATTTGAAGAGAAGTAATAAAATGAGCTCTAACATGGAAAGTAAGCGTTTCCGGACACATGTCCACATACCATATTTTCTTTCTTTGTGTATGAGGAATGTTTCCTGAAAGCTTGGCCGTACCTTTTTATAACACCCAGTACGCAGGAGGGAGCAATGTACTGCTAGACTCCTCGGTGAAGGTATGTTCTCGAAACTTCAACAAAAGTCCGTACCGAGCTACTGAGCGTCTCTCTCGCAGAGTCTTCCATTGGAGTTTATCTGTCATCTCCGTAACGCTTTCGCGATTACTAAATGATCCTGTAACGAAGCGCGCTGCTCTCCGTTGGATCTTCTTTCTATCAACCCTATCTGGTACGGATCCCACACCGCTGAGCAGCATTCAAGCAATGGGCGAAAAAGCGTACTGTAACCTACTTCCTTTGTTTTCGGATTGGATTTCCTTAGGATTCTTCCAATGAATCTCAGTCTGGCATCTGCTTTACCGATGGTCAACTTTATTATCGTCATTCCATTTTAAATCACTCCTAATGCCTACTCCAAGATAATTTATGGAATTAACTGCTTCCAGTTGCTGACCTGCTATATTGTAGCTAAATGATAAGGGATCTTTCTTTCTATGTGTTCGTAGCACATTACACTTGTCTATATTGAGATTCAATTGCCATTCCCAGCACCACGCGTCAATTGGTTGCAGATCCTCCTGCATTTCAGTACAATTTTCCATTGTTACAACCTCTCATCCGAAAAAAGCCTCAGTGAACTTCCTATGTTACCCATAAGGTCATTTATGTATAATGTGAACAGCAACGGTCCTACGACACCCCCCTGCGGCACACCTGAAATCACTCTCACTATATTTATAGCATTTGTCTCTGACAAACAAGCGTAGATGGTGTCACGGGAAAAGTGGTTGCGAGTTTGTGTATTTCTCTAGTTATTTATACGTTTTACCCGTGTTTCGGTTTTTCCTTTGAGCGTGAGTGAGACCTAGCGCATCATACAAGTTTTCACAAAAGTTTTCGTTCTAAATTGTCGCATACTATCGTACATGTCATCCAATTCTTATGTTTCACTTTGTACTTAAATATCCGTCTGTTTTTTGATGCAGTATGTAGTGCATATATCTATTCTGCCATTCCAAGTATCTCTTTGTCCTTAAGCAAAATGAAGAATGTATCATGCAAATGTTGCTTAATTAGCAGTGGGACATTAATCATCACGACAGCCAGACAGCCTTTCTTATAACTCTGTTCGTTACGAAGATATGAACAACAGTACATCTTTTAAATAGCACCCAACGTTTGTTATTCGATACTACACTTCCTCTCCTCACGACCCATTCAGAAACGTTTCACGGTGTACATTTGCTTGTAGAATATACACCCCCAGTGCCAGGGACTCAGTACTGGAACTCGAGCCTTCACGACCACCATTCGACACTCCAGCCAGTGCAACAACTCAACAGAAGCATTCACTTCTACGAGGATTCCACACACCATACTGAACCTGTTGCAGATCTTTTGCAGTGGCCGACGTCTGCTTGTTGTCACGCAGAAGTGTGTTGTACTGCAGAAGCTTCCTGACGTCCCGGGCCCTTGGTATATAGAAGCCTGATTACATAAAAGTGATCGCTTCTGCTGAGTTTCTGGACTGGCTGAGGTGTTGAACGGTGGTGGTCACGGCTCGAGTCCCTGAGCTCTGTCCCTGGCATTAGTGGTGTTTATTGTATTACAAATTGTACACTGTGAAACCTTCAAGAGTAGATCTTGAGGAGAGGAAGTGGATTACAAGATATATAAAAATGCAGGGTCCTTTCTAGAAAGGACTTACTGGTGTTCATCTCTCAAAGGAAGTAAGTTACAAGGAAGGTGAACATCCTGGTTAATGTCCCCTTGTTACCTAAATATCGTTTTTTTCATACATTTGTTTGATTTTGAATCAGGACCAAAAGTTGTATGTGGCCATCAAGATAAAAGGTACAACCCTGTAAGCAGTATAAGTATAGCGACTGTGATCCATCTAGAATACTGCCAGACACACTACCTTTCTTTAAACTTTGTCACTGCCATTTTGTTCAAGATTCCACACGATGTCATTGAGGACCTTGAGGTGATGATGATATTAACAACATCATCATCCTTATGGAGTGGAGGTCATGCCCCCTCCTTATCTCCAGCCAATCATAGCACAGCACTTAAAATCCAAGATGGTTCAAATAGTCCAACTCTATAAATAGAAAATTAAAAAAACTCTATTCCCTATTTCCAACCAATCAGATAATACAGTACTCCCTATCTGTAGCCAATGAGAGTGTGGAAAACTCCAAGACGGTGGAAATAGCAAAACTGTGTTACTGGGAAATTAGAAGTCCCTCTCCCCCATATCTCCAGTCAATCATTGTGACATATTAAAACTCTAACTCGGTGGAAATACACCAACTGTGTGTGTTGTACCCTATACCCACACCTATTAAAATCCAGTGGATGCACTACCCCATATAGTTCAAAATTACTAAATTTCTTACAACTAACAAATGAAGGACTGTTTGGGACACTACATACTCTATGCTTTAAATTTTGTACCTCTTCCATATTTTCTCCATTTAAGCCAATTTGGAATCTACATTTTTACCAGTTTTTCCTCTACCACTACTGCACACTTGGTTTCTACCTCCGTTTCTAAATCATTTTTAATCTGATCGATTTGGTTTTCAAGTTTAACCTTGTTTTCAGCACAAAATTCCCTTGCAGCTTTGACTTCATCTTTACATTGTTTTTCAGAAGCCTCCTCCCTCCTATTATAGTCATCACAAAGCTTCTTTCTCTCTTCTACACATTTACTACTCATTAATGTTAATTTCTCATTAGTGTTATATACTACTTTCTTTACCTTTTCATCACAATCTTTAGATACTGCCTTAACGTTGTTATTTAATTCTGAAAGATTAGAGCTGAGGACCTGAATCTCTTTTTTAATTTCTTTCTTCAGTTCATCCTTTAAGCTAACCATGTCAGTTCTAATGCTATCAGATTTCTTTTCCACTCTATTAATGTCTTCTTTCACACTATTTTCCACCCTACTGATGTTTTCGTTCCTACACATACTAAGCAGACAACTCGAACTACCCATAATTTGCCTTAACATTGCCTCCAAATTTGCGGCTGCCATAAACTTTTGTTCTTGCTGACTTTCACTACTAGGTTCCTCCCTCTTAAGCTTAATGATTTCGTCCACTTGAGTACTGTTTTCGTCCATTCTCTCACATCACCATACAATGTATATGGCGCTTTTTTCATTCCATCTACAATAGGACTTTCGTCACACCATTCGAAGTTACATTCATGTTTGATTTATAATCACTATCATCTATAGCACCAGTCCCACTTACATCCTTCTGTTCATTTAACAACTTCACCTCTACAGCTTCGTTCTCAGCCACACTGTCTTGTTCATTAAAGTCAGTCTTTATGTATCACTTGTGAGGTAACGGGGGAGTTGTGGCGCACTGAAATTATTCCAAGTTCGGAGTTGGCGTGGACGCACGCGCCGCTAGGCAAGCCGGGGCTCGTCAGCACCCGCGTGGTGCCGAGCATTAGCCGGAGTAAGAGGGGTCGACCCAGCGCGTGGTCAAGGCCGACCTTGTGGCTGGGAATTACATGTTGACACTGTGACGAGGACTGTGCTTTGTGTCGGTGAAGGAGATTTGTATGCTGGGAGTGCCAAAGATGGCGGACTTTATGAAACCATAATGGCAGACATTTCACAGTACATGTAGAAATTAATAATAGACAGAGGAATCATGATACCATAAAAAGAAACATGTACATTACCATTATTTGCATGGCGATTCAGATTTTCAGTATCTTTATTAATTTAAAGTTTAGTATCTGACTGTAAATTACACAAGTAACACCCAGCAACGAATTTCCAAAATCTAAACGGTTCATCCGATTTTGTCGATCGATGTGTCATTAGAAAGCTATTAGTGTAAATCTAAATTGGTATGAATTACAGGCTTGTAACTTGAATAGTACATGAGTTATTGGAGATAAAAGTGGCCGATTACTATTGATCACGTCAGGCCAGAAGTAGTCTACAGCTACATGAAAAAACGGTAGCAGCATTCTTATAAATATATTTATTCATCTATGTCTTTGTTTATATCCGATATATACTATTGATGAAGAAATTTGTCAAATATTTACTGTGTTTTAGAAAGCACAGACGCATTAGGCTATTAGGCTACTGGCTCACTTTTGTTTCTATACCTTTGATATATGTTTATTTAATCTTTTTGTGTATTTAAGAATGTGTGTTAGAGCGTGTTTATGTTCCAGCCGTAGGAATAGTTATTTAGTTTCAAGTTGTTTAAATGTAAATCAGTATTTCGTATGTGTTTCAACGTGATCGTGAGTGTGTGTTGGCTTGGAGACATGGCGGGAGCGCTCTAGCCAATCACAGCACTCGCTACTATGGCAGGCGAATACCGAAGTAAATGGAGAGACTGTATGGAAGTGGGGGAGGAGCTTCGGGTGGGACAGGACACGGGGGAGTTCTGGACGGGAAGGCGCGACGGACGGTCGCGGGAAAGACTTGGAGAGTGTTAAGCAGTTTGCACGTGGTCGCGGGAGATAGAAATATTTCGTAGTGCCAACTTGTGCACTCGTGAGATTTCCGAGGCTTCTGCAGTGAATACGTAGTATACTTTTAGAAGTGAATATCTCTCGAGCTATATTGTTGTTCATAACTAATTACGTGAAGTAGGAATCTATTGTTTCCCTGTTATTCAACTTATATTTCATTTAATTGCTGGACCATCGACACCAAAAAGTGTTATGCAGTAATAAACGGCGTTCTAAAAGGTACTTCTGCTATCCTACTTATCATTTAAAGTCGTTAATAATAGTACCTGCAAATTTTATGTAATTGGAATCTCCCATTTAAAATTTTTTATGTTACATTTAAGATTCGTAACTTCCGAGTGATAGGAACCTTCGACCATTTGGTTCATGCGTATATTCATATTGTATACTGTACATTTAGCAGTATTGGGCTTGTAATGCAGCAACTACGTATCCCAGCCCCTAGGCAACGAAACCAGCCCAAACTTTTGATATTTCAACTCCGAGTCTGAGGGTATGTAGTTGAGGATCACATTTTTATAAGAAAGCCTGCGGACTTTAAACAACTTTTACTGTGAAATTACCTTATTCTCATTCACTCTTTTTCTGCTGTTGTGGGGTTGCCACCTTGATATTTGTGACTGCGGCAAGTTGCAATTATCTCGGCGAGGCGTCTTATTTATCTCCAGTCTGCTGTGTCCACCTGTGTGCTGATTGGCTGCTCCTATACTCAGTGCCTGCTTCCATAGTACCCACTCGCTGATTGGTTACTGTTATACTGTGGCCATGAAACCCATGCTATTGCACCACTGCACTGTAAACCGCTGCTGAGTTCCCTGTTCAAAGTTCGCGAGTTCTATTTTATTGTGGCTACGTACAATATCCCTCACACAGGCTACCAAGTGCGGCTTTTTGCCTGCTTTGTTTCGTCGTTGATTGTCCTCGGTGTCGACGTACTGCATTGCTATACTGGTCGAAAAATGGGCTGTGGAAATTCAGCACTGACTACTTTAAATGATCTAGCCAGCACGTGCACATTTGCGTTTCGCAGTACTTTACTTTCACTGTTCACAACCCTCCCAATAATACACAGTTATATGACCAGTGCACTATTGTTTAAGTTTCCATAAGCATCATCATTAGGTTGCACGCGAACATCCACATACTGCTACAATAGTTTCCTGTTGAACATTTACGAGCAGTAAAAGCTTAACCACATAGTTCACACTTCTTGAAGAATAAAAAGGTACATATGGAACTGACACTGTCATTGTTTTAACACATGGCCTAATTTTGTTACACTTATTTGACAGATGTATTGTTGTTGATCTAACCAATACAGGATCCTCGTCTGAAACTCTACTGCGGACTGACTGTCTCAGTTCTTATATATCCTCGCAATAATAGGTACTGAAACTACACATTGTTAGTTAAATTTACAGAAATTACAATGATAACTTACCTCATTAAATTAACTGGAGACATCGAAAAACTGGTTCTTTTTAACAGTTTCTTCTACTACAGGGGTTAAGTCGAATAATTTGTTTAAATCATGACATTAACAAATACCATTACACAAACAATACTTTTGACAAAGCTGTTAATTACTTTGGAATTAATTAAGTACTGGCTTTGTTAACATGTTTTCGAATAGATCCAAATAGATCCTTTTGAGAAAACCATTAGTTGTTCCTCCAAATGTTTATAATTAGTACAGAATTTATTTTTGTTTGTAAGTCAACAGTAGAATTTAAGTTACGAAACAATTAGTGATTTCAGCCTATAACAAAAGATACTACAAAATTAGATCTGCTTTATATTCTTTAAAACTGGGGGCTAACCTTTCTCTTTTATGAAAAATGCAGATTATACTCACGTAAGTTAATGGTAATTAGTTAAAAGTGAAAAAATGAATTTTAAGGATGCAGATGGCAAAACAAGAGCGTAAGTAAAAACATCCCAGCTTGCTTCGTCACACCATTCTGTGCCAAAGAGAGGTTAAGCAGAGGATGGTGTAAATCTTCCCTTATTCTGGTATTATAAACACGAACGTCACTGGCGCTTTTTAAATGGTCCATGTTAATGAGAACAACTTTCATTACTGAGTGAATGTACTATAAGCCTGTTGTAAGAATTTCTAACCTTTTAAACAGATGCCTACAAGACGTGCGACTATGAGCCCCACACGTTATTCTAGCCACTTTCTTTTGAGCAGTGCTCCGAATTTTATTCTTCAAGAAATGTGAACTATGTGGTTAAGCTTTTACTGCTCGTAAATGTTCAACAGGAAACTATTGTAGCAGTATGTGGATGTTCGCGTGCAACCTAATGATGAGGCTTATGGAAAGTTAAACAATAGTGCACTGGCCATATAACTGTGTATTATTGGGAGGGTTGTGAACAGTGAAAATAAAGTACTGCCAAACGCAAATGTGCACCTGTTTGCTAGGTCATTTAAAGTAGTCAGTGCTGAACTTCCACAGCCCATTTTTCATCCAGTGTAGCAATGCAGTACGTCGACACCGAGGACAATCAACGAAGAAACAAAGCAAGCAAAAAGCCGCATTTGGTAGCCTGTGTGAGGGATATTGCACGTAGCCACAATAAAATAGAACTCGCGAACTTTGAACAGGGAACTCAGCAGCGGTTTACAGTGCAGTGGTGCAACAGCTAATCAACTCATGGGTTTCATGGGCACAGTATAACAGTAACCAATCAGCGAGTGGGTACTATGGAAGCAGCCACTGAGAACAGGAGCAGCCAATCAGCGCCACAGGTGGACACAGCAGACTGGAGATAAACAAGACGCCTCCCCGAGAGAACTGCAACTTGCCTCAGTCGTAAAGATCAAGGTGGCAACCCCACAACAGCAGAAAAAGAGTGAATGAGAATAAGCTAATTTCACAGTAAAAGTTGTTTGAAGTCCGCGGGCTTTCTTATAAAAATGTGATCCTCAACTACATACCCTCAGACTCGGAGTTGAAATATCAAAAGTTTTGGCTGGTTTCGTTGTCTACGGGGTGGGACACACAGTTGCCGCATTACAAGCCAAACACTGCCGAGTCTACACTATACAATATGAATATACACATGAACCAAATGGTCGAAGGTTCCTATCACGCGACAATTGCAAATGTTGAATGTAAGATAGAAATTTATAAATGAAAGACTGCAATTAAATAAAATCTGCAGGTACTATCTTAACGATTTTAAATGATGAGTACAATAGTAGAAGTACTTTTGAGAATGCGGTATATTTCTACAGCTACATCCATACTCCGCAAGCCACCTGACGGTGTGTGGCGGAGGGTACCTTGAGTACCTCTATCGGTTCTCCCTTCTATTCCAGTCTAGTATTGTTCGTGGAAAGAAGGATTGTCGGTATGCCTCTGTGTGGGCTCTAATCTCTCTGATTTTATCCTCATGGTCTCTTCGCGAGATATACGTAGGAGGGAGCAATATACTGCTTGACTCTTCGGTGAAGGTATGTTCTCGAAACTTTGACAAAAGCACGTACCGAGCTACTGAGCGTCTCTCCTGCACAGTCTTCCACTGGAGTTTATCTATCATCTCCGTAACGCTTTCGCGATTACTAAATGATCATGTAACGAAGCGCGCTGCTCTCCGTTGGATCTTCTCTATCTCTTCTATCAACCCTATCTGCTGAGCAGTATTCAAGCAGTGGGCGAACAAGCGTACTGTAACCTACTTCCTTTGTTTTCGGATTGCATTTCCTTAGGATTCTTACAATGAATCTTAGTCTGGCATCTGCTTTACAGACGATCAACATTATATGATCATTACATTTTAAATCACTCCTAATGCGTACTCCCAGGTAATTTATGGTATTAACTGCTTCCAGTTGCTGACCTGCTATTTTGTAGCTAAATGATAAAGGATCTATCTTTCTGTGTATTTGCAGCACATTACACTTGTCTACATTGAGATTCAATTGCCATTCCCTGCACCATGCGTCAATTCGCTGCAGATCCTCCTGCATTTCAGTACAATTTTCCATTGCTACAACCTCTCGATACACCACAGCATCATCCGCAAAAAGCCTCAGTGAACTTCCGATGTCATCCACAAGGTCATTTATGTATATTGTGAATAGCAACGGTCCTATGACACTCCCCTGCGGCACACCTGAAATCACTCTTACTTCGGAAGACTTCTCTCCATTTCTGCAAAACACTTATTGGTGTCGATTGTGCAGCAATTACATAAAATCTAAGTTGAATAACAGGGAAACAATAGATTCCTACTTCGCATAATTAGTTATGAACAACAACGTAACTCGTGAGATATTCACTTCTAAACGCATACTACATCTTCACTGCAGAAGTCACGGAAATCTCACGAGTGCACAAGTCAGCACTATGAAATATTTCTATCTCTCGCGACCACGCACAAACCGCTCAGCACCCCAAGTATTTCCCGCGACTCTCTGTGATGCCTTCCTGTCCAGAACTCGCCCATGTCCTGTCCCACCAGATTCGTCTCTGACACTTCCATACAGTCTCTCCATTGACTTCGGTATTTGCTTACCATAGTAACGAGATCTGTGACTGGCTAGAGCATTCCCGCCATATCTCGAAGCCAATGCGCACAAACATATTGAAACACATACGAAATACTGGATTTACATTTAAATAACTTGAAATTAAATAAATATTCCTATGGCTGGACCATAAACACGCTGTAACACACATACTTAAATACATAAACAGATCAAATAAACATACACAAAAGGAATAGAAACAAAAGTAGGCCAGTAGCCTAATGCCTCCGTGGTTTCTAAAACACTGTAAATATTTGACCGATTTCTTCATGAACAGTATATATCGGATATAAACAAAGACATAGATGGATAAATATATTTATAAGAATGCTGCTACCGTTTCTTCATGTAGCTGTGGACTACTTATGGCCTGACGTGATCAATAGTAATCGGCCACTTTTATCTCCAATAACTCATGTACTATTCAAGTTACAAGCCTGTAATTCATACCAATTTAGGTTTACACTAATAGTAGCTTTCTAAAGACACATCGATCGCCAAAATCGGATGAACCGTTTAGATTTTGGAAATTCGTTGCTGGGTGTTACTTGTGTAATTTACAGTCAGATACTAAACTTTAAATTAATAAAGATACTGAAAATCTGAATCGCCATGCAAATAATGGTAATGTACATGTTTCTTTTTATGGTATCATGATTCCTCTGTCTATTATTAATTTCTACATGTACTGTGAAATGTCTGCCATTATGGTTTCATAAAGTCCGCCATCTTTGGCACTCCCAGCATACAAATCTCCTTCACCGACACAAAGCACAGTCCTCGTCACAGTGTCAACATGTAATTCCCAGCCACAAGGTCGGCCTTGACCACGCGCTGGGTCGACCCCTCTTACTCCGGCTAATGCTCGGCACCACGCGGGTGCTGACGAGCCCCGGCTTGCCTAGCGGCGCGTGCGTCCACGCCAACTCCGAACTTGGAATAATTTCAGTGCGCCACAACTCCCCCGTTACCTCACAAGTGATACATAAAGACTGACTTTAATGAACAAGACAGTGTGGCTGAGAACAAAGCTGTAGAGGTGAAGTTGTTATATGAACAGAAGGATGTAAGTGGGACTGGTGCTGTAGATGATAGTGATTATAAATCAAACATGAATGTAACTTTGAATGATGGGACGAAAGTCCTATTGCAGATGGAATGATGAAAGCGTTGTATACATTGTATGGTGATGTGAGGGAAATGGACGAAAACAGTACTGAAGTGGAGGAAATCATTAAGGTCAAGAGGGAGGAACCTAATAGTGAAAGTCAGCAAGGGCAAAAGTATATGACAGACGAAAATTTGGAAGTGATGTTAAGGCAAATTATGAGTAGTTTTAGTTGTCTGCATACTATGTGCACGAATGAAGACATTAGTAGTTTGGAAAATAGTGTGAGAGAAGACATTAATAGGATGGAAAAGAAAACTGATAGCTTTAGAACTGACATGGTTAGCTTAAAGGATGAACTGAAGAAAGAAATTAAAAATGAAATTCAGGTCATCAGCTCTAATCTTTCAGAACTAAATAACAAGGTTGATGTGGTAGCTAAAGATTGTGATGCAAAGATAAAGAAAGTGCTGTATAACACTAGTGAGAAATTAACATTAATGAGCAGTAAATGTGTAGAAGAGAGAAAGAAGCTTTGTGATGACTACAGTAGGAGGGTGGAGGCTTCTGAAAAACAGTGTAAAGATGAAGTCAAAGCTGCAAGGGAATTTTGTGCTGAAAACAGCGTTAAACTTGAGAACCAAATCCTTCAAATTAAAAATGATTTAGAAACAGAGATAGAAACTAAGTGTGCAGTAGTGGTATAGGAAAAACTGCTAAAGGTAATTAAAAATGTAGGTTCCAAGGTGGCTGAAATGAAGATAAAGATGGAAGAGGTACAAAATTTAAAGCATAGAGTATGTAGTGTCCCAAACAGTCCTTCATTTGTTAGTTGTAAGAAATTTAATAATTTTGAACCATATGGGGAAGTGCATCCACTGATTTCATTAGAGAATTTAATGATTTATCTGAAACATGGAATGACAGAGAGAAAATGTCATTTGTGACAGGTTTTTTGAAAGGGAATGCTTATGGATGGGCAGCTCAGGTAGCTGATAGCTATAATTTGGGGCAAAGCTTTGAGAAAGCATTTTTAGGTGAATATTAGTCCAAAGAGAAGCAGCAGAGAATTTTGAGTGAATTTTGGGGAGAGAGAGATTTGACTGTAGGAAGGGTACTGTGAAAAGTTTCTGTCAGCTTTGGATAAATAAACTGAAATATCTGGACAAAGTGCTAGGTAGTGAATCAATAATTATGGGTTTAGAAACTAAGTTGCCTCAGAAAGTTAGAGAATTGACTGTACCTGCCTCTAGGGAAAGTATTAGTGATTTCTTGAATTATGATGATAAAGTGGAGAGGGTGAAGCCCTCAGTGAAAGATCGTATGAGGAATTTTGATGACAGTAATCAATCAGTGAGAAAATGTCAGGTAAATAGCACGAACAGGTCTGCAGTAGAAATTCAAGGAATGGTTGAGTGGAGGATAGCCAGAATGGGCACTGAAATGGTAGTAGAAATTCAAGGAAAAGAATTGGAGAAGATGACTTTAATTCTGAATAAAACAATTTAAACTAGATATTGCTCCAGTTTTGGCTCGCACTCGAGCAGGTAGCGATGAAGAGCCACGTATATATAAATGTGCTGTAATCACAGGTAATGGTAAGGAAAATAATAGCAGTAAGACGAGTGTAATAGAAACACAATACGAGTCGTGACATAACTTTCATCTTATCCATATGTGCCGTTATTACAAACTTTTCTTTTACATAACAGCATTCTTTTAGAATACAGTGTAAACTGCGCTAAGTTTGGAAGAAAACGCTAGAATATAAAATCAATACTATAACCACTTTTCTGGGATTGTGGGTATGTACCGTATTTTACTAATGTGCGTTTATGAACTCTGAACAAACGTTAATCATTCTGGAGAGACAGCAGTCTAACGCCTTGTGACAACATGCCTAGCCTTGGTTCAAATGGCTCTGAGCACTATGGGACTAAACATCTCAGGTCATCAGTCCCCTAGAACTTAGAACTACTTGAACCTAACTGACCTAAGGACATCACACACATCCATGCCCGAGGCAGGATTCGAACCTGCGACTGAAGCGCCTAGAACCGCTCGGCCACACCGGCCGGCCTGCCTAGCCTTGGTAAAGGTCGCATTTCGATGGAGGGTGATATGCTGTGGTACCAACTGTGCTCAGTCTCAAGCGTTCAAAAGCGACCAGTCAGCTCTTTTAAGTGACCGTCAAATATATTATCCAGTGAGCTTTTATACTGCTAACTACGGTAATTGTGTTCACTGTATGCTACGCAGATACTGCGTAGATTTTAATTAATTTAGCTTAGTAGTGCAAGTTTCTTACGTCCAGCAATATCACTCGGTACTTCCGACAAGGATGCCTTCACATTTTTTTCGATAGCATGAAATTATGGAATACTTTTTATCGACAATGAAATCTTCTCTGGTTGTCAGCCGACTGGTGGCGCCTTATTGTCGTAGTGTTTCTTAATGCGAAGTGTCGGCTTCTTGACGCTTGACACTTGATCTTACAGGCTCATCCCTGCCTGTTGCTGTGCAGGGTACACACTGGAGTGTCATTCCTGCAATTCCTCTGTGGGTTGATGATTTCTTCGCCTCTCTTGTAGTATTGGCTTGTGGTACTTCTGAAATAGAAAAGTATCGTTTCTTGCTAGGCACGTTAAGGGTCGATGATGATGTGATGATGGGCGTTGATGTGACGGGTGTCTGGCGGGAAGGGGAAGCTAGGGAGGTGGTTTGGCACCTGTCCTGTCTTCTCCACTTCTTGTCCTTCTTAGACGACCTTCTGAAGGGCTGCTCAGAAGGTTCATCTGTGGCGATGGCATCTTCATCTTCTGAGTTGGTATCGTGGAGAATATCTTGTTCTTCACAGAAGGTCACATCCACAGCACTTGTAACATGCCCGGGAGTACGAAAGGGTGGAGTCCCTATAAAATGAATGTGCTTCTGCTTTTCTTGACCGTGTGCCCTGTCCACGCCACGTACCTAGTAATCCCGCGGCGGTCGTACTGTTCTGCTCCACACTGCTGCTGGCTGTTGGCTTGCCTGAAATTATCTATCGAATTATGCAAGCGGGTTTAGGAGAGCCACTCAACGTTAAAACACAACACTGTCCTATGTCTGGTATGAACAACTATATTTTTGAGGCGATAAAAGAAAGTCGCAGGTTGCACTGTTTACATTCTAATTCAGAAGTGTTATCCCAATGGATGATTAACAGTCCACAATATCATTCGGACGAGCATACGCGTAACCGACACGACGCGGGTGATCCTTGATGATGCGAAAGCCGAATGATCGCACGAAAGTTCTTACGCTCGTCACGCATACACAGATATCTGATACCAGTCCTCCTTGACACTAGTAATGATATTTTAACACTGTTCACGAAGGTAAATTTACAGTTCACAGTTCTCAGTTGTACGAGCGTGTGCGTAACCGTAGCGGCGCGGCGATTGTTGATAATGCGGAAAAGCGATGATCGAACGCACGTCCTCACGCTCGCTACAAGACACTGGCACTTGAATGCACTCTTTTGTGGTAACTAATTTTTTCTGATTCCCATTATTCATTCTGAGAGACCGAACACGGCGCGGATGATTGATACTGTATGGTACGACACGCAACGAGAGGATACACAAATACGTTATCAGCAGCACTGCTCATTTTTAAATTACTTCTTGACGCACTTTCCTCTGAATCATTTACTTATTTTATCAGTTTACTGTAATAACACTTGTAGCAACACTTCAACTTCCATACTAACAATGCCTCTCACATGCAGAGCTACACACTACACAACGTGACAGTACCGTGTCCCGCAAAGATACTCCACAACTAAGCCAGCGATATGACAATACGCTTACACACTGGTAATGTGTTCCCTCTGCATCGGGATGAACATGGCCCTGGTGTTGACTGTCGTAATAGCCTGTAGGGAAAGGAATCTGAGCAGCTGCTCTAGCTGTTCAGGGGTGAGAGGATAGGGCTGGTGGGGGAGGGGAGGTCTAGATTGGTAGTGAGGTGTGAAAGGGTAACGATTGAGGAGATGGGGACAGGTTCTGTCCTGCAGAAACTCAGCGATCTTATCCAGTGCTGGTCCCAAGCTGCCGTTGCCTGAACGAGGGAGGCAGGTAGGTGGTGACGCTGCAACTCGAGCTCTGGCAAGCGACGACGAGCGGGCAGCTCTGCGAGTGGCCGCCGGTGACGTCGCTGACCCCTGGATGGAGATGGCTTTGGGAGCAGCCTGCTGCATGCCCACAGGGCCCTCTGTGGACGGGACGGGCAGCTGTGACACGCCCAGGCCCCCACAACCGCACGAGTGGTCGACTGTGAAGAGCGGACAAATTGAATAGCTGGCCGGCGGCCATTAGAGTGGTAAACCGACGCGCGGATTTCGAATGTTTATACATAGCTTTTGGTTATAAAATGCCTTCCCTAGAGTTAGGTCAGAAACATAATGCCTCATTTAAATACGTTACTACAATATAGTTTTTAATTTATGAACAAACAGCAACTAGTCACTGTTTATGAATTTATGTTACGTAGTACATGGAATCTGCCGTAGCTAAAAGTTATGCACTGGACCCCTAGCATTTTTCGTAGTTCATTTACGATAGATGTAGGCAAAATGCATCAAAATACTCGAAGATTTGCCCACTATGTTAATAGATATTTTCTGACTCTACCTTCCTTTAGATTTTATGATGAAAAGTGCGTTATATATGGCGTAGTGCTTTGGCAACTCACGACCAAATTATCAAGTTTCAACCTAACCTAGACCATGAAAACACTACCGATCAGCCAGCTACAACAAACAAGACTTCAGGCAGGCATCCAGTATCGCATTAGTCACAATATTTACTTTCGAAGATGTACACTTCAGTTTGTATGTGTGGTTTTTTCATATAATAAATAAAACTCAACAACTGTTCCATCGAGAGAAGTCGTGAAATCAGATTACAATTACACACATTCAGTTGCATTTTATAACGATAAAAAGCCTGCTAACTCAAATTTCGTGTTGCTTGTAACTCAACTTTTACAGTTAAAATAAAATGTGGTTCACAAAGAAAAAATTATCTTCTGCTGTATATGGTCTGGAAAACGAAAGATGGTATTCTGTCGGTCGGAAATCTTGCCTCCTGACGTACAGACAGTAGAATTACGAGTAACAAATCCTGTATGTACGCCCCAACAAATATACAACGTTAAATGAGGGTGTTCATAAACAACAGTACTACACAACACATCAGACTACCACCACTATAATGGTGTCCAGCCGAAGGTTCAAATTATCCCGCGACTGCAGCGCCATCAGTGAGTCTAGTTATTTTTTAGAAGGTCTTTGGACACGCCTCTCCTCTTCCAGGATCACCTCCACAGCTTCTAGCGTCTCTGCAGTGACCACGGATGGGTCCAGCCCCACCTACTGTCTTACCCCAGGTTCACGTCCCCTTCGTTCCTTTATAGTCACTGGACTCCTCTGTCGATGGCTCGAAGGGTGAGCCAATCGTGTGTCTCCGAAAGAAGTGTCGCACCCAGTGGTCTGTTCCACAAGTACCCTACTAGTCCATCGATTGGGCCCTCAACAGAGGAACTGCAGTCCAATGGCTATAAAGGAACGAATGGAACATAAACCCGACACTCCGCTTGAAGATGACGAGTAGGAAATTCGTCGAAACGTTGCGACAGCACGATGCCACAGGTTGGCTGATAACCTTAGAATATTTCATCAATGAAATTCGCCGAGAAAGTCTGCATTTCCATATACGTACCTTGTTGGCGCCGACACCTCAAGTATCGAAACAAATGAATCTGTACCTATACATAGCAGTAATACTAGTACGTCCTTAGTCAACCCCTTTTTACGTACGGCAGAAATCAAACCTGCATTTGGGTCGCACTTTCTTAACCGTTGCTCGGATGGATTAGTAGACTGTCGTGGAAAGTCCACGTTCAGGATCTTGTTCAAAGACGTAATGCTACCATTTTTACTATTCGAACAGTATCTGAAGTGAGTGATCGTTCGACACGAAAATTAGTCTACTTTGCTTATTTTCATTCGCTTACGTCATGTGGTATTATATTCTGGGGTAACTCTTCCGATTCTAAAAGGATATTTTTGGCTCATCAACGGGCGGTTCGGGCAATAAGTGGTGTAAGTTTACGAACCTTTTGTCGACCCCTGTTCACGAGTATGGGTATTTTGACATTGGCCTCTCAGTGCATATATATTCCTTACTGTTATTTCTTGTTAACAGTATTAGCTTATTCCCAAAAATAAGCATCTCTCACTCAGTTAATACTCGGCAGAAATCAAACGTGCATTTGGATCAGACTTCCTTAATTCTTGTGCAGAAAGGTGTGCAGTATGCTGCTGCATCGATTTTCAATAAGCTACCACTCGAATTAAAAAATCTTAGCAGTAATCCACGCGCTTTCAAATCGAAACTGAAGACTTTGCTCATGGGTCACTACTTCTATTTGTAACGTCTCCTGTCAAAACACATATTATATGTGGTAAAAAAGAAAAGAATAATTGAACTGGATTATTGTAATTGTGTGGACAAGGATTGTGTGAACTTTGTGTAATAAAGAGAAACGATTATGTGTCATATTTTATACTTGAATAGAATTATGTACCGATCTTTTTTAAAGATAATATCTGTGTCGGTGAGTACTGAAACCGCCACAGACGATACTTATTAAATGTCAAACAAAGATGAAAATATATCACACCGAGTATAAGTAGTAGTGTCCGAGCATTAATTTCTCTGTCGTCTTCTTGGAGTTACGTGAGCAGGAAGAGCTTGTGACGCTATATTATATGCTTGTGTAGCATTCTTTTGTCAAGACTGAGAGAAGGACGCCATTAGGCATTGATTTATAAAGGTGTGTAAGAATTTAATCTGTCTAAATGTTTTGAATAGAGTTACTTAGTGAAAACTTGCATTATGATTTGTAATAAGCTTGCCTGGTATTTTATCCTATACTTTTAAGACATTTTCACCTATTTAAATATTATTCGTGGTGCAGATCTGCGCTTCGAACGAACCAGCCGCAGCCGCGGCGCATTCAAACTGCATTAAATGAATTCAATCATACCGCAGAGAAGCAGACAGGTAATAGAGAACTAAAATTAATCTTGCAGCTTTCGGGATTGCAGAGCAGAGCAGCAGATTTTATGATGTGTTTTACAGGTGGACGCGGACTGCGGATGATGTTATATTATTGACAGCGTAAAAATATAATTTACCTTCATGACATAAAAGAAATCTTGCTGTGCGTAGTTCTGGCCTGGCAAACATTATAGGAAAAACATTTTTTCTCCGATAATAGTCTCATGTTCTCGTATTAGTCGTGGTACCTTTTGGTGTTTTAATGTTAACAAAAATCGACTGCAAAATTTTGATGTTGAACAAACATTGCGTACTGTAACATCAGTATTGATGACGAAGTAATTTTCAGTAACCTTTTCAATAACTGTAAAGTAAGAAAGATATGTTGAACTTTATAGCGAATTACAATAACGAAACAATGTTCCTTTTATAGAAAGCCAGATCTAGAATAATAAGAACATAATATATTTCGTTTTGATGAAAATTTATGATCCAAAAAGTCAAAGCACAGCATACCTAAAATGTATTTCAGGGCTCTTTTCGTAGCAACATATTTTATCTCATATATTACACTACTGGCTGTTAAAATTGCTACACCAAGAAGAAATGCAGATGATAAACGGGTATTCATTGGACAAATACATTATACTAGAACTGACATGCGATTACATTTTCACGCAATTTGGGTGCATGGATGCTGATAAATCAGTACCCAGAACAACCACCTCTGGCCGTAATAACGGCCTTGATACGCCTGGGCATTGAGTCAAACAGAGCTTGGCTGGCGTGTACAGGTACAGCTGCCCATGCAGCTTCAACACGATACCACCGTTCATCAAGAGTAGTGACTGGCGTATTGTGACGAACCTGTTGCTCGGCCACCATTGACCAGACGTTTTCAATTGGTGAGAGATCTGGAGAATGTGCTGGCCAGGGCAGCAGCCGAACATTTTCTGTATCCAGAAAGGCCCGTACAGGACCAGCAACATGCGGTTGTGCATTTTCCTGCTGAAATGTAGGGTTTAGCAGGGACCGAGTGAAGGGCAGAGCCACGTGTCATAACACATCTGAAATGTAACGTCCACTGTTCAAAGTGCCGTAAATGCGAACAAGAGGTAGCCGAGACGTGTAACCAGTGGCACCCCATACCATCACCCCGGGTGATACGCCAGTATGGTGATGACGAATACACGCTTCCAATGTGCGTTCACCGCCATGTCGCCAAACACGGATGCGACCATCGTGATGCTGTAAACAGAACCTGGATTCATCCGAAAAAATGACGTTTTGCCATTCGTGCACCCAGGTTCGTCGTCGAGTACACCATCGCAGGCGCTCCTGTCTGCGATGCAGCGTCGAGGGTAACCGCAGCCGTGGTCTCCGAGCTGATAGTCCATGCTGCTGCAAACGTCGTCGAACTGTTCGTGCACATGGTTGTTGTTGTAAACGCCCCCATTTGTTGACTCAGGGATCGAGACGTGGCTGCACGATCCGTTACAGCCAAGCGGATAAGATGCCTGTCATTTCGACTGCTAGTGATACGAGGCCGCTGGGATCCAGCACGGCGATTCGTATTACCCTCCTGAACATACCGATTCCATATTCTGCTAACAGTCATTGGATCTCGACCAACGCGAGCAGCAATGTCGCGATACGATTCCGTATTACCCTCCTGAACACACCGATTCCATATTCTGCTAACAGTCCTTGCATCTCGACCAACGCGAGCGGCAATGTCGCGATACGATAAACCGCAATCGCGATAGGCTACAATCCGACCTTTATCAAAGTCGGAAACGTAATGGTACGGATTTGTCCACCTTACACGAGGCATCACAACAACGTTTCACGAGGCAACGCCGGTCAACTGCTGCTTGTGTATGAGAAATCGGTTGGAAACTTTCCTCATGTCAGCACGTTGTAGGTGTCGCCACCAGCGCCAACCTTGTGTGAATGCTCTGAAAAGCTAATCATTTGCATATCACAGCGTCTTCTTCCTGTCGGTTAAATTTCTCGTCTGATGCACGTCATCTTCGTGGTGTAGCAATTTTAATGTCCAGTAGTGTAGTTGTTCCGCGAGTAATAACAAAGCAGACAGCGAAATATTCTGTCGAGGAGTTCCTTGAAAAAGTTGATTCTTGTTGTTTTGTTTACTTAAACTTAGGGGTTAACTTTTTTTGGGTTCACAAACATTTTATTTTTATCTGTTATTACATTTGTGTTGTAATTTCACGTACTGACAAGTTCTATGACCTCGGAGATTTGCTCCTCCATTTGGTCCTACGGAACTTGACGTGTAAATGAATAAAATAAATAAATACCTGTACAGTCGTGTGCTGAAGTGTGATACGTGGACAGGCCGGCCAGTGGTGGTGGTGTGCGAGCGAGGTTGCGGTCTGCTGTCGGCGGGGAAGGCGCTCCAGGCCCTGCAGCCGGACAGGGGGCTGGCCGTGACCGCCGAGGCGGCGGAGCGCCGCCTGCCCGAGGTGGCGGCCGCGCTGGCCAGCCGCGCCTGCCGCTGGCTGCTGCTGCTCCAGCCGCACACTGCAGACCCGCTGTCCGCCGCCGCCCGGAGCCGCCTGCTGGACGAGCTGCGGCGCCACCCCAAGACGCTCGTCCTCGTCACAGGTAGGCTAGCGCAGCTGCAGGGGCCAGCTCGGGCCTTTCGACGTTACAGGTGATTGGCCTGATGCACCACTGTGAGGTATGACTACCAGTTAGTGCCTTTCGGTCTATCTCCATGGTCAGCCTCCTACAAGAGTCAAGGACTTCACCTTCTCGCTTCGAGATTGCCTAAACATCATCATCATCATCATTTTGTACATTTTCCATCGCTACCCAGCTCTGCTTGGAATGCGAGCCTGTCCATCTGTCCTCCCCTTCCCAACATCTCTCTCTCTCTCTCTCTCTCTCTCTCTCTCTCTCTCTCTCCCTCTTCTCTCTCCCTCCTCCCCTCCCTCCCTCCCTCCCTCTCTACTTAGTCTTCTGGCTGTTTTGATGCAGTCCACCACCACTTCCTCTCCTGTGCCAACCCCTTAATCTCAGAGCAGCACTTGGACCCAACGCTTTCAAGTATTTACTGGATGTATTCCAGTCTCTGCATTTCTCTGCAGTTTTTATCCTCTGTAGCTCCCTCTTGTAGAATAAAAATTATTTCCTGAGGTTTTAACCCATGTCCTGCCATACTGTCCCTTGTTTCTGCAGTGTTTTCCATATGTTCCTTTCTTCTTTACCTCATCAGGCCACCTAATTTTTGCCATCCCTGTATAGCACCACATGTCAGATGCTTCGATCATCTTCTTTCCTACTGCGCCTGTAACTTTGCCACTCTTGCTTTAATTTCGCCAAAGATTGTTTTGACTTTTTTAAATGATGAATCTGCTCTTCCGACGGCCAATTGTTTTTCGATTTCCTCACACCTTCCATAAGGTCATTTCAACTTAACTTCCCTGCATTTCCCATGTATTTCCTTCCTAAGTGACTTATAATGTTGTATTCCTCTCTTTCTCTGAACATTTGTGTACTAGAATGAGATTTTCACTCTGCAGCGGAGAGTGCGCTGATATGAAACTTCCTGATAGATTAAACCTGTGTGTCGGACCGAGACTCGAACTCGGAACCTTTGCCTTTCGCGGGCAAGTGCTCTACCCCCTGAGCTACCCAAGCACGACTCACAGCCCGTCCTCACAGCTTTACTTCTGCCAGTACCTCGTCTCCTACCTTCCAAACTTTACAGAAGCTCTCCTGCAAGCCTTGCCGAACTAGCACTCCTGAACGAAAGGATATTGCGGAGACATGGCTTAGCCACAGCCTGGGGGATGTTTCCAGAATGAGATTTTCACTCTGCAGCGGAGTGTCAGCTGATATGAAACTTCCTGGCAGCTCAGACGGTAGAGCACTTGCCCGCGAATGGCAAAGGTCCCGAGGTCGAGTCCCGGTCCGGCACACAGTTTTAATCTGCCAGGAAGTTTCATTTGTGTACTACCTTCTTTCGCCCATCAGTTCAAATATTCCTTCTGTTACCCAAGATTTCTTAGACCTTGCTTTCCTTGTACCTATATTTGTCTGCCCTACTTCTGTAATTACCATTTTTACACATTCCGTTCCTGTTCAACTGAACTGCCAATTGTGGTATTCATTGTCATGGTATCTTCAGCCTTAGAGAACTTCAAACACATTTCAGAATTGTACGTCAGTTCAGTGGCCCATTTCTTTCAATACTGATTCTACCAGACAAATCTCTTAAACTTCAGTCTACGCTTCATCAATACTAAATTGGGATCTGATCCTGTTTCTGCTCCTGGATACACCTTGCAATCCAATATTTATTTGGAATTCTCTGTACGACCGTGGTGTAATCTAGCTGGAATCTTCGCGTGTGTCCAGACTTTTTTCAAGTCTGCCTGCTCGTTTTATGAGTTTTGAACAGTGTATTTCCTATTAAAGCTGAAATTTATTGCAGAATCCAATTATCCTCCTCATTTCTCATGCCTACCACCACCCCACTGTGGCTTGCACAGTGTATACGTATAAAAGCAGACGTACACGTCCATTTTCTCCCATAACTCTGTCGCTCTTATTGCTCAATGTTATCTTCTCTTCCGAAGGCTTTCTTCCACTCGTTTTAGTCTCTTGTCGCTTGGCCTTCTTCTCGATCTCTTACCCTCCATCTTCATCTAGTGCATCTTCCAAGATGTCATCTTATCATTCGCTTCATATGCCCATACAGTTTTAATCTTTTTTCAACAATTTTCTCTTGCAGGCGTTGTTTGCGTGTTATCTCGCTAACGCTTTCATTTCTCACCTCTACTTTTTCGTTACACTTATCACACTTATGAAAAACTACAGTTGACTTGCTGGACTACTATGTCCCCTTTCCTTCACAACCTACGTTTCTGCACGCACGGTGTGGTTGGTACACAATACATTTAGTGTATTACCTCACTACTTGTTTCTGGATTTTCTTTGTTCCATGTCATTCCTCTCACACGTCTCTTGAGCTATCAACTTCACTTGCACATTCACTTAGCTCCTTTGTCTTTATCCTCTCCAAGTAGTTGAAACTTCGCACCGTTTCCACATGCTCACTCTTTTGCATTCTTTGCCTACATCCCAGTGTAACAAAAAATTATAGTAACTCCTTGATCACACCCAAAGGGTCACGCGATGGCGACTGTCCACCTTGTCATCCTTGCGATATAGCGTCATTTGGATGCAGTGTAGAGCAGTCCAGTCAATAAAGGGAAAATGGGGGCAGTAAATCGCTTATGGGCAGTTTCTGCGTAATTCCTGGCACACAGTTCTACACCGCTGGAGGGGAAATTGTTTCTTAGTCATCCTGTACCGCAGTTGTTGCATTCTTCCGGGAAAGACGACTTCTTCCACCTAGAGCGCTTGCTCGCTTTTCTGTTTACAAACAGGATATACCTCCTCAGCGTTTTCTGTCCACTTCTCTTTCGTCAGCAGACAAAGAAACTTCACTGATCTCGTGTTTATGTAGTATTTCAGTTTATTATTTGCAGCTTTTAAGTCGACATTTATGTAAAATACTTTCCTACAAACTGTGGCTGAGATGCGTTTAAGTTGTAAGTGCGATGTTGTCAGTGAGTTTCATGTAGTGTTGATGAGAAAGTGTTTGGACTGGTGAATGTGGCACCTTGCTGCTGTCTATCTCCGACAGCGTTTCTAAATCCGAGTAACTGTTATACGTCCGAAAGAACAGACACCACGCCTTCATATAATTGATTCATCTCGATGGGCCATGAATCCACCACCCCCACAGGGGATGCACGATATCGTTCGGCCTCCAGCGGGAACGTGCAGTTAGCCAGAGTGGATTACACGGACGTGGAGTGCGGATGCGTGGCCCCAGGGGGGAATGTGAGTCGGCCGGGAAGCGCGCTCAGGTAGTCTGCACTGTGTCCGGATGGCGCAGTGGTTCATGCAGCTGCCTAGTAAGCAGGAGACCCCAAGTTCGAGTCCCATGCCGGCTGGCCTAACCACATGTTGCGGTTTTGGAGGAATACTCCTGGTTTTCACATAAATGTTCCGGTGTCCCGAGAAAATCATGTGGGACGCACAACTGTCGCGGTTTTTAATCGAGAAACAAAATGTGAGCAATAATATTTTCATTTAATCAAATATTTGTGAAAAACATGTTTCCTAGAATTAGAATGACATCGAAATATATATTTTCACCATATATAGGCCTACCACATTTGATTTAACTACTCTTGTGCCTAAGGAAAGAGTAAGAGACAGGTTGAAAAGAAAAGCGGGTATTACCTATTCCCGCCTCTGACTCGTCTACCTTCCACTTTATGGCCCTCGAGACAAGTAAAACCAAAACCAAAGGAAGTATAGAGGAGCAATATTTAAACCATTTCTCCTAACGGGACTGTAGTCATATGGAAGTTACTTTTGTGAAGAATGTGAGCGATGTGCCGTGTTTTAGCATCGCTTATTGAACATTGTTTGCAATGTATGCACGCTTGTCACAACAGTCTACAGTCAAACTAAACCTTAAATTTTAGTATGTAATGTATAGTTTGTATCTGATAGCTAATTCGTAATACTACATAGTTTCTATGATTGACAAGTAGTACCTAAGAGCCATGTAAGTGACTAAACAATGCAAAAAATATATCTAGGCTATTACAGTAAAAAAGTATATATCAGTTTTTTGTGTCTGAGGAGAAATATTTCATTTGTTTGTAATGTGCCTACATTTTGCTTTGCAATTTACAAAATGAAGACACATTCTTGCTGTGGATTTTTCAGCCGCTGCATCGTCATAGGTCTATTGTCGATTTCAAAATATCCCGATAACTGCCAGAAGTAAGCGTAAGTGTAGGAACGAAGTTAAGTATGTAGCATAAACGCAAGTGTCCTGGTTTATTCTGTTTGAAATCTGTTTAGCCTAGGTCGACCACACATTTTCAATCGTCGCCGCTGATTTGACATAAAATTCCGTTGCAGCTGATATCAACAGTTCCTTCCCTTTTTTTCTTTACTTTCTTCCTCTTCCGCCATCAGTTTACATACCATCCAGCTGTGTTGCAATGGTTTGGTGTTGAATTAATGGTTGGACAGACAGTTACTGCGCTTCTCTCACTATTAATTGTCTTATGGTAGTGTGCATAAATCCCTTGTAGACAGGCAATGCTGGCAGTTGTAGAGTTGGCAGCACTGAACAGAGCCAATTACCACACATGTACAGTATATGTTGCAAGGTGGATGTGAAGACGGCTGCTGGAATGGTAATCGCCATCTTAAAATGGTGAGCTGCTCTAATCAATTGGTTATATTGAGACATCGGAAATTCCGTAACACCTAGACGACCTACTTCTGTTTCAGAGGGAGTCACTTGAAGCCTCTGGGCCTCCTTAGATATTGGGAGGACTGAGGCTGGGGTGATGCAGTTGGTACCCCTCGTGATGTGAAAAGTGGCCGAGCATTGATAGTGGAGACAACGAAATCGATATTGTCGGATACATACTGCATGCTACACTTGGGCACGTTCTTCAGTGTGGCAGACAGTTGAGAGCTCCACGTGTTGAACTTTTTTTCATAGTAGAGCACTTAACAACTGCAAATAATGTAAGCGTCGGTTTACGCTGCCATTGTCGCAGTTAATAAAATACTGCTGCGCTGTTGACCGCTTTGTCATAGAGATGGGCAAACTGAAACACGTAACTGTTTCGAAACAAATGAAACAGTACAATGTAATGTTCCGATACGTTGTTTCGAAACAGTGAAACAGTTTGTGTTTTGTATTCTAATAAACCTACACATTTTATCATCTTGAATGTCTACTGTATAAGTATGTCCATATAAACACAGATGAGGTGTGAGAGCGCTAATCATGTCGCAGAAAGTTTGAAACTATCACTTAGGCGTCTTGGCAGTTTCGTATTTCCTGCAGCAAATGCGCTGCTTTCGTGTCGCGTGACTTTCATACTTTTCAATTGGCTGAGGACAGCCATAGCTGAAGACAGAAGAATCACCACGAACGGAACTGGAGGTGGGAGCAAACTGCAGAAACACACATTCCGTTAGTATGGGTAATATACCCATCCTGCTAATTTCCATCTACACAAAGAGAATCATTATGGGTAATAGGCACAGTGACTATAGACTCACAAATAACGCCAAATAATTCGAATAAATAACAAAATATAACAGAAATTTTTTTTGTCTTTCAAGGTGTTTCGAACCGTTACTATAAATTCACCATGCTTCCCAGCCCTTCCCGTACACCATTACACTATCAGTGATTTGTCAAACAGATTGCTTGCAATTATACCTACATCAAATTTATGTATATCTCTAATAACTGTCACTCTACGCCTTTTTTTAATTCAAAATGTTGTAGGCTTACTTGCGTTTCTTAATATGATTACTATACAAGAACAGAGAGCATCTACATCTACATCTCCATCTACATTTATACTCCGCAAGTCACCCAACGGTGTTTGGCGGAGGGCACTTTACGTGCCACTGTCATTACCTCCCTTTCCTGTTCCAGTCGCGTATGGTTCGCGGGAAGAACGACTGTCTGAAAGCCTCCGTGCGCGCTCTAATCTCTCTAATCTTACATTCGTGATCTACTCGGGAGGTATAAGTAGGGGGAAGCAATATATTCGATACCTCATCCAGAAACGCACCCTCTCGAAACCTGGACAGCAAGCTACACCGCGATGCTGAGCGCCTCTCTTGCAGAGTCTGCCACTTGAGATTATTAAACATCTCCGTAACGCTATCACGGTTACCAAATAACCTTGTGACGAAACGCGCCGCTCTTCTTTGGATCTTCTCTATCTCCTCCGTCAACCCGATCTGGTACGGATCCCACACTGATGAGCAATACTCAAGTATAGGTCGAACGAGTGTTTTGTAAGCCACCTCCTTTGTTGATGGACTACATTTTCTAAGCACTCTCCCAATGAATCTCAACCTGGTATCCGCCTTACCAACAATTAATTTTATATGATCATTCCACTTCAAATCGTTCCGCACGCATACTCCCAGATATTTTACAGAAGTAACTGCTACCAGTGTTTGTTCCGCTATCATATAATCATACAATAATGGATCCTTCTTTCTATGTATTCGCAATACATTAATGCTGCAACTTCTCTGTATACTACAGCATCATCCGCGAAAAGTCGCATGGAACTTCCGACACTATCTACTAGGTCATTTATATATATTGTGAAAAGCAATGGTCCCATAACACTCCCCTGTGGCACGCCAGAGGTTACTTTAACGTCTGTAGACGTCTCTCCATTGATAATAAATGTATGTTATAAAAAAAGTGTAATGTAACTGAATGATTTTCACATATTTATTATTTTGAATGTGAATAGTATGCGTTGTTTTATTGTTTGGTTAGTGTTTATAAAGCAGATGTTACGCCATTTCGAAACAGGACAGTCAGCTAGAAACGAAGCTTTATTTTCGGATATCTTCAGCTTCACGCTATTGCTTGTCAAAAAGATTTCGACACTCTTGAAAGTGTTTCATGAAGTGTTATGTTGTGTTTCAGTACCTGTGCCAAGCCCGAATCTCGTCCGACACAGAGCGGAATGAAACATCACTGTTTCGATACAAGCACAGGTGGACTGAAACAGCCTTATTTTGAAACAACGATACAGTTTCTGTGTCTGGCTCGAGATCGAATCTGGTCCGGTTATCCGAGACAGGGACGGAATGAAACACCACTGTTTCGAAACAGTGAACCACAGCCGTTCCGAAACACTGAAACAGTTCCACGTATCGATACACTGTATCGAAACATAGACAGTGGCCAAGTCTAGTCAGTATATTGTCAGCCCAGACAGCCGTGAGGAAGGCCATCCCGCAATAGTGGCCGAAACGACGGACAATTTTATATATTAACAGTGCAGTCAACAGCCCAGAAAATTTTTATTGCCATAACTGCAAATAAACAGTCACTTAATAAACTGAAATTAGCTACACTACATCAGCACCAGCTGAGTGAACGTATTTTGTCTGCTCACGCGAGAGAACTGGAGAGGAAGCTATGCGTGAAGCGTTCATTGAATTCGAAAGTGAAATTCTATGTACCGACTTGACAGAAAATCCTAGGAAGTTCTGGTCTTACGTTAAATCAGTAAGTGGCTCGAAACAGCATATCCAGACACTACGGGATGATGATGGCATTGAAACAGAGGATGACACGCGTAAAGCTGAAATACTAAACACCTTTTTCCAAAGCTGTTTCATAGAGG
This sequence comes from Schistocerca americana, assembly GCF_021461395.2. Lineage (NCBI taxonomy): Eukaryota > Metazoa > Arthropoda > Insecta > Orthoptera > Acrididae > Schistocerca > Schistocerca americana. The sequence goes on along the minus strand of NC_060122.1, from coordinate 826,065,629 downwards.
AAGACCGCACTGCAGTTCCTTCTCTAAATCCTCGCACAAACGAAAAAATGGCTGACATCGAAATAAGTGTCCAAGGAATAGAAAAGCAACTGGAATCACTCAATAGAGGAAAGTCCACTGGACCTGACGGGATACCAATTCGATTCTACACAGAGTACGCGAAAGAACTTGCCCCCCTTCTAACAGCCGTGTACCGCAAGTCTCTAGAGGAACGGAGGGTTCCAAATGATTGGAAAAGAGCACAGATAGTCCCAGTCTTCAAGAAGGGTCGTCGAGCAGATGCGCAAAACTATAGACCTATATCTCTTACGTCGATCTCTTGTAGAATTTTAGAACATGTTTTTTGCTCGCGTATCATGTCATTTCTGGAAACCCAGAATCTACTATGTAGGAATCAACATGGATTCCGGAAACAGCGATCGTGTGAGACCCAGCTCGCCTTATTTGTTCGTGAGACCCAGAAAATATTAGATACAGGCTCCCAGGTAGATGCTATCTTTCTTGACTTCCGGAAGGCGTTCGATACAGTTCCGCACTGTCGCCTGATAAACAAAGTAAGAGCCTACGGAATATCAGACCAGCTGTGTGGCTGGATTGAAGAGTTTTTAGCAAACAGAACACAGCATGTTGTTATCAATGGAGAGACGTCTACAGACGTTAAAGTAACCTCTGGCGTGCCACAGGGGAGTGTTATGGGACCATTGCTTTTCACAATATATATAAATGACTTAGTAGATAGTGTCGGAAGTTCCATGCGGCTTTTCGCGGATGATGCTGTAGTATACAGAGAAGTTGCAGCATTAGAAAATTGTAGCGAAATGCAGGAAGATCTGCAGCGGATAGGCACTTGGTGCAGGGAGTGGCAACTGACCCTTAACATAGACAAATGTAATGTATTGCGAATACATAGAAAGAAGGATCCTTTATTGTATGATTATATGATAGCGGAACAAACACTGGTAGCAGTTACTTCTGTAAAATATCTGGGAGTATGCGTGCGGAACGATTTGAAGTGGAATGATCATATAAAATTAATTGTTGGTAAGGCGGGTACCAGATTGAGATTCATTGGGAGAGTCCTTAGAAAATGTAGTCCATCAACAAAGGAGGTGGCTTACAAAGCACTCGTTCGGCCTATACTTGAGTATTGCTCATCAGTGTGGGATCCGTACCAGATCGGGTTGACGGAGGAGATAGAAAAGATCCAAAGAAGAGCGGCGCGTTTCGTCACAGGGTTATTTGGTAACCGTGATAGCGTTACGGAGATGTTTAACAAACTCAAGTGGCAGACTCTGCAAGAGAGGCGCTCTGCATCGCGGTGTAGCTTGCTCGCCAGGTTTCGAGAGGGTGCGTTTCTGGATGAGGTATCGAATATATTGCTTCCCCCTACTTATACCTCCCGAGGAGATCACGAATGTAAAATTAGAGATATTAGAGCGCGCACGGAGGCTTTCAGACAGTCGTTCTTCCCGCGAACCATACGCGACTGGAACAGGAAAGGGAGGTAATGACAGTGGCACGTAAAGTGCCCTCCGCCACACACCGTTGGGTGGCTTGCGGAGTATCAATGTAGATGTAGATGTAGAAGCGCTGGGGAGGTACAGCCTGTCTGTGAACTAAAAGCTTAGCAGCGCTGGTGGCAAAGGGAGTCGCTTTGCCCAGAAGAACGCTGCAGCTGCCGCACAGGATAAGTAACAATCAATTTCCCCACTAGCAGTGTACGAAGGTTGAATGAAAAGTAATGCCTCCACCTTTGTTAATTGAGTTTGGATGGGAATATTTTAATAAATCAAACACAAAGATAATCCTTGGAATGTCATCTTCAATTACCAGTATTCACTTATTATTACCCTATCTTCTGATGAAGTCACCCTTAGAGGTGACGAAACCTGGTCAAGGTATATAGAAAACCTATGCAACCGGTTGGCAGATTTTTACATATTTTCAAATATTCACCTTTCCACATAGCCACCAGCCAATTGGATACATTTCTGCCAACGATGACCAAATTTTCTGAACCCGTCGCGGAAGAAGTCGACACTCTGTTTCCGCAAGCACAGTCTCACAGTTCCCTCAACGTCTTCATGGGAAGCATAATGATGTCCCCGCAGATCATCTTTCACTATCGGGAACAGATGGAAGTCAGACGGTGCTAAATCTGGACCGTATGGAGGATGCCGTATGGCGGTGAGATTCAGTCACTGAAGTTCTGCTGTGGTGGCACGTGAAGTGTGTTTGTCACTCAGGTCAGATGTTCCCACCTCGACATCTTTAAAATTACTCGCCCAACGACGCACAATACTCACATCAACACAATCACCATAAACTACTTTCATTCTCTGATGAATCCCCTTTGGGGTGACACCTTCTGCTGTCAAGAGTTCAGTGACTGCACGTTGCTTAAATCGCGTTGACCGGCCGTCTGCGCAGGGTTCCATACTTTACACTGTAACAAAACAATCGTTCAGTGCTAAGACTTCCCGCCAACTGGAGCTGAAGACAAGAGGCTAAGGAACAAGCCAGTACCTACCGCATACCAGTGCTGCCAACTGTTGAAGAGTTACGAAGGTGGAGGCATCACTTTTCAGTCACCCCTCGTAGGACAGTGTGCAGAGATTAGTGTTATAACTAACTCACACCTGCCGTCCATGTATTGGTAACGCACTTTATGGATAATAACTCCCCTCCTCCCCCCCCCCCCCCCCTTCGGGAGTTTCTGCACACTATGCCGCCACTCAATAGAAACTGAAATCAAAGACCTCTACTTTCGACGTCATCTTCCTCTCCGTTGATCCTGCCATCTAGACATCACACAGCAACCACGAGACATCTGTAGTGTGACTCAAAAAATGGCTCAATTGGCTCTAGCACTATGTGAGTTAACATCTGAAGTCATCAGTCCCCCAGATTTTAGAACTACTTAAACCTAACTAACCTAAGGACATCACACACATCCATGACCGAGGCAGGATTCGAAACTGCGACCGTTGCAGCAGCGCAGTTCCGGACTGAAGCGCTTAGAACCGCTCGGCCACAGCGGTCGGCAGTGTGACTCAGTGACACATAATACTGTAGTTACAGCACACCAGAATTGTTCACACTGATGAAGACTGTAAGAAACAGTAGCAGAAACGTGTTTTACGATTATTTTAAAGCATGTTCTAGACAAACACATAATTCTGTCGGTTTCTACCCACAGACAATATAATTTCAATATTCAGGGTCTTCAATAAGAAACTATGCACTTCGTAACTTGCTGTATTAAAGTCATGGAAGTTATAAGAGATGCTGGACGTGATCCCCTTGAAATTGAAGACACAGTTGCACACGTTTCTGCACCTTCTTGAAGACGTTGTGCAGAACTTCGGAAGCGATGTTACGAATGTGACGTGTCAGTGCAGCTTAGAGTTCTTGTATAGTGAGGCGATTGCCTTCATAGGTCCTCGAGAGATGATGTAGTCACTGAGGACGTCCTTTCAAAAGTTCATCGCCTTGTGGGCGGTATGTGAAGTCGCCCCATCCTGTTGGAGCCAGGCATTCTCTGTTTCGTCCTCATTCAGTTCACCTGTTCGCCCCCGGTAGCTGAGTAGTCAGCGCGACAGAATGTCAATCCTAATGGCCCGGGTTCGATTCCCGGCTGGGTCGGTGATTTTCTCCGCTCAGGAACTGCGTGTTGTGTTGTCCTAATCACCATTATTTCATCCCCATCGACGCGCAAGTCGCCGAAGTGGCATAAAATCTAAAGACCTGCACCCAGCGAACGGTCTACCTGACGGGAGGCCCTAGTCACACGACATTATTAGTTCACCTAGGAAGGGCTCCACAATGCAGATGCAGTACCGTTCTTTATTTGTAGTGTCTGTTGTAACCGTGACCAGAACGGCCGCGGGGTTGCCGTGAAGGAAAGCTCGGCGGGACCCACGGAGCGGCCCGCGAACAACAACACAAACGGGAGAGGACGGACACGAACAATAAAGGACCTTACGAACAACAACAAAATAGAAACAACAGAGTCACAAGAAAACCTAATTAATCAACCACGTCCACTCGTACACAGAACAAAGAACGTAAATACGCTGTCTGAGGCGATATGTCGATAGACGCAGACCAAGGTTAGACTGACTGGCTGAGCATTTTTTTTTTTTACTTTGTTGTTATTTTAAAACCTGTACAACAGGCAGGCTGTCAGCAGCATTCTACGCTGCTCTTCAGCCATAGAATACACAATGAGAAAAAGACAGGAAGAATACACATAAGTTCCAGAGCGGAGGGCAATAAAACAGTAGACACATAAATACAAACATGGAGCCATTCACACTCGACGGTAATCCACACGGCAAACTTTTGAAACGACGCACAAACACTGAAGATGGCGATGTCACAGGTGAACGAAGGAGTGCGACGGTGAACACTGAACACTAAACACGACGGCACACACGAGACACTGAGGGCGATGATCTCTGGCGCGCGAAAGTCCACGTAGAGTGTGCGAGTCCGGGGACCTGCCAAGAAAGGAGGAGGGGGGGTGGGAGAGGGAGAGGGGAGAGCAGAGATGCCATGTGCAGAGGAGATAGGAGGAAAGGAGAAAGGGGGAGGGGAAGCCCGGGGGAAGAGGGATGGAGGAAGAGGGATGGGGGGAAAAGGAGAGAGAAGGGAGGGAGGGTGCCTAAAGGAAAGGACACCGGAAGTGGGGGGGGGGGGCAGGATCAAAGTTGATAGGAGAGGTAGATGGAGGGGAGGAGGACATCATCAGGGAGGGGGAGTTGGCGGAAGCCACCTTGGGAGAGGGTAAGGAGGGTGGAGAGATGGAGACCGGGTGGGACATGGGAATACAGGCGCGGCAGCGGGCTGGGGTGGGAGAGGATGGGCGAGACAAGCGGGTGAGGAGGATCGAGTTTGCAGGAGGTGTACAGGATCCGTATCCTCTGGCTGAGCGAGTGGCAGTCGCTTAAACACATGATCGGAGACGCCACGATTGCCCGCTGGGACCACGTGTTCCACTGTGGCGCCCTCACATTAAACGTGAGCCAGGAGGCGCGCGCCGCCAGGGCTTACAGCGCGATGGTGCAGACACCTCTAGGGGTCTTCGACGTCCACGCTGTCTGGCGCGTGCTACCAGAGTGTCCTAAAAGGAGATCGGCCCAATGATGCGTTTACGACTCACAGCGCACCAAACACCAACCCTTTGATCATTCAGTGGGGACACCTTACATTCATGCCGATTCTCTGGCTATTTACGTAACCAGAGAGGTGAAACCATGGCTCATCCATGAAAAACGTTGTGTCGAGAATCCCCTCACCGTTGTCCTGCCTGAAGTACAGAAACCAGTTGCACAAGTTCACACGGGCCGGGCGATCGGTGTCTGTCAGTTCATGCACGATCGACATTTCGTACGGGTACATGAACAGTGATGTCCAGAGAATCTTGTGAGTGGAACACGCCGACACATGGGCCTGCAGAGCTAGTCGCCCAATCGATTTCTTTGGACTTCTCAGCATTAGGTCTTGCACCTCTGCCATCTTCTCTTCGGAAGTGGATGTGGATGGCCTGCCTGATTTTGAGCATTATGAACGCTTCCGGTCTTTCAAACTTGGTGATGAGGTTGGTTCTGTACGGCATTGCAGTTAGGTATCTGCACTTCTGGGAACTTTGCTGCATGTGCAGCTTCCACTGCTGAGGTACACTTGTCTCCATTGCGAAACACATGCTCCACAAGAAACACTCTTTCATCCACATCTACATCCATACTCCGCAAGCCACCTGACGGTGTGTGGCGGAGGGTACCTTGAGTACCTCTATCGGTTCTTCCTACTATTCCAGTCTCGTGTTGTTCGTGGAAAGAAATCGGTATGCCTCTGTGTGGGCTCTAATCTCTCTGATTTTATCCTCATGGTCTCTTCGCGAGATATACATAGGAGGGAGCAATATACTGCTTGACTCCTCGGTGAAAGCATGTTCTCGTAACTTCAACAAAAGCCCGCACCGAGCTACTGAGCGTCTCTCCTGCAGAGTCTTCCACTGTAGTTTATCTATCATCTCCGTGATGCTTTCGCAATTACTAAATGATCCTGTAACGAAGCGCTCTGCTCTCCATTGGATCTTCTCTATCTCTTCCATCAACCCTATCTGGTACAGATCCCACACTGGTGAGCAGTATTCAAGCAGTGGGCGAACAAGTGTACTGTAACCTACTTCCTTTGTTTTCGGATTGCATTTCCTTAGGATTCTTCCAATGAATCTCAGTCTGGCGTCTGCTTTACCGACGTTCAACTTTATATGATCATTCCATTTTAAATCACTCCTAATGCCTACTCCCAGATAATTTATGGAATTAACTGCTTCCAGTTGCTGACCTGCTATATTGTAGCTAAATGGTAAAGGATCTTTCTTTCTGTGTATTCACAGCACATTACACTTGTCTACATTGAGATTCAATTGCCATTCCCTGCACCATGCCCCAATTCGTTGCAGATCCTCCTGCATTTCAGTACAGTTTTCCATTGTTACAACCTCTCGATATGCCACAGCATCATCCGCAAAAAGCCTCAGTGAACTTCCGATGTTATCCACAAGGTCATTTATGTATATTGTGAATAGCAACAGTCCTACGACACTCCCCTGCGGCACACCTGAAATCACTCTTACTTCAGAGGACTTCTCTCCATTGAGAATGTGCTGCGTTCTGTTATCTACGAACTCTTCAATCCAATCACACAATTGGTCTGATAGTCCATATGCTCTTACTTTGTTCATTAAACGACTGTGGGGAACTGTATCAAACGCCTTACGGAAGTCAAGAAACGCGGCATCTACCTGGGAACCCGTATCTGTGGCCCTCTGAGTCTCGTGGACCAATAACGCGAGCTGGTGGGTTTCACACGATCGTCTTTTTCGAAACCCATGCTGATTCCTACAGAGTAGATTTCTAGTCCCCAGAAAAGTCATTATACTCGAACATGATACGTGTTCCAAAATTCTACAACTGATCGACGTTAGAGATATAGGTCTATAGTTCTGCACATCTGTGCGACGTCCCTTCTCGAAAACGGTGATGACCTGTGACCTTTTCCAATTTTTTGGAACGCTACACTCTTCTAGAGATCTACGGTACACCGCTGCAAGAAGGGGGCAAGTTCCTTCGCGTACTCTGTGTAAAATTGAACTGGTGTCCCATCAGGTCCAGCGGCCTTTCCTCTTTTGAGAGATTTTAATTGTTTTTCTATCCCTCTGTCAGCTGTTCCGATATCTACCATTTTGTCATGTGTGCGACAATCTAGAGAAGGAACTACAGTGCAGTCTTCCTCTGTGAAACAGCATGATGACCTGGATCACAATTATGTCACACAAGACGTTGGTCTTTAATGAAACCGGACCTGCGAACAAACACAAATACCTGGTCAAATATGGTTTAAATATGTTAAACAATGGGAAAAGTTTTATTAATAATTGACAATCATATCAGTCATTACTTAACACACCACAACATGGCACTGCATAGTTGCTTTCTGAACACCCAGTATTTTATTCTAGTTAACAAACTGTACTCACAGAATTTTCACTTGAATCACCACCTTGGACCCTCCAGTAACCTAACCGATTTTTTTTTTCTGTGAAGTCAAGCCTTTCTGCCTCAGCTGTAAACACTAGCGTCTGATGTTCATCCAGACGCAGACGGGGTGCCTCCTGACGCGACAGAGGGCTGGACTCGACACGACGACCAGTTTTCGCTGCTCCAGCTGGACACCGCGTCCCAGGAGCGGCTGCTGCAGAAGACCGTCATCTTCCAGGGGCTGGACACGACTGTGGGGGACATTGTCCAGGTAACGCACCGTCGCTTCCTTTTGAACAACAGTATCTACTGCCGTGGAGCTACTCACCTCCCATCGCTCTTGTACGTCCGCTACTGGATCGATGTGGGTGTATTCATCGCTTCCATTCACGCTACGTATCACTGAATTATGTTGCCAGCGATTAAACGTAATTACAACCGGGGCACCCCCCCCCCCCCAATCAACAGATTCCTAAATCCACCAATCACGTGGATATATTTATTCTGATCCTGACTTGTTACGCCCACCGGTATAAGTCCGCGGTTATCACTCAGGTGATTTGAAACGATTGAAAGACAAACAAAAAGTCTTTTCAATGTTTGTTTATTATCATTGAACTCAAATTAAAAGTATATTGCTATAATTCAGCATGTAGTCAGTGATTCCAGAATTCATTAGAATGAAATTATGTTAAATGATTGCCCCCATCAGTACGTTAGTGACGGGCCTAACTCCCTACAACTCCCTGGAAATGCCTGCAGCTGGTCGTCTGCTGCTGAGGCGGCTTCTTTAATTATGACGGCTCGTGACGTCATTTTTGGGGCACGAACAAAATCCGATATCGGAATTACGACGTGTCTTACGAATCAAATGTCATTTGTACAGTTCACAATAACACTGAGTGGCGACTTTCAGTACGATTCAGTATATCACAGTAGGATTCGGTAACCCTCACAGATACATGTTTTAAGAGACCGTTTGAACTTGAGTAGCTATTCTTTCGTTCTTCCGAAATTCTCTTCATATACTCTCTGTGTTCTCCCTTGAATTCTTCCGAACATCTATTTGTTAACTTTTCCGTATGTTTTTCTTTAGGTGTATGTTTTTTAATTATGTTTCTGACTGTTCTCGGCTGGTTATGTTATCTTCTGTAATTTCCATTTCTTCAATATCATCTTTTGTTTCAATGAGCCATTTTGTGCAGATTTTGCTATATATAAACTGATGAATATCAAGCAGGTTTCAGAGCAAATAGAATTTCCAAAAAAAAAAAAAAACTGCGTTCCGTAAGATTTTTTTAAAAAAAGCTTATGATTCAGTGGACTGTAAATTGGCGTTCCAAATTCTGAGAGAGTCTCAAGCCTGTAGCAATTATTAGTGAAACACTAAACGGTACAAAATCTAAGATAACATCCAGGGAATAAATTACGGAAAATTCTGAAATTTAAACAAGAGTGAGACAAGGTAAAGACCTCTCTGTATTGCTTTCCAACTGTATCTTAGGAAAAGTAACACAATAGTGGCGAAAACGAAATCAGAGCTTAAAATTGACGGACGCATCAATCAGTATTAGAATGGATTGCCTATCCTTTGCAGACGACCTGGTACTAATATGACAGGACACTAAAATAGAGCAAAATCCAACAGAAATTGGTGAAGAAACAGAAAAAACAAACGGTCTCCAAAGTCATTTCAAAAAACTAAAAACGTGTATAGAAACTACGTGTCGCCCAAAATTGTTGTAACTGAACACGGAAAAAGCGAAAGAGTATCTCAGTCCGAATATTTAGGCGAAACCATTCAGGAAACAGCCCTGGAGAAAATTTGTTGCGCAATTAGTCGTCAGAAAATGGAATCAGAATTTAAGCTTACAGTACGCATATTTAATGAAAAAAAAATTGCATCTGAAAATATACTAAACTGAAGCACTGCAGCCGGCCGGAGTGGCCGAGCGGTTCTAGGCGCTACAGTCTGGAGCCGCGCGACCGCTACGGTCGCAGGTTCGAATCCTGCCTCGGGCATGGATGTGTGTGATGTCCTTAGGTTAGTTAGGTTTAAGTAGTTCTAAGTTCTAGGGGACTGATGACCTAAGCAGTTAAGTCCCATAGTGCTCAGAGCCATTTGAACCATTTTGAAGCACTGCAACGCAGTCATCGAACCAGAGTTTCTCTATGGAGGTGAAACAGTAATTTCAAACAGAAAGAGGGATACTGAAGAAATCCAAAAGAGAGAACTAGAAGTAACCAGGAAAATTTTAGGTCCAAATTATGCTGAAGAAGGAACACACAGACTAACAATAAGTAAAGAAACTGAAAGTATACGATCATTTATTCGGCTATGTTAAAAAAAAAGGGCCAGATTTGTGGTACCATCAATGCCTACACCTCGCCGGCGGCAGGCACAATCCTGTGCCGCTCCTCCATGGCTTCCCAACAAGATCACGCGGACCACCCTCATGCAGTCCCGCCCTGGATAGCGCTACCGCGACGTCACAACACTGGGATTGTCCTCAACTGGACTCCGACTCTGCTAGCAACTGGACTATTCTGAGACTTCTTCTGCTCTGCACTCTGTACTCCACTTACTTCGCTTATCGCCGTCCCAGTGGACGGCAGCCCGGAACTACTATCAATGCAGCTGCTTATTGTGAAACTTTACAACGTTTGCAGAGAGCCATTCAAAACAAACGAAGAGGAATGCTGACTTCAAGACAACGCTTGTCCACACACTGCTGGCACAACCCAACGGCTCCTTGAACAATTTCAATGCGACATTTTCGATCATCCGCCGTACAGTACTGACTTGGCACCCAGCGACTTTCACCTTTTCCCTCAACTGAAGACGTGGCTATGAGGGGAGCACTTTCAAACCAAAGAAGATCTTCAAAACTGCGTCAATGCTCATTTGCAATCATTGGCGACAACATTTTTTGAAGAAGGTATTGCAAAGCTTGTCCACAGGTACGATAAATGTCTCAATCTTTTCGGTGATTATGTTGAGAAGTAACCATAAATGTACAAAACTTTCGGTAATAAATAATAGCTTTCTATGAACTTGTCTTTTATTTATAGCCTACCGGAGGTTGAAAAACAAACAGCCCTCGTAGAATTTGAAACAACAGAATGGATAGCTGCAATTAAAAATGAACATGAAGGAAGCAGGAGCAGCACAACATGATATTCCAGACAAGAGCGAGTATCATGTAGGGCCCCAGTGAGCGTGCAGACGCGCCGCAACACGTGGCCAGGACTCGACTAATGTCTGGAGTAGTGCTGGGTGGAATTGACACCATGAATCCTGCAGGGTTGTCTACAGGGTGTTACAAAAAGGTACGGCCAAACTTTCAGGAATCATTCCTCACACACAAATAAAGAAAAGATGTTATGTGGACATGTGTCCGGAAACGCTTAATTTCCATGATGGAGCTCATTTTAGTTTCGTCAGTATGTACTGTACTTCCTCGATTCACCGCCATGATTTCATACGGGATGCTCTACCTGTGCTGCTAGAACATGTGCGTTTACAAGTACGATTTAACATGTGGTTCATGCACGATGGAGCTCCTGCATATTTCAGTCGAAGTGTTTGTACACTTCTCAACAACAGATTTGGTGACCGATGGATTGGTAGGGGCGGACCAATTCCATGGCCTCCACGCTCTCCTGACCTCAACCCTCTTGACTTTCATTTATGGTGCATTTGAAAGCTGTTGTCTACGCAACCCCGGTACCAAATGTAGAGACTCTTTGTGCTCGTATTGTGGACGGCTGTGATACAATGCGCCATTCTCCAGGGCTGCATCAGCGCATCAGGGATTCCATGCGACGGAGGGTGGATGCATGTATCCTCGCTAACGGAGGACATTTAGAATATTTCCTGTAACAAAGTGTTTGAAGTCACTCTGGTACGTTCTGTTGCTGTGTGTTTCTATTCCATGATTAATGTGATACGAAGACAAGTAATAAAATGAGCTCTAACATGGAAAATAAGCGTTTCCGGACACATTTCCACATAACATATTTTCTTTCTTTGTGTGTGAGGAATTTTTCCTGAAAGTTTTGGCGTACCTTTTTGTAACACCCTGTATAAGTCCGGAAGACTACGAGGGGGTGTAGATCTCTTTTGAACAGCATGTTGCAAGGAATCCAAGATGTGTTCAATAATGTTCATGTTTGGGCAGTTCGGTGGCCGGTGGAAGTGTTTAAACTTAGAAGAGTGTTTCTGGAGTCAGTCTATAGAAAATGTGGACGTGCGGGTTGTCGCATTGATATGCTGGAATTGCCCAAGTCCATCAGAATGCACGATGGACATGAATGGATGCAGGTGATCAGACAAGATTCTTACGTACGTGTCACCCGTCAAAGTCGTATCTAAACGTATTATGCCCCACACCATTACAGAGCCTCCATCATCTTGAACAGTCCTCTGCTGACATGCAGGGTCCATGGATTCATGAGGTTGTCTCCATACCTGTACACGTCCATCCGCTCGATACAATTTGAAACGAGACTCGTCCGATCAGGCAACATGTTTCCAGTCATCAGCTGTCCAATGTCGGTGTGTTGATGGGCCCAGGTGAGGCGTAAAGCTTTGTCTTGAGCAGTCATCGAGGGTACACAAGTGGGCCTGTGGCTCCGAAAGCCCATATCGGTGATGTTTCGTTGAATGGTTCGCACTCTGACACTTGTTGAGGGCCCAACACTGAAATGTGCTGCGATTTGCGGAAGCGTTACACTATGGTCACGTTCAACGGTTCTCTTCAGTCGTCGTTTGTCCCATTCTTGCAGGAACTTTTTCTGGTTCACCGATGTTGGGCATTCGATGTTTTACCGGATTCCTGATATTCGCGATACAGCCGTGAAATGGTCGTACGGGAAAATCCCCACTTCATCACTACCTCGGAGATCCTGTGTCCCATTGCTCGTGCGCTGACTATGACACCACATTCAAACTCACTTAAATCTTGATAACCAACAACTGCGCGAGACGCTTGTTGTCTTATTTACGTATTGGCGACCACAGTGCCGTATTCTGCCCTTTTACGTTTCTCAGTATGAATATACCAGTTTCTTTGGCGCTTCAGTGTGTGTATATATACTTGGGTGTACTGGGTGGAGAAAAGTTGTCACGAAATTTTAACCCTTGATAGCTAATGCCAGTAAAACATACATTACTAACGTTGTGTAGGTCAACAACGCACAATTTTTAAACTACGGAAACTTGGCGCAACGCGCTCAGATTGGCCGTGAAATTGTCCTGTTGCTGGATTCTCTGGACAACGCACGACCACGAATGCCTTGCCTGTCAGAGATCGCGATGTATCCCTGGCGGCCCACACGCTCGGTGGTAGCGTGCCAGCCTTCCACTGTGGGGCCTGGGGGCGAATCCGCCTGGGTCCCGACACATCCAAGGCAGTTTCAAGATGAGACGCACCGGGAGCAAACCCATCAACAGCTGTTAGTTCGCATACAGAAAGTCTTTTACAAATTGTGTCGGCCCTGAAAAGGACTTTTCTTTTGTAACTATGACATTGTTTACTTAAAGCAGGTGCTCGAACTGGCGACCCTCTTGGTAAGGTCAAATGGTGTTTTGGCGAACCGTTTGACAGATTCCTGGCATTGCCCTGATGTGATTGGCGGCACGTTGAATGCGATCCATTAATTCCTCATCGTTTCTAGGTGGTTCGCTTCCGGGCGGGTGAACTAGAACCTAGAAGAATCCCCACAGGAAAAAGTCCGGCGACGTGAGGTCTGGTGTTCGCGGGGGCCATGTCCTACGAGCACCTCTGCCAATTACGCTGCCGTCGAAGAGTTCAGTTAAATATCCGCGCACAGCACGACTGCTGTGTGCAGGCGCCCCATCATGCTGCAACCACATCCGTAGCCATATGTCCAGGGGAACATCTTCCAACAGGTCAGGTATAGTTTCTTGCAAAAAGAGAAGGAAATTTGCCATGGTAAGTCGAGAAGGTAGACGGACCAACTCAGTCAGATGCTCATCCACAATGCCTGTCCAAATGTTGAGCGAAAATCGTTCCTGGTGGCCGTGGACGTACGTGACGCGAGGATTTCCCCTTGCCCAGTAATGAACGTTTCGAGTGTTGTAAAGGCCATCCCGATGGAAGGTGCACTCATCGGTAAACAACACAATGGCGGGGAAGTCGGTATCTCGTGCAACACGTCGCAGAAACCACCGGCAAAACTCTAGCCTGTGTTCATAGTCCACCACAGGATTTAGGTCTTGGGCAAGGTAGAAACAAATGGATGCTGGCCGTCATCCCTCAAAACGACTTAGACACGTCCAACCGCTGGAGTACTCTTTGTAGTCCGCCCCCAGTAGCTGAGTGGTCAGCGCGACAGAATGTCAATCCCGGGTTCAAATGGTTCAAATGGCTCTGAGCACTATGGGACTCAACTGCTGAGGTCATTAGTCCCCTAGAACTTAGAACTAGTTAAACCTAACTAACCTAAGGACATCACAAACATCCATGCCCGAGGCAGGATTCGAGGAGGAGGAGGAGGAGGAGATTAGTGTTTAACGTCCCGTCGACAACGAGGTCATTAGAGACGGAGCGCAAGCTCGGGTAAAGGAAGGATGGGGAAGGAAATCGGCCGTGCCCTTTCAAAGGAACCATCCCGGCATTTGCCTGAAGTGATTTAGGGAAATCACGGAAAACCTAAATCAGGATGGCCGGAGACGGGATTGAACCGTTGTCCTCCCGAATGCGAGTCCAGTGTGCTACCCACTGCGCCACCTCGCTCGGTGGCAGGATTCGAACCTGCGGCCGTAGCGGTCTTGCGGTTCCAGACTGCAGCGCCTTTAACCGCACGGCCACTTCGGCCGGCCAATCCCGGGTTCGATTCCCGGCTGGGTCGGTGATTTTCTCCGCTCAGGAACTGGGTGTTGTGTTGTCCCAATCATCATTATTTCATCCCCATCGACGCGTAAGTCGCCGAAGTGGCGTCAAATCGAAAGACTTGCACCTGGCAAACGGTCTACCCGACGGGAGATCCTAGTCACACGACATTTATTTATTTAGTACACGTTGTAGGTGCTTCCTCGAAGCGCTCGAGAACAGTCTTTTCAAATGCACCATCCCGTCGTGTCCGAGGTCTTCCAGCATCACCATGATATCCCGCTAACGTGCCTGTTTCGCAAAGTCGCCGGTGAATTGCTGTAAACGTTTGCGGGTGTGGGTGGTGTCTTGCTGCGTACCGTTCCTCATACAACCGTCGAGGTTCATGCTCATTACTGTTGGCTAGTCGATAAACTAAAAGCATATCTCGTTGCTTTTCAACGAATACTGTGCCGCCATGCTTCCTGTTTGACTAAATCCAGATGACGTGTGTGTGTGTGTGTGTGTGTGTGTGTGTGTGTGTGTGCGCGCCGAAGCGAGGCTTACCTGTGAATGCCTCTGACGTGAGGTGGAGCAAACAGCAAGACCTATTCGACACGTGTGTGTACCACGTTGGGCCATTGACGGTGCGAAGGACGTTTGTATGTGCGAACCGACAACCGTAGCGCTGCCCGTCAACCGATGGACGGTAACAGGACAATCCCGCGGCCAATTGGAGCGCGTGGCGCCAAATTTCCGTAGTTTAAAAATTGTGTGTTGTCTACCTACACAACATTAGTAATTTTGGTTCCTACTGGCACAGCTATCCAGGATTAAAATTTCGCGACACAACTTCTCCACCCTGTATACAGACACACACGCACACACACGCACACGCACACACACACACACATACACACACACACACACACACACACACACACACACGCTGTGTGTGCGCCCGGGTGCTACCGCCTCCCAAAATAAATAAGCGCCCAAACGCAGAGTAGCAAACAGAAAGAAGTTTCGCGTGTTGAAATAGCACATGATGTTGTTTTAGTGATTACAGAATCGAGTCAACCAAGAGCTTGGCAGTATGAACCCAGTTATCAGCATGGCACTGCACCCTCCCCCCACCCCCCTTTTCTTGTTGGGGCGGGCGTCAATATGCCGGGAAACTTGGTCGACAGTCGTTCTAACTCATTTTTGACGTTCTGGATACTAGCAGTTTGACGGAGTTGATGTCCTAGCTGCTCCCACATATGTTCTATCTGGGACAGATTGGGGATGTTGCTGACCAAGGCGGTACCTCAACATAAAGTGGATAGTTATCAGAGGCAAGTGCTATGTGGGGACGAGCACTGTGCTGTTGAAAAACGGCTCCACGCTGCTGTCGCCTCAGAGTTGACAGAATTTCCGTCGCATACTGTTGTGCCGTCAGAGTCCCCAGCCGTGGCCCAAGTCATACCCGATGGCAACCCACACCAAGACACCAGGAGTGATACTGTTGTACCTCTCCAAACAGCTGTGAGACTCGGACCTCTTCCCTTACTTCTTCTCAGTCGAGCACGGTACTGCGATCCTCCCTTGTGGTAGGCAGACGTAGTCGACCAGAACCTCGGAGACGAACACACCTGCCCTCACGTTCGCATGCAGTCTAACATCGAGCCACGTCACGTCCAAATGCCTCACAACTCTGGATACTGCTCGACTGGACCAACTGGCCAAATGGAGACGCGCAGTGAAGCGTCAGTCAAACTCTACCAGGCGCTGATAACTCTGTCTCATACGTGTACGCAGCATCTCATTTTCAGAGTGGTTGCTCTATATCTGATGCTGTTCATGCTCTTTATATATCCTACCAAGCCTGGTAAGAACATTCGCAACATTATGGGGTCTGGTGGCCGTCTGCCTGTCATAGGGAATAACATCTCTAACCATTTACATACTAGCCGTGTACGGAGTAACATAGACATCCGACCATTTCTTCTGGGTGTTGCACTTTTTTTAGGCACTGCAATTTCCTCCACTTTTGATTTATAACTGTGAATCAGATCTTTAGATTCATCTTATTAATTTCATACACGGATTTATTAACTTCTTCATTTGGGCCATTGAAACATTTAATTGTGATTCGATTCACCGTTGAACTTCGGGCAGCGGAGAAATTAATTTCCTTTCATGAGTATTTCCGAGCACAATAAGAAACAAATCTTCCAGATATACAAAAAACGACTGCCACTGTTGTTGCCATTAACAACGCCTGGTGCACACAAACAAACATAAAAACGCTTTCTTCAGGTCGACTGTGAACTGTATGTTTATCACGATCACTGAAGAAAATGCATCTAATGAAATTAACATACTTCAGTTTATAAGCTAAAATGGAGGATATAATTCTATCCCTCGAAAACACCCTACCGGAAGAAATCCAAAGTAAACGTAAGCAAGAATCATTATCATTCCATACTAAAGAGAAAAACTCACAATTTGTCAGTCTTCCGTACTCAGTGACGTGTGATATCAGGTTGCAAAGCTCTCCAAACCACATATTACAAAGATATCCTCTCACACAAATAATAAAATACACACCAACAAATCCACTACGCAGTGGAATCATATGTCCAAATATAGAGACCGACACATGCTTTTGTTCTTGCTTCTACACAGGGAGAAACTTTGCAACCCGCTACAGAGAGTAGCACTTGGATGTCCTCCAACTAAATGTTAAACAAGCCCAGTTTTGCGTCACACACTGACCATCGTTATCATTCTGTTGCTGCTATCAATGACAAACATCCTGTGTTACGCCTACTGGCAACGGTTTACGGATGGATTCCATGGAAAAGTTAGAGATTTACCTTCACAAGCTAAATGCTTCTCATAAAATGTTTAACGAACAAATTGAATCAATACAGGACTCTTTCTTCCGAAATTGCCCAGACATTCTGGCAAAAAAAAGAACACCTACAAAATGCAGTCATGTGATTTCTTCTACCTCCTGCGTAACTTATTATTCTCCCAATCTAGAATTATTCATCCAACTCTTGTTCACACCTGCAGTTTTCCATTTACATTCGTGTCCCCCAT